>NW_025334004.1:27741707-28419207 GCF_019186645.2 Phyllostomus hastatus | reverse complement strand
GGAATCCGGTAGATGCTTGGACTGGGTCAGGTTAAAGCAGCACCAGAACAATCCACGTTTGCCCTTTCTTAAAGCAGGGAGTTGGTGGGTGACCCTGACCTTTTTAGGCACGTGCACCCTGTGAGAATGACATCGACCTTTCCCTCTGCTCTCTGATCATCCAGGATTATCTTTGGTCTCAGCCCTCATGTGCCTGCGCTCTGAGACCACCAAGGCCACCACCCGCTGCCCCCCGCCACCAATATAGATCCTGGGCCTGATAGTTACAGGTTAATCAGTAGGGCCACCAAACAACTCCATAGTTTATCATTAAGGTTGTCTGATTGGAGAGCCTTTCCTTAAATAGCTATAATAGCCATAAACTGCAGGAGATAGGCCGATGATGATCACACAATTTATTATTGAAAGGATCTCTTATCTTCCTGAGAGAGGCCCTCTCTTTATCACAGTTGGGCTGATTACATTTCCGTGGTTAAAATTTCATTAGGGCCTGTGTTTTGCTCAGAACTGAAACCCGTTAGCCGGGAGCTCCTTTGAGGAATTTAATTTTATTAATACTTAACGGTGAGTGGCCTTTAATTAATGTTAAATGAAAATGGGATTCCAAAACCATTACGGAGAACTTTTCACTTGGGTGTCAAAATAATTTATAGTGATTAATAAGTTCTAATTGACTATCACCAGAGATCATTTGAATTCCATTTTGATTTTAAGGCGTTGACTGGAATATATTCATGATTTAAAAAAAAAAAAGTGTCCCTGGGAGGAATCTCTATCTGATCTTACCAGTGAGACACGCAGTACTTGTGCTCAACAATCGGTGTGTCCTTGAGGGGTGGCTGCTGGAACAGCAGGTCAGAGCTGTGTTGGTGGGCTGCCTGTGTCGTTAGGGGCTGCTTTACGACATGTGCGAATTGGCTTTATTTACCCATCCTTTCCCCTCCTCCCCACCCACTCAGACAGACACGCACACTCACACACACACACTGCTATTCTGAAGAAATGTGCAGAATAAACAAATCCAAGCTGACGTGGGGGGAGCTCAGCGGGTGTCAGATGGCGTGCTGTTTGCGGGCGTTGTCTCGTTGAATTCTCACAGTAGCTTTGGGGGGGAGTCTCCTTATGGCCCCCATTGTATCGGTAAGGCAATCAAGGCTCACGGTGCTTGATGGCTTTCCCCAGGTCCTCAGCTAGTAGGTGACAGAGTGGGCTTTAAGTGGGGGATGGTCAGGATTCGGAAACAGTCTCCTCCTGTTTTTCATGATGAAATTTCAACTCCTTGTTTTCCTGCCAGGAAGGACCAAGGTGGTCTGGGATTCGGGACAGTCTCCCCCTCCATAAGGACACAGGACAGGGCAGGGGGTCAGCACAGGAGCCCTGTGGAACATAATGGGCAAGCTCGATGGAGGGCGAGGCCACAAGGCACCCCGGGCCGGTGGTCTCCTGGGTGGTCGTCCCTCCCTACCCTGTACTCCCGGGCTAGTAGCTTTAGGGGAGGAGATGCTAATTGCTGGCAGAGGCGTTTGTTTGGAAAAGATAGCAGTCTTGACTCCACGCTGTGTCGTAAACTTTGTTCAGCGTCTTCACTGTAATGTTCTCCTTCCCGTATCTGTGTGGAATGTGTTAGAGAGGGGTGGGCCCTGCCCCGTGCCGCTCAACTGGTGGCACGTCTTCCGGCAAAGTGAAAGGGTCACTGGTTCGATTCCCGGTCAGGGCACATGCCTGGGTGGCGGGTTCGTCCCCAGTCGGGGCGCGTACTAGAGGCCGCTGATGGACGTCTCTCTCTCACATGATGCTTCTCTCCTTCTCTCAATCCCTCCCTTCCTCTCTCTCTCTACAAATAAATGAATACAACCTTAAAAAAAGGAAATGGGTCTGAAACATCACCCAGGAGAGGGAAACTGAGTCAGCTCTGACATAACCTTTCCCGGACCATCCAGTGCCAATGAACCCAGCCCACCTTGCCCCTGTGCCTTTGCCCTCCGGGGCACTGGGTCCCTCTCTACCTTCCCTGCAGGTTCTTTTTTCTCCGAGGGGCGCAGACTTCTCTGCTAGAGACCTGGAGCCAAGGGCAGCCAGGACGCCGAATGGTAACACAAAAGAAAATGAGGAGCTTTCATAGCAGCTTCCAGGTGCCAGGCACAGGGGTCAGCACCGCACGTCCATTGTCTTAGTTCCTCCTCACGGCACACCGTTGCCCCCATCGACACGGGGGTCGGTTTCTCCGGCTAAAATGACGTGAAGACCTCTGCGGCTCTGCGCACACACACGCATGCACGCACAGCCGGTGTGGTGTGTGTGTTGATCACGAGGCTTTACATCTGCATCTGCTTCTCTCCGGGGTTCGGGGCAGTGGAGAACTCCATGGTGATAACGATGCCGCTAGCGCAACGGCACGGGGCCGTCTGCAGGCAGACTGGTTATGTCTGCCCTCGCCTGGGCCCCAGCCCGTCCCCAGCCTCCCCACAGCTGAGTGGGACAGTGTGGTCACTCCGTGCTGCCTGGGAGGGGACTGGACCTCTCATCAGAGTGGTCATTCTCCACCCCTCTGTGTTCATTGCACGCGCATCTGTCTCCTCTGGCACCTGACCCGGAAGGACAGGTCCCCATTCCCTTGGCTCACCAAGGTGCCCTCAGGGCTGGCTGCCTCTCTTTGTTCCCTGCTGACGTTAGTTTTTCAATGGCAGTTCACATTCAATATGCATTAGTTTCAGGGGTCTGGCGGAGTGGTCGGACAGTCACACACTCCCCGTGGCTGCGCTGTGGGTCCTGGCCGGCCACCGGGATGGTCTGTGGAGCGGGTGCATGTGTGAGCAAAGGATGGGGGTACAGTTTTGTCTTGGGACGGCCTTACATGGGGTGCTTGCCGACCCTTCTGGGCGTCTGTCACACGCTGTAGGTCAACTGGCACCCTCTCGTCCCTGCGTCTCACGCAGGAAACAAGACAAGCAGTTACCCTCGAAGAGTGATCTAAGATGGGGTCTTCCCGTGTGCTGCCGTGGAACACAACTCGCACTCACATCCTGTGTGCCAGGACGCACGGAGGAGCCGCTGAACTTCAGAGCTGAGAAAAGGAAATGTCTCCGTAGGAACTGCCTGCCTCATCGGTTGAACTTCATGAGGGGACGACCCGAGAGGCCTTGTGATTAGACGCGGTTTTCTCTCGGGTCCTGGGGGCGGAGCGTCTGCTGCGACAGCTCACCTCTGGCATCCCGCCCTCTCTGCTGTGCACCCTGCCTGACCTTCTTTTCCGGTGGTGTGCACAGGTGTGTCTGTCTGTGAGTGTGTCTTGGTGTCTGTGTGTGCGTGCTTGTGCAACTCTGTGTGAGTGTGTATTGGGTGTGTGTCTATGCTTGCACAAGTTCATGTGTATTTGTATTCGTGGTTGTGCACATGACTTGTGTGGAACTGCATCAGTGTGCACATGTGTGTCTATATACATGAGTGTGGATGAGTGTGCCAGCGCACACACACATGGTTGTATGTGAATGTGTGTGTGTTCACAAGTGAGTGTGTTTGTATATGCATTCACGATTGTGCACATGACAGTGTTTGTGGAAGTATATGTGTCAGCCTGTGCACGTGTACACCTGTATATCGGAGTGTGTGTGTGTGTACATACATGGCAGTATATTCATAAGTAATTGTGTGTGTGTCTGTACATGAGTGTGGGTGAATGTCAGTGTGCGCACACATGGACACATGTGTGGGAAAGTACCTGTCAGTGTGTGCATGTGTGTGTATACATGAGTGTAGCTGTGTCAGTGTGCACACACACGGCTGTATGTTTGTGGGTGCGCTTGTCGGTGTGTGCACGCATGTCCCTCTGTGCGTGTGTGACTGTGTGTGCTCGAGGGGCCCCGGCCCCCTCTCCGGCCACCCCCACCCCGAGGGAGGACATGGCGGCGCTGTGCTCCCCACCTCTCTGCGTGCTGATAGGATCGCTCTGGCTTCCCAAGTCTGGCAGGAGACGCAGAATTAAACACAGACGCTCTGGTGCCAAAACAAAATTGTGGAAAGATTTGAAGCCCCCGTCCCCTAACTTGCAGCCTATCAGCCGGGGAACAAGCCCGGCTTTGTTTTAGCTCCTGCGCCCAGCGCGGGCAGAACAGTCTGGAGCCACACTGGTCCTGATAGAGGAGCTGACTCGAAGCCAGGGAATTTAAAATTGCTGCAACCCAAGGCAGAAGGCAGACAGCAAGATGTGATGGGAAGGGGAAAAGGCCTGTACGAGAGGGGAAAAGACATTCTTGCCCCGAGTTAGGAATGAAGGCAAAGCGGCAGCCCAATGTTTGAGAAATACGGACTCACAGAGGGGAAACACGGTGGGGAGGCGAAGAACCCAGTGGAGGCCGGCGGTCTCCGATCTCGCTTTGCCCTGGGGCTGGGGCCAGCGGGCTGGGCGGCGCCTACCGTGCAAACGGGCGGAAGGAGCCAGTCCCGCTGGAAGTGTGCTTAGGTCCCGGAGTCACAGGGGACCAGGGGCTGACCCTCAGCCCAGTGTCCCCTCGGGGCCCTAACAGGTGGTGAGGGCTGGCATATGTCCTCGGGTCTCTCCGCGTGCCCTGGGCTGCTTTGCCGTCTCGTTATTTTACCCCCTGAAAACAAGTTGTTCTCTCTTAATTTGGAACACTTGTCTCAAACTGGCCTTACCTGAGCTTTCTGGTTTGATTTTAATCGTAGTGTCCCCCGCCCGTATCAGCCAGGCTGCATTCTCACTGATGGTGACCCAAGAGTTTCTGTTCTTTCCCACCCCGCTTCATCCACTCCCCAGGGACCGGATGACCATGGTTCCCCAGACCCTCAGACCCAAGGTGGCCCGCCTCCAGGTCAGTGGTGATGCCGGCGTGGAAGGAAGGGGTCTGAAGAAGAAGGGGAGCCTCGTGCAGGACCACGGGAAGGGGCCGGAGGGGAAGTTGTTCCGCTGCCCGGGCGAGCGTCGGAGCCAGCCTGGCCTTGGGGTCTGGGAGGGCTTGGCAGAGCCTCACCGTCAGCCCCTCCAAGTGCAGACAGTCTCCCCCGAAGCCACGTCCCGGAGACCGTGCCTGGCCCAGACTTGGGGTGTCTGCTCTCGGGCTGAGCCAGCGTTCCCCCCAGGGGTCACCCAGCCGGGGACGCCGGATCTCCCCACTCCGCTCCAGCCGCGCCTCCACGCTCGCCCCCTGGAACGGCCGCCGCTGTGCGGGAGACCGCACTCCCCAGGAAGGGCCCTTCCTCAGCCCGGAGAGTTGCAGGCTGTGCCTTTTCTTCTGTTCTTCTGGCCGTGGCCGCGTCGGCCTCTGACGTCATCATCCCTGTGGACACGGCTCTATCGGAGCGCCCTGGTAGCGCTGGAAGCGAAATTTCTAATCTTCTCGGGTTCTTTTGCCAAGAAAACATTGGACTTTGAATCTCCGTCATTGGGCCCCCTAAAAGGAGTCGGGATACATGGGTAGAGTGGAATACTTCGTGGGCACTAAGAAGAAAGGGGCAAACCTGTGTGAAGGAGAGACGTCCAGGGTGGTATTCGGTCGCCTTTCACTTTGTCAAGTGAAGAGAACAGGCAGCTGTGGAAGCGCATGGAGTGTCCGGTCCCATTTGTAGCGCATGGTGCGTGCGTGTCCCTGGAAAGCCACACGCCACACCGTCAGCAGGGGTTCTCGGGGAGGTGGAGCTTGGAGACTTGTCATTTTTACTTATGTGTCTCTGTTCTCTCTCTTTCTCTCTCTCTCTCTCTCAGTCATGAGCATGAATAGTTTTTTTTGAAAGATTTTATTTATTTTTAGAGAGAAGGGAAGGGAAGGAGAAAGAGAGGGAGAGAAACATCAGTGTGTGGCTGCCTCTGGAACACCCCCTACTGGGGACCTGGCCCACCACCCAGGCACGTGCCCTGACTGGGAATTCAAATTTTTTTTTTAATTAAAAAATGTCATTACTTTGAAGGTACATGCACTGTCAGTCCAAGAGGGCGGGAGTTCACGGTGAGGCCCTTTTTTCTTCTGTGGGAGGAGCATGAGGATGAGAGTTCAGGAGCCTGGGTTTTTCTCTTAGCTGGAGGTTTGCATCTTTTTTTGTGCCATGGACCATGTGAGGGTCTGAGGGTCCCTCTTCAGGGATCCAAGCAATGCTTTAAATAAAAATGAAATTTGATTTGAAATAAAATTACAAGGCAAATACATTGAAATACAGTTATCAAAATATTAAAAAAACCTAATTGTAATGTTGTTATACATATGCTTCTTAACTGATACATTAAAATACAAGACCTAGCTCAAGGTCCGATGACGATCATTTAACATTAGCAACGAGCGTAAGTGATGTTTGGAGAAATCTGCAACAACGGGACGTTGCACGGGAGGGCCTGTGGCTGCTGGCAGTGACAGTCATGTGGGCCGACGCTGCTGTGGTTTGTTGCCTTCCGCCACAGGTGGAGAAAATGCTGGATCACTGTTAGAGGTGGTGAAAATGAAGATGTTAATTTTTTCCCATCCAGTATCACCGATCCCTGTTAGAGCTTCCCTGGCTAAGAACCACGGCTTTTACCCAGCTGTGAGATGTTGAACGATATTGCCCCCTCCCCCCCGAGCCCCCCAAGCCAAGCCTCCATCTCTAAAAATGAGGGGCTGTGTGATGGCAAATGGGTAGCGCCTTCCATGTCGGCTGCAACTCATGCATAGTGACTTAGTGAGGCTTGTTGCTGGGGTCACTGAGATGGCCTCTGAGGTCAGCCAGAGAGGATTCTGGGAGTGCCTGGGGGTGTCTGCCCAGGGCACGAGTGGGAGAGGCGGGAGAGCGTGTGACGCACATTTTCATTCCTGGACCAGAGGAGCCTACCACGGTCTCCTCCAGCTCTGATAGCCTAACGAGCCTGAAACGAATTATTCTGCTCTGACCCCAGTTAAAAGCATCTCTAGTCCAACAACAGTCGCAACGGCACAGGGGTGCGGAGCCCTGCCTGAGGGTTTGGGGCATGCGACTCCAGCCCACTCTGCCCTGTGGACCCAGCCTGCCGACAGACTGTGCCTTCAATGACATTGTAAGCCTTGCCTCTACTCTTAGTGACAGAACAGTTCCTGGGAACAGATTGTCTAGAAAGACAACAGGAATTAGTAAACACGGTCTTACAAATGAGCCATCTGGAGATTATTTACATAAGAAAAGAGGAAAGCCTTGGTATTTTCATGCTGTTTTCGTGCTGGGGTTTGTTTCTCTTGCAAGTGGCCACCGGGATGTGTCTGTCTAGAACACACACCCGGCTCTTTAGCAGAGATTGCTGAAAGCAGGAGAAAACAGGGCTGCTTGGGCTGGTTATTTGGGGAGCTGAAGGAGGGGAAGAGAGAGAGAGAGAGAGTGGGAGAGCCGCACAACCAAGTTTCTCAATGAATTTTAGCCCAGGGGATTTCAAAATAGTAACACCGCACTCACACCCTAGTTTTGTAATTGCACATTCTCCTGCAAGTGCCGCATGAGAACAATCTTCCCGTACCAAGGTCAAATCTGGAGGCACGAAACCATCATGCAGATGCGCAGGGACTGGCTGTGGGAAGAGTGACCCTTTGACCCCCAGGACCCCCCTGGGTGCCAGGCCAGCTCTGCAGAACCACTCAGCTCCCTCCCCTAGCCTGTCCCCTTCCCGCCGTCCCCCCTGGGGAAGTGTGCATGGAAAGAGTCCCCTCTTACCAGGAGCTTCAGCCACAGAACCAACCTCTCCACCCTCCCACCCACCCGCAGGAGTGTTCGCCCACGCAGGGAGGACAACACGGAGGAGAGGAGAGAGGGGCAGGGAGGATTCTGTGAGTGACAGAGCTCACCAAGCCCTCACGCCCCGAGCCCCACGTTGACAACACCGTGCGGGCCCTGGCTGCCTCTCCTGCCACACCCTCGCCGGGGTAAAAATAGCCCCACTGTGTCCGGACAAGCACTGTTGGGTCAATAAGACACAAACTAATAAGACAACAGCTGGAGTGGCTTTGCAGAAAGAGAGCTTTCTGCTCCCGGGCTGGGCCGGGCCATCAGGTCCCTTTCATGTTTGCTCTGGAAATTGTATAGCTCCGGGCAGCGATGCTTTGCAGGGGCAAGAAGAGGCAAGACGGAGGGTGCCGAGCCGCGCGGCTGCCCCGGGGCTCCGGAGTCAGAACCAGCTGCGAGGAGGACAGGAAGTAGAGCCTGGAGAGCGAATGCAGCTGGAAGGCACCCAGCAATTCAGGGCCATCAGCAAGAAAGGTAATTACCTGCTGACAGGTCTCTGATATGTACCTGGATGGGTGTGTGTGTGTGTGCGTGCGCACGTGCGAGTGTGTGCATGCACGTTGGTTAACTGTGTTTTTACGGGCAGCTTGGGGGCATGTTCCATCCTCCATACCTGGGCGGAAGGGGGAAGGGCTCATAAACAGAGATTCAGAAGCACGAGCATTGCACTGCGAATAAGTCTGCAGGCTGGGAAATGTGAAGTCCATGAAGGAGAGTTCGTCAGTGGAGCGAAGGGAGTCCGGAGAACCAGAACAACCAGTGTGGCTGGAAAACACCTGGCCAGGCTTTGGGGCTACAGCCTTCCATGGCCTGTGCCCCTGTTCATGGGCCCACTTTCCAGATGGGCACCTGAGGCTGAGTGAGGGTGAGTGGCCTAGGGCTATCCGGTCAGTGAGAAGGCGGCCTGGAACAGACACCTACGCAGCTGGACTCCAAAGTTCCGACTGCAGCACAAGAAACCTTGACCTTGTTGAAAGAACTGGAGGGGTAAAGCCCCCAGCTCAGGAAACTCAAGCCTCCGCAACGCTGGGGAAGTCACCAAGGTTTTCGTACGCCCTTCCCAATGTCATTATCATCACAGTTGCCACAATCTATCACTACCAATCTGTGGAATAGAGTGATCAGCTTGGAGCAGTTTGAGTGTTTTAATCTAAAGAGGATATTTAGGGGCCCTGAAAGCGACTTCACATGACAGTGAAGTTGCGTGGTCTTCGAGGTCGGCGATTCCGAACACGGGTCTGGAAGTTCACAGGTGCTCACGGGCTGCCGGTGTGCACACAGTACCCAGTGTCGCTGCAAGGCGCAGCCTCACAAACTGCTGTAGGTCAAGGAAGGCCTATAAATGAATTTGTTATTGTTATGCCGGCTACACCTATTTGAAAACAGTCATACATACATGGAGGAGACAACAAGATTATTCAGGACACAGACCACGCTTCCTGGGCAGGGGTGATTAGGAAGGTCTGTTTCCATCCTAAAACGAGGGGAGAATGGGTGCTTTTCAGGTGGCACAAAGGTGTTTGTTCCTTGAACCCCAAAGGGAGCTCTTGACTTCCTGCAGAATGCAACATTTTCCCACCCGGTAGGACTGGTTCAGGAATGAAAGTTGAGCTCCAAGAAATGCTGCTGTAATGCCACCATTAAGGACGTCAGGCTGAGGGTCGGACTCTCGGGTGCAGTCACGGATCCGTCTCGTCCCATTGAAGTCATCCTAGCCCACGTGGCTTCAGAGTCAGGCAAGCGGAGTGGGAATTTCAGGACCCCGTTTCCCGCTTCTGGTTCCTACCACGGAGGGCCCCCTCTGGTTTCTTTCCGGAAAGGTGAGCCGGGCCAGGCCGGGCTGGAGGCTGCAGCTCCGCCGATGAGTTACGTGGATGTTTCCTCCCCGCCCTCCGGCTTCGGGAGCGGAGTTGGCTCTGCTCATTCCCCCTTGCCTTTTCAGCCCTGATGCCAGGAGCGGCAAATTCCACAGGCACTGGGTAGGGTTTTATCTGATCGTCCCTCTCAGGGACTGACACAGTGTAACTCGCTGCTGATGGAAAGGAAAGGTAATGTAATACCCATATTATGCTCCTTTTCCATGGAGGCCCAACAGTAAGAATCATGCTCGTTATCCATCCATCTTCTTCTCTTTCCGAGGTTTGCAGAAGGCAACCAGCCAGAACAAATGCGTGCGCTCTGTCATCGTGTTAGGACTCACGGCACTGGGATTTTTCTAACATTCCTGGTATTTTTGACTTGAGTGCCAAACAGATTTGTTTTTCCTTAGAAATGAGTTAGCTCTTCAATTCGCAGATGCAAAGACAGGAGATAGTATTGTCTTCCTGCATAGGTACTTGACATAAGTACCTACCCATGGAAGGCAGAGGCGTGGCTGGTCTCCTCTCTCTCCTGCTGTTAGGTGAACCGGACTGAGGTGGCAGTTCGAGTGGCGACTGTCTTCCATTGCAAGGACCATATCAATGCGTTTTGGTAAGCTCTCGGAGAGAGTGCAGGTGGCAAGGATTCAGCCATTATTGTGAGTGGATGCTAGTAGGCTTACAGTCCCAACTTGTTTTGGGGCTCAGCTTCTGGAAGGCAGCCTACAAAAATAGCAATTTACAGGGGGGAAAAAGCGGGTCCTGAGGCACTGGGTTGGGGCAGACATTAGCTCCATTTAGGGCTTAAACCAGCCCACAGTTAATTGTAGGTCTCTCGCATTAGCTTGTAGGAGCAGTAAAAGCATGTAATTCGAGCTAATCTGATGGGCAAATGAACTGGGTACTCGGTGCCAAGTGAGACTGTGAAACAAAAGGACACATGTGTTTTCAGGAAAAAAAAAAAGAAACCAACACAACGCAGTTTCAACAGTTGCACACGTGAGACGCTGGAGAATTCTTTGGGAGTTTTGTCGTTTCAGACAAGGAGGTGCAGGGGACTGTGGGTGAGCGTCAGGAGCCCAGGGCCTCTCGGTCACCGGGCAGCGAGGCCCACGGCCTGGAACAGTGCGGGGGCGGCTTTCCCAGCCGCAGGTTTGCTTCCCCCGATTGGCTGGGCCGCCTTTAGAATGCCCTTCTGCATTGACTTTACCCGACGGTCCATGACCACCGGCCCGGGCCCCTCCCTGTCCATTCCGATTCTATCGGTTGGAGACAGGGCTAGGCCCCCTGCATCCTACCAGTCCCCCCCGAGGAATGCAGTGTGATGGTTGCCATTTGGGGGAAGCACCCCGGATCCAGGAGTAGAGGTGGCTGAAGCGGGGTGGTAGATGGTGGAGGTGGACGGACCTAACTGAAGCTTCCTGAGGGGAAGTGACGCGAGGCCCCCTGGGAGGTGCTGGAAAGGTGCGTGGCCCTTTGCAGTGACACCCTCTTGCTGGTCCGCGTCGTAAGGTGTGCGTGCTTTGTGGTTCTCCTGACGCCGCCGTGCATCCCGAGACCAACTTCCACGAAGCATCAGCGCCTCGTGGCTTTAACTCAGACCGTTCCCTCGCGTTCCGGGCTCCAGCAAGCCCTCCAGAGGAGGTGACCCTTGACCTTTTTTCCTTCCAGTTTTATTTTGGATTGGTTTCAGGTGCACAGCTTAGTGGTTAGACAACCACATGCTTTGCACGCTGTTCCCCTCGGTGTTTCCAGCACCCCAACTGGCGCCATGCATAGTTACCTCCATATCGCTGACTCTGTTCCCTGTGCTTCGCTACACGTCCCCACGGCCATTTGGTAACTACCATGTGTCTCTCCTAACCCCTTCCCCTCCTCCACCCGGCACCCCAGCCCCCTTCCCTCCGGCGACCACAGGTTTGCTCTCTGTGTCTGCGGGCCTGTTCCCATTCTGTTTGTTCGTCTGTTTTGTTCTTCAGGTTCGCCGTGTAAGTGAGATCATGTGGCATTTGTCCTTCTCTGACTGACTGATTCCATGGAGCACCGCCCTCTTTCTTAAACCCTGAGCCTCACCTGAGTCTTCAGTGTGTTCTTCTCCTGGGCGGGGGGGTGGTGCAGTCCTCCTGGGGGGGGTGCAGTCCTCCTGGGGGTGGGGTGCTGTCCTCCTGGGGGTGGGGTGCTGTCCTCCTGGGGTCCCAGGTTGGAAAACCTGTTGGTAAGCTGCCTTGAAGTTTGTGAAAACAGTCCGTCGGTTTAATGATTTAAATCAGAAATTACCCATTTTGACAAAAGTGTGTTCCACTGGTGGTCACCGTGCTTTGGATTTGTTCTGCTAATATAAACCAAATTTTTATGTAAAAGGTTGTGTTCAAACTAGACATTTTGTTTGTACGATTGAGAGAAAAACAACTTTATAAAGTCAAACCTTTTCCAAGACCAAACATGTGTAACTCAGGTTGACCTACAGGATTAGAATCTTCAAAATTTAGGAGTGGAAAAGTAAATAGTAATTCCAACATAAACTACTATATGTCTTGAAAGTGATAATTTTTAAGACATACTACGGATTAGTGGGGTCCCTCAGAAAAGGCGCTAAAAAGAGAAGGCAGTCTTGTCTGTTGCAGGCTAAATATTCACCGCACGTCAGAGAAACAAGGGGTGTGCTGTTTTTATACTCTGGGTGTTTACGTGGGGAGTGGAAACTGAAGCAACTGCTGTGACGTCACAGTGAGTCAATGTCATTGGTAGATGCGAGGGCCGTGGCCGCCCTGGGGACTCCTGCCAGCCACGCGGTCAGTGTCCTCAGGTGTGCGGTGAAGGGTGGGTTGTGGCGCAGGTGAACCAGGTGTGGGAAGTCGAATGGCAGAATCTTTTCTTAATGAACACTTGCACGCCAACGAGACGTTCCCACAGAAAGAGATGGGAGCTCTGTGAGTTTGTGACTTTGATCATTTTGCATGTATTTTGATTTATATGAATTCCCCAGGGGGATCTGAACAGCGGGCCTGGAGAGGCTCCATTCCAGAACCCGAGAACCCAAGAGTAGTTCATTCCTCCCTCCTCCTTCAATGTCTACTTTCAGTATAACTGTTACGTACGTGTGTGTGTGTGTGTGAGAGAGAGAGAGAGAGAGAGAGAGAGAGAGAGAGAGAGAGAGAGAGAGACAGGGGGAGAGGAGTTTTCAGGAACTGGCCCACGCAGCTGTGGAGCCCGGCAAGCCCGAGGTCTGCCGGGTGGGCCCTCTGGCTGGGGTCGCCGAGAGGAGGTGATGCTGCATCCTGACCCTGGAGACCTGCCGGCAGACTGTCCTCTGCCTCGGGGACATCGGTCTCTCTTCTGTGAAGGCACCCGCTGATTGAGTAAGGCCCGCCACATCAGAGAGGGTCGTCTGCTTTATACCGATGTTCGTCTCCCCTAAAAATACCTTCACAGGCCCTGGCTGGCATAGCTCAGTGGATTGAGCCCAGGCTGCAAACCAAAGCATCGCAGGTTCGATTCCCAGTCAGGGCACATGCCTGGGTTGCAGGCCACGGCCCCCAGCAACCGCACATTAATGTTTCTCTCTCTTTCTCTCTCTCTCCCTTCCCTCTCTAAAAATAAATAAAAAAATAAAAAAAATAAAAACACCTTCACAGAAATAGCCAGTGTGATGTGTGACCAGACAGATACCTTGGTGCCATGGTGTAGGCAAGCTGACACATTGAATTAAACATCACACAGACAGACCCCTTGCTGCGTGTCTAGGACAGAAGGATGCCATTTCAGCAATTTGGGAACACGGACCCCAGAATGAGTAGGCCATGGTGCCAGCCCGATAATTTATACTTTTACGTAGTCCCCGCTGTCCTTGTTTCACACGCATGCATTTGCTTGCTTAATTATCACAGCACACATATATTTTTATCCTTTCTGCATTAACATTATATTGTAAGTCTCTTCCCATGTCCTTTACAGTGAGTCTTTATGGAGACGTAACGTTCCATCAAAGGGACGCAGTAATTTAATTAGCCGGTTCCTATTGTTTCCTGCGGAGGCTGCCTCCGGTCCTCGGCTGCTATAAATCATGTCTCAGCGGTTTGCTTTTTTCTTTGGGGTAAATTCCTAAAAACGGAATCGCTGAGCCAAGGATGTGGACCTAGCTCGGCCCTTGGTGCGTATTGCTTTTGCTGGATTTGATTGGATTGTGTGCATTTTTCTGGGGGGTTTGTTTGTTTGTTTGTTTGTTTGTTTCCCTTTTGTTTCTTTGGCAGTGGCCTCACATTGCCAGCTCTGGTTCCCAACAGCCACCTCTGCAGCCGAGGGGGCACGCTCCCCGATCACCCTCCCGTCACCCTCTCTGACCAAAATGTTCTCCGAGGCTAAAAGGGTCCTTACCTCGTCCTGGTGCGAGAGAGGTTTTATAGCTTGGAAAATCTGAGTATCGTTTCTGAAGCCATTTTTCAACCAAGAGTGGGAAAATCACACTTCACACTTAAAAAGCAATTTGGGACTTCCTTTCGGTTCCTTGATCATTCTGGGAGACTTTGAAATGCTTCACGTCTCATTTCTTCTCACATAATTGAGGAGGAGTCCCGGGTGCAGAAGTCTAAGGAACGGCCATTAGAATTTGGGGCGAACATGTTAGAAGCAGAAGTGACTGGCACTGTTAGCTCTTTAAAAAGACTCCGTTTTTTGTTGTTGTTGTTGTTGCAGTGTTGGGGGGCTCGCATTGGGCGCCCGAGTTCTGGTTTGTTAGGGGGAGTCTGGCACACATATTTGTGGGTCCCGCCTCAGTACGAGGAAGTGATGTATTTAAGGGAGTGAATTTACAATTGGTGTTAGGCACGGTGCTAAATTTACGTAGGAGGAGTGAGTGAGTTATGTCTTGGGAAAATGATTTATATTTGAACCCGTATATTCCGGGGCACCTCCTACGAAGGAATCCTACGACGCCAGGTGGCCTGTGGTGACCAGCTTCTTTCACTGAGCACCGTGTTTCTGAGGGTCACCTGGGCTGTAGCATGTGCCAGGTCTTTGTTCTTTTTTATAGCTGAGCGATGTTTCATTGTGTAGATAAGCCCCGTTTTCCGTATCCATTCGTCAGTCGGTGGACACTTGGACTGCTTCCACTTTTCGGCTAGTAGGGGTAATGCCGCTATGAATATTCACGTAAAGTCTTAGGTGGATATGTTTTAATTTTGTTCTCTTGGATACATATCTAGAGGTGGAATTGCTAAGTCTTATGGTAACTCCACATTAGCCTTAAAATTTTTATTTATTTTTTAGAGAGGGGAAGGGAGGGAGAAAGAGAGGGAGAGAAACATCGATGTGTGGTTGCCTCTTGTATGCCCCTCACTGGGGACCTGACCTGCAACCCAGGCATGTGCCCTGACTGGGAATCAAACCGGCGATGCTTTGGTTCTCAGGCCAGCACTCAGTCCACTGAGCCACACCAGCCAGGGCTCTGTGTTAGCATTTTTTAAAAGATATTATTTGTTTATTTTTAGAGAGGGAAGGGAGGGAGAAAGAGAGAGAGAGACACACACACATCGATGTGTGGTTGCTGGGGGCCATGGCCTGCAACCCAGAAACGTGCCCTGACTAGGAATCGAACCTGCGATGCTTTGGTTTGCAGCCCGCGCTCAGTCCACTGAGCCACACCAGCCAGGGCTCTGTGTTAGCTTTTTAAGACAGATGTTCCTGTGGGCTCACACTTTAGTGTCGGCTGGGGTGAAGGGCATGACCCAGACTGAGGGTGGGAAAGTGAAGAGGCAGGGGAGTACCTCAGACCAAGGAGGTTTTAACGTGCACAGATTTTATAAGAAACTCTTCATTCAGAACAGTCTTCTCTTCAGTGTTGAAGCACGTTTACTGGTGTAAGAGAGGAATTGTAGGGGGGTATTAGCGGTCTGAAAGATTTGATGGGGTCCATTTAGGAAGCTTGCTATAACTCTAAATGCCTAATTTGCTTTTTAGGAAATAGTTTTTGCATTGGCAAGCAAATACCACATCCCCTACACTTTCTCAATAAACATCCTGTTTGGGCCTCCTAATCAAACACATTCTGTGCCCACCTTCCCTTAAAAGTGCTACTGTTGGTTCCTGGAGACTCGCTGAGAAAACCGAACGTTCACCAAATGCTTGAACGCGCCCTCATTCTGCCGTGGATGTGAAGGTTATAATTACTATTGGTTTATTTTAAGCAAAATCCCTCTAATAACATGGGAGGCAGTGTGTGGGGAGCATTGCTGAGACTGACATTTAATACGTTAAGGAAGATACACTATCCACATGTTAATGTTACTCTCAGATGCTTCCCTTTACACTTTCAGAAGTTCGAATACGAATTCCTTCGGAATCTTATACGAGCCTTGCTATGAAACCTCAAATGGTTAATGCGCATGCGCCCCGGCCACGAGGATCCCTTTTGCTTTTCTGTAGTAGAAAGATGATATTAGCTTGTGTAATTATACCCCTAGGTGGCTCTAACCACAGAATTGAAGGGTCGGCTTCCTTCTGGCAACCCAGCCCCAGGTTTGGACTCGACACCGGTGCGGCTCGCTTGTATAATCGTGCTGCATGTGAAGGGTGGAAATTAGAGTGTAGGGTTGCTGATTTATATTCCATGAGCTGCCTTTTCCTCTGCCAGCCCAGAAAAATCTTACCACGGCCGAAGTGTTCCGTCTTCTCGTGGCTTCTACCGTCCCTGTACGGGATCCAAGGAGGCGGGTTTTGGTGCCTTCCTGCGTGAGGTCTGATTGTGGCTGTAATGATGGGTGAACGTTGAAAGTGCAAGCCTAAATGCTCAACCTGGACCTCCTTGTTTTTATTATGAAAAGGTCAGTAAACCAGTGTCAACAGTTTTAGACAGCTTGGGTCATACCTCTAAGAAATAATCGAAGTCAGCAAGAAAAAACAAACCCAGACCATTCCATTGCTTCCAAGTGAAGGGCTCCAGTTGTCTTACGGGTTGTAACGGACACGATTTGACATGTTCATTTTTTTTTTTTTTCGGTCTTTGGGTTTTGAATAATTGCTTCTTGCAGAAAGCCTATGTTTTCTGTACTCTGTGGTTGCCAAGCTATACTTGACTCTTAAAAGAGAGTCAAAGGAACGTATCCTTGGGAGAAATTGCTGCTTTGTGGGGTACAAATGAGAGGTTGCGTGATCTTTGAAGCTGGGAGGGCCAAATCGGGCTTGGAGGCCCCATCGCCAGGCGGCATTTCATGGTCCTCATTGCTTCGCTAAACGAAACTGTCCTTTCGCTGCAAGTGGAAGAAAATGTAGCGGAGAGTTAGGGTTAAGTGGTGTTTCCCGTCCGGCTTAGAAAGTAGCAAGTTCTCCTTGCCCACCGCAGTCCAAACGTCGGCCAGGTTGGCCGGCCGCTCCGGCTCAGACCAGGGGATCTCAGCCAGGCAAGGTGTCGCTTGTCCAGGGGACGTCGGATGATGTCTGAGACAGTTTTGGTTGTCGTAAGAGGAGGGCTGTGGTGCTACCAGCGTTTAGTGGGCAGAGGAGTCGCTAAATGGCACATCCCACACTGCCCCGGACGGGCCCCCACGACAAAGAGTTATCCGGCCCCAAATCGGTGGTCTGGGGGGGAGTGGCGCTGACGTGGAAGGGGTTTTCATAACACCAGGAGTGCCGTGTCTGGCTCTGCTGTGCACAGAGGGGCGGGGACAGAAGGAGGATCCAGTGTGTTTCTTCCCACAAAACACGCTCTTCACCTGGCGCTCATTTCTCGGGATGGCTCTGGACTAGATCCTTGGACTAATAGGAAACACGGAGCCAGCTCCCTACCTGCAGGAGTGAAGTGAGCTCATGGGAACACACACACACACACACACACACACACACACACACACACACACACACACACACACGAGGCGTGCTCCTCCCCACGCTGCTCAGCAAACTGCCGGCAAGACCCTGCAGGCCTGGGCTCATTTTCTTCCTTTATTTGTTCAATGTTTCACAAAACACTTTTGCCCGAGGTTAACTTGATTCTTCTTTGTTGTTAAAAAAACGTTTCGTTTTGTTTTGTTGACGAGGAATTATTCCTTAAGACTTTGCCTTTGTTGGAAGGGGAGCACTTTGACAAACAGATCAGAAAGTTGTCCGAAGTCACCACGCCGGTCAGTCTGGGGCCTTGCTGACGTGTGGGTCTATTCTCCTGAGCGCTGCCTGCGAGGAAACAGAACCACTGTCATCAGTTTTCTCGAGTCAGAGTGTCTTGGCCTTCTGGGGGCCAGCTGTGGCCTGTGAGCAAACGTGGGGCCCGGGCTGGCCTGCTCCCCGTCTTCCGAGCTTAGCCCACTGGGCGAGCACTGTTCATTCTGGGGGCTGCCCCGGGCGGGAGGAAGTGAATGACATGCATTCACACTAAATGTTCCTGTTCTAGCTGACTTCCCTGCTCCGCTTGGGAATGAAAGGCCTGGGGAGAATGGCAATCGCTACTTTGGAGTGGGGTTGTCTTATGCCTTGCAGGACGCTCAGTGGCATTTGGTTACAGCTTTGGATCATAGAGTATTAAGCGGGAGGGGCTCACAGGGACATCCGGGCCCAGCCTCTCCCTTCCCCTTGGAGAGATGCAGCCTCCAGCCCCGTGAGAGCCCCCCATCTGGGCAGAGAACCGGCCGCACGAGGAGCAACCGTAGCACGTTTGCGAACACAAGCTATGGCTCCCACACCAGCCACGTGGAAGCAAAGCCCCTCCCTGAAGCCTGGAATCGCTGGTGTACAGGAGGTCCCCGGGTGCTGTGATGGGCAGCCCCTTCCTGGTCCCCCTCCCCTCGGCCACTTCTGTCCTGCGTGAACACCCTCAGCAGCTCCCTGTTACCGCGAGATTAACCCTTTCCGTTGCTTGCTGGGCTAAAGCCTGGTACTTTGTGGCCCGGGCAGTTTCTCCAGAATCATTCTGATTGCACCTTCTATTTTTTTTTTAAAAACCATTGATTTTAGAGAGAGAGAAAAAGGGAGAGAGAAAAAGAGAGAGAGTGAGAGAGAAACATCAATTTTTTGTCCCACTTATTCATGCATTCATGGGTCGATTCCTGCATGTGCCCCAACCTGGAATCGAACCTGCAACCTTGGCATATTGGGAGGATGCTGTAACCCAGAGATTTGCAAACAAAGTGCTGCAAGAATGTTTAAAACATGCAATAGCTGACTATTTAGTCAGGGGTACTGACCTCTCTTCCCTTAGATCGGCAAATAAAGAAATGACACCAGCCAGCACAACAACAATAGCCGTTCGGTGTGAATGAATCCAAATTATAAAAATATATTTATTGGCGTGCCACAGAATTTTAGTAATTGGTTTATGTGTGCCGTGAGATGAAAAAGGTGGGAAATCTCTGCTCTAACCAACCGAGCTACCCGGCCAGGGCTCCATCGAACCTTCTACGCCACCTGCTCCGGATCACACACCTGGGGCAGGTACAAGGAGAGCGTCGACAGCGGGCAGTGTCCAGCCAACGGGGACCACGGCCGAGCTCCGAGTCTGCGCGCAGAGCCCTGGAGAACGAGGGGAGATGGACTAAGTGGGGCCCGGAGGCGCGTGTGCCGAGGGAGCCCTTGCTCAGGGTGCATCTGGACGTTGGTTTCGGTGAGTGTCTGTGCTGTTTGTGCTCGGGGCCCAGCTCCCTCCGTGGAAGGAGAAAGAGTTTGCTTTAAGTTCCGTTAACAATCGAGAAGTGTTGCATTTGCAGGTTCAGGAGCTCCCGGGAGCGGAATTTCCTCTCTGTTACGTCCTGCTCTGCGTGCCTTGTGTTCTGGACTCATCGTCCCTTCCTGGGGCGTTTGCTGCTCCCGGTGACCTGCTGGCCCTGGAGGACACAGTGAGACTCTGACTCCTTGGTGGTGCTTCCACAGCCCCTTCTTCCGCTTCTCCTGTCGCGTGTCAGGACGTGGACGTCACGACCCAGCTCTGAGACCCTGTCTGCGAAGAAAGCCGGGACTGGCTTGCGAGAGGGGGACCCCTCCTCTCCTGTCTCCCCCATATGGGGTGCATCTCCAGAGGCAAATTCAGGGGCAGGACCCCCTCTTTTCAGGCGCCCTTTTTTTCTGGATGCCGGAAATCTGTGCACCACATTTATTTACTCACGTTATTCTTTTATTCAGTTGATGTGCCCTGAGTGCCCCGGTCTTCCTGAGGTCACAGTGACTGGCTTTTTGCCTCCAAGAGTTCCTAAGCGAGTATAATAATTCTTCTGCCTTTTTAAACCCAGGCCTCCTTCACTAAATTGAAAAAAAAAACACCAAACCAACTCAGGTTCCCTTTTATCATTTGTTGAAATATTTAAAAAACATAACTCTTGTGACTAAAGCCAAGTAGCCATAATTTTAGAGTGTATTCCCAGCCTCTGAGAGTAGCCCTCAGCTCCCACCTCAGTCTTCCCGCAGACCCCCCGCCCCCAAATGTGGGGAGCTTCTGAGTGTGACAACCTGGATTCGTTTCCTTTCCTCTGCGGCATCCAGAGCTCTCTGGGAACTGTCCTGGCCCAGGTGACCACACCTGCACCCAGGCAGAGGTTGAGTGAGGACCACTTTATTTGTGGCTTTTCCCCGTCCAGACAGGTGAGGCTCTCTCTCTCTCTCTCTCTCTCTCTCTCACACACACACACACACACACACACACACACTTGAAACGGCTGACGTCTGCCTGCCTGTGGGTCTTTGGTCCACACCCTCTCTTCCTGTGTCTGTCCCTCTCCTAGCCAGACGGGCAGTGCCTTGGGCGCAGAGGTTATGGCTCTCTCCCTCTCTG
Organism: Phyllostomus hastatus; assembly: GCF_019186645.2. NCBI lineage: Eukaryota > Metazoa > Chordata > Mammalia > Chiroptera > Phyllostomidae > Phyllostomus > Phyllostomus hastatus. The sequence continues at coordinate 28,398,873 of NW_025334004.1, read as the reverse complement.
GCTAGCGCCATCCCTTGTACACCTTAGACGTTCAATGCATGTGTTGAAATCACTGGAAAAATAAAAGTAAAACTCTGATACCAGAATGCCCCCAAGACCCCGCCAAACAGGATTTCAGTTGCCTTCATTTAAAAGCAACAACAGGAGTGTGTTTCCATCCCCAATCTTCCCATTCCTCACTGGGGAAGATGCGACATGTCTGTGGTGAGACAGGTTCAGCGCTGTGACGCCCGGGAGTGGGATCTCTCTTGTCACTGTGGTTCGAACCCGCAGCCGAGACCATCTGCTTGCTCTTGGAGACCTGGCTGCTGGGAACCCCCTCAGCTCCTGCAGAGGGGAAGAGCGTGGCTGCAGAAGGAGGCCTTGCCTCCTGAGACGGCGCTCAGCACAGGCTGCAGAGTGTAACCTTGACCGTGACTCCAGCCAGACCGCCAACGCCGTGCTTTACGTGGGCCGTCCACACTCCTGGTGGCTCGCTGGGTGGGAGGGAGGGTGGCAGGCGGGCCCAGCCAGGGCTCCAGTGACAGACGCAGGTTCTTCGCTCTGGCTGCTGTCCCTGCGGGCTTGTGGCACTGGGACATCTTGTTGGTCTTATTTATTTATTTTCCGGTCACCCCGGAGCCCTGCATGGACTACTGTCTTGGGAACTTCAGGAAGACCTCACCCAGCCTCAGGGCTGAGGCTGCTTGCCTTAGTATCTCAGACCGGTAACAGCTACTGGTCATGACGAGAACGTTCATTCAGGGTGGTTCTGTACCAGCTACTGTGTTATTTCACTTTGGTGATTACTGGAGAGAGAGAGAGTGTTGCGCCCATTTTACCGCACAGGAAGCTCGGACTCAAAAATGGAGTAATCCCCGGATTGACACCCCTGGTAAGCAGCCAAGCCAGGGTGGGAACCCCATGTTGGCCTGAGTCTGAATCTCTTGCTCTTTTCTGGATCCTTGACTACAAAGCAAATTAATACTGTAAACAGCATCACGAAGACGATGCGTAATCTACTTAGAGCAAGTACGTCAGCAGCATAGAGACGGAATTTATCGCTAGCCGATTGATAAATTAGTTATATATCAGATCACATTTTCCATAAAGCATTTTCTAAAAGAGTTCCCTGAGACAGTGATATTAGCAAAGTATGAATTATTTTAGTGCTGGAGAGTTATTAAACCACTTGTCATTAAAAAGAATTACTTATGCAGACTTTCCTCTCATTCAGACTGGCAGTTTCCTGGAAATTGACTGAGTTAGCACTCACTATCGTTTGCTAATTCACCGGGCCACAGAAACCATCGGTCTGGCCGGCCGGGACACTCAGGGAGCCCCGCCTCTCATCACGGAAAGTGCCGGCGTTTTAGCTGTCCGATCAGAAACCACGTTGGCCCCCCGCTGGGCCTCGGGTCCAGGTTTCTATAAGCTTCTGTCTCGGAAGCGATGGTACAGAGGGTGTGCTCAGTGACACTGTTGACTGAATGAAGCCATGTGCTCATTTGTAGCGCGCATGGCAAAGCTGAACTGGATGCTGCTGGAACGCACAGCTCAGTAGTAAGCCTTAGGTCCCCACAACCATCTACACGCGAGCTTTGTGACGGTCACACCGTTGGCGGCTTGGCTGCTAGACCCAGTGCCCTTGTTTAGTCTTCCGTGCCTCTTTCTCTTCACCTCCAGCCCCTCTTCTCGGTTAAGGTCTGGGGCGAAATGGTCACTGTTTTTTGTAAACAACCTCTCCAGTCCGCCTTGACCTTCTTTGCTCTCTTCCTCCTGTGGTTTTCCCATAAATGCTGGAGTTCTTTCCAGTGCGACCCTTGGCCCCTCCCCTCTCTGCATTCTCTTCCCACTGCTGCGGGGGGAGGGCTGGGGGGGAAGGGGAGGGGGGTGGACTGCATCCACTCACATGACCTCTGGGACTGCACTCAGCATCTAGAGTGACAGCTCCTGAACCCATCTCTCTTCTAAGTTTCGGAAACACATATCCATCTCCTTACTGGGTGTTTCCTCTCAACTGGAAAGCCCTGCCAAAGGGACATTTTCTAAACCAACTTCTCAGTTCTCTTCTACCCCAAACGTGAGCTCTCCCTTTGGTATTTTCCAGGTTGGCTGGTGGTATCGCTAAGTCTCCTCACCTGGACAGTCGCCCAGGTCGCCTCCCCTTCCCTCTCTCTTCTCCCACCGCTGTCTGTCGGGGTGTCCGACCCACCACGGCCCAGGACGGCTGCGAATGCAGCCCAACACAAAATCGTAAATTTACTTAAAAGCTTTTTGTCGCTCATCAGCTTCCGTTACTATTTGTGTGTTACTGTTAATAACAGTAACCTTTGTGTGTTATTACACATTACTTTTCATTACATTTCATGTGTGGCCCAAGACAACTCTTTTTTTTCCCAGTGTGGCCCAGAGACGCCAAAAGGTTGGACACGCCTGGTAGGTGGTCCCGAAGGCCCGGTGGTTCTAGCCCAGAAATGTCCCCTGAAGCCAGCCCTGCCTCACCCTGGATCCTGCTCCCACTGTCCTCCTGAAGTCGCCCTGCGCAGGCTCCCGGGCGAGAGCGCCCTGTGCCAGTGGAGCGGGCCAGTAGCAGGGGCCAGGGTCAGATTCGTTCCGACTGCAGGGAGCCGCGGGTGGGTTTCCTCTCCCCCACGCCCGTGAGGGACCGGAGCCTGAGCCTTTACTGCTGACACCCGTGACGTGGAGCCTGAGCCCTGGCCTCTGACCAGTGCACATGGACTTCCTAGTGCAACTTTTTTTTTCTCTTTGGTCAAAAGTATTATATTGCCGCTGTGTGTGTATATGTGTGTAAGTGTGCGTAAGTTAGTGTGTATGAATGGGCGAGTGTATATGAGTGTGTGAGGGTGGGTGTTTTAATCAGCAAATTCATAATGAGGAAAAGTCTGACCTGCCTGGCTTGGAAGAGAGAGACTAGATGAAAATCTGACCAGGACTCAGCCCATTAGCAAAACCCAGGAGCGAAGCCTTGGCGCTTTCACACAGGAAGCGCTGGGAACAGTGACCTGTCTGTTTTACACTCTCCACTTCCTCCCCGCCGTCCGCAGGATCGAGTCTGCCCCTTGTCCGGGGACCTCATCAGCTTCTCTCCCCAGCCCGACCTCCAGCCACGCCACCCCCTGCAGCCACAGCTCACCTTTGGACGGAGAAGGCTCCTGGGACTCTGGGCTGGGCACCCGTCACGCCCCGCCCTCCTCTCCCTCCACCCGTTCAGCTCAGCTCAAACCTCAGCCCCGATGTGAACCTCCCTTGGTCCCTGATCAGATAAAATGTAGGATATCCAGCTAAACTTGAATTTCAGATAAACAACAAATAACTTCCAGTGCATGCCACAAACAATTGTGGCCTTGTTTATCTGAAATGCAAAATTAATGGTGTGCCCTTTACTTTGTAATTTGCTGCGCCCGGCACCCTATTCCTGACATTCTTCTGCCTCAGTATTCCTCCAGCGCGTTGTATACAAATCTGCTGTCGCCTCTTACACGGTGGCGATTCATTCTTCTGCTGACTGCCTTCCCTGCCAGAGCCCATACCCCCGAGGCAAGGGCGATGACTTTGCACTCACTCACTCACTCACCCTTCCTCAGTTGTGTCCCGTGTGCCCAGCACTGTGCTAGGTGTGGGGGTGCCAGGACCAGTAAGGTCAGGGCCCTGCACTGGAGCAGGGCTTGGCTACCATGGCCCTTGGCCAGATCCAGCCCCCTGCCTGTGCCGTACGGGCCGAGGACACCAGCACCCTAGTCCGTGTATGTGTTGTCTGCGGCCGCAGCAGAGCACGTGGCCTCTTGGCCAGGGAGGCCTCACATAGGTACTACCTGGCCCTTTACAGGAAAAAGAATTGCCGACCCCTGGTCTAGAGGATCTTACAGTCTAGAGGAGGGAGACAGATGTAAACAAATAAAAGCAGATTCAGCTTTCATCTCCGAAGCTTCCTCTGTACCGATGTGTGGTCTGGGGCTCACCTCTCCGAGCACCACCTGGAGCCTCACCCCAGTGGGCTGAGCCCAAGCTCTGGGCCTGGAGAACTCGCCCTTCAGCGGGCATGCTCGGTGGCTCTGCCCACCGCGCTCTGAGCGCTGGTTGGTGCACCGGGCCGGCCGCCCTCTCTGGGGCGTGGGGTCCGCTTCGATCAGAGTTGGAAGGGGCAGAGAGTGTCTGTCCCTTGGACTGCCTCTCAGTTCTGTTAACGCCCGGCACCGTTTGCTCCATACAGCTACAACTTCAGCCTGCAGCCCTGTACATGGAGCTGCAGGACTTCCCATCCACTCGGGGACGGTGTTGCTGGGCTGCCTCCGGGGCCAGGGATGCGCAGAGCACTGTGTTCAACGGGCCTGGGCACCGTCTTCTCGTCCCCAGGGCGCGGGAGGTGGTGGCTGCGTCCCCGTCTTGACCGGTGGAACAGAGCCATCCTTCGGGGTGGACGCGGCCTTCTTCCACCTCAGGGGCCATCGCCCAGAGCCGGCCTGGACAGCGTCACTCACAGTCACGCAATCAAAATAAGCTGGCGGGTTCCCTCGTGTCCCCGAGCTCAGAACACGCCCTGCGTCCTGGTGGTGCCATGTGACGGGCCGACAGAACATAAATCAGAGCCGGTCCAGCCCTGTGCGTGGTGTCTGGGAGGGGAGTGTTTCCCAGTGAAAACAAGGCCTGTGCCTCTCTGTTGAGACAGATGTTCACACTTGCCGCTCTCGCTAGAGGCCCTGAGAAAACAAATTCGGGGCAAGCGAGCTGTGGGCCTTGCTGGGGCCCGCATGGGCCCAGCAGACGGAGTTCGGAACACAAAGGGAACGAAATACCCAAATAATTGTCCCAAGTCTGCCTAAGATTTCTTGTGATAGCCAAATAATTAGGCCTCGTGGAGTTTTTAAAAGCTGGGATTATCTGTGTAATTCATTACTTCACGGCCCTTTTACTGCCGCATGCAAAACCCCAGACTCCGTGTTCCGTGGACGCACGGGCAAGAGAGGAAGTGTTTGGACGACACTGTAAGTGCGCGGTGACACATTCAACCCGTGTGCACTGGCTCCTGCTGTTCTGCTGTTTGGGCTCAGGTGCGGCCTCGCGGAGAGTCTCACGGCAGCAGTCCCAAGCTAAGTGACCTGTCTGGGCCCCACTGGACACCCCCAGGTCCCTGGGAGAGACAGCCGTGTTCCTTTTGCATTCTCTTAGCCTGACACGTGGAAGTGTCTGTCACAGACCTGCTCGCGGGAGCGACCGTTGTGACATTTTAAGTGCGATGCCATTGCGCGAGCCGTTCGGCCTTCGGGTGTTTAAGTAACTGAAAACCACCGTCTCTCCGACAAGATCTGGAGGAAGAAACACACCCCGCCCAGTATCACTGCATACACAGCTTTGGGTCTTTGTAAAAATCCCAGCAGCCTAGGGGATTCGGGCTCTGGTGCTTTCGATTCCTGCACCCCAGGCCTGTTCAGCACCCCCGTTCCAAGCAGGCTGTGCTGCATTGCTCCCCCTACATGCTCTTATTTGATCTATTATAGAAACGCTTCTCTGCCTTGCTACTGCTATATGTTCTTATTCAAGGGCCCAACCTAATTTTTTTTCTTTTAAATATATTTTTAATAGCTTCATCTTTCTTTCTTTTTGTGCTTCCGTTATTTATAGACGCGCACCGAGGAGAGGAAGCTGCGTTGAAAAATCGTCTTCTCCCATTTTTTTTCAGACGGGGGCTTCAGAACTGGTTACTAATTGTACCAGCGTGGGGCTGACTAGCTGGTTAAGCCCAATGTGGGTCAGTTGTTCAAAGGAGTCCCAATGAATGTTATGTGCAAATCTGGGGCTCACCAAGAACAAGAAATAAATCAGTCCTCCCGTATGTGTAACCGTGCTGAGCAGGGGTCAGGTGTTATTATGCATCGAGGACACAAAATAAACGTAAAAAGCAAGTCCCCCCACCATTCAGCTGTTTTTTATTAATAAACCCCCATCCATCATACATTGCTGGGAGAACCGGCCAGATGTTTGCAACCCACCCCGCTTGTCACCTAGGTCACGCCTGTAGGAGTTGCAATTTAGTTAATTTCACGACTACAGTAGCTTGATGTAATTAAAGACTCAGTAGGTTGTGTTTTAAATGCTATTAAGTCATTACGGGTTTTCAGGGGGCCGGGAATGCTCCTTCAACTGCGGGAAGGAAGGCGACATGCTCTGACTTAACACAAAGGAGCCAGCGATCCGTAGTTTCGAAAGTCGGAGTTAAAGTGCCTGCTGCTGAAATGCGATTCTTTGACATCAATTATGGAAATCAATAAGGAATGTTGCAATATACACACAGGGCTCTCTCTGTCCTTGCTCAGCCGAAGGAGAGCCCGCTGCAGAACCAACGAGCCTGTGCTTGCTTAATCAAAGCAATAAATTCTCTGTGTCAGAACTGCCTTTTTAAAGATGCTCTAAAAGGTGGTTTGTTGTTTTTTTTTTTTTGGTGCTGAAGACTGCTTCTGAGCCCAATTTACGTAATTCCTGAGAACAATAAAGGCACAATAAAGGATTTTCCCTGCCGAATAGTTGAAAATAGCGCACAGCTATGGCTCCACAAATCTTTCAACAGCTCAGCCCTGTTAGCAAAATAGGAGGCAATTGAAGGAAGGCGAGAGGCTGAATGGGAAGCTCTCAGCAACGGAGTTGCTAAAAAATAACAATAAAAAAGTCTAATAGCACCAGAAGTCATCGAAGTACACGGAGAGGATCAGAAGGGCATCGTTCTGAACAGACTTTCCCGAGGGGAGGTCACTTTCAAGGTTCCTTTCGCTGTGACCAGGACGCTCTCTGCCCCACTGAGCTGGCCCGACATCACCCAGGAACGCTCCTGCCTCGGCTCTCCCTGGACCCCCTTCCCCACGGCCTCCGGGAGCCTCAGCGAAGCGTGGCGTGAAGATCTTCCACGTGCCCGTGACTGTTTCTTTAAGTGTGGCTTGACTCCGTAAGTGCTACAGCAGTTAGCAGTCAGATCCAGAGACAAGCCTCATAAATCAGGACAATGGCCTTGAAGCTCCCCCTTCCCTCAGCTCCAGGAACAAGGAGAGAGGAGGGCGCTGAAAGAAGGTGTTGAGTTTCTCTAGTAGGGCTGCTTGGGGGACCTCCGAGTTGCCACGGACACGTCACTTGGAAGTGTTGATGAGACGTGGTGAGTGAGGCGGTGGTCAGAAAGGTTGGTGGTTCGGTGCGGCTGCCTTGTTCTGCCACCGGCGGGAGCCACAAGCTGCTTGTTTGCCCAGATCTGGAACGTTCCAGGCACTTGGAGGGAGCTCAGGAGAAAAAGAAAATCCCAAAGAGAGTCCCAAGCCCAGGGGGAAGGCTTCAAGAACGAGATGGCTGTGTGCATTCCAGGTCAAGGATGGGTAGGATGCCATGGCCAAGGGCTGGTTCTGGGCTCGCGGTCAGCAGGGAGAGACACTTGAAGGGGCCGGGGCAGTTTGGTTTGGGGGGATGGGGTGCATACCGTGAATCACATCATCAGGCTTGATGGGCTTCGGCACGACACTCTCTGCCTGTGGCTGAACGAAAACCCAGCTGGACCCCAGACCGGCCTCGGCGGACTAAGGAAATCTTGTCCCCCGGGTGCGCGGCCTCGGGCTCAATCCACCTTTTGCACTGGGCTCTCGGGGGCTGTCATGAGGAAGAGCAGGCTGATCTAATTGGGACCTTGATTTCTGACTTGATCCAATTAGCGCGCCTGGTGTGTTGAGGTCCTCTGGGGACTAGCAGGATTCTGGTCACCAGTGGAAATTTCCTGCTTTGAGCTGGAAGTAAACCAGATGTTGCGTGTGCAGCTGGCTCTCGGCGTCAATCCCAGGTCACATGAGGATGGCTCCTCGCAGATGTGAGCGTTAATCAGAGCCAACTGGCTGTCTGGTTTTAAACGGATCTGTTCTTCTTGCCTCATACCCATGTCCCACCAGAAAGGGTTCGGCCTTTGCACAAACTTAACTGTAGCTCAACTTAAGGACTCATCCACCTTTGACTGAGCACCAACTGTGCGTCAGCACCATGCCAGGCATTGGCGACACGTATGAGACGGTCTTCTCTTAAAGAAGGCCTTCAGGGTCACACACACGTGACCTGGACTGGGGCTGCCTCTCCCATCAGATCGCGCACCACGTCGGTCCTTTAGTGCTGCAGTCACACTGGCCTCAGGGCCTTTGCACAGGCCGCCTTTCTTCTTGGAACGTTCTTCCTCTTGCCTGCCTCACCTTTAGGTCTCAAAGGCCTTTTCTGACCAGCCCTTCTAGAGTAAATTCCCTCTCCAGCGATCCAACAGCCAGCCGTAATAATAGTCACTATGATGACTCACCCCTACTCACATTATTTTTCTTCTTTATAGACCTCACCACAACTTGTAATTATTTTATGTTTGTTTGGCCAGAAGAGAATATTGGTTAAGAATGTGAGCTCTGGCCCTGGCTCGTGTGGCTCAGTGGATTGAGCGCGGGCTGCGAAACAAAGGGTCGCGGGTTCAATTCCCAGTCAGGGCATGTGCCTGGGTTGTGGGCCAGGTCCCCCGTGGGGGCCATGTGAGAAGCAACCACACATTGGCGTTTCTCTCTCTCTTTCTCCCCCCCTTCCCCTCTCTAAAAATAAATAAATAAATAAATAAATTCTTTAAAAAAAAAGAATGTGAGTTCTGAGGTCAGACAGCCTAGGTTCAAATCCTGACCCTCCCACTCTCTACTCTGAGTCTTCACCTCGGTGCCTCAGTTTCTTAATCTGTGAAATGGAAATAATAACAGTAGTTTCCTTTTCATGTCAGTTTGGTTAAATCTTTCAGTTAACGGTCCCACATTTCTTCTTCACTTTGGACCATCTGCTTAACAGAACAGTGACATAGCCACAAATAGAGACAGACTGCATTAATTCACAGAAAGTGTATCAACATTCTGTGTTTTTAAATAGATCTGGTCTTCTTGCCTCATCCTCAGCCCCCACCAAAGTCGTTTTATTAAATGGAGCAACTTACAACTATAAAATATGAATGGGGAGGAGGTTTTACTAGCCTGTATAATATACAAAAATAGTTCAGCCTGGGAGGGAGCATTCCCCTTCCGGGCCTGAGGTGTACACGGTCAGTGGGCGAATTGTGTCAAACAACTGAATTCGGATGGGCCGACTTCATCTCTGAAAACCTGGCCATTCCTGGGGTTTCATCATTTGTTAGTTCACCATGATGAGAGGAGACGAGGTCGGCAACATGTTTGAAATACAGCCGGTGTCAGCAACATGAATGGGTTATTGTAAACTGTAATAGAAAGTATCACCATACTTTCTATTACGTTTAGACACAGTAAACATCTGTAGTTTAAAACAGAAGAAAAAAAATTTTAAACATAGGAAACACTGAAAAGGAAATGTGGAATGTTGTTGGCAATCGATAACGTTTCAGAGGAGGAGGCACATGTTTAGGGTATTTTTTGAAATGTGAATTTGAGTGAAAAGATGCCTTTTAGTTAAGAGCTGACTACTGATTAGTGTGGTTAGCACGTGATAATAGGGTGGCTCTGGTCACGGGAATGGTGGGCCGTACGTAGTTCTAGCACTTTCACTAGCAACGTAGCATGTCCTTTGTTCCCCAATGAGAGCATTCGAGAAAATCCATGTCGTGACTCTTGAATGACGCATCTATCACCACAGTGTCACATAACGAGGCCATTCGAGTGTCCTCTTGTGCCATGGACTCCGATGGCCAATGCGGTTGGCAGTCAGTGTCCTGTCGAATGAAGGGGTCTGATGAGCTGAAATTACCTCACGTGCCCTGCACAGATTCTGGCCATTCCGAGTCTGCGCCCAACAAAACTCACAGGACAGCCTCTCCTCTTCGCTTCTCGGCGAATGAGTGCTCCCTGGAGGGACGAGGTGTGTGGAGATGTTTGTATTTCATACAAATCCGGCAACTGGCCTTCTCAGGTCCCGGGTGCCCCGGCAGCTCTCTGACACCCTTAGACAGACGCTTTTGTATCTTGTCCAACTTTCCTAGAAAACTCTCCTGTCGAGATCTACTGTAAGCTGTTCCGTCATAGCTGGAAAGCTTTTTACCGTCTTTCAACTTTCATAAACACGTGCTATGGTCTCCAACCATCCCGAAGTAAGAGGATACGGCACCATTTAATAAAATAGGACATGACTATATTTACCATTGTTTTCACTATCAGGTGTGGTGCACCATAGCTGGAATGTCATTGTAAAATCACATACAGCGCAGGCTTTGGCCTTGTTATCGTTTGTGCTAAGCTAGCAAGAGGAAGATTCACGTGTTACCTAAATGTTCATGTGAGCGAAAGACCCCTGGCACCTGGGAATGCTGATGGACTCCAGGAGGTCACCGGTTGCAGGAGGGGGTGGCACTGTGGCCCCAGGACTCATCCCGCCCTGGGCGCGGGTGCCGCGGTTGAGGCGCAGGTGCCCTTTATGGGCTCAGGCGAGCTCCACTGCTCAGGATCCGCGGTGCCCTTCTCCCTGCCACGTGACTATCTCGGGGGCCCGGGGGTGCTGCAGCTGCCAATCACTCATGCAGGCAGCAGAAGGAGATGCTTCACTTTAAACTGACAGCATTTTAAAAGCTGCCAAAGAGAAGCAAGAAAGGCAGCGGTTAAATGCGTCACGTCCCGGGGCCACCTCACTTTTAGAAAATGCCTACTTCCAATGTATTGAAGGAAAAAGTGGTCATGCTCCCAATTTACATTCTTTTGATAAATCTTATTTACTGACTATGTGTGTTCAGGTGCTCCGAGGGGCACATAAGGAATCTAAAACATTCTCCGTAGCAACTCCAGCAAATTAACCCTCTCGGGAGTAGCCGGGACTTAGCTCCCAGGTCTAAGCCGCCTGCTGTTAAGGGTGGAAATAATTGTAGGAGGTAAATACTGGGGGGTCGTTTACCAAGGAGGGGTCTGTGGGACGTGGGAGGACCCAGGAGGGCTTCCTGGAGGAGGTGCCCGTGCTCAGCAGCTCTTTACCACTGCTTGCAGTGATGACGTGGTGGCCACCTCGGCTTCCTAATTTCCATCGTCTCTTTCCCTTGCCTTTGGTTCTGTGGTCTGAACGGGATTTGACAACAAGGGCCACTTGAGCGTTCCGTGGTTTACTCCCAGGCAGATCCATCTCCGGTGCACATGGGTGTTACGGTATGTCTTCCCAGGCTTTCTTCTCTTTTGGGCCTTTGCCATCCAGGCTGAAGGCTCACCGGCACTACGCCATGACGTCTCCTTGGCCGTCCGCAGCTGCCGGAGGATGAGCGAAAAGGCCGGACAGCCGGAGGCAGACTCGGGACCCGTGCTCCTCGGGCCCACCGCTCAGAGCTTTGAAGGGGTTTCCGCGAATTAGTGGCGTTGAGAGAAAATTCTTTTTAATCATTTCCTCCCTTTTTCTTGTTGGCCTCGTGAATTTTTCCAGGAGGCAATGGCCAGACCTTTATGGAAACCAAATGATATGTTATTGGAGAGAAATAGAAGATAATTGATTCAGAATATCAATTCATCTCCTCTCCGTGGTTTAGTAGACAGGGTTTTCCACCCAACCCCCTCCAACTTGGCCCTAGAATCCAAAGGAGGTTTGTTATTTAAGTCTGATGCTAACTCGTCAAGTCATGTAGCCTCAGAAATCCTTCTTTCAATAGGCTGAGGCTCCAGCAAGGAGGCAGCGTGTTTGTAGGGGGAGAACCCCAAGCAGGATGTGGGTGAGCCAGGGTGGGGGGCCCATATGGAGGGCAGAGGCCGGGGGCGGGGGCTCCTCAGTGCAGGCCCCGTTCTCCAAGGTCCAGCACATGAGTGGGTGCAGGGGCGGGGTTTGTGCTGTTCAGCCGAAGGGACCGATGGAGTTGAGTCGCGCTCTTGCACGTGGCGGTCAGAAGCTCACCTGCCCGAGGCTGAAGGCCTCCCGGCCCCGTTCCCTACATTGAGGAGCTGCTACAGCGAGGTCTGCAACACGCAGGACGTTCTCAGAGCCGTCACCATCTCTGCCACCTGGCTTTCAGCAACGTCCCATGAGGCCTCTGGGGACATGACGGACGGACAGGAGCGGAGTGGGTCGGAGCTGAGGCCGTGGCGAGGAGAAGAATACCCAAGGGCCGAGCCCCACCGGAGGGGGGTCCCCAGAAGGGGCCGACAGTCCGCACTCCAGTCCTCGTGCTCGCTCTGTTCCACGTTTTAAACGATGGCGAAAAGGAAGACGTGAATGGCATGTGTAGACCAGGTGTGCTCTAACTTCTTCTGTAAAAGGCCACGTAGGAGATATTTTTAGGTTTCTCAGCCTGTCTGGCGTCTGTTGCAAATGCTCAACTCTGCTATCATTCAGAAAAGCTACCTAGATAATATGTAAACAGAGGGGTGTGGCTACGTTCCAATAAAACTTTATTTGGGGATGCTACAATTTGAATATCAGATCATTTTCACTTACCGTGAAATATCACTCATCTTCAGATCCCCCTCCCGCCACAACCATTTGAAAATGTGAAGGCCATTTCTTAGCTCTTGAGCTGGACCAGAGAAGGTGATGGGCTGGCCTTGGCCCGTGGCTGCCATTTGCCGGCCCCTGGTACAGACAGGCGGCTGCCCGGAGGGCTCCTGCTACAGCTGATACTGGGTTCGAGATCCCCAAGAACCTTGAGCAACTTAAAGGATGGACCAACTATGAGAGAGTAAAACTCCACGGGACGTACCCATTCATTCGCTCGTTCAGCCGACACTGAGCATCGGCTCTGTGTCACCGGCCATCAGTGGACACTCCATGGCCAAGGGCCTGCCCTCAGGAGCGCGTGTTGGGTTGTGCTCCGGAGACCCCTAGTTGTCGCGGCCCAGCCTGGGTCTCTGAGAGCTGGACGCCGCTTGCCTTAGGAGACAGAGAGAAAATCCTACTTTTAGGTTCAGAGAACCAAATCCACAAAGACGGGACAGGGCCACGTCTTGTTCACTCGATGTGAATCAGTGTGTAACCCCTGAACTCAAGGTAACGTGATCTCAAACTGAGTTGATAGAAATAAAGTGAAGTCCAGGCGTGATCTTCCATCTCTTCCCTGGGCTGGACAGGCCCCACTTTGAATATTGGGGTGGAAATGATGTCATCCCTCCTTTGTTTATTGGGGACTGACTTCGTTCTGGACATGAGACCGAGTGGTCATTCCCCGGGGCTGCTGCTGCTGCTGCGGGTCAGGCTGGGCTACGGTGGCCGCAGGCCCTCCCTTCATTCATGAAGCTAGGAGAGAAAAGCGAGTCAACAGGGTCTGGAAAACAAGGTGTGGGTTATGACGTGACGAGTAGCTACTGAGAGCATCTACGCCAGGACTCTGCGATCGGGGCTGATGTGACGGCCGGGCGGGGCCCTCCCTCCACAGCTGTCTCAGGGCTGGTCCTGGGGTCAGAGTGTCGAGCTGGAGAGGCCCTGGGTCCACGGATTTTGGAAATTCTTATTTTCCGATGAGAACTTTATAGAAGTAGAACGGGCCCTAAATTATCTGCTAACATACTTTGTTTTTTTTTTTTTGGTTCGCTTTTGACTTACAGTTTTTGTTACAAGTAAATGAAAATAAAGATGCTTTTATTTGTGTTTTACATAAAGTCAAGAAAACGTCAATTGTCCATGTGAAGAAATATTATTATTTTTATTTAAAGTGGCTTTGGGAAGAGGGTGATAGAGATTACGGCTGGCCACCAGACCCCATCCCCCCTCAAAGCCACCTCAAGTTGTCACTATTATTAAGACGAGGATGCTTCATTCAAAAATACTGTGTTTTCATCCACGTACAATGCTATTCACGGAAAGATAGGCTTTTACGTGAAAGCGTGTTTGCTGTGAAGCTGGAACTTGAAGAAGAGTTTTGTTCCCTCGCAAAGCCAGATCGCTGACTCAACGCTTCCCCTGTGTTAGAGAACCGATGGCAGCCTCTCTGGGAGAGAGACAATTTTATTTCGAGTATGTCTTTGCATTTTTTTAATAAAACGGCTCTAAATCCCTTTTTCTTCATCAGCCCACTTCCTTGCCATGGATAAAAGAAACTAGATGCAAATTTTATACACACACACACACACACACACACACACGCATACACACACACACACACATATATACATATATATGTATGTATTTCAGGTGAAGGTTATTTCATGGTCAGTTGCTAGCTCTCAGACTCACTGGATATGAGCTCCCGACTACTCTTTTCATCTAAATCAGGACCAGGACACTCACGGATGTGCTTGAACTTGCAGGTAAAGAGATTATCCTGCACTTGGGCTGGAGGTCCGGGAGCGCCCATGCTCCGTGTTAGATCTCCGGGAGTGAGCAGAGCGGATGGTGCGGCTGGTGATTTAAATGCTTTCGACACATCTTCCTTCTGGTTTCCATTCCGGGTAGCTCTTTCCAGAGTTCAAAGACTCCCTCTCCCAGGCTCTGGAGACGCAGTGATATATGACCGTCTCTCCGTTTGTCCTACTTTCTGCTTTTAACAGTAATCAAACCTCATCCCTCAATTTAATTTGGCTGAAAGAGCTTGTATTGTAACGTTAAGGGGTTTCTTGTGATGCCAGGGAGCAGTAACTGTGTGTTCCTTAGCTTTCTCATTCAGGGGAAAAGGAAGTTGACAGGCTTCCACAGAGTGGATTATTTTCTTGGTCTTTCTCTTTTACTGGTGTTCGAACTTATTTGTACAATTTAGTCATCCTCCACTCTTCTTCATTATTGGTCAAAAGCTGTGTGTAGGGGTAAACAGAATTTAAAAGCTTTATCCATGAAACGCCTGGCTTACCCACGTGGTCTGCAACTGTTACTTTGCTGTATAGCATTTCAGTGTTTAGTCAGGGAAAAAAACCCAGCAAAATCTATATTTTAACACTTCAGCCTGTCATTTCCTCTAGCTCCAATTCTGTCGTTCTGTTTTGTGTCGAGTGCTGCAGGATGACAAACACAGCCGAAAACCTACAGTGAATTCAAATCGAGACGTTGGCATTGTTTTCGATATTGTAAATTTCATTAAGCATTCTACGCACTTTTTTTTTGCATGAGTATTTAGTTAATGTATATACAGGGTCTGGGGACATGTGAGATTTTTTCAAAACCCAAGAGGGACCACTCTTGCTCACCCTTCCCCAGAGTCTTCATGGTGACCCTGGTCTGAAGGTACCTCCGGCCTGAGCATCGGGGGGCAATCGGCTCACGGGCCTTTCCTTTCGTATCCGAAGATTCTGCTCGTGTATGTGGGAGATCACCCCTGAAATTTTTTGCCAGAAAAATATTTTATCTCTGCTGGAAACTGAAATGCTCTCGTTAGTGGACAGAGAACCGTAAGAACCTTTGTCTTCCTCTCTCCATCCGTCCCTTCCTTCTCTTTCTATCTTTTTTTTTTTCAAATTTGGCAACCAGAAGCCCAGCAAGAAAATCATTTTATCCCAGAAACAATTTCTTCTACTATAATATATATATTTTATGAACTTTATTTAATCTTATTCTTTTTTAAAAGACTTTTTAAAGATTTTATTTATTTATTTTTAGAGAGAGGGGAAGGGAGGGTGAAAGAGAGAGAGAGAAACATCAATGTGCAGTTGCTGGGGGCTGTGGCCTGCAACCCAGGCATGTGCCATGACTGGGAATCGAACCTGTGATGCTTTGGTTCACAGCCCACGCTCAATCCACTGAGCTATGCCAGCCAGGGCTAAATCTTATTCTTGAAAAACCTTTTTATTTTCATACAAGAAATATTTGTAGAAATGGCTAAAAAAGTCCCCTAAATGTCTAATGAAGAAAATAAAATCCCAATTCCCACTATTCAAATGCTAAACTTCTGGTAGATTGTTTCCATCTGGTAATTTTTCTTCTTGCCTACTTGAGATGAATTGCTAATGTATTTTATATTCTGCACTTTTCACTTAACAAAATATCGTTAGTCTTTCCATGTGCTACTACAGTGGTTCACAAATGAAAATTTTTTAAGAAGATTTTTATTTATTTATTTATTTTTTAGAGAGGGAAGGGAGGGAGACAGAGAGAGAGAGAGAGAGAGAAACATCAATACGCGGTTGCTGGGGGTTATGGCCTGCAACCCAGGCATGTACCTTGGCTGGGAATTGAACCTGCGATGCTTTGGTTTGCAGCCCGCACTCAATCCACTGAGCTACGCCAGCCAGGGCACAAATGAAAATGTTGAGGGCTGCATACTATTCTGCCATCTGATGGCCGTATTTCCCCAACCGCTCCACTCCTGTGGGCTGCAGAGACTAAATCCGATGTTGACTTCAGTTTGTGCATTACTATCTAACGGCCATCTTTCGGAATAAATCACTGTCAGCATTTTATCTCCATCTCTTTCCCCAGTGCAGGAGGCTGCAAACATTTTAGTAGAGGTCCAGGCAGTAAACCTTTCAGGTTTTCCAGGCCACAGGGTCTCTTACAACCACTCGACTCTTCCAGGGTGGCCAGAGATACCTGCAAAACAGTGGGTGTGGCTGGGTTTCAGTAAAACTTGACTCAGATGAGATTTTTGCCCTTGGACTGTAATTTGCCCATTTACTCGAATGTACCCAATTTAATGCTTGCAGGTCTCAAAACCTTCTTTTAAAGTGAAGCAGGTAATTAATTATAAATCAATTGCATTATTCTCTCTCGGGGAGTCCTTTAGAACTAATGTAGGTCCAAACCAGCTCACAGGCAGGCGTGGAGAGCGGAGGAGCGGCTCCCTGCCCGTGGCTCCCCCTGCAGGTGGGGTGGGCCATCTCCCAGAATGCAAAGCGCCAGGGAAGGCTCGGCTGGCCTGCGGCAACCCTGCTGCTGCGTGTCACCCACGGGTCAACTCTGTGTCCTGAGTGCCTCCGAAAGACACTGTGTTTGTTGTACCTGTGTTTGCCAGACCATGACTGGTTCTAGCCTCCGGCCGGCCAGGTAACAAGCCACAAACGGCAAAGGAAAGGGAAAAGGCGGTGACACCCGTCTGACTGTCTCCGTGGAGCTAAGCCCCCCACTTTTCAGGGGTCCCATCCCACCCCTCCCCAAGCCTAGCTCCTTTGCAAGTTTGGCGCGAACCAAGTTGAACAGGAGAGTTACCGGAATAGTCTCTCATATTCGATCCCTTTAAGCCTCCTTGTAGCTGTTGGGCAGAGTGTGCCCCAAACGGAGGGGATTCTTTTTTTTCTTTAAGATTTTATTTATTTATTTTTTAGAGAGGGAAGGGAGGGAGAAAGAGAGAGAGAGAGAAACATCAATGTGGGGTTGCTGGGGGTCATGGCCTGCAACCCAGGCATGTACCCTGACTGGGAATCGAACCTGCGACACTTTGGTTCACAGCCCGCGCTCAATCCACTGAGCTACGCCAGCCAGGAACGGAGGGGATTCTTATGTTTCTTGTACATGCATGCACGTGTGCAAAATTGTGGGGGGGATGCTCTTGCTCGAGGGACGTTCAAAAGGAAGTTCAGGAGTAATGGTGTCCATATATTTTCAAGGTCACGAGAAGGACGAAGAGCTGGCATTAAAACCCTGAGCAGCTCGCTTTCTTCCAAAAGGCAGGGAGGACGCTTTTGTGGGACCCGCTCTCACTCCGGGCAGTGTGGGTCGTTTCCCAAAACATTAGGAGGGGGTCCTAAACACCTCTGCCACTCAACCAACCGTAATGTTGAGTGAAAAGCTGGACTGGGATTCCATATGGTAATCTGAGATGTGATTTTCTTTTTTTTTTTTTTTTTGGCCTGAATCAGGATGTCTCCAGTTCTCTGGCTGTGAACTTCAACTTATTTATAATGCATTGCTCATGCGGAGGAGATGATGTGGGGGTTATTGTGTTTTGTCTCGAAGCTGATATCGGAGGGAGAAGGGGAAGCACGGCCCACCCACCCTCAGGGTTCCCAACAATAGATTTAACGTCTTTATCCTTAAAGTCACAGAGGAATTTTTAGAGGCGGCAAGGCCAGTGCCGGTAGAAAAATGTTAACTTAATAAAACGGACTAAGATCAGATTTCCCTCTTTCTGACTGCCTCCCGCCTGGAATCCTTTTGTTGACTTCTTGAAACTTCCTGTGATTTACGGGACCCCCCCTTTCCGGAGGCCGAATGCCTTTTGCTGAAGAACAGAGCCACAGCCCCGAAACCGCAGGGACAGCTGCTGTTTGCATTATCCGGGGCGCTCACTGCCTTTTCCCACTTTGTCATGTGAAGGCATCACCTGGGTGGCGAAAGCGGCCCCACGTGCAAGGCGCCACTCGTCGCCTAGACAACCAGTGGTCCCCCTGTAGCCCCTGTTGGCCAGCAGAGGTCTTAGAGAAGAACTGGGTTTCTTCGACGGAGGTGTGGTGGGAGGGTGGTGTTCCACGCGGTGCGTTCTGATTTTCTCCCCCACCCTGAAATTCTATGAGCGGTTAAGACCCTGGGGTCCTGTGAATAACACCTTCCGACTCCCCAGAATAGTGGTTCCAAGAGGAGGATCGGGGGTCTCTCTTCCTAGCCCGCCAGCGTGTGGAGGGGTCGGACTCGGGGTGGGTGTGTGCTGTTCGAAAAGAAAGCAGGATTATACCGGCTGGTCGGCTGCTCGATGCGGTTTTCATTTCAGACGACACTGAAAGGTAGCATGACGTTTCCATCGTCAGGGGAGCGTGGGTGAAGAAAGGGTGGAAAGCGCTCACGTGGACCAGGGCGGGACAGGTCCTCCAGCTGGGAAAAGAGAAGGAAAGATGTGACTGAGCGTCTCGGGTCTCTAACAGGTTAGGATTGCCCGTAGTGCGGCCCTTCCTTTGGAATCAGAAGAACTTTAATGAAGGTACCTGCGGCGCCTGGGAGGGGAGACATTGAGGCACAGGCCAAGGGCATCATCACGTCACCGCTGGGCTCAGACCTCGCAGATCACCGCCCAGGGCACAGGGCAGGCGGACTTTGGTAAGGAGAAGGGCGTGATGGAGAGCGAACTTGGCACGCTGCAGCCCATGGCCACCTGGCCCGCTGCCCATTTTTTGACAAATAAAATCTTATTGGAGCACGGCCATCTCACTCATTCACATGTTGTCTGTGGCCTTTTGCTCTGCTACATCAGAGGGGAGTTGTTACGGCAGAGACGTGTGAGCCGCAAAACTGAAAATGTATATACTGTCTGGCCTTTCACAAAAGAACGCCTTTGTCCAGTCCTCCTCTAGGGTGTGGGTCCCCGTTGGAGGAAGGTGTTCCGAATTGTCCTTAGGTGGCAATGCCACGCACGGCCAGAGAGCACAGTGCCCAGAGGAGGCCCAGGAGGGAAGGAAGGGAAGCGTGTCGGATGTGACATTGTTTTTTTTTTAAGGTTTTATTTATTTTTAGAAAGAGGGGAAGGGAGGAAGAAAGAGAGAGAAACACCGGCTGCCTTTTGCGTATGCTTCAACCGGGGACCGAACCCACAACCCAGGCCTGCGCTCCGACCGGGAACCAAACTGGCGACCTTTTGCTGTCCGGGCCGGTGCTCAACCACCTGGGCCACGCCAGTCAGGGCTGCACCCTTGTTTTTTGTTTGAGTTCTCACATGTGAGCTTCCCTGGCTGTGCCGTGTCAAGGTGCAGTAAGCAAGGGCGGTTGGCAGGGCAACTGCAGGAGAATTCATCCCTTGTCTGCCTACCGCTCCCCGAACATCTGTGGTCCATGAACAGGGAACCCAGCCTAGCGCTTGGGCGCACCCCCTCGTGAGGTGAACCTCACACGACTGGGGTGAGCTGCGGAGACGTGTTCTTGGGCGGGTCACGTACTGAGGCCATCGTTCCACCTGAAGGCGAACAGAACGGGAGGCACACCTGAGCAGGGGTGTCCTTCACTGCTGCTCTCAGGAGCCACGTGGGCTCCCACCTGCTCCGGCGCAGGGAGCCACCAGCGAGGAAGTGCCCCTGAGCCCCGGATGGCAGTGTTCGCAGAGAGACGGGGCTGTGGCCGGGGCGGGACATTGCCCTGCCGGTCAGAGAGCTGAACAGAGGGGGCCTGGAGTGCCCCTGAATAGCGCGGGTCTCAGGCATCCCTCCTGTGAGGCCAGCCGGTGTGGTCGGCGCTGAGGACGCTCTCCCCTGGCGTGGGCTGGAGGAGAATCCGCTCACCGCCAGAAGCACGTGTTCCAGGCCTAGCTCCTTTCCATGCATTTTCCAGTTTCATTTCCCGAGACTTAGCCAAGTGCCACGAGGCGCTCCCACAACCGGCAGACGTGCTCGGTGCGTTCACACTCACCAGGTTGAGTTTGCTGGGGGCCCCTCCTTCCTGACAAAGCCTCGGTGACCTGAGGGACAGGATGAGGTTGCAATCCTGATGTGACTCTCCTGCTTACGCCTCTTGGATTTTCCTAGTTGCATTTCAGAGTGCTTCGCAGCGCGCCAGGCAAAAGTCATTTTTAACCCAATGAAGATTATGTTGCAGAACTTCTGGACCCCAGCCTGTCGCTGCTGCCCACGTAGCCAGGGAAACATGACAGGAGCTGGGGGCATCTAACACTTAATTTGCTCAGTAGCCAGCCCCCCCCCCCACCACACACACACAACTCCACAGTGCGGCTCGTTCGTCCTTTAAAACTGAAGCCGCGAGTGCATTCAGCAGTGGCGGTCTCTGAAGCCACACTGTGGGGGTCGAGGTCCAATCAGCATCCTTGTAGCAGCATCGCGCCTGTCCTCCTCTGGCACGTCCTCTTTGGCAGAGGGTGTCGTGATCCCGAGCCTCTTTTCCTGCTGGAGCCGCAGCTCTGCCCTGCGCTGTCTGGCTCCGTCTCACGAGGGTGGCCTTGCAGCAACTCTTTGCCAGGAATTCATTTCCCGATCGGTGTCTGGTCTTGGGACACATCAGCTACCAACAAGCCTCTGCTTGGCCCTGCTGTGGTGACTCGGTGCGGGTCCTGGAGCCACCTGCCTGTGTCGCTCTCCCCCTTCCAGTTCTTCTGTGGCGACTGTCCCATTTAGAGTCCTCTTGCGGTAGAACGCAGGCCCCCAGTAGCTTACAAGCCGAGGCAGGTGCCCAGCAGTCCTCCCACAGGGCAAGCACTAGGGCATCATGGGAGGCTCCTTGGCCTAACGAGCACAGTTCCAACCATGACAGTTTAGGCTGAGTTGCATTTTTGTTGTCTGCACAGTGGAGCTGCGGATGCTTGCCTGGCCTGGTCCACCAGGGCTGGAGGCACTAGCCTTTGTTATAACACACACTGGAGAGGGGGGAGCTGCAGGGGGACTGAGAGAGAGGCACAGAGAGGGTCATGGTAATAATAAAGGCAGTTAGTGCTGCGCGAGCCCCAGCCAAGGACCCATAAAGGGAGATAGGCAGCAAGAGCCAGATGCTGCTGTATCTGGGGGAGATTATCATTCCTTGAAATACGTGGGCCATATAGTTAAGCACAGTTGGGCAGAACGGGTAACAGGTGCTCTTTGGTGCTTTTATTGTTTTGTTATGTGTGTAACACTCTTCAGCCAGAGCAACATACACGCATATCCTGGTTATTTAATAACAAGGGGAAGGCCACACACCAAATCAGGGCGAAAAGACAAACAGAACGGGAGCAAATACTCTTCTTTGACAGGTGGCAGGTGCCAAGACGGGCGGGGTCCGGGAGGGTGTGTAGGTGAAGGTGTAGCTGCCACGAGGAACTCTCCTGAACTGAGGTCTGAAGCCAAGGCTGTTGCTGGGTGTTGCGCATCATCCCCCCTCCCCCCTGGGTGGTTGGGGGAGGGACAGGCACACCCATGGGAAGGACTTCTTAAAGGCACAGCAGACCTGACCCCGGGAAGGTGGTGGTTCTTCGATCGGGGTCCGGGGAGGTCAGATGATGAGTTGCCAGATGGGAGGGGGTCAGAGGGCACTTCCAGGTCACAGTGTTGTGAGTCATGGAGCGGATCTCTTACTTCCAGAGGGTTGGGGTGAGTCAAGAGAAAATGGGGCGGAGCCGGGAGAAAAGGCCGCTAGAGAGAACCTTGGCTGCCACGTTGAGCCGCTGCCTGATTTGTGACTTTTTAAAAATTAATTAATTAATTATTTTAGAGAGGGAAGGGAGGGAGAAACAGAGAGAGAGAGAGAAACATCAATGTGCGGCTGCTGGGGGCCGTGGCCTGCAACCCAGGCCTGTGCCCTGACTGGGAATCGAACCTGCGATGCTTTGGTTCGCAGCTCGCGCTCAATCCACTGAGCTACGCCAGCCAGGGCGTAGGTTTGTGACTTTTTAAGCACCAGCAAGGGTCACTGGGCAGAGCATCAGGGACAGGGGCCGAGGAGGCCCTGCGTCTCAAGAGCCCCCTGGACTTGCATGCATTTACCCGAGAGTCAGGGATCCTCGGTCTGGTAAAGATCTGCCTGCTTCCGGGAACTCGTCAAAAAATGGTTTGCTTATGGTCTCCTGGTTCTGTGGTTTGGAGGATTTTGAAAATAGCCTGGTTGTACGTCCACAGGCCCCGAACTCACACGAGTAGTGGATGGACGAGAACCCGAGACGGTCTCCTTCCTTTTGCACTTTTTCGCTAAGAGGTTGATAAAATAACTTCCAATCCACAGACGCATCTCTTATGTTTCCCTGGCTTTTATGCTGCCCTCTCACGCCAGTCTCCTTTAGAGCGTTCACACTTGCTGTTTGAGTTGATTCAGAGCTGCCGCGGTTGGGGTACAATCGCCTTTAGAAGTTTGCCCCGGCAGTTCGTCTTTGAAAGAACTGGAGGCAGCTCCCACGAGGACGGGGTCAGACACACGGAGAGAAAAGACCAGGCGGGCGGCCCGTCCCATGTACATGGATGGAGGGTGTGGCGTCTGTCTGAACCGGCCAGAACCGCTGGCAGGCTCTGGCTCCCCCCACTGCACAGTGGTGTGTGGAAAAATGACCCAGCAGCTGTCAAAGGGTGGAGGGTTGCCCCCTATGAACTTGCATAGACCAAGAAAGGGGAGAGCCGTTGTGGCTGTAGAAACCCACGTATTTACCGACGTGCATTTCATAGAATGTGAGAATGGAAGCCAACCAGGACATCTGCATGACATAATCAATAACCAGCCAACCCATCCATCCACGTGTCTACTGCCTGCTTTCCTTCCCAGCTGGGGGAGGGACCGAGGGACCAGGTAATTTAGGCATAAGACCAAGGTCAGATTCAGCTGTTACTGACTTAATAGTTAAGATGGGTAACAATTCGGAATCAGTAAAACAGACACCGAATTATCCTCACGGATTAGTCTTTCTTCCAAGGTTCCTGCAACATCACCCAGTGTTTCTGCTAAAAACACAGTTGAACTCCCAGATCCTATCCCATCCCATCGGGGTCCGGGGAGCACACGGGCCTTAGTGCCGATGGAAATGTTTCAGAAACAGAACTGTAACTGATAAGCATGTTCTTGAAAAGGCACTTTCTTCAAGGTTGACGTGCTCCGTACTTCAGGGCTATCATCAGGGGCAGGGACCCTTCAGCTTTTCTCCCGTACCCCAGGCCTGCTTCTGCTCTCCCCTTGGCTGGGCGGCATACGTGGGTGTATTGCGTAAGTTATACAAGAGATCTACACATTCTTTTCTTTCAACTGCCTTCATATGGGCAGCTGAGTACATGAGTTAAACCAACTTCCAATTTCTAGATCTTTCCCCCTCCCAGAAGATAAGATCCTGGAGACAGGGTGCCAGGAAGCAGGAGCTCGCTCTGGGCCTCACCCTCAGCTGCCCGTCCCAGACTGTCTGGTCCAGGTTCTGCAGGGAAAGGGCGGGGCTTGCCCTGCGGAGTGGAGAGTTCTGTCCAAACCTTCTCCTTAACTCTGCCATCATCTCCAGAAAAGATGAGACAGTGATAAGATACTTCGGTCTCTGGGAAGGCCTATTCCGCCTCGTTGCCCTGCTACCTAGTCGGTCTGGCATTGTCACCGCGGCCGTCACCTGGTGGAACTTGCTCTAATTGTAGGCAAAGCACTTCAAGGAAACATGGGGTTTATTTTTGAAGACTGAATTTTTAAAAATGAAAATAGAAAGTAGTGTAGTTATTACACACATAGTGGTGGAAAGTGCGTGAATTTCAAGCATTCTATCCTGGATGAGAAGCTCCCCCACCCCCCGCATCTTGTTCAACTACACGTGCTCTCAAGCATGTGTGTGTGCGTGTGTGTGTGCGCTTTCCCTAAAAGTTTGTAAAGAGTGGCCGGCAAGCCAGAATGCTTTCTGAAGCAATTTGTCATTGCTGCTTTTTAGAAGCAGGCTCTGCCTGGAGCTCAACTTCCTGAAGCTCAAAGACACTGTAACAACATGTTCTTTTATACTCCGAATAACTAAAAGCAGCCAATAACAGTTCATTAAATGTGTCAAAATACCCTTGTATTGAAGAGTGATGACTGTGAAAAACTAGAGGTCTACGATGGTTTAACTTCACATGAAATGTCTTCTGAAAGTTGGTGAAAGATGCTGGCAGCCTGCATTTTGGGTCAGAGGGAGGGATGGGAATTAGGTGCGATATTGTGCTCGCATCTCATTTATCCACCATGGAGAGGTGCTCTGAGTTTTATCCCCCAAGAACTGAGCTTGGGAAACCTGGCCTTTGGATGTGAGTGGAGTGAGGATGCAAAAGCAGCTCTGGTCAGTTCTTCGCAAGGCCGGATGCTGGCCAAGGAGAGTCCAGCACCCACCGCACCACTTCCCAACACCCACGGCCCCTCCCGTGCCCCCCGGCTACCCGACACCACTCGCAGCGTGTGGACCTCAGGCCTGGCCATGGGCTGTGCTCCAGGGCCCATGTCCTAGTCTGAGAATGAGCGCTTACCCGTCCTGATGGCTTGCTCTTCACTATCTACCTGGCTTCTGGTCCCCGAATGCTTTCTCCTCCTGCCACCTGCAAGCTCAGCTCTCCCCCAGGTTCTGAAAACCCTCCTGCGTCCAGTCGACACAGTCCTAATTGCTGATGTGACCCTAACAGGAGTCGTGGTCCTACTGAAAGAGTTCCCCGCTCCCCTTGTGCCTGAGTTGGAGTGGGGCTTGCCCTTGTCCTCCTCCACCTGGCAGGCGGGCCCAGGGGGAGAGGCTGCTCGGGCCAGCAGATGGGTGCGGGGCTAGGGACCGGTCCTCTGAAGGCGTGGCAGGGAGCGGCTCTGAGCTGAGGAGGGTCCTTGTGGGAAGCGGTTGATCAGAGGAACTAGGGGTCAGTCCCGCGGGCATTTGCACTTCCTTCTGGAGCTTCCTGCCCCTGCCACCGTCCTACCCTTCAGACTGGGAGCTGTTGACCTTGACCACAACTTGAGGGCTGGTACAACATCAAGTTCTCAGAGCCAGTCCCAGCTCCGTGGTTGGGTGAATAGGTGGGTGGGGAGACAGGAGACCCAGACTCCAGGCTTGGGATCCCGGTTGCCTGGGGAGACACGTTCGCCTTATTTTCCCATTAGTTCCTGGCTTCCACGCACATGGACACCCTACCTTTGAAATGAAATATTCAAATGAACTGTATACCTGCTTAAATTAGTGACCCCCTTGGACAGCCTCTCTGAGACAAAGTTTGGGCTGGTAGTACACTTTTGTCTGGTTCTTATTATGGGCTTTTTCCAGCGGGATGGTAGAGGACATGGTGGAGAGTTCTGCCCCAGGGACAGACGGAGGCTCCCGGGGCGAAGACTGGAACAGGATGGGTAACAACCAGGGGTGGCTGGACCCAAGGCCACTCACTCGGAAGAGGGGAGCTCGGCAGGGGAGAGGAGGAACAATATTTGACATTGGATTCAAGCGTCACGTGTGAGGTTCAAGGCTAGCATTGAAATTGGAGCCTAGGGATGGGGAAGAAGGAGGGGGTGGTGCCGTGAGATGCAAGGGTTTGGCATGAGGGCTGTAGACAAAGGTGAAGATGCGGGAGCGTGTGTTCATTGGCTGTTGCCCTTAGAGAAGGAGGGGCTGTCTAGTCCTTCATGTTGCTCATTGGCTCCCCTTCAAATGTGGACCTGCCATTTGACCCACCGTCAGTGCCCAGCACACAGCCTGCCCAAGGGGGTGCTTGTACCTTTGTACAGGAGAGGTATGGAGCCTTCGGGGGTTTGGTCCCATAATATTAGACCTCGTCCTTCTCAGGGGTCCCCCACAGTGGACGTGCTGCTGCCCAGAGGGTGGTTGTGTTTGTCACAATGACGTGAGGACACGCTGGCCCTTGCTGGTAGTGGGGCGAGGTGCTCAGGGATGTTGCATGACCTGGAACACGAGGTCTCTCACCGTGGAGAACTAGCCCACATCCTGCTGGAAACCCACAGAGGCGAAACGCCCACTGACCGTTGCCTACTTCACGCAGAAGCACCAAGTGTACTGTGCGTGGGTTGACTGTGCACTGGATTATCAAGGAATGCAGCTACCCAAGGGAGATGAGGGACAATGGTGCCATCTTTTTTGTCCAGGACTCTCCCTGGAGTTCCTCACCGTTTCTGGAAATCACGTCACCTGCGGCTACACTGCTGATAGCACCTGCGTTCCCCAAACAACACCCTGAGTAAGTCCACCTTCAGGGCTTTGCATTCGGGCCGATCCAATGTGCATGTATACACGTAGCTGTTGAGCTGCGATTTTAAAATGTTAACTATAAAGGAAAAGTGTCAACGACTACTTCTCTCTCTTTATAAGAACATTTGATTGCCTATGCCGTTCTTCTCAGGGGTCCTTGTCAAGAGTTGAAACAGCCCAGTGCCCATCAATAGATGAGCAGATTAAAAAACCAGTAGATTTACACAATGGAATACTACACAGCAGGAAAAGAGAAAGAATTCCTACCTGTTGCGAGGGCGTGGATGGAACTGGAGACTGTCATGCTCAGTGCAATAAACCAGTCGCTGCAAGACAAATACTATCTGCTCTCACTTACAAGGGAACTCTAACGAACAGAAACAACTACTTCTCTCAAGTCCACATATATTCACAGTATAAGCCTGTGGTTATATATCACATCTTGAAGGCAGGTGTGCCTGGCACTTGCCCATTGAAGCACAGATTATTTTATTATGAATTATTTAACTTTTCATTTCTCTTTATGTTAGAGGGCACTAGAGTCATCTGATTTGTTTTGGAACCGTGTGCATGGTTATGTTATATGAGCTATGAACTTCAGGAACGGTTAGCAAGGAGGATGCTATAAAGTATTTATTTTAAAAAGAGGGTGGGGGTCCAAAGCCACTGTCCTGTGCTCTGACCCTGGTCAGCGCCTGGGCTTCCGCAGTCTGACTGCCGCTCCCCGGCAGTGACCTGGGGTCTGACGGTGCTATTCCTCTAACGCAAATTATATATTCTAAGTGAGAACTCACGGAGATCCAGTGCCTTCAGTTGGATTTAAAACATAATATTTTCCTTTGTTGCTTTTTTTTTTTAAATGAATCCTTTTCACAGGCATGTTCTCCTTTGTACATGGTGCCTGTGAAATCTTTACAGAACTCGCGGCAGACTGTGGACTCTGGGAAATCTGGGACCGAGACGTAATCCCTCCCGGGCCGACACTTGCCCAGCGACCAGGAGCAGGGGTCCCCGTGGCCCCTCTCGTGGCCTCTCCGCTGCGGAGGTCAGGTGGCCGCGCCCGGCCCCTTGCCAGGCTGCTGCGTCTGCCAGACGCTTGCCCACTGTGGCATCGTGGGAACCGGGAGACACAGCAGCACCCCTGGCCCCGGGGAGGATAATGGGGCCCTTGATCATCTGAAGAAGTCTGCAGATTGTCTCTTGCCAAAATTACCCTGTGAAAGGTAATGACTTCTGGAATACGCTCCCTCGGGCCCTCCTCCTGCTGCCCCCTTTTGACCTTTGACCTCCCAGCCCCATGGCAGGGAGCCACTGCTTGTCCATTTTCCCCACCCTGGCCCCGCTCTGCTGCCCGGAGCGGTGGTCTCCCCACTGCAAGCAGACGGACGGGCCTGAAGAGCGGCAGGAGGGGAGCAGGTGAAACCCCGGCCACGTCGAGAGCCCGTCCTCGCTGGGTGTCCCGTGCCGTCCGGCCCCGGGCACTGACCTAAGTGGGGGGTGAAACCCACTTCCTATCTTTTTCCAGCCTGGCTCTGCTTTTGCGTCTCAGCATCCCAGCACCGTGCACCGTCGTAACCTCTCCGTTTGACCACGCTGAGCATGTGGGACTGAGGTGGCGTGCCACGGATGCCCGTGTGCCGTTCACCCGTCACTGCGTGGGCTCGCGGACGACGCAGCTGTTGGCCCGTGCACGTGCTCAGCCGAGGCTGGTGGAGTGCCTGCTCGGTGCTCAGCGCATCTCCGGTCTCGGGAGATGCTGCGGAGAGTGAGACCATCGTCGCTTCCCTCGCATCTTAAGGGCGCTGACACACAGATGACATCATTGACGCGGACGAGGGACCGCAGGGAAAACTTAGACACGCATGAAAGAAAGTAACAGGGACTCACGGAGCCTGGGCCGGGGGGCAGGCCTCTCCGTGAAGGGGTGGCTTCTGGAGTGAGATCTGGCCATGAGGTTTCTAGACAAGCGAGGAACCGAGGAGAGCGGGGCAAACACGGGGAACAGAATATGCGAACAGCTCAAGGTGGGAGGGTGCCTGGTGTGTGTGTGACTCCGGGGAGCCAGTGGGCCTGGAGCCCGGCTCAGCCAGGAGGAAAGTGGCGTCGGGTGAGGTCAGGAAGGCAGGCTGGGGCGGATCGTACAGAGCCAGCGGGGTCAGTTTTTAGTTTGTCCACACGCATTCTTTGGCACGAATCCCTTCAAAAGGAGAACCCTAATTCCCCTCCCCTTGCGTGCAGCCGATACTTGATGACCAGAATGTGGTGGAAGTGATGGTGTGTGATGTTCAAAAGTGGGACAGAAAACCGCATCACAGCTTCCTGCTCACTGGGTCCTCGGTCACTTGCTCTGGCCGAAGCCAGGCTCCGTGTGGCAAAGACACTCAGCTGGCCCTGCAAGGTGGTCCACATGGCTGAGGCCTCCCACCCGCAGCCACCGACGGCGCCATTTTTGGAAGCAGATTCTCCAGCCATGGTCAAGTCCCAGCCCAAACCTTGGTGTCAGCCTTATGAGAGACTCTGAACCCAATCTCCCAGCTGAGCCATTCCTGATTGCTTGACCCACAGACATGGTGAGAATGGTTCTCACAAGCTGCTAAGTTTGGGGGGTAGTGTGTTACACTACCTAATTGATATCTGATTGATATCTGAGCAATATCTAATTGATACAGCTTGGCAGATCACATTAAGGAACTTAAACTTTTGAAAGAGGAAAGTAAAGACACTGAAGAGTTTTGAGCAGGGTAATTACATAACCATACTTTTTTAATTTTAAAAGGATAACTCTGGTCGCTGCATGAAGAATAGATTATGGATGGCCAAACGTGGAATAGATGAGCCCTTTGAGGCTGAATCACTCAAAATGCATTTGGCTACAAGTGCCTGCATTTACCATGCCAAACTGACTTAAATCATAAGGACACTGCTTTTCTTGTCTTTTAAGGAGCCCAGGTGTAGGGTGGCTCTCGGGGTAGTTGATTCAGCAGCTCATCTAAATGATCAGGACCCTGCCTCCTTTGGTCCCTCTTCTGCCTGTCTTCCAGTATTGGCTTTGTCCCCAGACTAACTTCTCTCAGGGGACCCCCTGGCTGTCAGGATTTTAGGTGTCCCACCTAGGAACAACAGGATCGAGGTGAAGCAAAGCCCTTTTTCCTACCTGTCTTTCCTTTGGAGTGTGGGACCCTCCCCCAGAAGCCCTCAGCTGGTGTTCTCTCACGTACCCTGGCCCAGAATTGCCCCCATGATGGGTAATTGATCCCTGGCAAGGGGACTGAGCTGCCATAATGGCCACTGGCTAGACATCACGGTGGCCTGGTGTAGGATCGTGGCCGTGGGATGGAAGGAGACAGATTTGAGAAATGCTCTGTAGAAACCGGGAGAGAGAAAAGAATCGTGCGTGGCCCTTAGGTTTGTGGCATGGCCGACTGAGGGTGCAGAGAAGCACCACGTTCCCAGGTGGGGAGCCTGAGGCAGGCGGCTTTGTGCGGTGGGGGACATAGAGAGTTTGCTGCTTCTGTGGCAGGGCTCGTCGGGTCCATGTTCCTGACCACCGGCTCTGCCTGAAGGGTCCGGAATCTTTGTTGCAAAGACGGCCTCACCGGTGACAAATGTCCAGCACTGTCACTGTTTGGTGAGGGAAGGACGTTTCATGGGGAAGGCTTTCTCACTAAAACCACAAAGGCTGCACTAATTTCCTTTTGCTAGGAAGGCTCACTTTAATGATCGTTGTTAAAGACACTAACTGATACTGTAGCCTAGGTTTCAGTGGGTGTCCAAGGATCCTTTTCTCTGCGGTGGACACTTTGCATGAACTCACGTGGTGGCCAGACGCCTTACCTTACAACTTCCATGAGTAACAATGGCGTGAGCATTTGTCTGTAGGTTATACTTTCTGCTTTAAAGCTCTCTGTCATGTTAATGAACTGATCTATACATGTACAAAAGCTATATAAAAGAACCATTCTCATCACGTTTTCGTGTCCTATATTATGTTAAATGCAGTTAAGACCAAAATTCTAAGGGACACATCAGTTAGACACGTCAACTGAGTGCCTACTGTGTTCCAGGCACTGTCCTAGGTGCTGAAAAGGCAATTAGGATGGTAGGTGCTTAATCAATATTATTTTTAATCTTTCTTTTTCTTTCTTTCTTTCTTTCTTTCTTTCTTTCTTTCTTTCTTTCTTTCTTTCTTTCTTTCTTTCTTTCTTTCTTTCTTTCTTTCTTTCTTTCTTTCTTTCTTTCTTTCTTCTTCCCTTTATTCCTCTCCACCCTGTACCCCATATTCCACCATCATTCCCCCACCTTAGTTCTTGTCCATGGATCATATATATATAAGTTCTTTGGCTTCTCCATTCCCTATACTATTCTTTACCTCCCCCTGTCTATCTTTTACCTACCATTTATGCTTCTTATTCCCTGTACCATGGCCCCCATTCTCCCCCTCCCTGCTGATAACCCTCCATGTGATCTCAATTTCTGTGAGTCTGTTCTTGTTCTTTGTTTGCTTAGTTAATTTTTTGTTGTTGTTGTTTTATGTTCGGTTGTTGATAGTTGTGAGTTTGTTGTCATTTTACTGTTCGTAGTTTTGATCTTCTTCTTTTTCTTAGATAAGTCCCTTTAACATTTCATATAATAAGGGCTTCGTGATGATGAACCCCTTTAACTTGACCTTATCTGGGAAGCACTTTTTCTGCCCTTCCATTCTAAATGATAGCTTTTCTGGATAGAGTAATATTGGATGTAGGTTCTTGCCTTTTATGACTTTGAATACTTCTTGCCAGCCCCTTCTTGCCTGCAAGGTTCTTTTGAGACATCAGCTGACAGTCTTATGGGAACTCCTTTGTAGGTAACTGTCTCCTTTTCTCTTGCTGCTTTTAAGAGTCTCTCTTTATCTTTAATCTTGGGTAATGTACTTATGATGTGCTTTGGTGTGTGCTTCCTTGGGTCTAACTTCTTTGGGACTCTCTGGGCTTCCTGGTCTTTCTGAAAGTGTATTTCCTTTGCCAGATTGGGAAAGTTCTCCTTCATTGTTTTCAAATAAGTTTTCAATGTCTTGCTCTTCCTCTTCTTCTAGCACCTCTATGATTAGGATGTTGGAATGTTTAAAGTTGTCCCAGAGGTTCCTAAGCCTCTCCTCAGTTTTTTTTTCCTTTCTTCTGTTCTGGTTGAATGTTTATTTCTTTCTTCCAATCCAAACCATTGAGTTGAGTCCAGTTTCCATCCCATCACTGTTGGTTCCCCGTACATTTTCCTTCATTACACTTTTCATAGCCTTCACTTTTTCCTCTATTTTGTGACCATACCCAACCATTTCTGTGAGCATCCTGATCACCAGTGCTTAGAACTCCGCATCTGATAGGTTGGCTCTCTCTTCATTGCTTAGTTGTATTTTTTCTGGAGCTTTGATCTGTTCTTTCATTTGGGTCATTTTTTTTTGGTCTCAGAGCACCTGTTACATAGTTTCAATCAATATTAGTAACTGTTGAAAGAATAGGTTTAGATTTACTTAGCCAAGGAAATAATAAGAAAAGCCCATGATCCATGAAAAATGGTATTTCCCCCACATGGCACATTCTCCTCCTTCTGGAAATGATGGCCAAAAAAAAAAAGTAATAAAAATCACGCTGGCCCTTGATTCCTGGGACTTTAAAAGGAAACTACCAGAGAGGAGCTCTGTCCGGATCCTACTGGGTGCATGTCACATTCCTGCGTAGGGTCAAAACACGGGGTCCATGGAGGGGCAAAGTCTTTAAGCCAGTTTGAAACTTGGCTCCTAAGGATTTCTAAAAGCCTGAACTACAAGTGCAGTGATGTTGGGAATATGTTCCACCAACGTTCATTGTTTAAAAATTTACTTCTTTTTAATTTACTTCTTACTATCTGAAATGAACTCATTTATTCATTTGTTTTTTTGTTTATTATCTATTTCCTACTGAGACCCTGGCACTTAGAAGAGCATCCAGCACAGAAAACACACTTCAATTTTTATTGGGTGAGTGGATGAAACCCCCTCCTGGTTGAGGTTTTTCTGACTCTTTAGCTGTCCGTTCCTTGGGTTCCAGTCACCCTAAATCTTAGATAGTGAGTTCTTCTTGTTTAGAACAAACTGTTTTAAATCAGCCATTTAAATTCTTCCAGACTGTAAAACCCTTGGGGCCAGGGACCGAGTCTCGCGCTTCTCCCAACGCCACGCTCTCACACTTGGATAATAGATGTCCGTCTGGTACTGGAGGGCCGACCGATGGAGGTGGGAGGCAGGTAGAAGTTCAGGGAGGACCCTTTCCCTCCGGGGGACCTAAGGAACAGCAGAGAGCTGTGGCTCCTGAGGAGAAATGGAGTTTCCAAGATAAAACGCACCCACTCCAGGAGGCTGGAGCCTCTGGGTAGTGGCGTGCGGTTCTGCGGCCCTGGGGCTCTGTGTGCAACTGAGGGGTGTCATACAATGGGCAGCTGTGTATGTGGCTTGGAACTAACGTTTTCTGCCAGTTCACACCCTCAGGAAATGCACGATGGGGGTAGAGTTGTGTGTTTTTAAGAGAAACCAACAACCCCAAACAGCGCAGGGAACTTTAAATTAGAACCTGTGCTCTCCACCCACTGAGGATGAGCACAGACACGAACGGCAAAGAAATTGCTGGGCGGACACCGTTGGAGGCGGGAGCTAAAGACGGATTCTATCAGGGGAGCGTTCTGGTTGCCTTGCTCTTGAAGTTGTGCAAAAAAAAAATCAGGATAAACGTGATCAAAATTAAGAAGACGCTCTTGTGATGAAACATCGCGGGGGCAGTGTGGCTCACTGTCTACACTCCGCAAGACAGAGCGTACATTGTCTCCAGATGCGTTACGTTCAGCAGTGTTTGCCGCTGAGGTCCAGAAAGCTCTCTCCGGAGAGCCCGATTTGCGGTCCAGAATGCAGAGTGGTTTCCAAGAGCTGCATTGTCAGCGAACTGGAAAGGTCAGGCTGTGGTTGTGGGGGCCCGTGGATCTCACTGTCTCCAGAGACAGCCTTTGCGGCCAGAGCCAGGATGGTTTCTTACATGTACTCTGGCTATTTCGGGCAAGTCAACTTAATTTTTAAGAAGCTCAGAAAACTGTCACAGTGGTTTCGGAGGTGTCTTAAAAGGTTTCTAAACTAATTTTAGACTTCCAGAAAAGTCACAGAAATAGTCCAGTGAATTTCAATGTGCGTCTCACCCGGTGTCTCCAACAGGAGCATAGTACGAGACTGTTGTCGCACGCTCAGAGCCTGGTGATTGGCGCTGGTTCTGTGCCTGATTCGGTAACCGAACCAGGGCTTGGGTGAATCCCACCTGACGTCCTCAACCCCACATGGCATTCCGTTCTCACCTCTCCTCAGCCTCCCCAGGCTGCCAGTTCCTCCGTCTTTTCTGGTCTTCACAACTCGGACACTGTTGAAAATGACTGAGCGTCTGTTTTTGTAGATGATGCGTCGGTGTGGCTTCTCCAGTGTTTTCTCGTGATTGGAATGAGGCTGTGAGTGTTTGCGCGAGTCCCACGGAAGTGCCGTTGTATCCTTCTCAGGGTTTCATCTTGTGGCATTTCAGATGTTGATACACCTCGTTCCTGGTGACGTTTACCTCGATCACGTGGTTGAGGAGGCATCTGCTGATTTCCTCTACAATCTTTTCCTTTGTAGTTAATACACTGCGGGGAGATACTTCGAGACTAAGCCAGTGTTGGTTCTCCTCTCACTTTCACACTCTCACGTCAGCATCCGTAAGTGTCTCTTCTCGGCAACACTGTTGTTGCTCTGGACTCTGCCTGTTACTTGCCATGCATTTTTCTATTTCCCTTTCCTTCTACATTTGTTCATTGGAACTTTATTCTAAGGAAGAGCAGTCTGTTTCCCTGTGAATTAATATATGAATATGCATTAAAATATTCATTAGTGGATGTATTAATTAATATAAATAAGTCTATATAGACTTGGAATATTTCTTCTATGGGAGGGGTCATACCCCATGCTGTCATTATTTATGTGGGGGCTCAAATTGTTCCAGCTGAGGTCGTTAGGGGCTTCCCCGGCTTGGCTCTCCTCTCCCATCAGTAAGCCCTCATCATTTGTTGGGCGCTGCCTGGCTCCCTGGCCCCCCACGGTGTTCCTGCCTCACCCTGATCTTCCCCTGCCCCAGCTCTGTGGTCACTGAGTGACTTTTAACTGGAAGCAACTAGGGAGCAACGAAGCCATTGTGTGAGCTTGGAATTTCAGATCCAGTGTTAGAAATCGAGGAACAACTAGGAGACTAGATGACTTATCATAGTGTACCAAAAGGCAGGATTGCCGAGGTACGCTGAAACTTGAACCCGGATGTGATGGCCGGAGATCCATTTCCCAACGCAGGAGAGGGAGAGAGCTTTTGGCAGGGGAAGACCTGGGCTGGGGGTGTCCCCACCCCTTCCTACCTGTGTGTCCTCTCTCAGTCACACTGCCACTCCACAGCAGGGCTGAGTCTGCCTGCATGCAGTAGGCACGGCCTTCCTG
The DNA here is from genome assembly GCF_019186645.2 of Phyllostomus hastatus. NCBI lineage: Eukaryota > Metazoa > Chordata > Mammalia > Chiroptera > Phyllostomidae > Phyllostomus > Phyllostomus hastatus. The sequence goes on along the minus strand of NW_025334004.1, from coordinate 28,363,993 downwards.
CGGGGCGCAAATGAACCGTGCATGAAAATGCTTTATAAACTACCAAGTGTCGTAAAAATGGGGGGTGTTAGTGTTATTGCTTCTATAAACACTTGTTCGTCGTAATCACGGGGGAGTCGGAGTGGACCTGGAAGACCACCCTGCCCAACACCTGCGTTTTACGTGGGGAGAAGCAGAGCCCCAGGCAGCTCCGGGGGTTTTTGTCCCAGGTTCCAGGGTGGTGGACGGAGACCAGCACCAAGATCTTCCAACCCCTTGTCCTGCGTTCTTTCCATTACAACATCCTCCCAGCCCCCGGAAGGCTCTCCTACGATTCAAAATAAGCAGTCCTTCTAAAATAGAATTCAGGTCAGCGTGGGGGGAAAAAGAGGGTCAGTTTTACCTCCTGCAATGTCGTTGCTTTAAATTTTCCCTGTACTCCTTTTTCGCTCGTTGAGCTCAGTCCTCTAAGTAGGGCAGGGCTGACTCACTTCTGCGAGAAGCGGCAGCAGAGAAGTGACGTCTGTTCTTAGAAAACTGCTCTCTGAACCTGGTTCTGGGAAGCGCGGGCGATTCTGCTGACGGGGACTCCTACACGCTGCGGCCGGGGCCAGGGGGTGCTGAACATCTGGGTGTTCAGGCGCGTGTAGGTGATTGCCCACATGTTTCTGTTTCTATTTCAGATACTCGGAGCCATGAAGACAAAGTCCCTCTGTCTAGAACATCAGGGGGGACAAAGGTTTTATTTTTAAAGTCGTATGTGCTCTCATTGTATCTCAGAATAGGTTTTTTTTTTTTTTGTTTTGTTTCCCCTGGAATATTAGCTGAGTGGAAACCTGGACCTTCAGAGTTGTGTGCGTTAGAGAGTCCCGATTCTCAACAATTTCCCGTGAAAACCGTCAGTGGGAACCTGCTGTAATTTGGTGTTTGGTGATCCTCTTCCACTGGGCGGTTACTTTCTCATGCTGAGTGGACCTGGGCAGTTGCCCTGCCCGCCCTCTGGCTGCAGATCCGGAGATGTGACCGGATCTTGCTAATCTCGGCATCCATCTGTCTGTCTTCAGAAACTGTGCAGGGCTGATCATAACATTTTGTTTCTGGATTCAGCTGCACCTGGACTTGGTAGTGAACCCCTAAGTCCTCCTTTTGCTTAAACTAACGGAGGGGGGTTTCTGCGTCTTACGACCACAGGAATCCTGGCTGATTCTCGGTCCTTGTCTCTGGGATTTCACTCTACTGGCCCGTTGTGGGCCATCGGTCAGGGTGTGTTGCATGGCCGAGTACTCTGGGAGTAATATGGCACGGCTTTTTCCAGTCCACGCATGCAATGCTGTAGTTTCAACGTCTGCTTTCAATGGTCGTTTGTCCGCATGCAAGAGAAAAGTTGGAAATGGAGCGGTTTGCTTTTGAAATTATCAGTGAGCAGGGACAGAACTCAAAGGCCGGGAACAAAGGCAACCACGGCGTCTGAATAATTCGCACACCGGATGATTAGCCTGGCCGGTCAGCGTTACCAGAAATTCCTCTGCTCGGGATCCGTTTGTTCAGCCAATAGTTACAACCTGTCTCCCTTCATCACATCAGATTTTTAATGAGAAGGGAAGAAGGGGAAAAAGCTAGAGCCTCACCGCATGCCAGACACCAGGCTGGGCGGTGGGGCCGGCTCCCTGGGCGTGACACGTGCCGCCCCACCGGGTCCTGCACTTGCTCCCATGCCCTGCTGTCTGTCGCCCGCCTGAAATTCTTCATAGCTGGTGCACAAGGGGTCCCACAGTTTCACTTTCTCTGGGCCTCCTAAATTCTCTAGCCAGTCCTGCTGGACAGCGGGCGTGTGTTCTTGTAATCCTCTTACGAGCCCGGGGACATCGTGTCCTTGACCTCGTCCTCCCAGAAGGAGGACCTGGGTGGGTGAGTGGCCCGAGGTCACAGCGCAGAGGCGGGCTGTGGCTCTCGCGAGCCTCTGAGCGTCCCTCTGCCTCCTCGGCTGCCATGCAGGCGCTGAGGGGCAGGGCTGCATTCAGGGGCTACGCCGGTCCTCGGTGGGCCACACGGGAAGTGTGCGGCCGAGGGAATTTGAGGATTCGTCAGACACCGTATGTGTAATCCAGCTGGAACCATCCTGAGCTCTTTGTATGAATTCGCCGGGACGTTATTCGCTGAGGGCTTCATGTTTCTTTGTCAGGCACTTTGCATGCATGTGTTCATCCGATGGCGGGTGTTCATGGAGTCCCGCTCTGGGGCCAGCCCTGTGGGAGACTCTAAGAACATGGCAGTGAACAGTGTAGGCAAGACCCCAGCTTTCAGAGGGGTCACGTGGGTGTCAGGGCTGGAGTGGCGACGGGGGAGTGACAACAAACAAGTTAACAAGTGAAATGGACAGTCTGGGGCGTGGTCACTGCAATGAAAGAAGTATGTACGATGGATGACGGAGCTAGGCAAGGAGGGACCCTGTCTCTGATGAGTGGATACTGGATGGAGACCGGAAGGATGCAGCCGTGGGGAAACCAGCTTCGGCAGCGTTCAGGTGAAAGCAAGGGGGAGTGAAAGGCCCCCGATGCCGGGAAGAGCCCAGGGAGCACCAGCTCCCGGACGAGGAAGCACACCTGGGCAGGTAAAGAGACTCGCCGGCATCACAGTCCGTCGGTGGGAGCCGGAGAGTGAAATTCTGCCTCCAGAGCTGGTGCTGTTGGTCGCTCTACTCTGACCTCCCCGGAGCAAAAAGGTGACGAGGGAATTTGTTGTAGACCACGACAGCCCTGGGAGGGCCAGGCCTGTGACCTGGTGACCTGGAGGGAGACCTCTCTGACCGCGTGGACAGTTATTGTGAATTTGCATCACACACTCTAGTCTTCTTACCCACCGCCCCACGCACAGTTGGCACGCATCCCAGGGACCCGTGAATCCTAATGGAAGGTTCCAGTTTGATTTGGAGGTGGGAGCAGGCATAGGGCAGAGCACGTGTCAACTAGACCACCCGTCCAGTGTGGCGGCTCCCTACCTGGGACTTGGGGGTCTCCGTGCCCTGAGAGGTGAGGTCTCAGCTCTGACAGAATGACCAAATGCCCACCTGGGGACATTTGCATCCAGCGAGGTGCTCAGAATATCAAGGCCCGATTGAGGGGCGGACACACCCACGTGACTTTGGAAAGCCCCGCCCTGGTCCCTAAGCGGACTGGGACTGGGCGAGGCTGGTGGTAGGGGTGACCCCGTCACCGCGTTTTACCGCAAGGGAAGAAAAGCAGGACCAGAACTCCATCTTGCTTTGGGTCCTGTGGGAGAGAGGAAGCTTTGCATTCATCACCTTGCCTGCAGTTACTTTGGCTGGATTTTAACACCAGTAATAATGACAATTATCAGGGGTCTTTAAATGTAAGACACGTTCACTTAAACGGTGAGTATTAACAATCGTACAAGGTAATAAAATGATTTAGACCTTCAATATGTACTTGTGAAAGAGCTAAACGCACTAAAACTCGCATTTATGCTCATTTCCAGCCACTAATTTCCGTGCGTTGTAGTTCATCATTGGGTCCAAGCATTGCTTTATGGCTTTTGGCTATAAGATTTGTTAAAAGCACGAGCGAAATGTGATTTTTCAAGTAAGTCATAAAGATCCCCAGATCACGAAGCTACAGTGAATTCCTGGAGGTAAAAATAGCTATTTTTGATCGTTTCATAAAATATTTAGCGTTTTACATCACACTGCTGTGTTCATGACAGCAGCCCAAGAGCAGCCGCTCCTGACTTCTGGCGCAGCGGAAGCAGAGAGGGCGGCTGGAAAAGGCGCACCCGGGCACGGCCGGGTCTGGCAGCGAGCAGCCGATCGTTTCCGGTGCTGTTCTTGGGCGAGTCTTAATTGAAGTCTCCTTTGCAAAACGTCGGGTGTATCTGAAAATCCGTGTCCAGTTTGGACTTCCTAAGAGAGAAGAGGTGCTTTTGTGTAGATAGACTCCCGGTTCACGTCTGTTTTATTGGGGTTGGATTGGAGGTTTCTCTTCAGGGGTGAGCATTTCTTGAAGTTATGTTACTGATGGGGTCTTCTCATCGTTTCTAATCCTTGTGGTGGGGGAAGGGTGGGCCCACGCCAAGAAGTAATTATACTCATTTTTTAAAAAGATTTTATTTATTTATTTTTTTAGGGAGGGAAGGGAGTGGGAGAGAGAGAGAGAGAAACGTCAGTGTGCGGTTGCTGGGGGCTCTGGCCTGCAACCCAGGCATGTGCCCTGACTGGGAATCGAACCTGCGACACTTTGGTTCGCAGCCCACGCTCAATCCACTGAGCTATGCCAGCCAGGGCTTAATGTTATTTTTTTACAATCTCATTCCACCTCCACCAAATGCATCATCATCATTATTAAACGGTTTGCTTTGCATGAGGGTGCTTGGTCCATTCTGAAAGGTGACTATTCAAAACACCACCCCTTAGTGAAGCTATCTGGGCACCTGCCCTCAGGTGGCACAGGCCCGTGTAGCGGTGCTCCCTCTAGGCGGATGGCACCCTTGACAACTTCTTCCTTCCTGCAGCCTGTGCATTTAGATGCCACCCTGCTTTGGCTTTGCTCTGTGTCGGCCATGTCACGGTGACCTCCTTGCCCCTCACCACTACCCACGTGACCCAAATTTCAAGCAATCACACCTCATTTAGCTACAATGCCGGGCTCACGCCAGACTTCACGCGTGCATGAGCAGTCTGTCACGGCTCTGATCTGTGAGAAATGTCTCGTTGCTGGTTTTCACACGGGGGAAGAGGCTCACCCCACGCCCAGCGCCGGCGCCGGTCATTGTGATGATATCATGACCAATAGGGAACCTGGGAACCCTGTTCCCATCTCTTCTCTCAGCAGAGGGAGCGCTCACACGGAAACGCTCTGAAACTGGCTTCCTAGCAAAAACCGGGCTGTTCTGCTGAGCTTGCTCCATTAGCCGCTTCAGGAAGCAAATTGGCAATAACAACAAATTGGGTCAAAAATAAGTTTCTTGCATTTTTCTTCAGTGCCTTTCCTTTCCCAAAGAAACGGAGTGTGTGTGTGTGTGGGCGGGAGGAAGGTTTGCAGGGAGTCTGACATGCAATAAAAAACAATGAATCTTCTTTTCACGAGCACTTACGGACCCACCTGCTGTCTAAATGCAAGAGGCATAAAAAATGCTGCGCTCAGCAACCTCGGTCCAGAATACCTGCGGGCTCTGTGCGTGTGCAGAACACCCCCGATCATCCTCTCCAGATAATCACAGACTGAATCTGAGCAGTGCCCAGAGCGATGATGCCCGCCCCCCCACCCGCCCCACGGGCTCCGCTGGGGATGCGAGAGCCCCAGTTCAGCCGCACGGCATCAGGTCAAGGTCACCCTGTGTTGCTGGTATTCACACGTTGATAGTACCTGCATGCTTTCTGCTCCAAAGACAACCGTTTTCTCCGTCTAAATCATATTCCCTTTGCTTTGCAAGTTTATGTTCGGGCGGGTTCACGGTGGGAAGCACACTGTGTTTCTGGGTCTGAGTGACACCTTCCCTTTGCCATGCCTGGCCGGCCGCCTATGTGGGGGGAGGGGGTGCCTCCACACGGATGTGTTTGGTAACCCGAGGAAGGGATGGAGCAATCGGCCGTCTGCATCCATACCGCGCCGCAGACCACGTGCCCAGAGTGGCCATCTTGAATTGATTGCTTCAGCGACACAAAGTCAGGCAAGCTCCGGTGCCAATCCCGTCTGCCAGCAGATGGCTCCAAGTGAGATCATTGTTTTGACAGTTTCACAAAAGAACCCCAAACAGCCTGAACAAAGCCTTACAGAAGTTGGATCATCCGGAACAGTTGTGAGATGAAAAAGGAATCCGGACCAAAACTTGGGAAACGTGACACGCCACTCCAAGGGTGTTCTCTGCCTCTCCCCACCCAAGGGAGAGACCCACTCGCCGGTCTGACTGCCCCCCCAGCCTCTCCTCTGCCCTGGGTGTTAGAACTGCTTGGGTGGCAGCGACGATCTGGTGAGGGGAAGACAATGGTCTCCAACCTCAGGACCTCAGGGCTCGCAAGCTCTGTCGAGAAGCATTTTGGCAGCGTGGATGCTGATATTCTTGGAACGCTCTGTGTTTTCCCCCCGATTCCAAGAGTGTCTGTGCAGCCAGTCACGTGACCCCCAGGCAACATCGGAAATTCGTAGAATCGGAGCGTCCACTGGGACTACTTATCATTTGGGTTGGGAAACCGGGCGGGCGTCTGTCTTTCTGAGTTACTTTTGGGGGGACGACATCTGTGTCTTGGCTCCCAGAGTGTGCGTCCCTGGGCGGCAGCGCTCGGCACCGTCACGCTGGCTGGACCGCCCCGGGCCCCTCCGGCTCGCTTCCGGAGCGGGGTGGGGGGCGGGCATTTCCCTAGTGTGGATCTGTGTGCTCGTCAGAACGGGGGTCAAACTGGTCGCAGTCTCTCCTCCTTCTCGATACGGTCAGGCCATGGTTTCTACCCTTAGGTTCTAGTTACAGAAACTCACGCAGGCAAACCACCAGACGTGGGGTTTGTACTGGTTTCCGAGCACGGCCATGTCAAAGGGCCACAGGCAGGATGGTGAACAGGTCAGAATCGTGGTCTCTCGCCGTTGAGAAGGCTGGACACCCAACATCAAGGTGTCAGCAGGGCTGGACCCTTCCAGGGGGTTCTGCACAGAGGGAGACTTGGTCCCTCGCCTCTCTTCTGGGAGTTACGGGATGTCCTTGGCTTGGGGCAGCATAACCCAGTCTCTGTCCCTCTCTTCATGGGGCATTTTTGCTGTGTGCCTCTGTGTCCAAATGTCTCTCATACATGGACACTGGTCACTGAGTCAGGGTCCACCCGACTCTGCTGTGACCTCCCCTCAGCTAATTCTATCTGCAGAGACCCTATTTGCCAATAAGGCCCCACTCACAGGTACCAGGGCTAGGGCTCAGACAGAGCTCCTGGAGGACCCAGTGTAATTCGCCACAGGGGCCGACTCCCAAGGTCACTGTCAGCGCCAGTGGGCCTCGGGCGGGTCACGGAACTTCTAGGCCTGCCTTTCCCTCATCCACGGAGTGAGATCACTGAACTGGAAGCAACGCTGTGCTCTCTGCTTGTACGATCCCGTTCCGGGGTGTTACTGAGTGTGTCCTAGGGCACCTTTATTGGCATAGGGATACATATGAACCCAGGAGGGACTCAAACTTTAAATGTGAATTTTATGTTCTTTCAATAGTTCATGCCAAACTGGACAATATTGGTAAAGCGAAGGTTAAAGTGAAAACCACTAAAATGCTAGGTCTTCAGACCCACGCACGGAGTTCTATCATAGACATCCATGATACTACCTTTCATGAGCGACCCCCCCAATATTTTCACTTCCCTGTCTAGAAAGAAGGGGTTGAAGAAGAACTGCAGGATTTTAGGAGGATGAGCTCGGCTAAAGCACACTCCCAGGGGTCCTGGGACCTGGCCCCGCTGGGGCGCCCAACGAGGGAGCCCGAACCGGAAGTTTGGGTGGAACAGAGGCTGAGCCACGCCCAGCGGTGCGGCCCCGCCAGCCTCTCAGAAGGGCTGCTCTGCTTTTTCCCCTCCGTAGAGCACTTTTCATTCCATCATTGTAGCTTTTTTTCTTGTTTCCTTTCATAGCCCAGGGGTCACGGAAGCCCCATCCAAAACCTCTCAAAAGGACTGCCTTTCATAGAATCAGTTTCCACCCCCACCCCCTTCATTAATGTGTTATTGTCATGGTGCTTCGTTTTCATTTCAGGACCTACCACCCAGGTGCACGTGAGCCAGGCCGGCTTGTGTGAGGTGCTGGCCATGCAAAGGGGACGATGACATGGACGCTTTCTTCAAGGAGCGCGCAAGGAGGGCGAGAGGTCAAAGCACAGATGATGGAGCAGGGCCCGGCAGTTATGGGAGTGCAGAGGCCCCCGCCTGTAACCCACCCGGGAGGACTTCCAGGAGGAGGAGACAAATGATTCCAAGGTAAGAGGCAGTCATCAGTGGGCTCGTTAAGATGGTGAAGTCTTCCTTTAAAAGGGGGGAAGCAGACAAGAGGCAGGAACAGGAAGCAGAGTGTGCGTGCGGCTTGCTGTTGGAATGTGACTCCTACGGTCGGGTTCACGGTTAAGGAGGGAGACGGCAGTGTTCGCCGCTGTTGGTCTTCTCGCAGCGCCCCCTACAGGTTAAACGTGGCCTCGGAACTGACTGTACAGGGGAGGCCAGGTCGGCTCCCAGTCCTGGTGCGATTCCCTCGTAACTCTTTGAAGCGTGTGCGTAACATGAAAGAGGTTAAAATGCACGGGGTGATTCATCTTCCTCTGTCTGAAGGCACTTAGTGAAAAGCGTGGGTTGCTTCTGGACGTCATCACGGGGGAGTCGGTGGGCAGGCCAGACGCAGGCCTACGGCATGCCACCCTGCTGGTGTAGGGACGTTCTCTGGGGCGGTGGGGAGACTTCACACCCCGCCCCCACCCGCCCGCCATTAAGACCATTAAGACTCCTCTTGAGGCCTTTGTCTGCTCCATGAGCCTGTGGGAGTCAAGCCTCCCTTGATCTCTCCCAGGCAGTTAATCTCGTCCTACCAGAACCCCCCCCTCCCCCGCCCTTTGAGGAAACCTTAGCTGTTCTTCAGGGTGCTGCTCACCCCATGCACCCTTTGTGAGTCCCACCAAAATCCTCCAGGAGAAATTAACGAGCACACCTCATGATTGGTATTCTCTGCGCATTTTGTGTAGTAGTAATAACACCTTACTGTTGGCGCAGCTGGTCAGACTCGGTGCCTGACACACCCGTGGTGAGCATGTGTGCTTTCTCTTGTCACCTGTCTGTGACAGCCAAGAACAAACCCTCTCCGGGCCCCCCGGGCAGGCGGCGTGAGGGCTGCTGCTGGCTGCAGCGGCCCTGCTGGGTCCACGGCCGTGTTCATCATGTAGCTGCTCCCGGCCAGTGGCCGAGTTTGGCAGGGAGGCAGGTGGAGAAACGTGGGTCTCCTCGGATGCGCCATGTTGACCCCCGGGGTCTGCTTACTAGCGCTCTCTGAGAACTGCACAGCCGGCTCAGGCTCCTCCCGCCCAAGCCGCCTCCCTTCCTTCTAGTCTCCCCGACAGGGCAGGCCTGCAGGGGGGTCTGATGCCTCAGCCAGCCTCCTCCAGCCACCCCGTCCCACCCCCAGGGCCCAGCCGTCTCTGGCACAGCTTGTCCTCTTCGGTGTCTGCTTCTCCAGGTCCCACCCTAACATGCCCCCAGCCATCCCACTGGGAGGGCGTTTTCTCCCTGTGTCTCTGCAGGAAGCTGAGCAGAGGGCTGGGCCCACTGGGTTCTGAAGCTAGGCCTTCCCAGCCTGCCGCGTGGCCCTCCCTGGGCCACCTGTTTTCCCTGCAGACTCTGTGCTTTGCAGGGTCTTTATCACCTTCGGAAGCCCAGCTCCTGGCTCAGAGCCCTAGGTCGTAGGTGCTAAATGATTGCTTGCTAAGTAAATGCATCCAAACACCCACTCACTGAGGTCTTTCTGGCCCCCACTTCTCCAGAGAGCCTTGCTCTGTCCCCTCCTGCCCCACGGTGACGGCTCCGCCTTGGACCGTGCCTACTGTACTTGAAATCCTCATGGGGACGGGGACTTCATTATTCTCAGACGGCCTGCATTGTCGTCTTTAACAGTCATGCAGAGCCTAGTGCTTAAGGGTAGGGATGGTGCCTGACCTTTTCTTGAGGTCCCCCACACATCCAGCAGTTGGGGACATCTAGCAGACATTTGGTAAATACTTTTTGATTGATTGTAATCAGTTAATTTTCAAGCTTTTTGCCCATTTCCCTCTGTTCCCGGGGCTACCTTCACATGGACTATTATTGGCCTCCAGGGTCCCTTAGCTTCTGGGATTTGTTCTACCCTGGTGAGTCTTTCTGTTCTGGGACATGGGTCCTCAATTCACGTTTGGAGCAATATTGTTCCACAGGGACAAAAATTAGGTCTTGGACAATTACAAATTATATTCTTTTAATGTATAAAGAACATATACACCCGCACATATGAAGATCTATATTCAGTATGTAACAGATATATAGTATATCTGTACTTACTAAAATTTCATGGGAAGTAATTACGGAAAATGTCTCCAGTGGCTCCCCAGGGGGAGGAGATAATGAAAACGAAGGTTGAGGGTCATGGTCAGGAGTCAGGCGGGACCCCAGAGCCCGGCCCGTGTCTGCACCTGACCCCGGTGGGAGAGCTTCAAGCTGCTCCCCCCCAGATGGCCTTTATCAGGCCGGAGGGGTTATCCTCTCTTTCTAGTTACTGAGCGTTTTTATCGTGGATAACTGCTGGGCTTGGCCGAGTGCATTTTCTTTATTTACTGATACGAGCATGTGATCTTTCTTTTCCAGTCTGTTGATGTGATGGATGACATTCATTGATTTTTGAATATTTAATCAGCCTTGCATATTTAGACTAAATCCTACTTGACTGTGGTATATAATTTTTTATACTTTGGGTTTGATTTGCAAATATTTTGTTGAGAACTTCTGCATAAGTGTTCATGAGAGCAATTGGTCTATCATGTTCTTCTCTTATAACACCATTGTTGGGTTTAGGTATTCGGGTAAAGCTTGTCTCATAGGATAAGTTAAGAAGTATTCCCTCTGCTTCTATTCTCCAAAAAAGATGGTAGAGAATTGATGCGATTTCTTCCTTAAACATTTGGTAGAACTTACTAGTGAATCCATCTGGTGCTCTCAGTGTTGTAAGCTTATTAATTATTTTTTTAAATTTTTAAAAAAGATTTTATTTATTTATTTTTAGAGAGGGAAGGGAGGGATAAAGAGAGAGAGAGAGAGAGAAACATCAATGTGCGGTTGCTGGGGGCCATGGACTGCAACCCAGGCATGTGCCCTGACTGGGAATCGAACCTGCGATGCTTTGGTTCGCAGCCCGCGCTCAATCCACTGAGCTATGCCAGCCAGGGCCAGCTTATTAATTATTGATTCAACTTCTTCAGTGGATACTGGCCTATTTGCATTATCTAGTTCTTCTGGCGTCGGTGTTAGCAGATTGTTTCTTTGAAGGGATCGGTTCATCTCACCTCAGTTATCAGATTTGTGGTCGTGGACTTGTCCGTAGGGTTCTTACATTATAATTTTGATTTCCACGGGATCTGTAGTGATGACCCTCTTTCTTTTGCGATATTTGTAATTTGCATCTTCCCTCCTTGTTTTTTGACTTTATCGATCTCTTCAACCACGCACCAGTTTTTGACTTTCACTCCTAGTGGCTACATTCATTTTATACAGTCTCATGTATATTTTGTGGAATGGTTCCAAGTGGAGAGTTAATCCAGATATTTAAAACCACTAACCTGATTATTTTATTCAGAGGAAGCATCAGAGTATAGTCTTGGTGAAACCTTGCCACGAAAAGAAATGTTGTAGAGACATTACTCTGGTTTCAGATTAATTTTTGGCAGGGGGAAATGAGAACTTACAAGGAAGGAGCTGAGGGGTGGCATCGTGCTAGGAGGGCGTAGGAGTTATGTTTAAAATTTCATTTCAACATTAAATTTTAATGTCCAATTACATTTCAGTAGCAGTGCAAAAAGCTTTTGCTTAGACCATGCTTTGGGGCGGGAGAGCGTGGCTTGTTGGGAGGGCACTGATGAAGAGTATGGAAGCCATCCCTTCCCACATCACGGCTCTGGGGAAGTTTTCTTATGTGTAAAAATAACTGTACCTACTTCGTTAGCAGTGCTATTATTATTCCACTTTATAAACGAAGAAAATGGAGGCCCAACAGTTTAGATGCCGTATCAACACCTAGTAAGGATCAAAACCAGGGCATGAACCTAGGCCCCTTTTATTTGCAGAGTCCACGCCCCTCTCACCACCTGTAGCCTCTGTGAGAATTCATGGAGTTTAAAGGCAGCAGGGCTGTAATCTCATTAACTTTTTCAGAATGTTCTGCCTCTGCACATAGTTAATTTCTGTCTGCAGCATCTCCATTCAGAGGCCCAGAATGTCATGGCCCAGGCTCCAGGTGACCGGAGAGTTGAGTGATGGAGGCCCAACAGGGCAGCCCTGGTCCTCAGGTCTCCTAGGCGACCCGGAAGTGGAACTGCACCAGAAGGGATTCTGGGAATTGTAGTTTCCCACTGCTTGGCAGGGTGTGGAGGCGACAGCAGGTCGACAAAAGGCCTTTCACTCTGGGTGGCTCTCAGGCTGGGCTTTTGTGCCAGAGCTCTTTTTAGTGAAGTGATTCCAGGCAAACCTGACTCACGGACAGCGACCCTTTCCCAGGTACGTCTCTCCTTGCATGCCATGGTCTCCCTGAAATGTCTCCTTGCTTGTCTTCCTTCTTCATCTTGTCACCACGAGGTTCTCCTTGACTTGCTCTGGGTTTTGCTTATCTCTTACGTCTCTTCGTTATGGTCTGGGTTGCACAGTTGTTACCCATCTTTTCCTCTGGGAGGACAGCTGACGCTTGTAGAGCACCTAGCGCCGATCACAGTGGTCAGTGAGGTAATTCCCTTTCCTCCTCATAGTGGATATTGGGTGTCTTCGTCCACCCAGTATCCCCTCGCCCTTCAGCTGGCTCTAGCAGCTCCATTCACCTTGGGAACCATCCCTCCCCCATTCCGAATCTGCGTGTTACGCGTGGTGTCGATGGGGCTGACCACGGTTTTGCTCCTTTTCTACCCATTTTTCCACCTGCTTTTGGGGTGGGTATAGGACCTGGGTTTGGCCAGTCCGTGTTTCTCGTCCATCTGGTCCTCATGATTGGCTGAGAGATGGACACATGATTCAAACGGATCCAATGAGAGCCAAGCCTGGAATTGTATGAGGACTGCGGGGAAGAGGAGCTCTCTTTTGGCCGGGGCGATGCAGTTGGTGAAACGTCACTCTGGAGCTGCTGGAAGCCTCTTTGTCTCTAACGGTTGAGAACCTGCCTGAGACGAAGCCACCACGAAGAAAGCAGAATCCAGGGATGGAAAAAGGCCCGGCGACTTCATTGGGTCTCTGGGTTCAGTTCGGTCTTAGGCTTCGGGACATTTGTGTCCTGGTTAAACCCTCCTTCCAAACCCTCAACCCACAGAGATTCCGGAACCCAAGGTCAAAGAGAAAGCAAAAGAGAGGATTTCAAGTCAAGAGTAACACAGCTGCAGGATGCATCGGGAAAAGGTGCAAGGTCGTGGTTAAAGTTGGTTTAGGCACAGAGTACCCGCACCACGGGTCTTTCCTGCTCACCTTGAACCTGCCCAGAATTTCCCAGGGTCTGTCCCTAAAATCTTCAGCCACCTCTTATGCCTGCTTTCACAAAAACTTGCTTTACCTCAAACCTTGGAATTTAAGATAAATAAAGCGTATCATATTCAGTATTTTTGCTCTAATAATTAACAGTACAAGAACATGCTGGGCAGTGACTCTATGTACTAGGAGAGTATTGGGCATTTTCTATGGTTTAAATGACTTTTATGTGCTTAAAAATAGGAGTTCTTACTAATGTTGTGCACATTATTTCAAACAAAATGTAGTTCAGCTATGGGAGGGGTCAGGAGGCTTTGTGATTTCACCTGAAAACACAATCATCCTGTATTATTGTGTCTTTATTAAAGTCTTGATTTCAAATAATTGGCCTACAAGTGAATTTTTAGAACACAGTCGTTGCAACTTCCCTGCTTCGCTATTTAGCATTTATCACCGAGGACTTAATCTATGTATGCTATGTCCTAAAGAATGCAAGTTCAGTGTTTTGTTTTGCTTTTTAAAGAACCACGCAGAAGAGCCAAAATGAGCATACTTTAGAGCTGTGATAATAGACGTCCAGTGTCTGGCTCAGGAGAGGTGACCATCTGCGCTGGCCAGACCACACAGAGTCGCCTGGGGTATGGTCAACCGCACGGTCAAACCACAAGGAGGGGCTCTGCGATGGGGGCGGGTTCTAAGGATGCTGGTAAATGGGTACAGTCTGGAAGACAGTGGTGGGTATTGGGTCCTAGGAACCCCTGCCTGACTGGTAGCTGAAGAACCCAGGAATGTTTAGTCTGGAACACGGAGGCCTTAGGGCGGACACATGGTCCTGCGGTGGGTGAGGGGACCCCTTATTATGCACGGTTCTGAGGGCCAAGCAAAGCCAGTGAGTACAAAGTGAGGGGAGACAAGAGTGTGCGAGTCTGGAGATGTCACAGTTGGAGGGGCTGGCCTGACAGGGCCACCAGGAGACTTGGCTGGCAGAGTGTGAGAGCTATAGCTCCGGGGTTGAATGTCTTGATTAGGATCTCGCTTAATAGATGTGTGACCTTGAGCAGATTCCTTATTCCTAAGTTAGAACAATGATAATATCTACCACATGGAGATGGTTACAAGGGTTAGCTGAGATTAAGTGCAAAAGTTTTCAACGGAGGGCATGTAGTAAGTGTAGGGACCACACCTCACACAGGTGTAGTACTTAGAGGTAACAAGTTGTTTGTTGATTGACTGAATGACTGATGGACTAAATGAATGAATGGCTCATTCCTAAGGTCTCATCCACCTGTGAGTCTCATGCTTTACCAAAAATAGCATTTTTCCTCTTTAATATACATCAACTACTTTTAGGGTTTTAAGAGAAATGTATATAATATATAATTATCTAAGATTATAGTATATAGTTTTAAAATGTAGAAAAATCAAGAAGCAGGAAAGAAATAAAAAAAAATCCATGATCTCATCCACCAGAAATAACCACTGACATTTCTTTCGATTCTTTATCTATGTATTTATTTACATAGTTGGATCACGCTATGTAAAGATTTTGTATCCCATGTGGGGTTCTTTGTTTGTTTTTGGCTCAGCATTGCATGGTGGTGGATTGCTTTTGGAAATGCTCTTTAGTGTTTATTTATTCGTTGACCACTTCCATCCTGAGCATTCAAGGAGCACCTACCGTGTGCTCAGGTCTAGAAAGAAAGATGAACGGGTTTCTTGTCCTCCATTGGCCAACACAGATGTTAGATGTTCGGGTCGTAATAGCAAATAATTGGGTGGTTAGACAATGAAAAACCCCAGTCTTTACCATTTTCATGGACATTCTCGCCCCCCAAATGCAGAATACCCCTAGCCATCCTGTCTGCACATCCGTTTCCTGCGGACAAGAAAACCTGCCCCCGATAACCCGTTCCTTGGCCTCCGACAATGCTTGCCCGCCCCCCTGCCTGGAGCCACCCGACTGCCGGGAGCTGCCCATGCGCACTGAGCTGCTAGACATGTTCCCGGACGGGGCTTCATTAAATCCTCTAATTATTAGCCACTCCCCATGTTTGCATCAGTCTCTAGCACTTAGCACCAGAATCCACTGAGGAGAAGACGCCGGCCTCCTCTCTGTCCAAATTACTGCCTAATTAGAGTTCTATCCGATTCAGAAAAGTTGGAATTCCAAAGATATTTTTTTCAACTTACCAGCATTTAGCTTTGTATTCAGCAAGTCTTTCTGCCCTGAAACTACCCCCTTATCCAAATCGATATCTTAAGTGATACCTTAAGACCTCAGGTTGGACCCAAATACAAGATGAGCTTATTCTCACTCACTGACAAGTGGCATCACCCTAGGTAAATGCAAAGCCGTATTTTTATGCCTTTCATTTGAAGACCCCCAACCCTGTGCCACTGTGGGAAGGAGTGCATTTTTCTGTGTCTGCCCAGGATGGTGGTTCAAGCTGAAAAGGCAGTGATGGAGGGGAAAAAAGGATGGAAAAACCCGAACTGAATTTCTGCTTGGCCGTGGGTTCACTGATGACCCACCCTTCCCCGTGTCTCTGGGTCTCAGGCTTCTGATCCACGAATGAGGCCTGCTCCCCCGGGCGGGTCCAAGGAGCAAGAGAGGCCTAGGAAGGAAGGAAGGAAGGCACCTTTCAGGTGTGAGTGGTAAAGGGAATGCGAGGGGTAAGGTGGCAAGACGCACAGAGGCCACGAGGGGATAAGACACCTCCACACCTGTCTTGTGAGAAAAGGGAACCATGCGGACCCTGCGTCTCGCTTCATGAGCTGCCTGGAACACCTACGTTACCCTCAGCGGGCCAGGACGGGGTTGGGAGCAGAACTGGTGCCAAAATCTCCATGTTGCCCG
This sequence comes from Phyllostomus hastatus, assembly GCF_019186645.2. Classification (NCBI taxonomy): domain Eukaryota; kingdom Metazoa; phylum Chordata; class Mammalia; order Chiroptera; family Phyllostomidae; genus Phyllostomus; species Phyllostomus hastatus. The sequence continues at coordinate 28,347,953 of NW_025334004.1, read as the reverse complement.
TGAGCGAATACCCTCAACTTGCCGAAGAAGGCAGCGCTCTCTCCCTGAACTCATGCCCTCAATAACGTGTTTCAAGGCAGAAAGCGAAGGAGAACTAGGCAGTCGCAGGTGCCCTGTCCTCTTCCGTCCCAGGAGACCCAGGAGGCCACGCCTGGGGCTGGGGCCGCCGTGGGCTCAGTGCTTCGGGGAGCGCACTCAGTCCCCCCACCCCGCGTCCTTGGGTTTTGCCAGGGCACGCAACGAAGGCCGCCTGTCCGCACCTGCAGATGGGGCAGGACAGGTGGAATAAAAGCTATCTCCCAGGAGCAGAGACAGTGTTTGGCAATGCTGGGCACAGGTGCGGTGCTCAAAAACACTTTTTCCATAGTGAATTCCACCATGCGTGTACCTCTTCAGTGTTTCAGTCTCGGAAGCCTTCCCTGACCGTCATTGCGCCTGACTTTGCAAACCCCTGCCTCCCACCCGCGGACGTGGGGGCGTTCTCCCCATACCCTTCCCTGGCCTCGTTTCCCTCCTTAGTTCCTGTCACCGTCTTACATACTAGAACAGTTTGGGGTGCTAAAATCACTGTCTAACTCTTCCCCATCCGCGTTTCCCAGAAGGCAAGTTCAACAGGGCTGGGCTTTGCTCTCTTCTCTGCTGGACGCAGCTCTTACCTAGCGAAGTGCTTGGGGCATGATGGGTGCGCAGTCAGTGCCTGTTGAATAAATAAGTGAGTGCGAGCCCCTCCTGGAATCTTCTGACGTTTGTGGGTGATGGAGTCTGCCGCAGAGGCCCCTTATGCATACGGAAATACTTAATTAGGATTGATGCGTCTCTGGATAAGGTGATACGGGAGCGGTTGCCCAGGCCCGTCATAAATCCTGCTTAGAAAATGGCTTGTTCGTCCCATAGACATTTCACGAGTCCTGTGCGTGTGCCAGGTGCTGTGTTGCTTGCTTGGGATGAAGCAGAAGCCAATGGAACATGTTTCTGCTTCCAGACTAGAGGGGGGGACAGACAACCGAGCACGTCATTAGGATAGAACGGGAGATGATTTGGGTCGTTCCAGCTGCCGAGGAGGCCTGGAAAGTGAGGCAAATCACTTTACCTGCCGGAGCTGGGAACAAGGCATTCCAGGCCAAGGGAACAATGCACAAAAGGCGAGCCATCGTGAAAGGGCCAGACGACAGTGTGCTGCCGTGCAAGGTGTGCCCCGCACAGCCGTGTGTGTGTGTGTGTGTGTGTCTGTGTGCATGTGTCTGTGTCATCTGTGTGGTGGCCCTGTGAGGACTGGGCCAGTTCAGGTAACAGAGAGATGCAGAGGTGCTGGAAGGCAGAACGCATTTCATGGAAATGAGGATACTTGCCGGAGGGCATGACGGGAAGTGATGGTGTCGGATTTCGGAAGGCCTTGTAAGCAAGGCCAGGAGTTTGAAGTTCCCTCCCTAGGCCACTAAAAGCAAATGAGGCAAAAATCAGAGACAAGAAGGCTCAAAGTGGAGGGGGCAGAGGGGGTAGAGGGGTGGGGTGTCTGGAGGGTTCTCTCAAGCTGAAGGTGCTTGTGTAGAGAGCTGCAGCCTCAGACACAGGTGAGGGCACCTGTTGGGCAGGTGAGAGCTGCACGTGAGAAGACCAAGGGCAGGGCCCGTGGGGGTCGGGATTGACAGTTGGAGGCCATGTAAGCATGAGGGCAGAGCGATGCCCTTGGAGGCGAGTCAAGAAGGTTTCAGGAGTCATTCTGTGGTCACCGGTGTCACATACTGCAGCAAGATGGACTAGCATGAGGCCGGGGGAGGGACTCGGGGACCGTGCCTTTGGGATTTCACCCCAGCCTGCTGGGGGCTCAGACTGGGAGGAGCTACGCCGTGGAGGGGTGTGGAAGAGGTGGGAACAGAAGCAGGAGACATCCCAGAGCACAGGATCTTCCCCGCCCCCTGCGGTGGGGGGGGCCTCCTCACCAGCTGAGTCTGCCGCTCCCAAGCTATGCTTCCTGTCTCCCCCTGAGCTTCGGGGTGACTGTGTGTGAACATGTTGGCCATCACTCATTCATTCATGCACTCAGTCATTCACAACGTACATCCTTGTTTCCTCTGCGCCAGGCTATTGAAGGACACGGAAAAGGGAGACAGACAAGAGTCTCCTCTGATGATTCTGACCTTCTGCAGGACCGTTAGGACAGTTAGTCACCGTTTAGCTGGATACGAATCTCTCAGGTAGTGACGAGGGCCAGGAAGACTGCACGAGGGAGTCAAGGAACGGGGGGTGACAGCTGTGACTCGGGACAGAGGGCGTGGGTCCAGGCAGGCTGCTCTGGGAAGGCCTCTCGGAGGAGGTGGCGTGCTGGTTGGGACCTGCATAATGAGCCGGAGTCCGTAGGCAAAAGTCCAAGGGCGAAATACTTCAGGCAGAGGGAAGGGGAAAAGCCCTGAAGGCAGAAAGGAGGAGCAGAGGAAAGGCCAGTGGCCAGAGCTGGGCAGCCGGGAGGGACGGACGTGGTGTACAGTGGTGCGCGGTCAGGAGAAGGGCCTTGTGGGTAAAGCCGAGGGGACCGGGTCCCGGTGCAGCTGGAGGACTTCAAGCAGGGACGCGGTCTGCCTTGGGGTCAGTACCTTTCTCGGCTGGTTTTAAAAAACGCCTTCAAATTCTAACAGATCTGCTGACTTAGCCGGGTTGTTCTCAATAGTCCCTGCAGGGAGCGGAAGGCGAGCCTTCGCTTTCTCTCGAGAACCACCAGTCGGGCCCCAGCTCCGCGGCGTGCTCTGGGCGTGGTAACAGCCGTGGGTGCGGACGTGAGTGACCTGCTTTCGGAGACAGGATTCACTTTCCTCCCGTGAACGATCCTGAGACACAGGGAAGCAGGGGAGCACAGCCCCGGAGCTGAGGACTGGCGAGTGGAGACAGCAGGGGGCTCAGGGACCCACGGGGGTTCAGGCTCCTCAGGGTCTGTCTCCCTACCCGTCGGACCCCTGAGGAGCCATCATGGATGAGCCCACGGCCTGAGGTCTGGAGCCCTCTGGCTTGTGGGTCACAGCAGCAGGCCAGTCCCTCTCTGGGGTCCTCGGTTATCCTGGGAACAGAACTCAAGTTGGGAGGCACAGCTCTCGGGGCCCTGGGAGCTGGTTAGCGGGTGTTCGGATTGATAGCCCTGCCGTCTCTTTCATTGTGTGTCCCTCCCCTCTGTCCCCCTCCGCCCCCCTCCGCCCCTCTCCCAGACACCTTCCCTTCCTCTCTTTGCTCCCTCCTCTACTTCCTCCTCAATTCCATTACCTTCTCCTCTTCATCAGTGCTTTTCTTTCTTTTCTTTTTTTTTAAGATTTTATTTATTTATTTTTAGAGAGGGAAGGGGGGGGAGGGAGGGAGAGAGAGAGAGAGAAACATCAATGTGCTGTTGCTGGGGGTCATGGCCTGCAACCTAGGCATGTGCCCTGACTGGGAATTGAACCTGCAATGCCTGGTTCGCAGGCCACGCTCAATCCACTGAGCTACGCCAGCCAGGGCACACGGAGTGCTTTTCCTCGGCCTCTGTCCTCTCCTCAATTCTCAGGGCCTCTCATTTCCTGGAACTTTAGATTCCTTGCCATTTTCTTCCCACTGTGCCACCCAGGGCTCTGGAACCTTCTGTGTCCCAATGACAGCCATCAAACCCCTTGGCCCACAGGCTCTTTATTGCTTCCGCTCCAGGAACCCTTTCTCCACCTCGCTCCAAGAACCCCTTGCCGAGGCCGCACCGTGACTTCCTCCTCAACGCGCCCCGACACTCAGCGCAGGAGAAGCACCCTCTTTTTCACAGAAGGAGGTCTGGGGGCAGTCAGGTGCCTGGCAGGCGTAGCCGAGGGATTTGTCTTAAGATAGCGTTTATAAAGGGAATGCAAATATAAATTTTTTTCACCGAAAGTATAGTCTGTATACTTTACAAAAAGTATTATTTTTTGTTTCTATCGTTTGTTGATTTGGGGAGGGAGCTGGTGGAAATTATAAAGCAAAAGTTTCTCTCTTGCCCTGGCTGGTGTAGCTCAGTGGATTGAGCGCGGGCTGTGAACCAAAGTGTTGCAGGCTCGATTCCCAGTCAGGGCACATGCCTGGGTTGCAGGCCAGGTCCCCAGCAACCACACATTAATGTTTCTCTCTCTATCTTTCTCCCTCCCTTCCCTCTCTAAAAATAAATAAACAAAATCTTAAAAAAAAAAAGTTTCTCTCTTCATCTCCTGATCCCTTGCTGGCTTCCACTCATTCACCCTCCCTTCTGACCACACCACGAGCCACCTGAATCTTGCACTCCTGTTTTCACGGCTCTTGTCCTCTTATTTGCACAACCTCCGGTCCTTTCTACCTCCATGTTTCACTCTCACTTTCCTTCTGCCTTTCTTCCTTTCTTAAATGTTTGTGTGTTCCATCCTTGAGATTCTTCTCTGGTCATTTCACATTCTTTTCCTGCCTTAGCTCACCCCTCCCCCATCGTGTTCATCTGGGAGTGACTCCCGGGGTCCAGGGTGTCTCTCTCTCCTGAGTCGCATGTCCCCTTGGATGCCCTACGGCCACTTCAACCCCAGAAGCAGTACTTGTTTGCATTTTCAAATCTTCACCTTCTCATCAATTTCCTGCTCGGTGAACTGAGTGCCTGCATCCCAGTAGCCCAAGCCAGAAACCCTGGGTGGTTCCAACGCTTCCCCTTGTCTGAGCTCCACCTCGGCCGCCCGTGGGTGATCAGCATCCATGCTCATCCGCCCCCGCCACCTCTTCTCTCCCAGCCTCCCACGGAACCCACCTTGCCGCGGGTCCTCGTTCCTGGCCTAGATGACTGTGACGGCCCCTGACGTGGTTTTCCTGCCCCATCTAATCCTTCCTCCCTGAGCTCCAGAGTTGCCTGTGTAAAGCGCTCATCCCGTCTGGCTCCTGTCTGGTTGTATCGCTCTGCTGGCTCTGCTGCCTTCATTAGCACAGCGCAGAGGCCTTCCACAGACCCCCCCTCCTGCCCCCGCAGCCCCCTCCAGCCTCTCCTCTGGCCTCTCCATTTCATTTCACACCTGGTGCTCACACCCCCAAGCCTCGTAGTTCCGCTTCTCTAGGAGCTGCCACGCCCTAGGCACTCCTCTTGGCCTCGACTCGGCCCCCCCGCGTTTTGGGTGCTCCTCCTCCCCAGCACCCTCGCTGCCTGCCAGCGAGGAGCCATCTGTAAGCGTCCAGGGAAGTGGCCACATGGCCCCACCTGGCCCGGCCCCAGGTGCGCCTCTCTCAGACCAGGTCGCAAACGTATCAAGAGCACAGATACCGCCCTGTTCACTTCTGCAGACATATTTTTGGCAGCCCATTCAATACAAATTGATTGAACAAATGTGTCACTTTCTTGTTTGAGAGCCAGATTTGTAGAAAAACTTGGGCAGATGATGCCCCGTCTGTAGGCACCAGACTCCTTATGGGAACTGATTGAGTTCCGTAACGTCTCTTCCCTTCCAGGATCGACTGCGTAAGAATGGGTTCCTTAGGGCTCTGTCTCCAAGATAGAGAAATACTTGGCTTCCGTGCTTCTTTTTTTTTTTCTTTTCAAGGTTTATAATCTTAAACCGGAGTTGACATGTATAGGTATTTCAAGTACACACCATGGCTGCTGGTAGACAAAGTCAGACCCGTAAGAGGCAGTGGCCTGTTTTTTAATTGAAGCCTAGCCCGTGACCCTGTTCTTCTGAGCCCTTTACTCTTAAATCATCCTGTGCAAAGAGATCTTGAAAATAAATACGGTTTCACTTGAAAGCAAATGGGGAGGCACGGGGGGGGGGGGCGGTGAGCCGATGATAAAGAATGACTGTTCCGAACCAGACAGCCAGCCTTGACTCTTGCTGAAGGCCACCTCCCCGGCTGTGCATCCTCCGGAGTGGGGCTCCATGAGGGAGCCGAGGCGGGGGAGGGGTGCAGTGTTGGAGTAGGACCCGCGAGTGGCTGACTGAACTGCCCCTCGGAAGGTTAACACCACGCACGCTGCGTGGGCCTGGCAACTGTCCCACAGTGTCCCTGTGCAGTAGCGTTCTTCCTCTTCACCCGAGGGTGGGAAGGGCTGGTGAGTAACCAGACCCCTCCCAGTGAGGATGGGGGTGCCTGAGCCCCCGGGGACAAGCCTGATGACAGCCAGGTGGTAAGTACCCGTTCTGTACAGTTGACTCATAGCATCTTAGCATGATTAACTCGAGGAGACATTTGACACCCTCCAATGCTGAAAACCACCAGTGTTCTCTTCATGGTCCAGACACGTTTTGTGTTCTTGGCCCTGGCCTAGCGGCCCAGTTTATTGTGCCTTGTTTATAGAAGTTGTCTTCTTTTGCCCGACCTGTGCTGCACGTCTTTGGAGCTGCTGGCTTTTAGCTTCCCAGCACCCCGTGGGGCCCGAGGGCTGCGGCTGGTTCCAGAAGCAGGGGTGCTAACTCAGACTGCAGGGCACCCTGAGACTTCCAAGGGAGACTTCCCAGGGCAGCCCCAAGGTCATGCGGTGCTTGTCCTCTTGCAAACCCCAGCCTGTGATGCTGCTGGTGACTGTGGTTCTCTCTCGTTCGCCTGAGTTATTTCCTCTTTGGAACAAGTGCACAGCTTGTAAAAACCTGAACAATCTTTCCCTTTATGTGGTAGTATTCTATTTTAATACACTGTCAGAAAGGATTGTTTGTTACATACCTATCAGGTACAACTGGGGGGTTTTCGACCATTGAGTCACACGGGATTGCTTCCTCCTTCGTGGAGGATTCCGGTAACAGGTGTATCAGGGCTCCTGTCTGGATGGGCGTGCCCTGCAATGGAGGCAGGTGTCTGCAGAGTCTCGTTCCCTGAGGACACTTGTTTCTGGAATAAGGAAAACCCTTAAAGCCGAGATCAAAACCGCTCTCACACATGGTGCAAAGAAAACACTGAAAACGATGAAAGCAGGCCCCCTTTCTGCGGGAGTAAGCAGATGTAGGTTATCCTGCAGCAACGTGCCCATTTCCTGGTCTGAACAAAGCATGGACCGGTCCCGGGCACTGGAGGCATGCTGTTTTCTGACAGAATTGTCTGCTACCGGCACCTGTCCCTTCATGTGTGACCTTCGCAGCGCCAGCACACAAGACTACAAGAAGGTCACTTTGGCAAAAATAGCAAAGGCCATTTCTATTTCCTCCCGGGATCCTCTTCATCCTGGGCTATTTATATCCCCTGCTTCCAACATGTCCACCGTGTCATCATTTGAGATGATTTTCTTTCCTTTTTTTCCACCGTTAACGGGTCCTTTTCTGCCACTTCCTTGCCTATCGGGGACCGTGGTGCCTATCTGCACTGTTCTAATTTAATCCTAATGTTAGCATTATTTATAAATGATAATGCAATGATACATTTTTTCCTAATTTTACAAGTAGTTCTTGGTGAGTATTTTTGTGTCCGATGACTTTTCTTCCCTCATGAAATCTCACGACAGAGAGAAACTAAATAGCAAACGTCTTCCCCTAAAAGGAACGGGGCACCGGAGGGTGTGGCTACTGCTTGGTGCACAGACGTCTGTGCTCTGTGATTGGAGGGAGAGGGGCGACGCTACATTTGTGTCACTTTGCACCGTTCTTCAACAGCGTTGGCCTCGTGACGCTCTGCACGGTCTGAAACGATGGACCCATTTTACAGACCAGCCTCAGAGGCTCACAGGGACTCACCCGGGGCACATGCCGGTCAGTGCCAGGGCTGGTGCTCCCAGTAGGTCTCTCTTGAGGGAGGCTGGTGGCTTGAATGAGCAGAGAAAAGGTAGGGATTCTAGGTAAGGGGGGGCCTAAGCTAGACATATGCTTGGGACACATGAATGACGAAAAACTCAAACCAAATAGTAGATACGGGATATGTAAACGGGATTTTGAACCTTGGACGGCAAATGACCGGCTTTTAGTGTTTCAGGAAAGGATCCGGGCTGAGACCCTGGTCTTTATCTTTCCTTCCTCGACGGTGACGAGTCCCATCGTCCCCAGCCCTTCTCTTCTGTAACCTAGGCTGGGCAACCCCCTCGCCCCCTGAAGTTAAATGGAAAGTAGGCTCTCTAGCCTGCAACCACCAGCCTGCCAGAGAGGATCTAGATAAGGCGCCCAGGTCCTTTCCCGGGGCTCCCCACACAGGGAGTGGATTTTGCAATAAAAAACAGTCAGTGTTGAAAGAATGTAGGGGGAAAAAAAGTCTTTTTGAATTGTTATTTTTCCCGGAGGTTTTAGCAGAAGAAAGAACGTTTACTTAAAGGGGAACAATTTTCCGTAGACTAGTAGCTAGTAACACGGGCCTGTAAAGTGGGATTCCAGCGACAAGCGTGCCCCGAGTGTCTTGAAAATCACTTCTGACCCGAGGAACTGGCTCCAGGAAGCCACTGTTGATACATTTAAATGAATCCAGCTGGCCGGCTCTGATATATTGATCCAGGGGACGTGGTGGGGAGTCTGGGGGACAGTGCTTGAAGTTGATCCAGCGCATTTTGCATAAAAGTTTATTTTATTGCCACTTTTATGAAAAGCCCAAAGTCGGAGCGACTGTGGGGGGAACAGCCGGAGGCCTGGGGCCTCCGTGCAGCGCCCCCTGGTGCCTGCACCCCCAGGTGCCCCTACTCCGTGCTCTTCCCATTTCAGCAACCTGGGCTGGAAGAAAGCCGGCATAGCTCATGCCTGTCACCCTTTCATGAAGAACCCTTAAAAGCTTATTCTGGGGTCTGGAGACCTCAGCAACATCCCAGTTCTCGCCTTTCCACGTGCCCTCAGAAGGCCGGACAGATGGGACCTCTCTTCTGCCTGCTGGCCTCGTATTCTGCTGACCACCATCACCTGCTGGCCTCCCGCGCTGTGCCAGGGCTGAGCCCCGGGCTGCATCCAGCACCCCAGGCGAGGATCCCGCGGCCTGTGCGTGCTGTCCAGGCTTCCTGCCCGACGCCGTGCCTGGTGCGAGGCCTGCGTTTCCCGGCTGGGGGCAGGGAGGGCGCCTGAGTCTTGTCCTTGTGTGCCACCCGAGCCTCCCTCGCTGGCCAGGGCTCTGCTTCTCTTTGGGCCGTGGCAGCTGTCGGAAAGGATGGGGAGCACAGGGGCTAAATCTCGTCTTTCTCAATAAGCCAAAAAACAAGACAAACAGCCCAACCCGCTCTGGACAGACCACTGAGATGGCACGAATAGGAGGGCTCTGGTGCTCGGGAGCCAAGAACAAGCGGAGAAAAGGCAGGGCCCTGAGGAAGGCAGAGCATTGACAAGGACAGAGACGGCCTTTGTGCCGGCCAGAGGGAGCCCAGCGGGCAGCCACGGCCGAGGCGCTGCTTGGCGCGGGAGCACTGCCCGGACCAGTGCGTCCAAATCCTGCACGCTGCGCTAATCCTCAGCCAAGGGACGAGGCTCTGGTGCCCCTGCGGTCCGGAAGAATTTTCTAGGCATGGTCCTTCTGAAAGGAAGCTGTGGTCTGCGGGGCCCTATTGTGAGACTGTCCGTGTCACCCTGGGTGGGATGGATGGAGCCAGGGAAGATGGAGGAAGCTCCCCTTAAAAATGCCCATTGCGGTCCCCAAAGGCCACCACCAAAGCACCGTGGAGCATAAAATGGTGCGCTCCAGCCTGAACTTGGCCACGCCGATAAATCAGAGAAGGGCCCAAGGAAAACTCAGAGTCAGCGATGGAGTTCGGTTAGACTCGTCACGATTGACGTGGCCCTGTCGTAACACGCAGCGACGTGGTCACCACCAGACCGGTCCCCGCCAACCTTCCGTCACTGGATCTCGTGGCTGGAAAGGAGTTTTAAGAGATTATGTTGTCTGGGGTTTTTTGTTTGTTTCTTTTTGCTTTTCATTTTTATTTTTAAATTTTCAATGACAGTTGACATGCAGTGGTTTTTTTTATTAGTTTCATGTGCACAGCATCGTGGTGAGACATCGATATAATTTCTGCAGGGATCACCCCGGTGAGTCGTAGTGCCCGCCTGGCACCAGAGCAGTCACTGCAGAGCTATTGGCTGTTCGCCCTGTGCCGTGCTCCACACCCCGGGACTGTCGTGCGACCATCCTTCTGGCCTTTTTCATCTCCTCCCTCTTTAGCCAGCCCGCCGACCCCCCCTCCCGTCGGGCAATTATCCGTTTGTTTTCTCTGTATCTACGAGTCTGTCTCTGTTTTGCTTATTTATTTTGTTCTTTAGATCCCACGTACAAGTGAAATATGGTATTTGTCTTTCTTTGTCTGATTCATTTGACTCAGCACTCTATCTTCTAGACCCATTTTGGCACAAGCCGTAAGATTTCCTTCTTTCTTTTTTTTTAAGATCTTATTTATTTATTTTTAGAGAGGGAAAGGGGGAGAGAGGGAGAGAGAGAGAGAGAGAGAGAGAGAGAGAGAGAGAGAGAGAAACATCAATGTGTGGTTGCTGGGGGCCATGGCCTGCAACCTAGGCATGTGCCCTGACTGGGAATCGAACCTGCGATGCCTGGTTCGCAGCCCGTGCTCAATCCACTGAGCTACACCAGCCAGGGCCTAGATTTCCTTCTTTCTTATGCTTGAATAATACTCTATTGCGTGTATGTACCACCACTTCCTTGTCCAGCCAGTCACGTGTTGATGGACACTTAGCTTCCATATCTTGGCTGTTGTAAATAACGGTGCAATGAACACAGGAATGCATATGTCTTTTCAAACGAGTGTTTTAGACTTCTTCAAATAAATACCCAGAAGTGGAGTGGCTGGGTCATAAGGTGGTTCTACTTTTAATTTTTTTTTAGAGAAACCTCTATGCTGTTTTCTGTATAATGACCACACCAATTTGCAATCCCACCAACAGTGCATGAGGGTTCCCTTTTCTCCACATCCTGGTCAGTTCTTGGCTGGTGATTTATTAGTGATAGCCATTCTGATAAGTGTGAGGTGACATCTCATTGTGGGGTTTTTTGTTTGTTTTTCTTTATTTAAATAATTTATTCTTTTTCTTTTTCAAGGTTTTATTTATTTATTTATTTTTAGAGAGAAGAGAAAGGAGGGAGAAAGAGAGGGAGAGAAACAGTGTGTGGTTGCCTCCCGTGTGCCCTCTTCTGGGGACCTGGACTACAGCCCAGGCACGTGCCCTGACTGGGAATTGAACCGGCGACCTTTTGGTTCACAGGGTGACACTCAATCCACTGAGCCACATAAGCCAGGGCCATTTATTATTTTTCAATGACAGTTGACATAGAACCTTACATTAGTTTCAGGAGTATGCCCCCGTGATTAAACATTCTGTAACTTACTGAGTGATCATCCTGATAAATCTCACACCCGTCTGACGACAGATGTAGTTATTACAATATTATTGACTGTATTCCCCATGCTGTGCTTTACATCCCCGGGACTGTTCTGTAACCGCCAGTGTGTACCTCTCAACCCCTCCGCCGTTCTCACGGGGCCCCCCAGCGCCGCCCCCACATGGCAACCGTCAGAACACTCTCTGTCTCTATGGGTCTCTGTTCTGCTTGTTTGTGTTTTAGATTCAGTTGTTGATAGATATGTATTTGTTGCCACTTTATTGTTCGTATTTTTTTTATCTCTTTTCTTCTTCTTGTTAAAGAAGACCCTTTAACAACTCATGTAATACTGGTCTGGTGGTGATGAATCCCTTTAGCTTTTTCTTGCCTGCGAAGCTCTTTATCTGTCCTTTGATTCTAAATGATAGCTTTGCTGGGCAGAGTAAGTAATCTTGGTTGTAGGACCTTGTTGTTGTTTTTTTAAGATTTTATTTATTTATTTTTAGAGAGGGAAGGGAGGGAGATAGAGAGAGAGAGAAACATCAATGTGCGGTTGCTGGAGGCTGTGGCCTGCAACCCAGACATGTACCCTGACTGGGAATCGAACCTGGGACACTTTGGTTCACAGCCCACGCTCAATCCACTGAGCTATGCCAGCCAGTGCTGGTCCTTGTTTTTTTTTTTATAATTATATTTTATTAATTATATTTTGCATTTCTCTGATGCTTAGTGACACCGAGCATCTTTTCATGTCCATTGGCCATCTGTATGTCTCCTTTGGAGAAATGTCTACTCAGGTCCTCTTTTTTCCACTGGATTTTTTTATGGTTTGTTGTCAGGTTGTCTGAGTTCTTTATAAATCTTGGATATCACCCCTTATTGGGTGTATCATTGGCAAATATCTTCTCCCATTCAGTGGGTTGTTTTTCTCTGAGTTGTTCATAGTTCCTTAGTCTAAACAGAAATTATTGCCTTTTGGACAAACGTTTATTGAATCCCTACCAAGAATTGAGCTAGATGTGGAAATGGTTGTTCTCTCTGTGGACTATATAGTCTGTTGGCAAAGATGGATACATAACCGATTACCATGTCATGGATGAATGCCAGCCAGAGCTCTGGTCAGTTCAAGGTGATGCCTGTTTCCCTTCTGCTTCACATCCTCTGGCCTAGGAGACTGCCACTCTGGTCCCTGGAAATGCATGCACGTGTAGCAGCAGAGCTATTGGGTGTCCTGTGCACCGGATATTTACTGGACCCATTTCTTGGTCTCCTGTCCGTGGTTGATGGGTTTACGGGTCGAAGTCGCCTCCTCACCGGGCCAACATATGTTCCGGTTCTCTTGACATTTTGCTTGTCACACTGGATTAGCTGAGAAGACACGGATGGACTCTGTGAGCCCGCCCCGCTCACAGCTCACCTGGGGGGATGAGGCGAAGGTAACTGGTCCACCGCCGTGTGATGCCCGTGATGAAGGCCCGAGCGCTCTGTGTCTGTCGGGTGCAGTGCCCTTTGAGTAGCTCGATGCTTAGCCGTGGCCTGTCCCTCAATCCCACGAACAACGCACTGTGGTCCCTCTAATCTGCAAAGGAGACTTGGTTGCGGAGGGAAAAACAAATGTGTCGGTTCCAGTGATCCACTTGGAACTTCAGGTCGGATTTGCTGCCGTTCATTTTTCTTCTCTTTCTGACACTGTGAAAGCCGCCCAAGGTGAACCCCTGCTGCGATAACCAGCCCGCACCTCCACCCCGGGCTGCCCCAGCTGTCCCTCCACGTGACAGGTCTTCGGCACAACCGGACACGTGCTGCCTGGAAGCGTGGCCCGCCCCGACGCCTGGCCCCCGCTCCACCGCACACGTCGGCTTTTCCACGGTTGCGCCAGGTGCGAAAGGGAGCGGGTCAGCGCCCTCCCTCCTCTCCGCTCACGGAAAGTCCATGTTGCAGTACAGGGAGGGGGACGTCGCATCTAATGTGCCAAAAACCTTCTGAAAATGAAGGCGGAAGCTCATCCCGGGGCGCACGGCTCATTCTCCTGGCTCCCAGACAGACGACGCACCCGCAGCCACCCCCTCGTTAACCGGGAGGGCTTCGGGACAGCACGGGTCCCGAGCGTGGTCTTCAGATCCACTCGTGCCGAATCTCCTGATGGGGCAATGCACGGGTTCCCCCGGCAACAGCTTTGTCAGGGCTCTGTTTCATTGTTTCCTTAACTAAAAGCCTCAGTGTTATTTCTGAAGATATTGTAAGATTATTGTTATTTCCCTGAGGAAATCTGAGAAGTCTGCCTTAATCGACACCAGCAAAACATTTGGCACGGGGGATTTGCAGCTTCGGCGAGGAGCAAATGAAAAGCTGGTCTCTGCTGTGAAAACTTCATTTTGCGGGAGGGGCACGGTCCAGTTCATTGGCAGAGTCAGAGGAGAGATTAGCCGGGAGGGGGATGGTTCCATCTTAGGTTTTAATTGATTCCTTTTCCCTAACTACAGATGATGAACCGTGCAACTTTGTATATGAAGGGAATAACACGGTGGATCTTACTGATGCGGTTCCTCTGAGGGGAAGTTAAACCTGCTGTGCGAGTAGTTCAACGTTGCAGCGCTTTACGAGGTCGGACACTTTAGAGCATGAATGGTTGCCATGGCTAACTAGATGTCACCGGGTCAGTTTTGGAGCAAGGGCAGAGCCTATCGTGTCCGCCTGGGAAACCAGTCTCGGCTAAAGGAAAGGGTTCGGGGCTTGGATTTACAGGGCGGATGCTGCCGCTGTCCACGTTCCGCCAGAGCCGATCCGCTTGGGTGGGTATGGCATGTGGGGTTCTGCGTAAGACTCAGCTTTAAAGGGGGGGTCTGCTTAAACAATGTGCAGTAACGGTTCCCTGGAGAGTTGTGCTTTCCGCCTTCCACAGCTTTCCTGTGTTCTGGTTTCTCAGGCACCCGTTTTTGAAATGCACTATGGAATACACTCTCCCCCACCCCTGCCGGCCCATGCTCACACGGCCCTTCATCCCCAGCCCGTCCAGCCAGCCGGGCAGCGTGCGCTGGGGCAGACTGTGGGGGGCGGAGCGCGTGGCCCACGGCACTCGGTCCGCAGGAAGGTGGGCTGTGTGTGCCGCCCGCACTCGGCTAACAGGAGCACCAAGCTTCAGGGAGAGGGAGAGGGAGAGGAAGAGGAAGAATTGCTCTTCATAGAGAGGTCACCGTCCCTTGACAGGTGTGTTCACTGGCACCTGAGCAGGACGGGACCCTAAAGGAGCGTGTACATGGTCACCTCAGGTGGTGACCTTCGTTAAGGCCTCCCTTGTTCTGAAGATGTAGCCATTTCCTTTTGAGCATCCACACCACCCAAGTCCTTACTGGGAGCCCAGCCCAGCTCGCTGGTGACACACTGGATTCGGGGGACCCACCAGGAATCACGAAGAGTCCGATAGCATGGACGAGGTGGTCATCAGCCTCGGTGAGGGACTTTTAGGTAAAAGTACATGGATTCCCCTGGGATTCATGAACTGGTGCTGAAGAACTTATGTTGAAAAAATGAATGCACTCTTTTAATCACTATTCTTTGAACCTCTTCCTGAGGCGAGTGATCTCCCCTCCGTTACCACCGCTGACTGCTCTCCAATGAAGAACGTTTGGCCTCTCAGCCGACGTTCCCCTTTGCCCAGAACAACTGTTTCATTCATTTAGAACAACCGTCACTCAAACGAAAGCCCAACAAGTGCTTGGAAGGTCCCAAATCCTTCTCTAAGCTGCCATGTTTGAAATTCAGGCTCCAGAAATTCTGCTCGCATTCCCTGGTATCTGGGGGGATTGACCACAGCCTGCAGTGTTTCTGGGCTATTTTTAGAGGGTAAGCCACGCCAGCACGTTATTTACGTTGGTCCGACGAGCTGGCCACCGGCCAGGTGGCCCCTTTCCGTTCTGATAGGCTGACAGCCCCTTCATTCTGTCGTCTCCGGGAAGGCTTTGGCCTCGTGGGCCGCACGCCCTGGATGTCGCAAAAGAACAGTAACTATCTGAAGCATCTGCTTCCATAATCCCTTCCTTTTTCTCGGAAAGAGCCACAAAGCCAAGCTGAAGTTTTTCAGCCTCTTTTCCTCTGGATAGTAACCATATCGCCTGGCTGCTGGGGTGCCGAGTCGGTTCGGCTAAGGAAAGCACGGAGCAGATTCTGGGGGACCAGTGAGGGTGTGGACCACAATGCCATGCACGCCCTTTGTCTCCGTGGAACGACATTCATGGGGACGGTTTGCTTTCATTTTTGTGCCTGTGAGGTGTGCTGGTGAGACGCGGACCCCCCTGGAGCAGGGCGGGAGCGAGCAGGGTGGGAAACACAAGGTTCCCAAGCCCGGGGAGTGAAAGGCCGTGGAGATTGTGCAAGCACCAAGCAGGGAGCGGAGGGAGGCTCTGCAGCGTTTTCTCGCTGACCAAGTGTTTTGAATATCAAACTGGGAACGTTACCCAAAGTTTCAACACATTTCAGTGTGTTATACACTGCGTGTCATGATTAGTCATTTCAGACAGCTTGAAAAATGGCACAAAGTTCGGGAGAGAGGACCCAGCCACGTTAGAGCAGCAATAGAGCTTAAAACATGCCCCTGTGCCTCCCCCTTTCCTGCGAGGACCTGCTTGCACTTTGCGAATTTGACTTTGTTGACGGGCGCGGTTTCGTGGCCTGGTGGCCGCGTTCCCCGGGGTTTCGGGTGTCTCTCTCTCTCTTCCTTAGGTAAGTGTGCAATGCCGAGGCCTGCGTTTCAGAAAATGGATGCAGTCCTTGACTTCTGCCCATTCTAATATGATCATTAAGTAACCCTGGAGGAAAAGGGAACCCTTTGAACAGCGATGTGAAGCAGATGTCGCTTCAGAAGGAACGTTTTAAAAGTGTGCGCATTGGATATGACGTCTTTTCACATTTCAGAAATCGCCAGCACAGTGGATTGTTTAAACTATATGAAGTGAGATTTAGCAGCTGGGGAACACTTGTTTATCTGCTTCAGAGCGTTAAATCCCAATAAATGTTTTGAACAACGGACTGGTATGTAACATTACCGAGCGACTCTTTTCTGTTCAAGGCAACGCACCCGATCCCACGGCACAGCTGAGTTTTGTAATATCAAAGAGTTATGGGCCACATGTTAATCCAGGATAACATATAATCACATAATTGTTATAGCTGTATTTTCGAAGTTGTTAACTTTAGTACGCAACTTTATTTTATATATTATGGCGAGATGTCTCCTGCAGCCTGGAAGCAGGGCCAGTCAGAGAGCCCAGAGTCATGGAGGAAAAGTACTTGCTTCAGTTACACACATCAGCTGAGAAAAAGAATCAGGTCTCGTTGGAGTTTTGTAATCAAAACTACCTGTTTAGTTGTCCCATTTTCATCTTTTTTTTTTAAAAAATTATTTATTTATTTTTAGAGAGGGAAGGGAGAGCGAAAGAGAGAGAGAGAGAAACATCAATGTGCGGTTGCTGGGGGCTGTGGCCTGCAACCCAGGTATGTGTCCTGACTGGGAATCGAACCTGGGACACTTTGGTTCACAGCCCACGCTCAATCCACTGAGCTATGCCAGCCAGGGCCCATCTTCATCTTCTTGAGTCGGTTTATTGTAAGCCAGGTCTAGCGCGGTGTCTCGGGTTTTAGTTCTGCCAGAGACCGTAAAAGGAGTCAGATACCGCTGCTCTGGTGCATTTCAGTTCCCATGTGGGCTCTCTCCTGGGGTGGCAAAACATTTCTTTCCAGTTTTATTTTCCTGAGCTTTTAGGGGAAGATTCTGACAGTCTCCTGTGCTGGGGCTTGTGACATAATGTGGAAACGATCCCCTTAAAATTAGCTAAAAAACAAACAAAGAAACAAACACAGACTCATGTCAACAGCAGGTAGGAAGCTTAAGTCACACAACTCTGGTGTGAAAGACACAGCTTTTTTGTTTTTCTCGTTCTGAGTTCGTCTCTTCTTCCTGGGCTTGGTCTGAGGAGGTGGGAGGGGTCTCATGTGGTGTCACAGAGGTGTCGGTGGGCGCAGGCTCCCCCGACTGGTGCCTGCTGGCTCCTCCCCAGCCACTGTAGCCAGCCCCCTTCCCCTCTACCTGGGTCCCCGTCTGCAGGGCCAGCTCAGGCCTGGGGGGTCCCTTGGTTGCTCTCCTACTGTGCAGGAACATTTGGGAATAGAAAACGCATCAGGCTGAGTCTCCACCTGCCTAGAAACTTCACGTGGCCATGTCTTTCCTTCTGGGGCCATTCCCAGGAAACAGGCCACGGGTATTCCCGTTCCTGGGTCCCACGAACTTAACTGGAGGTTGAGTCCTTCCAGGGCTGGGCTAGGGGGGTGGAACGGGGAGGGAATCGGGTCTTTATCCTGATCTTGCAATGTTTGTCCTCTTACCTGCCTCCTCTGGCCTCCGGGAAGTCCTCTCCCGTCCGGGCCGGTATTGTGTCCCTACTCATGACGTATTGTCCGCAGGCTTTTCAGCTTAACCATCTTTCTCAAATTATCGAAGCTCTTGAAGAGAAAGGCAAATTGAGGGGGAGAGGAGGAAATTCTGAAGAAAAGATTGCTAAACCTTCCGGAACATTATGTTGCTACACGAGTATGAGTCACTTGTACGCTAGACATGGTTGACAAATAATATTTTATCCTGTTTTCATCACATTATAGAGTAAGTACCTTTAGCTTTTGAAAAAAATATGTATGCAGAAAGCTACACTCAGAGAGGTTATATAACTTGTCCAAACACCAGTAAGCAGGAACAATGAGATATGCACCAGAATTTTCTGACTCCAGAGCCCACAATTGAATTTCCTAAAACTGTGGGATCCCTGGAGATGCGGATGTGACTGGTGAGCATTATTTATGTCAAGTTTCCCAAGAGAGACTGTGGACCAGGATCGGGAACCATGGCCCTCAACCACGCACCCCACAAATGCAAGCACCCACTGTTTCAGAGCAGTCCCCGCCTTGCTACATGCTTTCTAGCAGAGACAGGCATTTGGTCTCCATTCCTTCTGGTCTCGGAGAGGTGCAGGGGCTTCTGGGAAGGACCCAGAGCTGCCGGAAGCCTGCACGTCCTTGGGACTTGGAGCCGCAGAATGTATTCTTCACTTCAAACTTTTCGTGTGTGTGTATGTGTGTGCCAGAATGATTCCCAAATGTTCCTAGGTTAGGACGAACCTCTGGTCATCTTGGAATTCAAGGGAAGGAAAACCTTCAGAGAGAGTAAATGTTTAGATTTCCATTTAAGTTCTTCAAACAGAGGGAGGGGTTGCAGAGCAGCACTCAATGACTTCGCCTGGAAAATTTGTTTGAAAAAACCCTCTTTGGCACATTGGCCGAAGGGGTGGGGGAGTGGGAGGGCTATTTTTACCATTTCCAACGCAACTCCTGCATGATCTGCGTCCAAAGGGCTGATTTCATAGGAGGCTGGAGGAGTCAGTAAAGGCCTTAAGTAGGTTGAACTTCTTTACTTTTCACTTAAAGGCCGCACTCAATTGTAGCCCTTGTTAAAACTGAAGCCGAGAAATGTCTCAGAGGAGAAATTCAAGCTCTGCTTCCAGCTTGGACCGGTCATGAATGGTGATTATCTGACTATAACTCGAATCATATGTGCTGCCCATGTTTTTTCTCCACTATGCCCCCCCCCGCCCCCGATCCATGATTATTTTTCCCCTTTTAAGTCAAGCAAAATAATCCTTGGCTTACGGCAGACCTATTCGCGTGAAGACATGAAATAAGATGGCATTCCAAGACCTCAGACTGCAGGCCAAATGTATAAATAAGTGTCCGGCGACGATGTGACTCGGGGGGAACACATTCGCGATGCGCTCGGTCGTTTCCCACGCGCCTTCCCCGGTGGCTCACCTAGGGATGCATCTCAGAACGCGGAGCGCAAACTGTCAGACAAAGGCCGGCGTGGAGAGAGGAGAGTCAAGGACTTTATTTGCAGTCTGGCAGCAGGGGCTCGCTTTATGTGCGGATGGACCTGACACTGCTTTTTTTTTCCCCCCCGAAACACCTGAGTGAACAACCGGCCTGTCTCGGAGAATTTCCCAGCATTTCGATGCCGGACGCCCGTGGGGACAATGTGTGGAGGTGTTTGGCTTGACTTGGGGGGAAGGTTTCCCCCTGTGTTGGGCAGCTTTTCAGCCAGAGCGTGCCCCAAGGGAGGCAGCACGGCCTGCGCAGGGGGAGAGCGTGTCGCTGAGGGTCTCCACGCAGGGCCGGAGGTCCCGCTCCGTCCTGGACTCGGGCGATCTCCAGGAGCCTGCGTGCGGCTGGAGTCTCGGTTGGCTTCTCCGTAAAATGGGAGCCTGTACTTCAAGCCGCACGGGGTCATCGCGAGGCTGAAATGAGGCTGTGGGTGGAATTTGGGGAGCATCGGGGACGCACCTGCTGCTGCTGTTATCAGAGGTCATTAGGCGGGTGCAGAGGGACAACAAAGGAAGTACAAACCGGGCCGTGAAAGGGGAAGTGAGATAAGCGCCCCCGCCCCCTCCCCGCTCCGTGCAGGTGCACAGCCACCAGGAGACCCATCAATTACTCCGTCCTTCCCCACTTGCCTTTCCACTGGCCGGAGCGTGTTCTTTGCTTTTCAGACCTGTTTTTGCTGATAAGTACCAGATTTCTTTAAAGGGTCCTCCGTGCTCTAATTATTAGGACCCTGTTCTAAAAATATATGTTTTATTCCATGTTGCCAGAGGCGATTATTTGTTCCCTCTGGCTTGCTCGTGAACCACCAACTGGTGGTTCTCCCTAGAATTTGCCTCTCTCTAGGCATGTTTTCTTTTCTCCAGTGGCTTGTTCAGCACCAGGCCCTGCCCAGCTCCCCACCGGGTCCTGTTCTGTTCAGCCTGTGCGTCTGGGGCAGGCTTCCTTGTGCCCTCGCTTGTTGCCCTCACGTGTTTACGCGATCCCATCAACAGAGCCAGAGCCATAGCAGATCTTTTGGAGAGGCCTTTATACCACTGCGTTTTGTAGGAAAACACGGTCACAGACACGGTTATTTTAAAAATGCACCTATGTGGCCAAGTATTCTTCCGATAATCTGCCCTCACCACACGGGACAGCTGTCCCCGAAGCCATGGAAACATCATCTGGTTCTGCCGTCCACGTATCGGGGTGCAGACGTGCCCCTCCTGAGCTCTAGGGGGGAAAGAAGAGAAAACAAACCTACGTAATGACAACAAGCTAAAGTGTCCTCGGGCGCGCGATTCGGGACCATGCGCGCTTCCTCACTTGGGAAGGTTTTAAACTCAAAGCTTTCCCTGCGCTGAGCCTCTCCTGTCCCGGCTAGGAAACCAGGATGGGACCAGGAAGCAAGAATAAACAACCAGGCGGGAGAAACACCTGCGTGATCTCCAGGGCCCTCCCCGTTCTTGTTGGGACCACGTTAGGGGGATCAGGTGGTGGTGCTTCTCCAGCGGTTTTGAGGATGGGAAGAGACCCGCGGCTTAAAGCAAAAGATTTTACAAAGAAGTGCTTCCTTGGGAGGCTTTTTACCTAATCCAGGTCACTAGGCCTTGTCAGGTTTTTTTTTCCCCCCTCAGTGTGTTAAGACCATGCTTAGGTGTCTCCTGAATTCTTTACTGTCCCCCCTGGAGGAACACCTGTGTGTAATCTCCAGGATTTTCCAAAACGAATCCCCGGGCCCTTTGGGTAAGCGGAGACCCAGGCGCTCAGCAGAATAGATTCGGACCTTAATTCCTCTCCTGTGGAGTCAGCAATGGCCACGCACAACCTCGGGGCTGTTGGTGAGGGTTTTGGAAAAATTCGAATTTAGCCCAACGGATACATTCCAAAGACAGAACGAACAGGCCTGGGTCGTGTTTGTTTTTACAAAGCGAGCCCTGGTTTTGTTAAAGAATGACAACCAACGCACCGGCAAGTACAAGGAACATTTTTGTGCCTCGTTCCAACCAAAATTTTCCACCAGATTTTAATGTAATTTGCCTCCTCCCCCCGCCCCCCCCCGCCGACCATGAGAAAAATCTGCTTCCAGGATAAGAAGTTCAAGTTTCAGCAAAGAATAATAATCTCTTTGCAACCCAACTATGCGTCACGGAGACGTGGCTTCCACCCGGTCAATACTCAGCACACCGCAGCACAGCAGATGCCGGGCCTGGGATCTGGAGGGGCGAGTGTGTTCCGAGGGCATTGGCAGCTGCACCCCCTTCGGAAGCGGCCCCCTCGGGCCACCTCTCTGAGCGGGAGCGTCCGGCAGCTGGACTTCTGCTGCGGCTCCTCGTGCAGGTACCAGGACACCAGCCGTCTGCGGGGAAGGCAAATCACGTGTCCCTTTGGAATACGTGGACGGAGTGGTGCGATGCCTCCTTGCCGTTCCCCTCAGCGGAAGGTCCTGCCAGTTGTGACCCCCCTGGAGGAAGCGTGAAGAGGGTGTCCTACCAGGGTCTTCGGGGCTTGAAACGACACCACAGAGTGCTTCAAGGGGGAGGGGGAGGGGCCTGTTTTCTGTTTTGTGTTAGAGAGCACGCTTGGCAGAGCTCTGAAAGTCATTACACTAATTACGGCGAATGCCGGGTCCCGTCCTGAGCATTTACGTGCCCCGTACTACTTGCTCCTTTTAATGTGTTATCCAGAGCGAGCCTCACACAGGCCCGAGCTCCTGCAGCCCGTGGACGGAGTCCGGGTTCCCAGCCTGGGTGGACACCCGCGCCCCCACCAAAAGCGTTCTGCTGAGTCTGGGTGCTCACTGGTGATGCGAGCCGGAAGCACACCCAGACCGTCTGTGGACCTCGGACAGGTCTCCGTTTTCAGGGGCATCGTTTCATCAGGATGGTTCAGGGCAAAACCCGAGAGACATCTGTCGGCAGAGCACGCACCGGGACAGAGCGGCCTTCTGAGGCTTCTCACCTCCACTCGGCCTTTTCCGTGAGCCCGATTTCCACAGCATCCCTTGAGTCACATCGACTCCAACCCGGCGTGCCAGGTCAGCTCCGTGGGAGAACCCTTCCTCCCTCCTGGTCGTCTTCTCAGTTACACCGAAGGAACTGGGATTAAAACCCGTGTAGATTCTCCCATCCGGGGGTAACACTTGCTATTCGGGTGTTAAACAGAAGACCGCAAGGCACTTCGCTTCTACTAACGTGTATTTAGTGCCAGCTCTGGTCCAGACTTTGTGACAAGCAGCCAGCTCACGGCATCGCGCCCAACAGCGGCCAGTTGGTTTTTAGAAAACTGACTGACAGTGAGAAGCTCCCGTTGGAAGCTAGGGAAGCACTTAGGAAAAACGGATGCATAGCAGCAGCTAAGAAAACCCTGAAGAAGGAGAGCGGTGAGGTAAATGTGCTCTACCGTGTATCAGAACATAGGAGAAAACCTCTGTTACCAAACAGGCGGGTGCTGATACGTGCCCAGGCAGGCGGACGGCGCTGTGCTGGAAATCCAGAAGGAGAGCCGTTTCCACGCAGAATCTGAGCAGATGAAAGGGGGGGCCTCTCCAGGTGAGGGGGGGATGGGTTTTCCTGTGTCGGGGTAAGTAGACCACCTTTGGGGAAAACAAAACTGGATCCGTTCCTCAGAGCATATGCCAGGTTACATTCCAAGCAGGTAAGAAATATAAGTGTAGAAACTGAAATTATAAACATTTTAGGACAAAACATGGGCAAATTATTCCCTGACCTTGGAGAGAATAAAACTTTCTGAACTATGGCTCAAATGTAAAAACAATAAGGAAAAAAATTGATCAGTTTTGTTGTACTGATATTTAAAAAATCAACGTATGAAAAAAATCAAAGGACAAAAACACCCCCCCCAAAAAAAAAAAACCATCATGAGCAAGATATAAAGACAAATGACAAGCTAGTAGGGAAAATATTAAGAGAAATGGTTAGTAGTCCTAATGTATAAAAAAGCTTCAAAGCCCTGGCTGGCATAGTTCAGTGGATTGAGTGCGGGCTGTGAATCAAAGCATCGCAGGTTCAATTCCCAGTCAGGGCACATGCCTGGGTTGCAGGCCATGGCCCCCAGCAACTGCACATTGATGTTTCTCTCTCTCTCTGTATCTCCCTCCCTTCCATCTCTAAAAATAAATAAATAAAATCTTTAAAAAACTTCTAAAATTAGAGGACAAAAATTCCAACAATTCTATAGAAAAACAGGCTAGAAATATAAGCAGACAATTTGATGAGGGAACACGAGAGTTAGACATTTTTAGCTTTAGTTATCGTTAATAGGCTCAGTGATTGATGCACGCAGTAAGCTGTTGTTCTGGGAACTAGAAGGCAGGGCGGGACCTGCCCTGACTCCGGGAGGCCAGCAGCCAATGCAGCCTTTGCCCCTGGAGGACTACCAACCAGTAACTGAGATACCATCTGAGCCACCGTGCCCCAGGGAGGGGCCGTCCTCCCCCCAGGATACAGACACAGAATCGCCTGTGGCCTGCTGGTCAGTCAGCAGATGAAAGGATCCCAGGGACATCCCTGGGCTGCCACTTTTATCTGATTAACCTCTTCCCCAAATTCCAAACTCCTTACCTACTTTTTTTTCCCCTTGAACTCCAAACGCCTTACACATACTTTTCTTCACCTTAGGAAAAGAAAGGTCAACTTGATTTGAAACGGTAAAACGGTTTTTAGGGTCCATAACCCACCATCTCCTCAGATTGCTGGCACCTGAATCAAGTGCCTGTAAATAAGATTTTAATCCCTGTCTCTACTGATTGGTTCGGTAGTGACGGGCAGCACGCATGTCGACTTTTCCAGTTTCGAATGGACAGACAAAATGCAAATCTCTCTTAAGAGTTTGACAAGATTCTCCACTTTATTCATAATAAGATAATGTAAAAAAAACCACAACAACACAAAAACCTACACCAGATGCCATTTCTCACCTGTTAGACGCCACCGTCTAAAAAAGGTTGACACCTGCTCTGTGGGCAGAGCTGAGGGAAAGGGGCCCCCCCAACACGGTGCGGGGAGGGATGGGGAGCGGCCCGAGCCCTGGGAAGGAGGTGGTGGTGGTTATCTAGCAACATTGCCCATGCATTCACGCTGTGGCCCAGGAGTTCCACTCCTAGGAGTCTCCAGAACAGACTGGCAAAGGTGTGAAGAAACACGCACCAGCCCTATGCGTAAGAGCAAATAGCTGGAAACAATACAAGTGTCCATCAGGAGGGAACTGGGTGAATAAACTGTGGCCCATCCACGTGTCTGAGTCCTGCACAGCTATAAAAAGGAACGAGGAATATTTATAGGAGGGCTGTCTGGAAAAAAATTCAGCCATTATTAATATACTAAGAATGGTTTGTGCAGCATCGATGGATGTAACCTGGCAGCCAAGGACAGTGGACTGGAAGGCACATGCGTGAACAAGGACGACTTCACTGTACTAGTCAGTGGGGGTGGTAGATGCCATTGAGTGAGCATGTGCACTGCGTGAGTGTCACATTCAAACTGACTGAATGGGTCGAGCAAGGAATCGGCATCAAATTGTGCGTTAAGGTTGAATATTCATCTGTGGAGACTATTCGGATAATTCAGAAGGCTGCAGCTCTGGGCAACCGGTGGTTGGCAGCTTCATCACAACAACGCACCCACTCAGGTATCACATCTTGTGCAGAGTTTTTTGGTGAAACATCAGATCACCCAGGTGTCTCATCCTTGCTACAGCCCAGATTTGGCATCCTGCAACTTCTGCCTTTTCCCAAAACTCAAATCACCTTTGAAAGGGAAGAGATTTCAGACCATGGATGAGATTCAGGAAAATAGGATGGGGCAGCTCATGGTAATTGGGAGAACTGTGTGAGGTCCCAAGGTGCCTTCTCTGAAGGGGACTGAGGCAACGTTTGCGCTATTTGCTTGTATTAAGAAAACAACAAAAGAATCAACTGTACATTTGAAAACATGAATCAGGTTTTAGGGGTGGGAAGAGCTGGTGAGGACCGAGATGAAAGCTGGCCTCATTTAGTGTATTTTGTTTTGCAGAATTGACTTTGGCACTGTGCAAATGTTTTACATAATTATAAAACTGAATTATAAAAGAAAAAAAATTTCCACTTAAAAGCAATCTCTCAACGTTGAAAATAAAATGAAACAAACCTGTGTATTGAGTTGGCAGCATAAAGCAAAGAGAGGAACCCCTCCAAGTCCCTTTTAAACAAGGCAACCTGCCTGGGCGTCCCTGGCGAGTGTACGCGCTCGAAGGACAAAAGAGAACTGGGAAGAGAAATCTGAAATTGTTTTCAAACATGCTGGTGCAGGCGCCAGTGCCTGTGTGATTATCCTGAGACCCAAGCATGGTGTTGGTTCAAGCAAGCGGACAGCTATGTTGGCGTCATGGAGAAATGGGATTTGGGGCATGCACAGAGATACAGTTATAAGATCAAGGAATTGAAGTAAGGTCTTTGTAGTTTTGGTTTTGAGTCAGGAGGAAGCACTCAGGTTTTTCAGGCTGTCTACTCACAAGGTCTAGAACCAATGACCATGCCAGCAACGAGCACCCGGCTCCAAGTTTCTACATTCCACAGCTTTTTGGCAAGGTGCCTGATTCTAGATTTGGGAGGAAAAAAAAAGCAGAGTGAGCCTGGGGCAACCTGTCAGAACTGAAAGTGAGCAAGCCATCAAAGACGAGAAGGGGCAGGCCCGAAGAACTCAGGAGCCAACTTGCTACAGCGCCCCCGGGGCAAATATTTTCACATCAATAAAGAAAATGACTGAAATGGATTGAAACATGTCAAATATGCTGGAATCCATGTGTTCAAAATGGTGCTGGAAAAAAAAAGTGACTGGTTACCTTTGGAGAATGCCAGAAAAGAACTCCTTCTTTTGAAAACTGGCAAATAAAGAATATAGCCTGCATCTTGTTTCTGTGTGAACTGCGCCTCCAGCAACAAAACAGTCGGTGAGAGGACGTTCGTCTTCAGAGGAGTATTACAGCTCACGAAGAGGGGTGCCAGGCGCACAAAGCCAGTGGTAACACAGCCCCAGTGTCTGGTGCCCCCAGCTGGGGCGCAGGCTGGAGCAGTGCAGTCCCTTGTGCAAACCCCAGTGCATTCATGGATCTGGGCGGTGATCTCCATGGCTGCAAACATCACAAAAACAGAAACAACCCCACTGATACAAGAACACCATGCTACCTGTGAAGGGGTCTTGCCAAAAAAAAAAAAAAAGTCAAACTCGAATCTGATCGAGTTTGACCAAGTTTTGATCGCGCTGAGATCAACTTCCAATGACAGGTGGCACAGGGACTCCGGGATCATAGGGATGTCATCTGTGATGTGCCCCGTGTAGGGAAGGCACTCTACTGGACAAATGGCCCGATTTCTTCAATGAGACATTCTCCAGGACATAAAAAACAGGGATCAGGAGGAACTTACACATTGAAAAGGACTAGACTGCAGAGACCACAGCCAGTCACATTGTATAGACCTTATGTGAGCACTTCTTCAAACAAATAATTGGAAAATGTTTAATATAATCAAAGAAATGTGGGCATGGGGACATTGACTAGATAACTTGGTGATACTGAATTGTTATGGTTGATTTTTTGATGTGATAATAGTATCGAGGTGTTTTTAAATGTCCTGTCTTTCAGATGTACATCTTGGGGTGTTTATAGATGAATTGATGTGATCCCTGAGATTTGCTTCAAAATAAACTGTGGTTTGAGGACAGAAATGCACAGGGTGTATGTAAAGTAAGATCGGCCATAAATTGTTATTTTTGAAGCTGCCCACTGCACCTCCAGGTTCAAAAAACCCTCTACTGTATACATTTAAAATTTCCACAACAAAAATTTGAATAAGGTATAAAGGGTAGTGGAAGTATAAAGGGACCTTTTCTTCCTTTCGGAAGAGTTTTATCCAGGTATAATTCATCGTTCTCACAAAACAATGAATTTTGGACTTGAACATTTTCCAGATGGACAGCTCACTGAAACCTTTATTTAAAAAAATGTTCTGGGATGTTTATTTCAGTTCACCTCAAGTTTATTATCATCACAATGATTTTTTTTAAAACGCCAAATAAAGCGCAAGTTCTCTGGGAATTGATTCTGAATGGGTGATTTCAGCATATTATTAAAATTCCCTTTTTACCAAAGGCAGAAATGTCAGTGCTGAACCACAGAAAGACCCAACTCGGAGAAGCAGAACGCTTCTGTCTCCCCTTCTTCTTCCCCATCTGTTTCATTTTTTTTTTAGGGAAAGTACTATTTTTAAATTTACAAATTGCCATAGATAAGATTGTAATAACGGTCAGGATTCGAGTTTCTGGGATGCAGAGAATAATAATGGATTTACCTGTTCCTTTGGTTGAATTTCAAGTTAAAATTAAGGTCTACACATAGATTCCATTGCTCTATGAGTAGAAGTGCATTATTCGTGGTAAACTGCCTAGAACTCTGACTCTTGTAAGCTGCTTGTTTTGAAGGGCAGAAGGGGTTGTAACAGGGTGCAGCCAAGAGGGGGGCCCCAAAGAGGGATTTGGAATGGGGTCCAGAACTCAAGGTGTCCAGGAAGTATTAGGATGTCCTCATCCCCTGCTCCAACCAGGTGTGGGTTGGGGGAAGGGACACATGGAGCAGGGCCATTGAGAGCTGTTTCGCATAGCAACAGCCTTGCAGCTAACTTCTGGTGTGGTCATTTAACATATCTATAACCTTTAACTGGTTGCATAGATATGTTACATAGCTGTGGCTGTGCTCTGAGCCAGGGGAATGGAAGTAACTTCCCCACCAAGACGTAACTGGGGGGCAGGTCCCCCAAGTTACAGCACCTGCGTGAGAGCTTGGAGATGATTGGCTCCATGACAGGGGGCTACGCCTGCCCAGACCCACGACGGCAGCCCAGTGAAGCTGGAAGGGTATGAGAGTGCTGGCAGGTGTAACTGATTGTGGGAGGAGTCGGAAATGGGGCTGCAGAGGAAGACTGGTGCGGGGATTTAAACCGAGACACGGCAGCCATTGGGGGGAGGACCATGCGGCTGGGGCAGTGGGAGAAAACCACTCGGTCTTTAGCAGAGTGGGGACTCCCGCAGCCCTGTGAGAGAGAATCACCATGCAGCTTTAGCAGAGAACCACCACCCCGGCTTTGGTAGAGTGGCGACCTCCCCTCTTTGCAGCCAGTGGAGGGAGAACCGCACGGTTTCGGCTGAGTGGGGAGACTCCCACAGCCATTGTGCAGGGAGGACCATGAGGCTGGGGCAGTGGAGAGAGAACCTCTCGGCTTTGCCAGAGTGGGGACCCCCGCAGCTTTAGAAGGGGGAACCACCACCCGGCTTTAGCAGAGATCCCGGCGACACAGCTGGTGGTGCCGGGAACCGAGGGAGGCCTACCAGCTGAGATGGATTACTGAGAAGAACTGGGGGCTGCCTGAGCCACGGATTTCTATTTCTTTTCCTGAGATACGGTACCCCAGACTGGGCAAAGGAGGAAGGACTGTGTGTGTTTGTGGGTGTTTTAAGGGACTTTGGGATTTTGATAAAGAAATTAGGTCACTACTTTCAGTCTTTATAGCATTAAATAAACATTTCCTTTCCTTTTCACGAATCTCTGGCATTGAGATGTCTTTCCTATAAGGCAGTGGACATAACGAACCTGGGGGATTCCTTTCGGTAATAGTATGTCACCCCGGGTCCCCCTTGTTGTTCGGTAACAGGGTGACTTGGGAGGGAGAAAGACACCCATTGCTGTTGGAATGTCTTTGACCGTGGCCCCGACCTGCCCTGTCTCCTGCTGTCCGACCTGCCCTGTCTCCTGCTGTCCTCACTGGGATGGGCTCTCGGATGGCCTATTGGCCACTAGCATGTGGGCACGAGCGTTGATTAACTTCATCGTTAATCATCACCATCATTTCTAACAGGACGGTGTTATGTAAAACACCTGGGCTGATCCCAGTGCTGGCAGGTTGTTTGGTGGTGAGGGGCCTCTCTCCATCCCTTCCCCAAACGGGTGTACTGAGCAGCCGCCGTTCACACACAGTGGACTCCCTGCCGTGGGGCACGTGTGAGGCGTCGGAGGTCCTAACACACGCAGCATCGAGTAAAAGGCGTGAAGCAGCACGTTCAAATTGGTGTTGTAACTAAGCACAGCTCAGGGAAAAGGCTATGAGATACAGGTGAGTTGACTTTCATAATTCCTCTCCGCAGCGGGGACAGATCGAGGGGGGATTCCTAGAAAAGGTTACGTCTGCGGTGGGCTTTGAAGGTTGGTAGGACTTACAAGTTTAAGTTGGAGCGTGTACGTGTCATGCATGGGCCCGCGCTTGCCTGGGATGCCCTGGGGAAATGCCTGGAAGGGCATTTCTGGTGAGAGGAACAGCATAACTAAGGAGCGAAACGGTGGGAAAGTGGGGCCAGTGTCTGGAGGACGGTGAGAAGTTTGTTTGCGTTTGGCTTTGTCTGTCCTGTGGATGTTTGGGTCGCTGTCCTTGCCTCCCACACCTGCCTGTGTCTGCGCCTTGTCTTCCCAAAAGCGCCCCAGTGCTGGCTCTTGTAATGGAAGAGTCCTTTCAAAATGTTCGTGAGGATACTTTCTTTCAGTTCTACTTCTACTGGGATAGCAACATCAGATTGTGAATGGCTAAGAAATAGAATTTGTTTTTGAGTCTCTTGATTGTTGCCTTCATTTTTAGTGGTGGTGGATGGTTTTAAGAAAATTCACTGAAGGAGTTCAAAAAGCTCATGAATTTTTATTGACCTAATTTAATGGCAAAATATGGATACTGTACAAAAGAGGTGTTTGCAGGGGATTTGTGCCAACAGCCAGATTCCTGCCCTGTATTTACAATATTGTTGCTTTTGCTAAAATTTGGTTCACATGAAATTTCTGGGTCCAGCTCTGGCAGGGAAGCTCAGTTGGTTAGAGCATTGTCCTGATACGCCAAGGTTGTGGGTTCAATCCCCAGTCAGGGCGCACACAACTATTGACCAATGAATGTACAGTAGGTGGTGCAACAAATTGATGTCTCTCTCTCTCTCTCTCTCTCTCTCTCTCTCTCTCTCTCTCTCTCTGAAAAACTCTATAAATTAAAAAAGAAACTAAAAAGATTTTTAGGTCCAGGTGTAGGGTATGAATCACATGGGCAGAGCAACAGAGTCACGAGTGTGTGTTTGCCCTATAGTCTTTCCTGTGGTCGTTCCTATAAGTCAGCCGTGCAAGTGCTCGGCCCACTAGCTGCCGACTGAGCAACCCGACAGCAAGGAACAGACGAGAGTCATACAAGGCAACTATGCTATTCACTCCGCTTTTATTGAATGCAGGGTCACTCAATGTGGAACATCAACATACATTAATATCCAACTTACACTCTAATAATCTAAGAGAAACATAACACAGAGAGAGAGAGAGAGAGAGAGAGAGAGAGAGAGAGAGAAATCAGTGGGCAATAATAAGCCTGAGTCCCAGAGTCTCAGTCCGCAGGCCCAGGAGAATGCACGGTGGGCAAAGGTATCATCAGCTCAGCATCTTGCAAGGAAGGGTCTCCGGAGCCAGGTGGGCAGAAGGGCAGATGAAGTCCTCAGTCCAGCAGGGCAGAGCCTCCGGCGGCCAATGCCAAGGGAGACCACTGTGGCGTGGAGCAACAGCACTCGGGTATGGAGCTCAGCAGTCTCAGCAGTGGTCTGGAGCCTGCCTCAGTTGTACCCTTCAGAGTGGTGGACTCCACCCTTCTGGGTCTCTTGATACATGGTTTGGCACCCCAGATGGCAAGTGGGGGCTTTCCCCGGAAACCTATCTGTGGGTGGTCCTGCTCTGCAGACGTGGCTGTTCTGATCACGTGTGCAGATTATCTTAGGTGTGTATCCTTGCCAGGTGTGTCAAGCATGACTTAGGTAGTTTCCTTCCTGAACCAAAGTGTCATGGCTGGCTGGCAGCCATCTTGGTTGACACGAGTGACTCCTCTTAGTTTTATAGTATATAAAACAATATATATATATGTATATACTATAAAACAAAGATATATCTTGACCAGACCAATGCCATTTTATCTGTCCTGCTCTCCACAAACAAGAATGATACTTTAAAAAAATCTCCGTTTTTTGTTACACATTCACATGGGCAGGTCTTGATTCGTGGCCTGAATCAGTGGGCTCCAAGTTCAGTGACCAAGAGACCACAGGCCAGTTGCCTGGGAAAGAAAATATTAGAACTTACATTTGCATTTATTTTTACAAGAAAGAAATTAATTTGACTAGGACTCAGTCTGTGGATTGACGGTAGTAGATGCAGGTTATTTTAAATGAAATATACACGTATCAGGGTCATGTGTTCACATGGCTGGTCTGTGTTCTGATTGGTGTTGTATATTTTGAACAATATAGCCTTGGTTGTGGGCTAGCTTGAGCTTCTTATATTTAGATGAACAGTAACGGGAAGTATTGAAGAGTGTTAAGCAGGGGTGTGGCAGGACCAGAGGCGCAGTTTGGAGGTAGCTTGGGCGACCACCTGCAGAATGGCTTGGAGAGGACCAAGTGCCAAAGAGGGGAGGCTAGTTAGGAGATGGGTCCAGGACTCCAGGGACCCTGTAGTTGTGATATGAAAGCTGGGACCGGGGCGGGGATGCAGACAGTGTAGACATGCGTGCGGGTGGTCTGGTGCTATCAACTTGATACCGTATTTGGTGCAGTGTTTTAAAAAAGTTTTCTGTATACCGTGTGCCCCATCGCTTTATGGCATGTACTTGGTTATCCAGCTCTGTGAGGGGATGGATGTTGTGGTTAACAAAGACTTGTCCTACGTCGATGCTTCATGTTCTGAGAACCTGAATAGAGCAAAACCACATAGCACTCACATTTCACCTGTTTGCTGCAAACAGAGGGGCTGTGGGGCCTTTGAGTCATGCCTGAAACTCAGGCTTTGTTTCCTCGCTTACGTGCGTCTGTGTCGCTTGGATGGAAGCGCAGAGACTGGCGATCCCCAGCCCCGGAACCGACTCTGACATGGAGCCGGAGCTCAGTAAGTCTTTAAACTGTGCTCTGTCTGGTCTTGCCCGTGAACGGCAATTATCCTGGTGTGGAAGCGTCCCTGGCCTGGTTGTGGGAGAGGTCCCCTGGCTGGATGGCAGAGCCTGGCATTCATGTCCCAGGCCCTGAACAGTGTCACAGAGCTTGTTTGCCAAACAACCATCAGCTTTACAAACATTTTCCAGATTATGGGACAAGAGCATAAGGGGAAATGAGACGTAGGTGGGTGACGCCCAAATGGCCATTGGCCTGACCACAGCAAGCATTGTTGTGGCCCCTGACCAGGTCCAGGAAGGGCAGGCGGGGCAACCTGTCCACGAGGAAAGGGGTTATGTCCTGGATCACATGGATTTTATTTTTATTGTTTTCTTAAGGAACAATTTGTACCTCCCCCCACCTTTCTTTTGATATAGTGTTTCATCAATTTAGGTGGACTACAGGTTAATAATTAAAAACAATAATGGTGTAGATGTGTTGAACTCTTCCCACGAGCTAGGTGTGGTACTAAACGCATTAAAAAGGCTCATCCTCCAGTAACCCTCTGTCGCCCTGCAATTCACCTCATTTTACAAGATAAGTGAACTGAGACCAGTTAGAGAGGTCACAGTAACTGCTCACTTCTGCACAGGTCACAAACACTGGGCCTGAAGCCCACACCCTGGCAGGCTGGCTCCAGAGCCCACAGACACAGCTGACGCCCTACGCCATGTCGTCATGTGTCATGCTTGCTTTCCTGGGGCGGGGGGCATTGCCCGCAGCACCCAGAACAGCGTTCCCGGTACAGCAGCCCTACTCGTCAATGTGCTCGGGGCTCACCCCAGGCTCTGAGATCTCGGAGACAAGGGCTGTGCTTATTCATCATCATATCCCTGTGCCTCCCGCGTGACATGTGCTCAGTAAACAGTCACCTGATGAACGTCAAATGCCCTCATCTTGCGTTTCCCCCGACCTGCAGACCAGAGGCAGGAGGGACGGAAGGATTTGACATTTATTTTGACTTTCGGGAAATGTGAGGGCTCGGAAGTGCCCGGTAGTGTGCCTGCGCTGCCCTTCAAAGCTGCCACGGGACCCTGCTCTCTCCGTGACTGCATCCCAGCAAACTGTATCAGGGACACTCGCCAACGAGGCAGAATCCCGCGGCAGTGAATGAACAGCGTGAAAACCAAGTTCCAACGGAACAACGAAGATTTTGTTTTTATGGCAAGTGGCGTTTCCTGGTGCATCCTGCTTGTTCTTCTGTCACCATTTTACCGTCCCATTCCAGAGGGGAAGGCTGAGGGTGGTGGACGGGGGTCCTGGGGCCCCCTGACGCGTTCCGGTGGACCGTCGTGGCCAGCTCCATCATGTAGACAGGCTGTCTCCTGGCCTCCTGCCTCGGGGTTGGCGGTCACGCCTGCTTTTTAGATTAGAGGGCTTTTTAACTGGGACCCCACAAGCAGTCATTGGGGTGGCGTTATCTGTTCATTAATTTTTAAATTTCTTAACCATTCAGCAGCTGTCTTTGCAGAGTTGTTCAATGGGTTAAGAAACACAGTGAGGGATGACTTACAACATCGGGACCCTCCCAGGCCTCCCAGGAACATGGCATCAGTGTGGCCCAACAGGACCTGACCTTTGGGACACCCATATGGCAGAGAGCATTGAGCAAGAGTGATCAAGTGACAGCCCACAGTTTCCCGAGGGATAGAAATCCTAACTCGATGACAGTGGTGACAAGCAATTGGACCCAAGGCACGATTCACATTGCATTATCAGGGGAAGGGTTATCTCCTGGTTAAAAAAAAAAAAAGAACAAAAAACCCCTTAGTAGTTTTGGAACTACTACAGCACAGAGTGGAGAAAGCCGCCAGAGTAAGAATTCAAGCGCTAGTCCTGACTCTGGCCGTGATGAATGTCATGCCTTGTGCCTCGCAGGCACCCAGTAGGTATGTGATCACTGTCACAGTGAGAAACGCCTTGGGCTAGGTGCCTCCTTGAGATGGATCTTATTTTTGGTATCCACAGAAGAGTAAATGTGCATCACAGGATTTTGAAAGTCTATCTCAGCTTTTTAAAGCTCTGAGTCTGTGATTCTTTTTATAGGAAGACACCAGGAGGGAGATTTAATTAATTTCAATTTTAATAATTCATCTTAATTAAGTCAATCAGCATGTCTTACGTGAGATTGGGCAACTAAGGCATCCTTTTAACCAGTAACGTGTGAAGTGGTTAGTTGAAAATGCCTAGGGAGTTTCGGGAACCCCCACATCACCAAGAATCCAGGGGTCACTGTGGTCAGAGGTTGGCTGTAGAGATTCAGCCCCGTGTGGGTGGTAGGACTTTATAATTGAGAATGTGGACCAGACTGCTGGTGTCCGAGTTCCAGTGTTGCCATTTATTAGCACGTTCTTGGGCAAGCGTCTCGTCTTCAACTTGGTTTATGGGACACGGTGATAACAACATACCTTTCCTCGTGCCACGGCTGCAGGGGTTGACGGGAAGGTTGCCCAGCACATGCCTGGGGGACGGACAAGGGGAGGGTTCACTGTATACCCCACAATGTCCAGAAGACTTGGCCAACTGGTGCAAGCAAGAGTGTTCTCTAGCTGCTAGGAGTGGGGGGAATGACTCAAAATATCTTTTGGGAAAACACTGCATTAAGAACACCTGTAGCCCTTTGTTCTGACTCAAGAGTCCCCCAGTTCAAATGTAGGCTTCCTTATTTTTGGTGGGGGGGATATGCACTGACCAGCCAAAGTGGTCATTCCAGCCTGCGGACAGTGTACCTGTGAGAAGGCACAGGCGCCGGTTGGAGCCTGGGTCATTCCAGCCCCGTGTTGATTGGTCCGGTCCCGGAGAGCGTGTGATGCTGCGGGAGGGAGGCGCCTCGCACGCACGGGGAGAAGCCTGCTAAGGGACACAGCGCTGCCCCTCTCCGCCCCAGGATGGAGTCCGAATGCAAGCCTTGGGTCCAAATATCGTGTAGGTGCAAGTGAAAACGAGTTGGCTCCTCAAATCCTCGTGTTCATGTCTGCAGCCCTTACTTGCCAGGGTGGAGGGGAAAAAAAAAAAAGAGTGCTAGTGTATAGCACAGAATCGTGCGGCCTTTCTGCCGGGTAAGAAAACCCCTGCTGGGGAGGCAAGGGTTCCGGAGCTGCTGGCGAGCTATGCGCTCGGTCAGTGCTCTGGAAACCCAAGGGGCAACTTCACGTGGGGCAACTGTTATTTTTTTTCCCTTAGAAAACTCCCTGGAGGGGTGTTCTGCTGGCCCCTCGGATGCCACATGAAGGAGTTCTCACTCACACTGTGTGTAGAAGCCGCGTACGGCTTGTCCGCTGGCGGGATCCTTGCCCGTCCCTTTGCCTTTCCCCGGGTTCAGGTCAGGGCTGTGCTTCCAGAGCAGACGTGTGCTCGCTGAACGCACAGTTCAGACCCGCAGGGAAGGCGTCTGGCTCTGCGGGCGCACAGCGGGGCGGTGCTCGCTCGCTCGCTCACAGCGATTTCTTTCCTGTCCTGCCCCCGCACTCCCTTATCGAAGCCACCAGCATGGACTGAGTGGTCACTAGACGCAACGGCGAAAGTGACAGCAACAACAGCCGTCACAGTAGTACGATAGTGTCCTGGTCTCCAGCGCCTTCACTGTTGCGGGCGGAGCGCTATGTGCTGTTTGTACATCGTGTCGTTCGGTCCGCGGAGCACTGCCCTGACCTCCGTTCCACAGACACGGAAAGTGGCGTCGAGCTCATTAGATGATACGGGTTCTACACAACCGACTCGGACCCAGGTGCGACCTTTAAGGAGACTCTGTCGTTGCACGCATCTTTACCGAGCATTTGATATGCACCAGTGGAGACACGGGGACCCTCAGGACACAGCAAGGACCCTGAGCTCAAAGGTTTTTCATCTAATGCAACATGAGGTGTGTGTAGGGAGCTCTAGCATCACATGCCTCAAAAGCAAGTCATCTTGCACAGAAACCACGTATCCAACAGCATCTGTCAAAAACCACATGTGGAATTTATTTAGGTGCCCGACCGTCTGACGATGGAGACCCAGTGACTTCCCCCGGCCCTCTGCTCCCGCCTCTGCCTGTCATCCGTGCGGACCTAGAGAGCCGTGACGTATCTGTGAGAGTCCTTTGGGATAGTCTGCTCTTACTTGTTCTAAAGGATTTTTTTTCTGTTTGCCTATTTTAATAGCTTTGTTGAGATATAATTCACGCACCCAGTAAATCAGTGGTTTTTAGTATAGTCACAGATGTGTGCAAATATAACTAGAATCGACTTTAAAACATTATAATCACCTCAAAAAGAAATCTGGTACCCACTAGTGATCATTCCACATTTCCTGTTGCCCCAGCCCTCGGATGTCACTAATCTACTCGTTGTCTCTGTGGATTTGCTTACCCAAGTGATTTCATGTAAATATAACTATATAATTGTGTGTGTGTGTGTGTGTGTATGTGTGTGTGTGTATGAGTGGCTTCTTTCACTTAGCATAATTTTTCAAGGTTCGTCCTTGCTGTAGCATGTATGAGTACTTTCCTTTTATGGCTGAATAATATTCTGCTTTAGTGGATATACCACATTCTGTTTATTTGGCTGTTATGACTAACGCTGCCTTAGACATTCAGTTACAAATTTCTGTTTCTTCTAGGCATATACCTGGAAGTGGAATTGCTGAGTCATTTTTTCACATGCTCATGGTCCCTTTGTGAATCTTCTTTGAAAACATGTCTATTCAGATCGATGGCTAATTTTTTAATTGGGTTCTTGTCTTTTTTATTATTGAGCTGTAAGAGTTCTTTGCCTATTTTACATACAAGTTCCTTATCAAATGTGTAATTTACAAATACTCTTTCCCATTCTATGGGCGGTCTTTTTACTTTCTCGACAGTGTCCTCTGAAGTGCAAAAGTGTTCAATGTGGAGGAAGTCCAACTTCCCTATTTCCTTTTTTGTTACTTGTGCTTCGGGTGTCACTTCTAAGAATCCGCGGGTTGAATCCACGTTCTTGCTTATCTCTGTTTGCTTTTAAGAGTTTTGTAGTTTCAGCTCTTACCTTTAAGCCTTTTATCCATTTGGAGTTCATTTGTGTACGCAGTGTGAGGTACGAGTGTAGCTTCATTCTTTCCATGTAGCTCTCCGGTGGTCCCAGCACCGTTTGTTGAAAAGACTGTTCTTCCCCCATTGAATGGTCCCGGCCCCCTTTGCTAACATCAGTTAACCCCAGACACACGGGTTCACCTGCGAACTCTCGGTTCTATACCTGCGGCTGCTGCTATGCCAGTACCACCCTGTCTTGCTCGCTGCTGCTTTGTAGCAAGTCTTGAAATCAGAAGTGGGAGTCCTCCAACTTTGTTCTTCTGGGCCCTTTGCAGTTCCACGTGAGTGTTAGGGTCCGCTTTCTACAAAGAGGCCAGCTGGGGTTCCTCATAGGGATTACATCAGACGTAGAGATCATTTCGGGGAGTGATGCGGTCTTAATAATATTAAATTTTCTGATCCATGAACCTGGGATGTTTTCCATTTGTTTAGATCTTAATTTGTTTTAGATGTTAACGGCAATAGTGTTTTGTAATTTTTAGGGTATGTTTTATACTTCTTTTGGTAAATATATTCCCAACTATTTTA
This sequence comes from Phyllostomus hastatus, assembly GCF_019186645.2. Lineage (NCBI taxonomy): Eukaryota > Metazoa > Chordata > Mammalia > Chiroptera > Phyllostomidae > Phyllostomus > Phyllostomus hastatus. Next base: position 28,310,237 of record NW_025334004.1, on the reverse strand, counting down.
TTCTTGTAGATGCTATTATAAATGTAATTATTCCCTTAATTAAGGGAATAATTAAGGGAATATCTGTATTTTCAGATTATCTGTTGCTAGAGTATGGAAATCCTTATATTTTTGTATATTTACCTTGTATTCTATAACCTCTCTGAGCTCATTTATTAATTTTAATAGTTTCTTTGGTGGACTCCTTAGGGCTTTCTGCATACAAGAATATATCATCTGAGAATAGTGGCAGTTCTACTCTTCCTTTGCAATCCGGATGCCTTTTCTTTCTTTCTATTTATTTATTTGGTCTAATATCTCTGGTTGGGGTCTCCAGTGCGATGTCAAATGCAGGTGGCTAGAACAAACATTTTTGTCCTGTTCCTGACTTGAGGGGGAAAGCATTCAGTCTTTCCACCGTGAATAGGATGCGGGCTGTGAGCTTTCCACTACGTCCACATCTGGCTGGGGAACTCCCTCCGGTTCCGAGTTTGCTGAGCCTTTTTATGATGAAGCCTTGTTCGGTTTTGTCAAATGCTTTTTCCATAGATATTGAGATAATTATGTGGTTTTTGGTTTTCATTCTATTGATATAGTATATTAAATTAATTGATTTGGGGGTATTAAAGCAATCTCGTATTCCAGGGATTTATCCCCCTTGGTCCTGGTGGATAATTCTTTTTATATGTAGCTGAATTTGGTTTCCTAGTATTTTGTTGAGGAGTTTTGCACCCGTATTCGTAAAAGATATTGATTTATGGTTGTGTGTGTGTGTGTGCGCGCATGTGTTGTGTCTCTGGTTTCAGTATCAGGACAACACCAGCCTCCTTGGAGCATTCTTGGCCTTCTTCCTTGACTTCTCTTTCCACTGGCTTCCATACGTCTCCAGGAAACCTTAAACCCCGTTTGTAAACATCTTGGGGTGGTGCTGATGCAAACACTGCACCCCACAGAAGCCTCACGTGCCCGGAAGACAGCTTGGAGTTTCCCTCTCCAGTCAACCCTGTAGCACACTGCGGGTCGATCTCTGTGCAGAATGGGCCTCTTCGTATGTGTGTTCTACTTCAAAGGGATGCCTGGTCCCCAAATGAATATGTGCAAAAGAATTTTCTAGAAAACATTGAAAAAATACAGAAATTATTCCCAACCTTCAGAGTCTCTGTAAGTGGAGCTCAGGAGTCTGTCTTTTAAAGAACCCCTCTGCCCCAGGACATCCTGATGCCAGGCTGGTTTGCACTTATTTTTGTGAACTCGACGTCGGAGCGCCGGGCAGGACTTCTCTGCCGTCGCCTGGACCGTGGTTCGCAGATGTTTAAAAACGTGATTCAGAGTGTGAGGTGTATGTTACAGCCTGGCCAGTGCGTATTGTGTGCATTTGCGTCTGTAAACTGAAACAAAAAGTTTGTGCAATGATACCTGTTCTTATTCCAGAAAATGTACTGGATTGTTTTCCTTTGTATCCTGTTTTATTCTTTTTTTAAAAAGACTCTATTCATTTTTAAAGAGGGAAGGGAGGGAGAAAGAGAGACACATCAATGTGCGGTTGCTGGGGGCCGTGGCCTGCAACCCAGGTATGTGCCCTGACTGGGAATCGAACCTGCGATGCTTTGGTTTGCAGCCCGCACTCAATCCACTGAGCTACGCCAGCCAGGGCTCTGTGTTATTCTTATTCATAGAAAATCTACCAAAACGCACTAATCAATCTCACCGTCAACTAATAGGTATTGATCCCTAATTTAAAAAGCGGTACCCTAGAAATCACCCCGAAATTCCACCTTGGCGTTTCTCCCAACCACCCCAGCTCTGGTAGCTTCAGTGTCCCCTCACGTAAAATGAAAAGATTTTTGGATGAAACGATCTCAAACTCTTGGATTCTGTCCATGTGTTAGCTGGTTAGTGTCTCTAGTTACTTGTTGCTGCTATCCATTTCCTGGCCTTAGCAAAGGGCTGGCCTTCCGATCCATCATGGGTTTAATCTCCGTGCGCCCCCTGGCACCAGGAGGGCCAGAGCCGGTTCCAACGGATGTGTTGTACTGCAAGCGTAGCTCAAGATAATCAATCATCTCCTTCTTTATATTTGCGTTTGCTCTTTGCTCTGTTTGAAGCACGAAATGAAAGCAAAGCTCCTGCTTGTTAGTCCGCACGGGCGATCCTCGTCATTCAATCATTCAACAAGTATTGATTGAGTGTCGGCTGTATGTGCCATGGTATGTATGTTCTGGGTAAATAGGAAAGTCTTAAAGAATTCCTTTTTTCATAACTCTCATTTTCCTCACTCACACAGAGGTCGGGGAAAGAAGGAGTGTGGGTAGAGGTGACCACATCGTGTTCCAGTCGGGTGGTGAGCTACCAGCCTCTGCGCTGGGGTGGGGCGTGCAGGTGGGGATCGCACCGCAATGCCCTTTGTCTATCGGCTGGGGTGGGCGGTCTCAAATTTTAGTGTGTTTGCCCGTAAGGACAGTCTCGTAAGCACTCCCGGCTTTAATGTCAGGATTCTTTTGGCTGAAAGTGACAGCAGACCCAACTCAAACTGGCTGAAGCCACATAGGGACTTTTTTTTTTTATTTACATCCCTGAAAAGGTCAGGGTCCCAGCCCCCGTTTCTCCCAGGGGCTGCCGCTCTTGTCTGCAGCAAGCGGGGCAACCCCGTGCCTTGATCAGAGGAGTGGGCGGCCTGGGTACTGTTCCCTAAAAGGACAAAAGCTTAGAAGTGGTTTGAAGTTTTTCAAGACGGGTCATCATCCAGGGTAAAAGGTGGAGGGCCGCACCTGCTGTGCGTCGGGACTCACCGAGGGCAGGGGTGGGCCGGCTCTCGCCCGGGGGCCACGCCTCCTGCGGCCTATGTCTGCACAGCCCGTGAGTGGAGAGTGGTCTTGACATTTTTCGATGGCAGGGAAAGGCAGAAGAAAAGAGGGCTGTTCTGAGACACGCGAAGCACATGCAGGTGAGCTTTTATGGGCGTGCAGCCACGCTCATTCACTCGGTGCCGTCCACGCCGGCTTTCCTGCTGCGGGGACAGGGGGCTGTGACGGAGTCTGTATGATTCGCAAAGCCTAAAATATTCACTATCCAGCCCTTTACCCTGTCTGCGGAAATGTGACTAATTGATGTCATCTTCAGACCCCCAATTCATCTGCAAGCATGTTAAGGAAAATGGAGGCGGTGTCTGTGAAAACAGTGCTGATAATGCCACTAAGCGCCGTCCATGCACTCTGAGTGTCCACCCTGGATTAGGTCACCAGCTTGAACCCGAATCCCCCAGGCACACTCATGATCCTTGACCTGGACCAAGGCAGTTTCGTCGCCGAGGCGTGCAGACGGTCACCCTCCTCACACAAGGCACTGGACTTCCACAAATCAACGATAGGTCTTTCTCTCCCGGGTTTCTTTTAAGCTGCTGCCCTTGGGATTTGGGATCTGTCCTTTGCTGGGGATTCTCAGAGGAACCCGTAGCAGAAACGAATGGGAGGCGGAGCTCTGGGGAGCGGCTCAGCGTTCTGAGATGCCCGGTTCCTTGGGATGACTGCGGTTTTTCTGACACCCACGCTGGTGTCGTGTTTTGGGCTGGACATTTTGCTCCGAACTTGTACTCTGAGCCCCGCTCTGACTGGTGTTTCCAAATCCCTGCCTCGTGAAAGCATTGGAGCCCCATTTCCCCCATGGCCGCGTGGTGCAGAGAGAGAGAGAGTACACATGTGAGGGTGAGAGGCGTTGATTCAAACCCCCAGCTTGCTCACAAATTCTCTGGACTTTCTGAGCCTCAGTTTCTTTGTCTATGCAATGAGGCAGTAGTACCGTTTGCTTCAAGATTGTCGTCTGCTTCCTGCACTATCAAGCACCCATCTGAGTTCGCTGTTATTGTAGCATCCAATATTGGGGTATCTTCTATTTCTGTGGGCTGTTTTCACACGTGCACTCACATGCACAAGCGTGCGTGCACACACACACACACACACGTACACGCACTGTTCATGCCGGGAATCGAACCAGAAGAATTCTCCTTTGAATGATTTCCTTCTTGGCCGAGTGAGTCACTGCCCACTCCCTTTACGGCACAATAATGTAAAATGCCGGTGAAAGAAGTCGGTGTTTCTTTCTATGGACCATTAACTCCTCAGGGGTGATTTTCCTGGTCTTGCCACCGAAAGCTGCATTACTTTTAAGTGAAGGAAATATTTCGTGGTCAATAGCCACGATGACAAAAAAACAACAACAACACTCTGGCAGGACCATGGTGGCCACGGGAGCTTCAGGGAGACCTGAAGGGCATGCCTCTGATGTTGCAAACCTCGGGTCGCCGTGTCGGCTTGCACCTGGCCCCCTCCCTGGGTCCAGCAGACATGGCCGCAGAGCTGAGTCCAGTTCGGTTCGGCCCCTGAAGCACGGTGGGGTCCTGGATGCTGGCTTTCAATACTCTGTCTCTGAGTCTCCCCTGTTTCCCTTTCGGATTTCCTGTGTGGGGTCTCGACTGTACCATCCCGGCGTCAGCAGAGGCAGCCCCTTCTGTCTTGCCGGGGTGTGTCCCTGGGGCACGTCATTGACAGGCGAGTTTCGTTCTCACCCTCGCCTCTGAGTCATCTTCGAAACCGCTTCAAGCTGGCGCTTGCGAGCAGGCAGATCTGATCATGCCTCTGCCCTGTTCAAAATTCTGTTCTGCTGTGGCAATTTTGTTTTGTAATTACTCGTTATTTTAATGAAAGCTTACATTAGCATAGGCTTTTTTTTTTTGGAAGAAAAAAAAGCAAATAGTAGTACAAATCTATAAGGAAAAACAGCCGCCCTCTACCCCTCCCTCCCGAACCCCAGCTCTTCTCCCCAAAGGAGATGTTTTCCAGACTTTCACAGTTTCTTCTCGCATTTTCCAGCAACACATTTACACTCTGCGGTTGGCAGGGTGAGGGCCCCGAAGATGTCCAAATTCCTGGAAACGATGAAAACGTTAGATTACGGGGCAGCGGGGAGTTGAGGTTGCCAGTGGGATCGAGGTTGCTAATCAGCTCACCCTAAAATAAGGAGATGACTCAGGATTGTCAGGATGGGTCCAGTGCTGTCACAGGGGACCTCAGTAGTAGAAGGAGGGGGCTTTGAGGATGGAGGAAGCCGCGGCCAAAGGGAGGTGGGTGGCCTCCAGGAGTGTGAAAGCCAGGGAATGGATTCTCCCCTAGAGCGTCCGGAAGGGAGCACAGCCCAGCCGGCGCCCAGACGTCAGCCAGGGAGACCCACGTCAGGCTGCCACCCTGCAGAATCGTAAGGTCATAAAAGTGTGGTGTTTCAGCTACTAGGTTTCTGGTTATGTGTTCACAGCAGCAATGGAATATGAACACGCACTTCCATTTCTTGGTATTTATCTTCGTTGTTCTACCTAGAGACTGTCTAGTGACTTCCTCTTGGCGATGGGGAAGACCACCTGTCTCAGCCACGCCCTCCTCCCCCACCTCCCCCACCGCCCCTCTCACAGCCTTCCCGGCTGTGACGTCACGGTTCACCACTTAGAGCACTGAGTAGGGAACACAGGTACGGTCATGCCGTTACATGTGGAGCCGAGCCACATAGTACACTGTGGTCACACTTCTTTTTTGCAAATTTTTCCCTTTTGCTAGGGCTAACCAATATTTGATTTGTGTGCTTAGTTCTCTAGTACTCACCATGAAGGTAGCCCCAGACATTTTGCCAGAAGTGTGAATCATCGCTCAGTTCATTCAAATTCATCCAGTGTCACCTTGTTTGGGACTTCCTTCATTGCTTTTATTGTTACGCACGCTCTCTCCCCAACCGGGTCTGCCTGCCTCTAGGCCAGCCATTTGGTCAGCCTGTATCCCCCTAACCATCCTGTCAGGGTGTCCCTCTCTCCCACGCTGGGACCTTGATTCCTGGGTCCCGTTTCTTTGTCATGTGCGTGTGTGCGTGTGTGTGTGTGTGTGTGTGTGTGTGTGTGAGGTACATGCTCTGAAGCTTTCTGAGAATAAGATACATCAGAAATACAGTTTAGAGAACTCATACATCTAAACATATCTCTCTTCTACCCTCCGCCTGAATGCATGGTCTGGTTGGAAATGGAATTCTGGTTTGGAAATCATCTTTCCTTAGAATTCTGAAAGCGTTGCCCTCCTGTCGAGCAGTGTGAGAAGTCTGGTGCTGGAGTTGTTAGCCACGATCTCCTCCCCTCTCGTCCGGAACCCCTGTTTTCCCGGGGCTGGGCCTCCTGGGACCGCGCGCTGCTGTTCTTGTCTTTATTTCTGACTTCTCTGGTTTTCCTTCTTCCTCCACCAAAATCGTTACTGCATCTTTCATTTTTGCCCTCTGCCTTTTAACTTTAAGATTTTTTATGATTCCTGTTTCATAATCCACCGCCCCCTTTTTTTAATAACCCCTGATTCTTACTTCACAGGTAGAAATAATTTCACTTGACTTTCTGAGGATAGCAATTACGGTGTCCTTTTTTTAAAAAAAGCATCACTTTGATTTCCCACACGTCCATTTTTTAATGTTGTTGGCTTTGATCTCCAGCTTCCAGGCTTTTTCTTGACGTTAACGGGGCTGCCTCATTGTGTACGTTTGGGGCGGGCATGTGCGCGCTCCTGTGCGCGCTGTTTATCTGTGCGCTCCCTGGAGGCTGATCCAGCTGCTCTCTTCGGGAACCCTACACCTTCAGCCCTCCTGGAGTTTCCCGCGGGGACGGTCAGTTTTCCGCACACGTGTCTTCCCATTTTCTGCCTGGGAGGTATGAGCCTCGCCGTCGGGCTTTCTCATCGCTGGGTGACGGAAAGCAGCTGCAGCGTCCACACCCCACTGTGGGACTTCCAATTATTGTATGTCTGTTGCCAGTAACGTCACTGCTGCAGCAAGATCCACTTCACCTCTCTGTTCCCCATTGCTGCGCATTGCTCTCTAGGCATCGGCTGCTTTTGCTGCTGAGAGCGGGCCCCTGCGGCCGTTCTTTGGAGAACTGCCGCTGGGACCCCGGACCCCTTGGCGGATAGGTGCAGAGTCGCAACACCGGGGCGTTTCCACGGACCTTTCCCGAACCGGGACAGGGCTGGACCGATGACTCTCAGGGTGGGAGTGTCCATCTGGCGGCCTCGGCTCAGGGTGGCACGGCTCAGGTGCGGTGCTTAGCTTTGTGGTCTCGTGGAGCTGTGGTTGACGCTTCCTGCTTGTGGGCTTCCTCCGTCCTCCCGGGTCCTACACTCCTCACTCGTCCTCCACGAAACCTTGCTGTATCACGTGCCTTTGTCTCGGGGACGTTTCCGGGAACTTGACCGAAGACATCTCATTTTCAGTGTGGTACCTGTGCCTGGGGTCCCTTTCTGGGTCATCTTATTCCCAGCGCCATCTTATTCGGGTGGGAGAACGTCAGACTTGGAATGTGTCGCTTCCAAACACAGCTCTTAGGTCTTTGATGAATTTACCAGAGGCAGAGTTCTGTTGACTAGAGGACTTGCTTAGTAAGTAGTAAGTTCACCATCCTCGGAAGTATACAAGCAGACACGAATGCTTGCTTGATGAAGTGTTTGGAGATAGGGATTCAAACAATTCGCAGGGAGGCTGAACGCAGATTCTCCGGCATTTGGATTTTAACGCAGGTGATGAAACCATGTCGCCCTGGCTGGTATAGCTCAGTGGATTGAGCTCAGCTGCGAACCAAAGTATCGCAGGTTTGATTCCCAGCCAGGGTGCATGCCTGGGTTGCAGGCCTCGGCCCCCAGCAACCGCACATTGATGTCTTTCTCTCTCTCTCTCTTTCTCCCTCCCTTCCCCCTCTAAAAATAAATAAATAAATAAATCTTAAAAAAAAAAAGAAAGAAAGAAAGAAAGAGAAAGAAAGAAACCGTGTCAGGGAGCAGCAGAGAAAGCTCACGGAGGGAGCACACGCTCAGCGTCGGAGTTTTGTCCTGTTCCCACGTGGGGCTCTTTTGAGGCTGCGAGTACAGTTAGCGCCTGCCGACCTGTGAGTGGTGCCTACGTGCTCACTTCCCAGCAGCAATTACGGCGCGATGAAAGGAGTACCTAACCACTCGCCCTAAAAAGGCAGACGACACAAGCTTTGTCTACCCTTGGCGTTTCTCTGCCTCACGTTCGTTACCAAAACTGCGAGTCGGAGTTCAACATTCGCGCACTTCCACAGTCACGCGCCTGTAGGTCCGTGTTCTGGGATCCGCCGGTCGTCTCCCTGGTACCAGTGTGCACACGCAGAGCAAAGGGCGCCGGGCAGGGCTCCGAGCAGAGCGCTGGCGACTCTGTCCCACAGAGCTGTAGAGACGCCAGTGTGTCTCCACCCACGAAGGCTGAGATTTGAACCTCAAGGTCAGAGTCGGGGAGACTCTTGTCTCGGCCACCCCCCGTTGTCCCCCATAGTTGTTGAACATCTGGGCAGGAGAGGCCATTCTGTACTTGGTCCTCAGGTCCTCAAAAGCCTGGGCCAAAGAAACACCAATAACCCATTTCTTTTCACCTTGGAGTAACCAGAAGTTTCTTTTTTAGAAAATAAATGTTACTATCTCCAATTTTCTTTTTGCATTACAGAAGACCTGGCCAAACCTCCAAACACACAAACAAGCAAGCTAGCAGGCAGCGAAGAAGCTGAGGGCCCCTCCGTCTGGGCTGGCTCCAGAGGCGCCTGCAGTGGGAGCATTTGCTCGAGTGCCCGCACTAGAGTCTGACTCCGGACGCCCAAGTGCACTCGCGGTGCTCGGTGCCCTTCCCCGTGAGACAGGAATGCCCTGGGTACCTGCCTGTTCAGGTGCACTCCTCCCACTCATCCAGCCCATCCATCAACAAGCAGTTGTTGGGTCTCTACCACCGTCAGGGACTTTTCTAGGAGTCGGGGACGAATGATGGTCTACCCACTGCTCACAAGCTCCTGTTGGTGCCACCTTGGCCTTGACTTTCAATAACCCTGCTCTTGACCTCTGTAAGCCCCGCTCTCTGGACAGTTTTCCCTATCACCTGTGCAGCGGCCCCCTTCCCATTTCTCTTCCTTCCTTACCTGGCATGGACCCCAGAGTCTGTGATTCTATGCAACCTCTTCAGGGCCCTCCTCCACCCCCCCCCCCCCCACCAACACCAGTCTCCAGTCCTGGATGAACAACATCCTCTGCTTTCCCTGTTTTTTCTAAGCTTGGCTCTCTCTAATATCAATAGAGAGATTTCCAGATGTGAGGAATGTGATCCTGGATTCATCTGGACCTTGTTACTCGCCTGCTACCTTTGTCCCCATCGGTGGTGGACAGACCCTTTGGTGACTCCCAGCCATCCTACCCTCCTTCTCCTGCTGCTTCGGATAATGCCTCCCCTTTTCATGTGGACAGCACCTGTGACTTGTTTCTGACAACAGGACATGGTAAAAGGGATGGGATGGCACCCCTATGAGTGTGTTGCGTTAAGTAAAAACCCATCTTCGTGTGCCAGAGTCAGGGACTCTGTGTGGACCCAATGGCGTAAGTGACCTGTGGAAAAAGTGCACATGGCAAGGAACCGTGGTGGGCCTCTCAGGCCGTGGGTGGCCCCCCTCGGATGCTTTGCAAAAAGCTGGGGTCCTTGGTCTTATGGCTGCAAGAACATGAGTGTTGGCAACAACTTGCATGAACTTGGAAGCGGGTCCTCCCCAGTCCAGTCCCAGACGAGAACACAGCCCAGGCGGCTCCTCCGCGGAAGCCTGTGAGACCCCGAGCAGGGAACCCAGGTGGGCCACCCTCACACCCCAGAACTGGGACAGCACATGGGTATTGTTTTCGGCTGCTAAGTATGTGGCAGTTTGTTACACAGTGGTAAAAAATATATATACTGCCCTGATCTCTTTGTCCTTTGCAAGGGGTGGGTGTCAACTTTGCCAGTTTCTCTTCTGCCCCGTTGCACGTACTACTTAGCAGAATGGGCTTGAGATCAGAGAAAATAAGGAGACCAGCTATGAGTTCCATCAGCTTCCCCATCACCCCTGAACTTGTCCAGCTCTCCTGCCTCCCTCTCTCCACCCCGGCCCGGCCCCGCCCACTCATCACTGGACTCTGCCCCCCCAGGTCACCCCATGGCTTTGTTAGCTGCTCTCTTCCTTGTATCTTTCGTTCTCAGGTCTCCACATCCTCTTTCCCCTCCGTCTCTCTGCGGGGCCCCTCCTCCCCATCAAACGCACCAATCCAATGCGAACACTCGTGATGAACGACCAACTGCCCTTGGCCTTGCCTTCCTGCCAAGGTGTAGCCCTTTCTCATGACCACACAATTGTCTTAAAAGCAGACTCCACGGGCCATCATCTCCTGAAACTCTTCACCCCTTTCCTGCCCCCCGTTACCGTGGGTGCCACCACTTCCCTGAGAATGTTGTGGGTGAGGGTGGCCGTAGGCCTCCAGAGGCCAAATTCTTTTTTCATGGTTTTCCTTCCTACTGTCCTCTGTCACTTTTTGGCATAAAAAAAAAAGTTTCTTTGTAATTATAAAACTTTTGCTCCCAAGTTTTATCTACTGCATTTCTCTGGTATAGTTAATCCTTTGAGAAATCTTATAGATGATTCATTAATTCTTAATTACCTACTCTAAACCTTCTGGGGTCATTATGAGATTTCCTCCATAATATGCGGCCTACTTTGTGTCTTCTGCTAATAGGAAGCTATGCTCATTAGAATTAGAAAAATTTTCCAATGCATCCTCACATTCTTCTGATTTTACAAGGAAAGGAGGCGTCGTTTGCTTCGGGCAGAGGACGGGAAGGGCCGTGTGTGCGAACCGAGTGGAAAAGAAGTGGGTCACACTGACGATGAACTGTTGAGGGGTTGCTTCCGTTTTATAGGCCATTTTACTCAACTGTCCTGTGGGCATAAAATTCTATTCTCTAGTTTGGAGCAAAATTCACTTAATATTTGCTAATGATAGCAATTTAACCCAAGCATTTAGACCTAATACAATTTTCCCAATGACTCAGAATGTATTAATTAGCAAACATTTATTGATCACTTACTATGTCTGTGATTTTACTACGTTCTGCCAGTATTGTGGGTAGCCATCGTTATCTCTGAGTTATGGATGAAGAAGCAAATCCAAGCCCTGGCTGGCGTAGCTCAGTGGATTGAGCGCGGGCTGCAAACCAAAGTGTTGCAGGTTCGATTCCCAGTCAGGGTACATGCCTGGGTTGCAAGCCATAACCCCCAGCAACCACACATTGATGTTTTTCTCTCTCTTTCTCCCTCCCTTCCCTCCCTAAAAATAAATAAAATAAAATCTTTAAAAAAAAAAGAAACAAATCTGAAGAGCTCCGAGCAAGCAGGCGGAGGCAGAGTTCCCGTGCGGGTGTAACTCTGTGGCAGAGACCCCCAGGGCCCTGCACGTGCCCCAGGGTTCCCCTCCACCAGGTGCCGTGGAAACCCACTTTTCCGGGCTTTGCTTGCAGTGACCTCCCATCCCTGCGACCGAGTCTGGGCCAGAGAAATGTGTGTGGAGTGACAGGAACCACTTTCGGAGGTGGTCCTTGCAAACACCCCATGCGACGTCCAGCCCTCTTTTCACCGTTTGCAGTGACGCTGGAAGCTGCAAGTGCAGGATGGTGTGGCCCGGGGCTCTGAGTCATCGTACGGAGGAGAAGTGACCGGGAGGACTTTCCAAGCCTTGCTGCATTTTACATAAGAAGAGAGGTATAAATGTTTATCGTGGTGGTTGGCTCTGATTTCTGTGGCAGTGTCTAGCACTGCTTACTCTAAGAAACGGCTACTGGCCCCTGGCTTTGCGGCTCAGCTGGAGGGACTATTCTTCCATGCGTCAAAAGGTCGCTGGGTTGGTTCCCTGTCAGGGCACAGGCCTGGGTTGCAGGCCAGGTCCCCCGGTCGGGGGCATGCGAGAGGCAACCGATCGATCGATGTATCTCTTGCACGTTGATGTTCCTCCTCTTTTCTTTCTCCCCCCCTTCCCCTGTCTCTAAAAATAAATAAATAAATAAATAAATAAATAAATAAATAAATAAATAAATAAATAAAATCTTTTTAAAAAATAAGGAACTGCTCCTGGGATTGGGGTGCTGTTATAATCAGTATTGATTCAGTAGTCAAACAGCAGGAAGGAGGAAATGGATGTGGTTTCCCCTCTTTGACGAGGTGACATTGGAGCAGACACCTGGATGACATGAGGATGGGAGCCTAGTGGCAGAGGTGTATCAAGGAGGCCGTTATGCCCCAGGGGACAGTGGCGAGGGGTGAGGGACGGGGCCTGATCGCCTGTGGCCTCTCAGGCAATGCTGGTGACTTTGGGTCCAGGGGGCTGGCTCTCAAATGCCTTGAACAAAAGTCAAAGTGACTCTTCCGGAGAAATGCACCCTGTGACTCACACACTGGCTCTAGTGATGACAAAAACGCTGGTGACACAGACGCACATGAAGAGCTCGAGTCCCGTTCCTTAATGAACATAAACTGCTGTTTCATGTGAGATTTTAAATGCACACGCACAGCTACATTTACATATTAATTATTAAAAGTATACTTTTGAATATATCATCTACTCTACATATATTCTTCATATTTATATATAAAATATTCATTGTAACAGCTACCTATACATTATAAAATACATTATAGCATACATTAGAGTACAATACATTATACTATATAAATAGTATTCTATATACTATTTATTTAATATCTCATTAAGAAATTGGAAAATTGTTTTATAGTAATGTCATATTCAGGAACATACATTTCTTATGCACTTATATATATATGTCTTATATACTTATGCAAAGACGAAAATGCACAATCTTTGCTTTTAAGCAACCAATGAATATACAACTCAGAAGCCACAGAAATTTTTATCTGACAGAAACATGAGCAATGGCCTCAAACTGCCTTATTTCCACAGGCACAGAAGTGGGAGTCTGTCCCGGGCAGGTGTGTGGCCGGCTGGAACCACGCAGCGGGGTGGTTTGGGCGGAGGGCGGCGCTGCGCCCAGCGGCTCTCGCTGCGTGGGCCTGCCTCTCCCAGGGACGTTCCGGGTTTGGGCGGAGACTTCGGAGTCACCTGCGCTGACATTTTCAGGCAGTTTAGCTCCACGCCAGGACTGTGCCTGTCAGAGGTGCATTTGCCACCAGGGGCCACTCCCACCACAGCTTGTCCCTAATAATAAAGAGTAGCTACTGGGACTTGAGCACCTACTATGTGCAGGAGCTGGAGTCTGCCTCAAGAGCCTGTGCTCTCAACCTGGTCTGACCGCCCTGCCCTGCCCCTGACTGGCACAGGCACTCGATAAACGGCGGTTTGCATTCTTGGGGGGCAGGGAGTGTAGAAAGGAAAATGATTCGAAGGCACAAGACCAGTGTGTGAGTGTAATTTAAAGCCAGCCTTCTCGGAAGGTCAGCCTCCTGGAGGGAGCTGGAGACATCGCTCCCATCAGCACGCGGGTGAGCCCTGCTGGGCTCCCCGCCTCCCCTCCTTGCTCAGGAGCAGGTCCCCAACAATGCCGTGTTGTCTCCGTCACTATCAGCTGACCGCCCCGGGAACCCCACCGCCTGCCCGACTCCAGCCTTATCTCCAAACAGGACACCCTCCTCTGCACATCACTGAGCGGCTGGCGACGCCAGCTCCGGGCCTCAATCGCGCTCTGTTCACCGGTGACCCCGAGGCGGGAGCAGAGGAGGGCCGGGCGGGCCGCCCCCTTTCCACCTGAGTGAGTGCGATAGGAGGCCCCGCCGTGGAGCGCCCAACCGCCCCAGCCTCGCTCGCTGGGCGCCCTGGGAACCCGCACCCCTGCATGAAAGGCCCTTCTTGTTCTTCGGACTGCAGCCAGCTGGGAGCAAGCCTTGGAGGGGCTTTTCATGTGGCCGCATCCAGGCGCTCGCAGCGCTGGGGCTGCATCTAAACAGCCAAGTGGAAGGTAACCTGATAGGCAGGTATGTCCGAAGCCTGGGATAGGGCCTATAGTCACTCACCCCTGCTTTTTAAAGTTGAAATGCAAATAGCTATCAAGGCTCACTTCCCCCGGCTTTCTTAAACATCTCCGTGTGTCATTTAGCAAGCAGCCACATGTATTTCATAGTTAGCAGGACGCCAAAGTTCCGAAAACGTAATTGGCTTCTGCCATATTTTTCCACATTCAGCTCATCGCGGCCGTGTAGGGCCGTACTGTTCGTTGGTGTCATCAGCCACGGGGCGTGCTCTCACTGCGCAGTTTCTGCCCCTGCGGGGCCCTCGTGGCTCCCCCAGAGCAGCCAGCAGCCGGGAGCAGGTGAGGGCTCAGTGAAGAGTGAACTGCTCCCTTAAGGAGACCGAAGGGTGTTGCAGGCTCTTTTGAACTTTTATTTTACTCTGGATGTTGGTATTGCTGGTGGGAAATGGCTATCACAGGAAACCCTGGCTGGGTGTCATTGACCTTGGCAGAGCCACCCTCCTCTCTGAGATTGGATCCTCTCATCTGCCGCGGGAAGGGTCTCTTCCCACTAGGACTACTGTAGGGCAGGTTTTGGAAGAAGCCACGCACCGTCTGAGGTTCAGGTTGGTCCCCAGGTGACCAATCCTGCAGGTCCTCCCTGGACTTAGAAATGTCCTGTGATGCTCACGCCGGGAAAGACCCCAGTGAACCTGGACAGTTGGTCGCCTCATCACGAACAATTTTATTCCTGCCTTTCTAAATACTTGTATTAGTAAAAACTGCAGGATTTGTGTACCATTTGTATTTTTAGTAGCAGAGACCTCAGCTTTGTCGGAGGTGACACCGTCTTGTTCAGACTGTACGATGTTTCCTGTAGAAGTGGTGGCGGCCGCTGTAATAAGGTGTTGGAACTGTCTTCTCCACCAGGGATGTTTGGTTTTCACAGCGACTAGGAAGTGAGTCAGGCCCCGGGGCCAACTGCCCGGGGCGGGGGGGGGGCGGGGTGCTAAGGCTCCTGTAAAAAGAAGGGTTTCATTCAGAGGGCCTGCGGCAGCCCTGCCGGGGAGCAGTGGGTCTGGCTGGGTTCCTGCCCCCATCCTGCTCCTGCTCCGTGATGGGTTCACGGTCCAGCCCCTTGGCAGAACAGAGCCGTTCCTGGGGGGTGGGGTGGTGGGGGAGCTGCTCTCCAAAGAGAAGCTTTGACACTACTCACTCGTTGATTTGGGGAAGTACTTGTTGAACATGCACTGTGTGCTCTGGGGATGAGGTGGTGAATAAGGAAGACGTGGTTTTGTCCTCACGCTGCTTATATCTGATAAGGAGCAGAGTCCCCAAAGCTGAGGACTGCTGGGAGGAAGGAAATGCAAGAGGATGGGGGGCCCCGGGCGGGGACAGTGAAGGAGGAAATGGGGTCCCTGAGGCCCCTCCCCTGGGGTGGCTGACAGGCATCTCCCTGGGAACAGGTCCCAAATAATAATGAACATAGTGCATTCGACTGCCCCAAACCCTGGTTTCCACACAGTGTCCCGTGCAGAAGAGGACGGCCCGTTTCTCAGGCTAGAATCTTCGCAGCCATCCTTCCTCTCCTACCCCACGCCCAGTCCCTCAGCACATTGGGTTACATGAACCTTCGCAGTAGAATTCAGCCACAGTACCTTAGCTTCCCTGGTACAGCCCAGGCTCAACGTTGCTGGCAGAGGGGCCCTTTGCATGGCCCTTTAATAGTAACAATAACAGGAACGGCCACAAGAATGAGGAACACCTGCAGCACTTAGTCTGTGCCTGCTAGACCTGGAATTGCTTTGTAAATACCGCTTTAAGCCCTGGCTGGTGTGGCTCAGTGGACTGAGCACTGGCCTCCAAACTGAAGGGGCGCCAGTTCAATTCCCAGTCGGGGCACATGCCTGGGGTTGCGGGCCAGGTCCCCAGTCAGGGGCACGTGAGAGGCAACCAACGGATACACCTTCCACACACTGATCTTTCTCTCCCTCTCTTTCTCCCCGCCTTTCCCTCTCTCTAAAAGTAAATAAATAAAATCTTTTTTAAAAATACTACTTTAATGTGACAATCCTACGAGGTGGGCACTGCAGTCAGCTCGGCTATATACACTCCTAAACTCCAGTGCCGCGTGCAAAATTGCAACAAAGAAAAGGAACGGCAGGGCTGGAGGAAATGCAGGCAGGAGCACAACACTGAAAAACCTCACTGGTGTGACATTTTAAAACACTTTTTAAAAAATGTTTATTGATTCAGAGAGAAATCGGTTAGTTGCCTCTCATATGCACCCCACCTGGGGACTGAACCCACAGCCTAGGTATGTGCCCTGACTGGGAATCGAACCCCCAACCTGTTGGTGTACAAGACAATGCTCCAACCACCCGAGCCCTACCAGCTAGGGCCAGTGAGAGAGTTTTAAAGAAATACAGGAACCTAATAAAAATGGTAGCACAGTTCTGCACATGTTAAATGATTCAGCAATACATAAATCCCACACCTGCTAAGGTACTTTCCCTTGAAAAAAATGAAGTTTGCTTGTAGAAGTGGGTGTTGGAAAAATTCAACAGGGTCATTTGGTGAGTTACTGTGACACGGTGGAAGGGGGGTGACTGAAATGGACAAGCGAACACCACTCGGGGAGGGGGTGGCCCCTGGCACGGTGGCGAACTAGGTATGAATGGGCGTCTGTGTTTCCCCGAGGGACTCCACTGAACAGGGTAGTGTGTGGTTCGGTGTTCATGCTGCGTGTTCTGCGGTTAAAGTTACATGTAGCCAAACACAGACCCGCTGGAATCTGCTCAACTTGTCCGCTAGCATATCAGAACTCCCATTAGAACAAATCTGTGTTTTCAAAACAAGCGTTACAGGATAACGGACCTTATTGCCAGCCCCATTGAACAGATTAGGAAACTGAGGCACAGAGGCGTAAAATACCCAAGGTGGAGTAGCTGATAAGTGGTGGAAGTGGTTTTTGAACTTGAGCTGGATTTCAGAATCTTTGTGCTCGGTCTTTGGAGTCCTGTTCTGTAGGCTGGGGCCGGAAAGCACAGCAAGATTCAGCCTTGGGATCAGGGTCTTTAGTGACCTTGACTCTGACTAGCCGGACTTGCCCTTGACTTCCTTATGGAATGATCTTGCAGAGCTGGCCCCAAGTGGGAAAATGTCGCTTGTATTGATGGGCATGCACGTGCGGTGGGTGTGTGGTATTATTCATCGTGGACCGGACACTGGGGTTGTCTTTCAGTTCCTAAAGAATGAAAATAGCAGAGGTGGGTCCTTCAATTCTCGCCACTCAAAGAGGAGAAGGAAGCACAGGGCAGTTAACTAACTTGTCCGAGATCACACAGCAGAGCCAGGATATGAATCTGGATGATATAATGGCTAAGGCCACACACTCCCTGAACTGTCACACTGCTCAGAATGGCCTCCTTTGCAACACAGGGAACATAATTTTAGAGCGCGGGGACTTCAGAATCCTGTGATAGAACGATACAGATCATTGTGTCGTTGAAGAGAGGGACAGTGGCTGGCTGAAGCCCACCTGGCTGACAGAGGGGTGTCCCCGCGTCCCAGCCCAGCCCCCGGAGCCTCCCCGCTGCACCTGGACCCTGTGGTGCTGGGTGTCCTTTAAACGGACACCCATCTAAGGTGCGCTGAGATGAGCCTTTCATCTTCAAAGACTTTGAAATCTGGGGCAGTTTTCCAGCAAGGAAAATGCTTCTTAACACCCACGCCATGTGGTAGCAATAACCGCGGCGTTCTGAACACGTTTGAAATTTGACAGATCTCTGGGTAATTACCACATCATTTGGTAAACGAGCATTACCGACAAGTCTCTGGGGAGAGACTCCTTGCCGATGCCTTGGCATCACCCCGAGGCCGTCCCCAGCCACGCCAGGGGATCCATCTCTCGGCCCCCCACCCCCACCCCAGCTCCTGCGGGCATCGAGCCTCGTATGCAGGAGCCAGAGCAGGGAGCGCACTGTTTAGGGGGGAGAGGGACTGACTGCGCACATCACTGCCCTGAAGGATGTCACTCCGCGGATACTCCGTCCCTCCTTGGAGAAGGAGAGCGCCCCCTCCCGGCTGCATCCAGCCCATCCCCCCACCTCGGTGGACGTGCAGGACGCAGTGCTGGGAGCATGCGCTGGGCTTCTGGACCCAGCCGAGCGTGGCTGGGAGGGGCAGGTGTTGGAGTCAAACGCAGTCTAGCCACCAAGGAAAGACTTGACCCATATCCTTGAACTTCTTCGAGTTCTGGTCGTTTTATCTGGAAGCAGGAAACAATTCAAACCTCCCTCGCAGGTGATTGCGAGGAGTCATGGAGGTAACGAAAGGCCGAAAGGCCCGAAGAGCCAGTTTATTTAGACGGCGCCACCTGGGGACTGCAGGGCCGGCTCTGTTACTGGGGTCCCACGCAGCCGCACACAGCAGGCAGGCAGGCAGCTGGGCTTGGCGGAGTTCCAGCGAAGCTCCACTCACACAAACAGGGGGCGGGCAGGGTTTGGTCCGTGAGCCGCACCTCCGATACAGAGCCTCTAGGTCAAAGTCAGGCACGTGGTCGGCGCTAAGTAGAAGCTGTTATTATTATTATTATATTTTAATTGCTGTTACTACTACTACTCTGCTTATTCCATCACTACGGCTGGATGACCATGGGCAACCACGATGCGCTGGTGGTGTGAAAATAAGGCGAGATCCCTACATAATGACAACAAAAATAATAAAGAAATAATACAGGAAGGCACCATGCTCCCGACAGTCTTCTAAGAATTTCATATGTATTCACTCATTTCAGCCTCAGGTGGATTTAATTCTCCCCATTTTGCAGGTAAGAAAAATGAGACAAAGAGATCTTAGTACCTTGCCCACAGCTGATAGCTAGGATTCAAACCGCCGTGATACGGCTCCCGAGCAGGTTCACTGCCATCATTACCATATTTTTCGGACTATAAGACACACTCTCGGCCCTGGCTGGTGTAGCTCAGTGGATTGAGTGCAGGCTTCGAACCAAAGTGTTGCAGGTTCGATTCCCAGTCAGGACACATGCCTGGGTTGCAGGCCATGACCCCCAGCAACTGCACATTAATGTTTCTCTCTCTCTTTCTCCCTCCCTTCCCTCTCTAAAAAATAAATAAATAAAATCTTAAAAAAAAAGACACACTCTCCCCCCCAATTTGGGAGGAATAATGATTGTTAATGCTGCTGTTGAGTTCTGTTTGCGTTTACACTGGTGAAATAGTATGTTATTTATGTTATTAAATATTTTACCATATTTTTTGCTTCAACATTTTTTTTCCTGTTTTCCTCCTCTAAAGCCTAGGTGCAGCTTAGGGTCCGAAAAATACGGTACTTGGAAAGCACTTTGTCATGGTCATCTGCTACGGGATTCTGTCAGGCCGTTCTCTGCCTCTCCTTCGAACGCCACGCCCTCCTGAGGGTCTGGGGGGTGCCGGTGTTTGTGGCGTGGCCTGTTGAAGAGCTGGACCTCTGGCCCCGTCCTGTCCTCGCCTGGGGCGCTTAGCTCCCCATCATCAGCTGAAACTGCTGCCCGTGTGGCAGATGTGCGGGGCCCAGCAAGTTGTGCCCGAGCACCCGGGCTGCTCTCGCTCCCGGGTGCTGGCTGAAGGACTTCGGTGCCAGGGCGCCCGTGACCTACTTGATTACTTTCCCTCCGCCCATTAACAGTGACATTATTAGAGCCTGGCAAAGGTCTGCTGGGAGAGGAATAGCTCTTATTTGGGTGGGACGATTATTTCATTTCTACCACATATTACGTCCTTTAAAACAAACAACGTGTAGACATCATTTCATTTTGGAAACATCGTTACCAAGCCCCAGATCCAAAACGTGGCAGATGTGCATGGTGGTAAAATTTCCACTTCAAGTGAAATGTTAATTTCTCAGGGATTTATGGCCACCTTTCCACTGCGGGGTGTATTGCCCTCTGGCTTTAGAGCCCTCGGTCCCCTTTGAACTTGTCACCTGCGCCCAGAACCTGTGTGTGGGCCCGAGAGGGCAGGGCTGGGGCTTTGCCCCCTCCTCGGGGGCCTCACGATGGCAGATCCAATCAGAACAGCGAAACAACCCGTGTGTTGCTGGAGACACGTAACATCAGCCAGAGAAGGGGGGAGACACCGTGCCTTCTCGTGGGGCAGCCGGCTGAACAGGATGACTTAGTGACGTGTGATTCATACACATACACGGGCGTGGGTCTCGGGGGAGCCGGGCGGGGGGCTGACCGGAGAGAACACACCCTCCTTCCCTGTTTCCACGTCTTTCCCAGCCTCACAGAACCCACCCCGGGCTTCTACACAGGCTCTGGGTGAGCTCGTAGGGAGAGACGGTTTTTCCGTGCGTGGTGGGTATTCCGTTTGAGGCCACACAGTCTGCTGTTTCAGAGAACCACCGCTGGGCAATGTTCCTCCACCGGGTTTATTTGGAAATGTCAGCATCTTCAGTGGCACTCACCCATTAAAGGTGGAGAAAGCAGCTAGCCAAAGCCAGATGGCATGTGTGCGTGCGCGCGCTCCCCCATGCCGGCAGGCGGGGTGCGGGAAGGTGGAGGAGGCGAGCTTCAAGGGAGCGGATCACTCGGGGGCGGGGGGGGGGGCAGCGGGGGGAGAAGGAGCGCTCTGAATAAAAATAGCATGCGCATGCACGCCTGCCGTGCACCCCCCCTCCCCCTCCCCCCCTTAATGATTTCTCCTCTGACTCGTGTTTGGCGCTCGGAGAAACACAGCGGGCGGGCGCGAGCACGGTCACTCCGCGGGAGGGAGTGGAGGGAGCCCGCCTGCCAGGTGGGGTTTCCAAGCCTGCGCAGCTCTAAACTTCTCCACATGTGAACAAGTGTTTACAGTTTTAAAGATGTGTTGAGTAATTGCACATGCGAGGTATCTCCCCTCTAACGCGCCCAGCATGTTCCCGGGCCTTTGCAGAGAACACCCTGGTTGACAATGAAATTGTTTGCCTTCTCCGCGCCGAGGCTTAAGGAGGCACTGGTTTGTGTTGAGATGTAATTGGTAGCAGCACTTGTGCCTTTGTAGGTCTCTTTCAGCTACTGAAAATTACTGCCTTAATCCACTCGGTGCTTACCCGGATTACGGGGGAGGAGCCCCATGGAGTGGCCGTGCTTCCAGCTGATTTGGAGGCTCCCCCAACATTTCGAAACGCGGGTAGAAAAACAAAAACAACGGCCTCCATTCTCTTTCGGATTCTCTCAATTTTCAAGAATTTTGCATCCCCCCGGAGAATAATCGAAGAATTGTTCTTTTTCAACGGGAACATCCTTGAAAAGCCTCCTGTTTGTACAGATGGGCTTGCTCTGCCCCCCCCCCCCCACTGCATGGGAAGAGAGCGGGTGGCACCTCAGGGAGACAGGCAGGGCGCTCTGCGCTGCTTGTTATTTTTTACAGCGTTCTTTGTCTTCTCTCTGGCTTCCAGCAAAACACAGCCAGAATGGTTTGGCAGGTCACTCCGCACTAGTAAAACCCTGTCAGCCACAGCCGAGGCCCAGCGTGAGGCTGGCCAATCGGAGGGGCATACCCAACCCCATGCACCCACCTTCCCGTCGGCCCTCCGGTGGGCTCCCACAGGGGAGTGAGACCAGGGCGATGGCCTCACCCTTCAGCCCTGTCACCCGCCTGTGGTCCCCCAGCTGTCCCAGGGTGTCCCCACCTCAGCTGCCGGACGAGGGAAACGCATGAGCTGGCTGGCACCCCTCAGTTCACTTCAGGGCGGCATTTTCCGACTTGAGATCGTTCCCACTACTGTTTTGTAATTTTCCCAACTGAGCGCTGCGGCATCAGAGGAAGAATCTCTGAGAGGCAGGGCCCGGGGACTGCACCCTCCCATCCAGCTCTGTCCCTGCCCCGGATACCCTGCTCACGGTGGCCTCCAGGCCTCCCCCGCCAGGCAAAGCCTCGCCTGAGAGCTGAGCGTGTGTTTGGACGGCAGGCCTTCCAAATTCTGAAGTCTTATCGGTGTCTGAGCCTGAGCGTCGCCTTGCTGGAATTAGACATTAATTACATTTAAACGAGAAGCGAAATCTTGTTCATTCTCTTTGCTTCCACCCCAAACCTTTTCTGTGGGATCTCGCTGCCTCCCCTCCTCCTGAGCCAGGCGGGGTGGCCATTGATGAGTTCTGTGCTTAGTAGGTGGTCTGGTGCAGAGACAGTTGGATACCCCTGCTCTTTCTTCCCCCTGTACCCCCCTAGCTGTGGCGGCAGAATTGGGGCATTTATTATTCTAGGGCAGTTGTTCGCTTCTTTGCTGTTTTGTGAGATTCTCAAGGGTAGTTTCTGTGGTTGCTGGTTTTTGATGAGCAATTCTCAACGGAAGACCCGACAGATCAGGTGCTCAGTAACTACTGTCTGAATGACTCCTGCAGTCTCCCTGGACCTGCGTGTGTTTCTGAGATCAGTGTCAGTCCCAGACTGGTGCTGAAGGTAGAATTCCTGCAGCGTGGACCAGAGGCAAGGGGACTGGGTCGGAAGTGGGACTATGAGGTCCAGACAGTGTTCCACTGGGGACAGTCCGCAGAGCAGTGGGCCCCGGGCAGCTCCGTCGTGGAGGAGGCAGGGGCCCACGGAAGCCCAGGGAGACCGGACAGGAGAGAAGTGTGCGGGCACCCGGTCCTTCCCCCACAGACGCTGAGTGTCTGAAGAAGGGGGCCGGGCACTAGATGGGGTCCTGCGGGCCCAACAGGAACCGAAGAGAAGCCAACACCCTCTCCCCGGGACATAACTGAGGGAGATGGAGAGTATGTAGAATTAATGACTCTGAAACACGCCAGGAAGGAAATACATGCCTCCCAGCAAGGGGCAAGAATAGGCCTGAATCCAGGGGCCATGTGACCAAGAGCAGACAGGGCAGGTGATGCAGGCAGGGGCCTGGGCTCAGAGAATCAGAGAGGGCACCTGGGGTCACAACAGGGTACAAGGCAAGGTTGGAGTCACAGTGAGGGGGGGGGGTCGTGAATCCAGAAATCTGTCTGGCCTTGAGTCAGGAAGGAGGAGACAGGGTGAGCTTCCGGTTCAGGGCCAATTTCTTGCTTTCTTTCTCTCTTTTTTTTCCCTTAGTTTTTCTTTTGTTTTGTTTTCTTTTCTCTTTTCTTTTCTTTTCCTTTCCTTTTCTTTTTCCTTCATCTCTCCTCCCTTCCTTCCTCCCTTCCTTCCTCCCTTCCTTCCTTCCTTCCTTCCTCCCTCCCTCCCTTCCTTCCTTCCTTCCTTCCTTCCTTCCTTCCTTCCTTCCTTCCTTCCTTCCTATATTCACAGAGCATCCACCACCTGACTGTTACAAGCACACAACAAAATCAATACAATTCCCGCTCTCACAGAGCTTGCAAGCTAATGAAGAAAACAATCAACTGGCAATTAGACAAGTTTATCTAATTATACCCATTGGGAAGTGCTACGGGGAAAGAAGCAGGGGCCACGCTAGAGTAACCAGAGACTCCAACTGAAAGTGGGGGTGTCGGGGAGCCTCTTCGAGGACGAGACAGGTGGCCTGAGGGAGTCGGCCTGGTGCACGGTGGGGGAGAGGACGGCCTGGGCAAAGCAAACCACCCACGTGGCAGGTCTTCAGAACAGCGCCCCCCATAGAGACCGACACCCCGATTCCCAGAACCTGTGCCTGTCTAACCTGACACGACGACAGGGTCTTGCAGGTTCTGGGCAGTGCTGTGACAGGGGAAGAGCGCCTGGATGACCCAGGTGGGCCCGGTCTCGTCCTGTGAGCCCTTGAAGGCCTCGAGCCCCTCCCAGCTGCCGTCAGAGGAGGACATGGCCCCCTGAGAGCAGCCAGAGAGACGCACTAGCTGGAGCTGGAGGAAGGGGCCACCGGCCTCTGCAGCCTGAGAGGCAAGAAAACAGAGTCGCCTCCAGGAAGGGACCTGTCCTGTCAACACTCGGACTTTGGCCCAATGACACTGTAGGGCTGCTGACCTCCAGAATGATAGCGAGAATAAATTTGCATTATCTGCCCTGGCTGGCGTAGCTCAGTGGATTGAACGTGGGCTGTGAACCAAAGCATCGCAGGTTCGATTCCCAGTCAGGGCACATGCCTGGGTTGCAGGCCACGGCCCCCAGCAACCGCACATTGATGTTTCTCTCTCTCTCTCTTTCTCCCTCCCTTCCCTCTCTAAAAAATACATAAATAAAATCTTTTAAAAAATAAATAAATTTGCATTGTCTGAAGCTACGAGGTGTGTGGTCATTTGTTACAGCAGCGACAGGAAACTCACACAGGCCAGAGACAGAAAAGAGCTGGGCACATCCCAGAGACCAGCAGGGGGCCGGTGTGACCAGAACAGCGGGGGCAACACCCCCAGACCCCGAAGTGACTTTGGCAAGGGAGGAACGGACGTGTGACGTGATGTACGTGTGTGCGATGCCCTTGGATGTTGGGTGGAGGCAGGGTTGGAAGGGCGGGTGCAGAGGGGAGACCAGCGATGGACTGTGTTAGGAGCCCTCTCCGAAAAGGACGTCAGGGGCTCAGATGAGGGTGGAGTCAGAGGAGACAGAAAGTAGTGGGCGGAGTTCAGGGCCGTCTGGAGGTGGAACCAGTCGGACGTGATGACTGATTGGGTTCGGGGAGTGAGAGGCAAGGGGGCTCAGGGACGGCCCCCAGGCTTCTGGCTGGAGTGGAGGCTGAGAGCAAAGGTCAAGGGAAGCGGGAAGGAGGCGGGCGGGCCCCACCAAGCCCCACCCCCTGCACAGATGGTCCCTCCTACCTCCAGCAACGCTGATCCTGGGGCAGCATCTGTCATCTCGGAAGGTGGAGGAAAATCCTCTGAAAAGCAAAGAAAAATGTCTGTTAAAAGCTTATTGGTTAGGACTCTTTTTGAACAGGTAAGAGTTAGAAAAACCATTCCCAAGGGTCTTAAGCTAAAAAGTCCAGGGGGTACATCTGGCTAAATCAGGGCCTGATTCTGGCCTCGGGCTCCAGGCCTCACTGCCTCCGAGAGGCTCCGTTCTCCACCCCTGCGCACCCGCGGCGGGTACGTGCGCAGGATGAGTCCGGTTAGACCAGCCTAGATCAACGCCCGCCCCTCCTCTCCCCGCGCCACCACCAGCACCGAGGGAGCCGCGGGACAGGGAAGGACAGGCGCCGAGTGACTGTGCTTGGGTCATGGTTTCCCTCCTTCGGCCATGGTGCCCCGGAGGGAGGGCGGGAGGGAGGAGTGGGGGTCTGAACAGCAGCCGGGGGTGCTCCCGGAGACCAGGCAGCTCACGCCTGACCCGCCACCCAGATGTCCACGGTCCCCGCACGTGATTCCTAGCACAGGGTGCACAGCCCCCACGCGTACTGCTCAACAACTGAGGACTGTGTGTAAATGTGTAAAACAGACAGGAATGAGTCGTTGGGATCATCTCCTTCACGGGCAGTTGTGCGGAGTCACAGCGGGCTGCAGAATGGACATGTGGGGTTGGAGGAGCTAGGAAAATCAGGGGTCAGAGTGGCCAGTGACAGCGGGGGGACACTGAATACGATGTAGGGCCAGCAGAGCACGGCGTGGGCATCACTGGCCTGTCCGTCCTGACAGCTGGCCCATCTCTGAGGGGTGGCCCTGGCCCTGTGGCTCCTCTCTTGCTGCTAAAGAGCAGTGGCCAGTGGCAGAGGGTCCCCCCTCCCCCGGGGAACTTGTCCCTTGACCTTAAGCGCCACACCATTTCCAAACCCCCTTTCCGGGAGGGCCTGGAGCTCTTCAGTCAGCCTCAGAGGGCACGTGGTCTAAGCAGACATCGTTTGAGGGGCCAGGCGAGGGGCTCAGACCACGGGGTCTCCCTCTGGGTGGGGGCAGTGTGTGAGCAGGCTGAGAACGGCACCCCTTAGGTACTAAGGGTCCTCCGTAGGGCAGCAAAGTGGGTGTCACATCTCAGTAAAGATTCCAGCAAACATCATTCATAGTGTTAAAACCCTGGAGCATGGGCAGGGGACTTTGTACTCACGCAGCTCCTGGCTAGTTCAGTCCCACAGCAGACGCTGTGAGGGCCTTGGCCAGGGGCCCTCAGAGGCTAACAGTTTGCTCGGCTCAAGTGGCCGAGGCTCCCGGCCCGGGAGTGTTTGTTCTGCAGCGGGGACCGTGCCCGGCCCGTTCTAGGACAGGCTGGAAGGCCGGGCAGGCCACCCTCTCGGGGCAGCTCTCACCCAGCGCCTGGTGGGCGGTGGTGAGTGTGGGGAGCTGCAGCCATGCCCTCTGCTTTCCGGACAGCATCTCCCAGAGGCCCCAGCGGGCAGTGGGCCCCAGCAGCCAGCGGAGTGTTGGGGAACAGGCTCTGCTGGGGAGAGGGGACAGAGAGAACACCCCAGCTATTCAACTGACCCCCCACTGCTGGTTAGGAGAGGCATTGCTCCCCGTGTGTCCCTCTCTGAGCATACAGGTCCCTTTGGCCTTCTTTACAGGGGCCTCATTTGGAGCTATTGGGGTCCTGGGAACCAGCAGCTCTGCGGATCCTGACTCCTGGAGACTCTACCCTCTCCCCTCAACCCCAAGAAGAGGTTACAGCTGGAGCTGTGCCCCCCACTTCCCCTGGCTGGTTCCTCTCCCAGGTCAGCCACTGCAGCAGCCCGGCTCAGGTACGCCCTTTCCAATTCGGCCTCAGAGCTGGGAGTCACGTGCCAAGACCCTCGGGCGAGGGGCTGGATGGATGGAGCAGATAACCCCAAGCTCCCCCCCACAGCGGCACCTTCCACACGCCTCTCACTTTTGAGCTGCCTTTATTTTCACACCGGAAGAGCACTGTCTAGGGTTTACTGTCAGGAGGATTCTTAAAAATAGCGTTTCTATGGTGAAACAATGCCCCTTGTTTGGAAATACACGGAGCTTATAAAATGTGTTCCTGTGTTTTCCTGGATCCGGGCGTGTTGTGGAGTCTAGGGATTTATTTACAATGAAGAAAGTGTTTTTGCGAATTGTGGTTAAACAAAGGGATTGTTTTTGGAGTGCCGAGTAAAGGAGACATTGTTTATTATGTTCGTGATTTGGGACCCAAGCTGGAAAGAGACGAATTTACAGGGAAGGAGGGGGCGGTGGCGGTCATGGAAGGTAACCGTCCATTTCTTTGGGCCGGGCAAGCTGGAAGAAAACATTGTGGTCTCTGCCATCCATCCCTTCTTTCGCAACCTTGTGTCACCTTCCCTGCTCCAGCCCCTGCACTGGGACTTGTTTCAGCGCTTGCCTGTCCTCACCCCCTTCCCCACGGCTGTGTCCCACCGGCCTCTGCGAGGCCGGGGAACAGATTTGCTCCGCGACCTTTCTTATCTTGCCATGGGCTCCGCTTCCAAGGAGCTCTCAGCAGTCGGGAGACGAAATGTCTCCTTCTCCTGCCCCAAGTCCCCAGGCAGCGGGGGCGCGGAGTTTGTCAAAGTTCACAGGATGAAAATAACAGCCGAATCCAAAATCTTTCCACTGTCACGGCCGTATCTTATGAGCTTCCCCATGTGGCAAAACTGGGGCACAGAGGGGACGAGCCTGTAACGAGACCCCGTCCTCCGGAGGATGCGGGTGGCGGCGTTTCTGCGGTTGGGAAGATCTGTCTTGACTGATTGAGGTTGTCAGCCATCAGGTTATGAGCTTCCCGGGCGTCAAATGATGCTTTTGGGGAGAGCACTAACTTCCGTTTCTGGGCATGTGTGTGGGGGTGCAGAAAGGGGCTGGTTGACCTAAACTATCTAGTCCTTAAATGCCAATTTAACACCTTCCAAGATCTTGAAGACTTTTTCTGTCTCCCCAGAGCCCTCGCATGGTGCAAACACCCTTTGCAAACACAAGTCCCTGCGTGAACAAGGCTTTGTCAGTCTGCTAACTCTGCAGGAATTGCTCGTCTGCCTTCAGGAGGAGGATGACGGATGTGTACGCGGGGGGAGGCGAGGGAACTAGCTGATGGGGATGGTTGGTGTGCGGGTTCCACTCACTCACTCAGCAGTGCATTCCCCCCACCCCCCTGCCCCCAGGGAAAGGGGAATTTCATTCATGACGGTCCATGGAAGGTCCAACCCGTAGCAGATGCTCTCAAGGCCTGCCCCCGGCCCCTCAGGTGTCCCCACCCTCTTCATGTTCATTGTTTCCCCCGCAAGCAGCCGAGGCTCCCTGCCCGCTGTAGACTGAATGGATGCTGGCGTCTCCCCAGACAGAATTCACGTGTTGGAACGCTACCCCGCAATGTGACGGTATTTGCAGGAGGGGCCTTGGGGAGGTGCCTAGTGCAAGAGGGTGGAGCCCTCACGAATGGGATTAGTGTCTTGATAAAAGAGACCCCAGAAAGATCCCTGGCCCCTTCTGCCTTGGGAGGACACAAGGCGAAGGTGGTCATTTTTGAGCCGGGAAGTGGGCCCACATCTGCAGGTGACTTTACCGTAGGCCGTGGGCCTCCGTAACTGGAAGAATCAAGGCACGGGCTATAGTGCTTGCATTACAGCGGCCCAAATGAGTGCACGGAGACACCAGCTGCGGGTATTTTTCGGCTGCCAGTGCCCTTGTCCCAGCCCAGGGCAGGCTGGAAGGCTGGGCAGGTGACCCTCCAGGGGCGGCTCAGCCAACCACAGGCTCTCTGGGTGGGGGGATGGGTGCAGGTAAAGCACTGACCCATTCCCATGGTGTAAATACTCCCATTGTGACGGAACTCAGGTTGCAGCAGGGTAATGAACTTGGAGTTGGGGAGAGAAGCACACAGTCGGCTCCTGTGTGTCAGTCCAAGCTGCCCCAGGAGGCCCCTGCCGGCGGTGCCGAGCCCCAGCTGCCCCCGTGGTAACCCACTCGTGAACATGCCTGGCACTGGCACCCCTCCCTTCCCGTCTCCGTCGCCCACGGCCTCCCCAACACTCCCCTGGGTCACCTCCCAAGCAAACACGTGCGCCCAAGTCCTTGTTCAGGATCTGCTGCTGCTGGGCCCCAAGCTAGAACTGGAGCTGCTACTCACGGTTTGCTGCTGTTTGAGCAGAGCAGGCCGGACTCCACACTGCGTGCAGAGAGGCGTGTGCTCGTGGTCTGGTCCCAGCCGAGCTCCGGGCCTCCCGCCGCCCCCAGAACCAACACGCTTCTCTGACTTCCTCTCCACCCACCACCCCCGTAGGTTGGCTCCCGAGCCTTCTTCACCGGGCATCCCCTCCGCCGGTGCCTCTCGGTCCTCCATCGCCGCCTCTGGCCCGGGTTCTCCGGCCCCCTCCCCAAGGCGGTCCCTGGCCCCTCCGGGCACAACGAACCCCTTCCTCCCCATGTCATTGAGTTGTTTGGACCTTGATTACAACATTTATCAAGACTTGACTTGCGTTAGCTTTCCGTGGGCTTGGGACGCCCCCTCACCGTGCTGGGAGCCTGGGGGGCCAGGACCACGATCCGAACACTTTCCAGCCCCGGCGCTGCTGAGTTGTCACCGACAAGTGTTTGCCGCAAGGAGCTGCCCCAGCCCTGGCGGGAGTCGTGGGGCCTCCGGCTTCTGCTTTGACTCTGCCCAAGTCACACTGGGGAGAGTCTTCCTTGTCCAGGAGCAGCTGGGCAGGTGGGCACAGATGTGGGCATGAGCCCAGGGAAGGCAGGTGTTTTAGGGACTGGGGGGCATTCCTTCCTAAAGAGGAAGTTACTGAGGCAAGGGGAGCTTTTCCCGTTACCCACAGGGTGTTCAGCATAGCAGGGAGAGGCGAGATAGAATCTCAGTCCCCTCACTTGCCCTCTGATTAGAGAGCAGGGTCACCTGGCAGTCACCACGGCCCAGCAAACATTCTCCGAGTGCCAAGGTCACCGCGGGCACGTACATCAAGTGTCACCTGCCTGGTAGCATTCAGGGATTAAGAGACTTTGTTTGAATATCCCGGGCCCTGAACTTGACTCTGTCTCTGTCACAGGCTAGCAGACTCTGAACAAGTCATCTATCCCTGAAACCTCCATCACCACTTCTGTGAAATGGGGACAACCTTGTACCTCTTTGTGTTTGGGGGGCATTTGAATAAGGTGAAAGATGTGAAATGTTTAGTGTTTAGTACCTGGCTCAGGTAGGCATCCCAAATATATCAGCTGTTGTTAACATAAAACTGCGGGCCCAGCTGTGTGCTGAGCCCGAGGAGGGGTCCTTTGACTAAGATGCAGGCCCTGTCCCCAGGAAGGTCGCCGTCTCGGGGGGGGGGGAGACGGACAGCAGACCGGTGGCTCCGGCGAGAGCCAGGGTTGCAGGAGGCTCGGGGAGCCCCCGGGGAGGAGACACACAGCAGCGGCCCCCCCGGCCAGGGGCTGTCCTTGAATTCCTCTCACTTCTGATAAAGATGTTTAGCTTGGCGAGAGCGCTCTCCTTGCTGCTGTTCCTAGGCTGACACCATGGGGGAGGCTGGCTGGGGCCGAGCACAGAATGACAGAGCAGGCGAGACAGCGGGGAGATGCCGGGGCGCTCCTGCGCTCTCCCCACTCCCACCCCGCACGGGCCGGGAAGGTGCCTCGGAGGGGTCGCAGAGTCCGTGTCCGCTGTGCACTGACTCGTCAGCCTCCAGGAATGATGGGCTGGCTCCCCCTGCCCGCCCCCCCGCCCCCGCCCCGAGAGCACGTCTTGTTCCGATGGCCTCCCGGACTTCCTGCCAACGACTGAACTCCCTTGGACACACATTGCAAAGGGGAACTTTCTTACTCAACTTCCAGGATCTCCTCGCTCCACAAACAGCTAGAAACGGTGTTCTGTGTGGCCCTTTTAGGTCTAAGAAGACCCTGCTTTTCAGTTAGTGGCGATTTTGCACGCCAGGGGACACTCAGCGGTGTCAGAGACAGTTTTGGTTGTCACACTGGGTCGGGGGGCTCCTGGAATCTGGCATGTAGGGCAAGGGTGCTACCAGACACCCTGAATACGCTGCACAGGACAGCCCCACCACACAGTTGGCTGGCCCAGAATGCTAATGGTGCTGGGGCTGAGAAACTCTAAGAGGATGGAAACTGAGGGGGGTAGTATGTGTGCGCATGTCAGCGGGTGCTCCTTAGCATTTCCAAGTGTCTGAGGAGGTAATAGCGTGGGACACCGCTTCGGACCTCCCCGGACTGGAGTCCGATTTACTGATCAAGTCAGCCAACCAAGACCTTTTCCTACCAGTTTCCAGCGGGAGGCAACTGGGAAACACCGGTCTGTGAGAGACACAAGGGAAGCCTCAGGTCCCCTAGGTGACACATCCACGGTGCAGCGGAAGCTCACGGGTGAGTTTTTATCACGATGCCCAGCGCTCCAATGGCAGCTGGAAAATCCGGCCTTCAACATGGTAGACAAGACCGTCCAGATGCTGTGGCGGGGGTGGGGTGGGAAGGGCAAGAGGAGCTCAAGTAAACAGGCCATCCTCCACCAAAAGGCACGGAGGATGCTCATTGGTTTGCAGGCCCGTTAGCGAGCACTCCGGAGGGGCCCTCGCCCAGCCCTGCCCCGCAGGGCAGCCCTGGCACCGGAGGAGCTGGGTGTGGGCCGCAGTGAAACATCTGTGCTTCCATCCCAGGCAGTCAGACCCCGCTTACCAGGCAGCCCTTGCAGGTCTGGCTGCCTTTGCGTATCTCTGGCGCTTACTGTCCTCTCAAAGTGGCTCAGCATTCCAGGGTGTGGATGCCATGCAGGCCTCTCCACGGGTGGGTCTCTCTGGAGTCGCTATTTGTTCTAACCACTCCTGCCTGCCGCCGGCTCCCCCAGGCCAGCTGGAAAGACCGTCCCTGCCAGCCTCTGGCTGTAGGGCACCCGCGGCGGGGCGTGTGCAGGCGGATGAGGCCAGAGCCCACAGACCCGAGTGCAGGCCGCCAGCACACGGGCCGTGTGTCAGAGAAGCCCTCAGGCTTGTTCAAGGCACCCACACCCGGAGAAGAGCCCGGGACCCCCAAATAGGGATATGGGGGCACTGCCCAGGAAAAAAGTGCGGGCCACTGGGATAACTCGCATCTTTATTCAGCCTGATCGCTCGGACTGGTGGAGGTGGGGCTATTTTTTTCCAGTCGTTGAATTCATTGCTCCAACATTTCTTGAGTGTCTACCATGTTCTTGACAACGTAGTAGATCCTGGAGACCCTTGGGAGGGGCGGCGTTGAGCAAAGAAGGGAGGACAGACCACCCGTTACGGGTGATGTGTAGGACACAGAGTTCCCATCATTGCGAAGGGGAGGGTCGGCGTGGTGGGGGCGGGGCCGACATAGACCTCGCAGGCAGTGGGGTGAGGTGCCCGAGAGGAGCGGGACTGTGATGATGTTCTCAGGTTTCCACCGAACTATGAGATGCAGCGCACACGGATGTAGAGTCAGCAGTCTGTGTAGAGGGGTCTTAGGGGAGATTTTGCTGGCTGGTGGTAGAACAGGTTGGGGACGTCAGTGAAGGCTTTTTGGTGGTGGAGTAAGTCTGTCCTGTGTCTGGGGCCAGCTGTCAGTCCAGTTTCTACCCGCGGGCCAGTTCTGGGCCAGCTGTAGGCCATCAGAGCACTGCCAAAACAAGGGCTTTAGGGAAGGATCTGGAAAGTGTCCTGGTGGACCCGTGTCCTCTGCCGAGGCCCCCCGAGAGTGGAGTGTGAGGGTGTGTGGCACACCTCTGCCGTCCTGGGCAAAACCGTGGCCCTTCAGAGCAGCCCCTGGGTTGGGGATTTACCCTTCTGCCTGCTGTGGGAGCTCTGCTGTATTCACACCGGTTTTAATGGTTCTCGCTTATTAACCTGAAGCTGTGACCAAGCTCACGTTGCAGAAGACCTTGAATAAGGAGGAAGGGCTGCAGCCACAATACTTCTTGTCTCTGCCAAACGCAGGGCTGTGCCTGGATGCTGCGGCCATTCCTGTCCATCTCAGGAAGTGAGGCTTTGCTCGGTCCTTGAGGGTTTCTGTGGACACTTTGCAGAGTTACCAAAACCTTACAACCCTGTACAGAGGCCCCCTTGGGCCCTGGTTTATTAGTTTGCTTTTTCTTGTTGTATTTACTCATTTTTTAAACACATGAACTTGTGGCTAGAGTGACCTTATCTGACCTATGTAGAGGATACAAAATAATAGCTTCAAGTGCAAAAGATTGAGAAATCTTGCCTTGAGGAGAATTTTAAAATGGATGTGTGGAACATTTATAAAAAACCTGCATGAACCCTGGAGAGAAATTTCATCCCACTCATGAGTAGCTCTAAGTCATGTGTTCTCCCCTTTACTTTCAAAAGTAACGTTTCTTGTTTATTTTTCTAAAAATAAAAGCAAAATGATATGCATTATAGAAAATTTGGAAAATGTAAAGAAGTACACATATGAAAATTAGAATCATCCATTTTTCCTCCACTAGGACAGTAATTACTGTTGACGTTTGGATGTTTATTCTTCCCGTCTTTTTCTGTGCTTGTATATTTGACATACATTTGAAAATAGCCTTTATAAATATACAGTGTTTAAATGTATACCCTCCTTCCCCACCACATGGTAGCATTTCCTGTGTTATTGAATGTTCTTTAGAAACAAGATTTATAACCACTGCATCATAGCCTCTGATAAAGACTGAACACAATTCATTTCATCATTGCCCGCCCTCTCGACATTTCCCTTTTTAAAAAGTGTGAATGATGCCGTATGGCAGACAGATCAATATTTAACTGCAGATCTGAATGTGTCCTGAGCACAACCACCAGCAAGGGGGATTATGGAGTCCCAGGACACGAGCGTTTTTGAAGTTCTGCAAACACATTGCCATGCCGTGGCCTTAGGGAAAATAAGGAGCCAATCACGGTTCTGGGACCACTGAGCAGTACCATTAAAAGCTATGCATGCGATAGTCAGAAATAGCTCCCTCTGCGGCGGTTTGAAAACGTGCCCACAGTTTCTCTCCCCCCACCCCTGGAGAGGTGGGATCCACGCCCCTCCCCGTGAGTCTGGTCTGGTCTTAGAGACCCACTGGTAATGGGTGCGATGCCAGCACAAGCCAGGCATGTGATGAGACGTCATCTCCCGGGCTCTGTCAGAAGAGGCCACTTGGTTGCCGCGTGACACATGTGCATGGCCAGCTGTCCTGTACGAAGTCTGTCTACCCCGAGACCTCTGCTGGAGAACCCGCGTGTGGAGGTCCCCACCCACGGACGAGCCGAGCTCCCAGCCCACAGCCGGCACCAGCTGCCGGCCCTGAGAATGGCCGTCCTCCGTGGGGTTAGTCATCTCACTTGCTGACGTTTAAACTTAGCAGTGAGTGTTTTCCTGAATGATTTAAAAACACTTTTTGGTTCATTCAGAATAATTGTAACACTGGTTGAGAACACGTTTCTGAGTTGCCTTTTACCTTTGTTTCCTTTAAAATGCTATTTTGGAAATCATAAAATTTCCGTGTGGTCAAACTTGGTAAGTGTTTCATTTGTGATCTCGGTCATTTCTAGGTTAGAAAAAGCTCCTTCCGGAGCACAGTTGTTCCCCTACATCTCTGTACACTTTTTTCTTTCCTTTTCCTTTCTTTTGTCCCCCCATGCCCGATCTTCCCTCCTTTCTTTCCCCTTTCTTTGACATTTAAATCTTAAATCTGTCTATAGCTATTCTGGTATTTGATAATAATTTGGGTCGACAGCCAAGTTCTCCAGTATTATTTGTTGAGTAATAAACAAGTTCTTAGCCATTAAGTCATGCTGCTTGTTTCACTGAGACATGCACATGCACGCATGTTCTAGAACCCATGTTAGGGTTCTCTGCTCTATTCCAGTTGCTATGGGTCATTGTTCCAGTAAGACATTGTTTTAAATTCTAATAGAACAAGATATGCATCATTTTTTAAATTCTAAAGTATTCTTAGCTATTCTTCATTGTTTATTCTTTTAGAAGATATTTAAAATTATCTCTTGAATCATGTTCGGCATATAAGTTATTGAGAAAGACCTGACATGGTTTTTTTAAAGATTTTATTTATTAATTTTTAGAGAGAGGGGAAGGGAGGGAGAGAGAGAAACATTGATGTGAGAGAGAAACATTGACGCCTCTCACACGCATCCTGACTGAAGACTGAACCCGCAATCCAGGCGTGTGCCTTGACTGGGAATTGAACCGGCAACCTTTCATTTTGTAGGATGACACTCAACCGACTGAACCACATAAGTCAGGGCAATCAATACCTGACATCTCTTTTCTTAAAGATTTTATTTATTTATTTTTAGAGAGGGAAGGGAGGGAGAAAGAGAGAGAGAGAAACATCAATGTGCGGTTGCTGGGGGCCATGGCCTGCAACCCAGGCATGTGCTCTAGCTGGGAATCGAAACTGTGATGCTTTGGTTTGCAGCCCAAGCTCAATCCACTGAGCTACGCCAGCCAGGGCAAGACCTGACATCTTTATAGTACTTTGGACTGATGCCTTTCTCTATTTACTCAGACCTCTTTTGTGGCTCTCACAAGTTTTATCATTGTCACATACTTTTCTTATTAACATTATTCCTGAGTATTACTATAATGAGTTGGCTTTTTATTGTCTGTTTAGTTAATTAATTTTAGTATTGTAGAAAAGCTATAATTTTGTGTATTTTTTTATATCTGGCCCCTTTAATGAACTCTCATTTTTATTATCAATTGCTTTTCTTGATTTTTCTGGCTATATAATTATATTTACCCATGGAGTAATTTTATCTTGTGTTCCAGTAATTTACTGCTTATTTCTTTTTCTTGTATTATTGCATTGGCTAGTCATTTCAAAACCATGTTGACTAATAGGGGCTATAGGGAAACCTCTATAAAGAATTGTTGATCAACAGCTAAAAAATACTAGAAAAATCCCCACCAGACTGCAATTCCTATCTGATTAACTTTTTTTTCAAAGCCCTTACCTACCCTTCTCCTTATAAAAAGGTCAGCTTGAGATGAGGTGTTAAGGTGGTTTTTAGTGTACATAACTCATGGTCTTCTCAGATCAATGGCATCTAAGTAAATTGTCCATAAAGATTCAGTCCTTGTCTCTATGTATTGGTTCTGGTAGTGACAGGCAGCGTGGACACCAGCTTTCCAGTTTTACTTTTTGAAGGTGATCATAAGGTGCTATTTATTTGATCTGTTGATATGACTAATTGTGTTAAGAAAGGTAGTAATATTAATCCATCATTGTAATTCCAGCATAAACTTAACATAGTAATAGTGGATTGTTAATTTAGTTGTGTTTGATGACGTTTTACTTGTAATTTGTTTCTCATCCGTGTTCAAAGTGAGGTTGAACGTGAGTTCACTGTTTGTGTGGGTGCGTGTGACTGTGTGGACACGGTCACCACCCCTCGCTTTTCAATCTCAGTGTTCAAAAACTTTTTAGTGCAAATCACTTACCAAGAATGAAAGGCAGGATACAATTTAGGCTTTTTTCCATGGCCTCCAGGACCAACGCTTTGACCTGTCTCCCAACTCTGTCTGTGTGGTGTCCCCCGCTGCAGCCACACTGACCTTCTCGCTGTTTCCTAAGCAGACCAGGCTCACCCCTCCTCGGGGCCTTTGCCCTTGACCTTTCCCCTCTGCGTCACGCATCTCTCATTTTATCGAGGTTTCTGCTCAAATGTCGCTTCTTTAGAGAGTGCCTTCTAGACAGCCCTGTTTAATGTAGCCTGCCAATCTCGTTCTAATGTTTTGATCTCTTATCCTTCTACATTTTTCTTCAGCATGCTACCTGTATCTGATATTACACTTTTACATCTATATGTCCATTTGATGTTTTCTGTCTCTACCCTGATGATGCGGACTTGGAGAGGGGTGGAGAGAATATGTCAATCATATCTGTATCACCAGGGCCCAGCCGTCTGCCTGGCACATGGTAGGTGGTCAGTAAAAATGTCGAGTAGGTGAATTAGTGGGTTCTCCATAAAAATATGTGTTTGCTATGGGATTCCCTATGGTACTCCTCAACTGCTAATATGAGGCCCGGTGTCCATACTTGGGTGAAGTGCAGCATGTCTCTCCTTCCCCCGCCAGGTCCTCTCCCCCCCACTCTCTCTGCTGCTCTGAACAGTGACTTGGCAGTTGCCCCGAGTCCGTGCTCACGGGTGCCCCGCCGTCCCAGTGCTGTGTCGCCACCTCAGGCGGGTCCCACTCCTCCCTCGAGGAAACGTAACTGTTCCCTGCACCTTCGCCGGGCACCGGCACATCCCTGGAACCGCTGTCCATCACGGCTCTGCTGCCTCCTCCTCTGAACACCTGCTCACGCCACCACCGGGCTCACTTGGCACCATGACCATTTCTGTGCCCTTCACAACTTCCAGAAGGCAGGCACTTGGTCTCCCCAGTTACCTTGTGATTACCAGAGAGTCCCTACCATGCTCTATGTTTTTGGAACCGACACGAAGCCATCCAGAGCATGGCTTCAGCACCCCATGGACCTGGGTGTGAGCACTGGTTGCCAGGCGCTATCTGGAGAGCCTGGAGCATACCACAACCTCGGTGGACCCCCAGGTTCTTCTTAATCTATAAAAATGCAATAAAAATGTAAGTATCATCCTCCTCATTATTTAAAAAAAATGACGAAGAGATCAGCCCACGCTGTCAAATGCAGCCATTACCTCTTGGCCCTGCTCTTCCCTCCCCGCCCTCCGCTTCACACTCTGGCTACACAAACACCGTCTACTTTCCTGTGCGATTCCCCACACTTGCGTCTCCTTGCTCATTCTCTCCCTTTTGCTGGGAGGCTCCTTCCCACCGTCTTGCCCTGGCCACACTCCCCTCCACATCCTCTAAGAGCCGGCTCAGGAGCCGCCTCCTCAGAAAGTTCTCCATGACCGGCCTGCCCTCTTCCAGCACCCGCAGGCACCTGGGGCTGTGACAGGTCCCTGGCTAACACTCACGCACAGTTCACAGGGCGTGGCTTCGTCCATGCACTGACCGCTCTGTTCATAGGTGCGCTGTCTCCCTGAGCAGCCCGCCAGCATCTCAGAGGCAGGGGCTGTGTCTTATTTGCCTACACTCCTGGTCCCAGCACCATGCTGGGCCCTTGGAGAACTTAGCGACTGTTTGATGTACTTCCGTGAACTGCATGGATTGGATTGAACACTATTTCTCTATTGTGGGGGGAGGTGGGATCCTCTCTGGGGGTGAGGGGAGGAAAAGCTCTGATGACCTGATCAGGCCAGCCAGCAGAATCCGACCCCGTAACTACGAGGAAGACAGACTGGATAGCCAAGCCGCCTTCACCTTTCAGGCGGGGGGCAGCCCGGTCTGCAGGTCTCACTTTAAAAGTGGAAATGGCTTACCCTCTCCACAGGGCAGCCCTGCCTTCGGAGCTGGCCCCATCTCTTTCTTTCAGACGAGGACGGCCAAGTTCAACAGGCAGCAGGGATGGATGCAAAGACACACATGCCACATCCAGGCAGCTACACGCTCCCAGCTCCGAACAAGGCCCCACTGAAAGGATCAAAGGCGGCACATGGCCAGGCAGTGACAAATTTATGAAGTCCCGTCATCCACATGAAAACATTGTGTAGTTTAATCTGCCCAGTGGAAATAAATCACTCTCAAGTTTCTGTAGCAGGAGTTGCGAGTCAGCCACACGTCTCCATAAAGATGGAAGGGATCCGTTTCCAGTGAGTTTTACATCTTTCGGAGAAGAAAGGTTTCCTTCGCGGTGGAGCCGATCTAAAAGCACCTTTGTATTCCCCCTTTCCCCGAGAAGCCCCGCACATGTAGCTTTCAATGAGGATACAAGCTTTGTTATTACACTGAGATTTACAAACAAAGCTGTTGGCACGGGAAAGCCTGTGGTAGGTAGGACGGACCACCCGTAAGTATGCATATGAAAGCCCGGTTGGAAAATCTCCTTATGTCAGCCAAAAGTGTGACTGCATTTCGAAAAACTTGGCTGTTCTCTTGGTGGTCGAAACAGGGAACCTTTTTGTTCATTGAACGCTGAAAAAACAAGTATGCCAAAGAGTGCCTTTTCCTCAAGGGTTTCAAAACGACTTGCTATTTTTGACTCTTTCTCTCTCGGGACTCGAGAACATTCAACAAACGGGAATCAGAGATGTTTTATGGTTCCGCGTGTACTCGGAGACTTCGGGCCCTGGCCAACAGGCGTGGGCCCACATGCCCACCATGCGGCGTGCAAAGGAGCCTCGTTCTCCCGTGTCCTCTGGCCACAGGCAGGGACGGGGCTGGATGTATTCGATTCACTTCCTGGGGGGATGGGAGAGAGGCTGGGGCACTGGATGGGAGGGAGAGGTGGCCGTGCAGGTGGCTGACAGGGGCTGCAGGCCCTGTCTATGGTTACAGATGACAGAATCTGTGTTTCCAAACTGGGCGAGGACTGGTAACCGGAATCGTATAAGCTTGTTACTTACTAACCAACAGGGCTAGGAAATTTTCCAGACGTCACGTGCGTGAGATGTCTGTGTGTATATCTACATATCTGTATCAACTACATAGATAATATGCAATGCTACATGTAATGCCACATATACATGTGTATGTGGATATGTACTACTGTATGCAACACAGTTGACATAACTTCTCTGCTGTATTTTTGTGTTGTTGTCATGGCCTCTGGTGGCCTGGAAGCCACTTTGTAACTAGCGGGAGGGCGAGAAGGGCGGGCTAACGGCCCCCTGCCTTATCATGCCCAGTCCATTCGAGCTGCTGCAACAGAAACGCCACAGGCTGGGTGGCTTCTGAACAACATTTGTTTCTCAGAGTTTTGGAGGCCGGCAAGTCCAGGATCAAGGCGCTGGCAGATTCAGCGTTGGGTGTTTTGTTTTGTTTTTAATGGAAAAGTAATTATGTACAAAGAAAAAAATTCTGAGTACAACAAGCTCTGCAATAAAAAATAATTCTCCCTTTCGTCCTGGGACCCCATGTCCTCTCTCCCCATGGCAACCAGTGTTTACAGATATTTTTAAGTGAATCCTTCCAGACTAGCCCTGTGTGTGCGCCTGCGTGCAAACACACTTCAAACCATGCCGCCACACCAGACGGCAGGGTGCCATACTGTTCTCCACTCTCTCCTCCCCGTGGAGTGTGTGGGAGAGCACCCCCTCAGCAGCCCACTGTCATCTACGTCACTCTGTCTGATGACTGTGTAGTGTTCAGAATTGCGTGTAGCACAACGTAACGCAGCAGCCCTCACCAAGGGGCATGCAGTTCATTGCTAGCTTTCTGTTCAAATAAACAGCACCGTTATATATGTTCCCTGTGCGAATATATGTCTCGGAGACTCTCCTAGATGTGGTTTACCAGTGACGAGGGGCATATGCGTTGCAATTTCTTATGGTTGTCATGGCCACGGTTATGATTGTTGTTCTGCAGATATCCGAAGAGGTAGCTCCGGTTTCCTCGGCCACCCGTGGGCCAAGAACACCTCTCGCTGTCCCTTCATCAGCGCCGTGTGTTTCAAACGTCAGTCTTTGCCAACCTGATCAATGAAAAATGCCACATTAAATGTTAAGGATTTAAAGACACTCTTTCTTGTTTCCCCTTTGATATTACAACACTGTAGAGCTTAAACAGCCCTTCGAGGTCATCTGGTCCAGTTTTGGGGGGGGCACAGTTTTACAGAGGAGGAGGAGGACCTGCCCTCTCCAGTGTTGGGTGGCAGGCCTGTACTCCCTGCCACCCCCTGCCCCACCCGGGGCAGGGCCAGTGAGAGCTGACGCAGGGCTAATGCACACACGTCTGTGCCTGTGGAGTCGCTGTGCTCCCAGCAAGTGACAGCACCGATGACTGACGCGCTGAAGTCGAAGTATAACACTTACTCCATCATTCATCACCCTTGGAAAAGCAGACCGTGTCTAGGCAGAGTTTGCCGTCACATGTCACCTCGGTGACTTAATACTCGAAATTCCCCGAAGGGAAGTAGCGAAACATCCTTACTGACCACGTGAGGGAATTTCTCAAAGAGTTCTCTGCTGGGAGAGGTCA
Source organism: Phyllostomus hastatus (assembly GCF_019186645.2). NCBI lineage: Eukaryota > Metazoa > Chordata > Mammalia > Chiroptera > Phyllostomidae > Phyllostomus > Phyllostomus hastatus. The sequence goes on along the minus strand of NW_025334004.1, from coordinate 28,269,622 downwards.
GGCATCCCTTCATAGTTTCCAAGGGTCCGACTGTAAGGTGTGATCCATTGACAGCAGATCACTCCTGAGGGGAAGGGGCTTTGTTTTGGGGGTGAGGGGAAGGAAAGGTGGGCGGGAGGAGGGTGAGAAGGGAAGGCTAATGGCTCCCTGTCCTAGTCCATTCCGGGAGGCTTGTAAACAATGAACACTTATTTCTCACAGTCTGGAGGCTGGGAAGTCCAAGATCAAGGTGCTGGCAGATTCGGTGTTGGTAAGTGCCTTCTTCCTGGTTCTCCCCATGTCCCCCCAGAACGGATGAGCTCTCGGGTCTTTTTTTTTACATCAGGTCATTGATCCCATTTGTGAGGGCTCCACCCTCATGACCTAATGACCCCCAAGGCTCCACCTCCTAGTACCATCACACTGGGGATTAGGTTTCAACACAGGAATTCTGGGGACGCAAACAGCGAGTCTACAGCACGCCCGAGCAGGAGCCAGAGCCAGGGGCCAAGGGCTCTAGTGCCGGCCTTGTCCTTGTGACTGGTGCCTCTTTGGGCAAGCTGCCTAACTCCTCCAGGCCTCAGTTTTCTCGTCTGCAAAACGGGACCAGCACCCCGTCCACCCTTTATGCTTTCCACGAGGATGAATAAGGTAACACGTGAAAAGCATGTGGCAGTGTTCCACTGATCGCTGGGCCCTGGGACATGAGAGGGTCTGCACCGGTGTCAGTGTTTACAGCCCCCACGAGTTCATTTCTGCCGGTTGTCATCTCTGCGGCTGCTGCTCTTCACTTCTATTTTACCTGGACTTTGTTGTGTCCTCAGGCCACTGCCCTGGACTAGGCACCATCTAAAATAGGAGTGCCAACAGGGAAAGTGACTCCCTCTTGGAAGAAATAAGCCACACTCTGGCATGAAGACAGGAGAAGGATGCCCCCTAGAAAGGCCAGGCCCCCTCTGGGGTGTGCTGACCCGGCCCTGGGAGACTCAGACGGTGCGACGGTGTGCGTGGCCTCGGTCCACCCAAAGGCATCCCCGGGAGAGGGGTGTGTGGCTCCCCCCTCCGCCCCGACGTCCGCAGAGCCGACCTCCTGAGGCCTTCAGGTCTGCGTGCAGCACAGTGCTGTTCTGAGCTTGCTGACACTCTCCACTCTGGCCAGAGCTCAGAAGTCGGGCCACCTCCGTGGCTGATTGGGATAAGCACGGCTTTCCTAGACCGTAGGGGTGCCAAGGAGAAACGATTTCCCCACAGCGTTTTAAGTACAGACTACCATTCTCTCAGCCCACTTTCTCTCTTTCTCTAGGAACGGTATCCAGTCTGCGGTCTAACTCTGCACTTTTGAAACTGGTGATTGTCATTCTTGGCTGTGGGTGTGCACAGTGTGTGTGTGTGTGTGTGTGTGTGTGCGTGTCCATGTGTGTTTATCTCTTCTTCTTAGCTCTTCTCTCTGTACAAGTGGGAGAGCCGGCTTCCAGGAGGTGGGCTGGTTTCCAGGGTCAGTGGGGGACACGCTCTTTGTGACCACCTTGCAGGCTAGGATTTCTGTCATCTGTGCGTTTTCCTGCCTCCTCACACAAACGTCAGGTCTTCGGATAGAGCTGAAGCTGATGCCGCATCTGCCCCTTTGCTAGAAGAGATGCCGTAGATGCCGTAGATGTCGATGCAAAGGTTAGTTGTAGGCACAATAGCCTCTTTCCACCTCATTTTGATGCTACACGTTCTTCTAATTTTGCTAGCACTGCCTCCCCCCAAAGCCATCAGGGAGCTTTGAACTGTGCTTCAGGCACCTTTACAATAACAATAACAACACACACACACACACACACACGCACACCGAGGACACTCACACACACGCATACATAGCGTAATGCGGGCACGTCGCAGCTTCAGCCGCAGAGAATCTGTTGAAACCTAGAGCTCATTCTTGTTTTATTAAGAAAACGAAATGTGAAGGGCGTGAGGCTGGTGGTTAACAGACCGGGGCTCTGGAGCGGGCAGTCCCCTCTGTCACTTCAGCGTGTGGTTGCCCCTCGGGGTCCCGTGGACTCATCTGCATCACAGGACATCGGATTAGACGGCGGGGGCTGGGGGCGGAGCCCCTCCATCTGTGACTCGCCGCCATTCCAGCTCCATGCTGTGTCTGTTCTTCCTTCTGCTGTCCTTGCGGGTTTCTTTGGGGGGTATTACCGCTCCTGCAGACAGGCAACAAAACAAAAGAAGGAAGTAACAGCCGTTTTATTGCTATCACCTCGGATTTATAGGTGGACTTACGTATCCAGTGTCTCTTTCTCTCCTTTGCCCTCTTTTAAAAATCGTGCTGTCGATACGGTACGTGTGATGCATGGTCATGTTAAACAAAAGTGCACACACTCAACCCAGGAAAGTACAAAAGGAAAGTTAGAATAATGAAACCTGCCTCCCCAAAACGAAAAGCCTTAACATAAAGTGAACATTAGTTCTGCCCTGTGCAAACACAGCAGTATTGATGGACATCAGGTAGATGGATAGAACAGTGTATGAAAATGGATTTATTCTGTGCACACTCTTTTAATGACAAGTAGTTAAGTTTACCTTTGAGTTTAATAAAAGAAAACCTGAATGGAAATAGAAGGTTTTGTGGGACCACAACATTTTTTGTACATGATGTCATATTATTTTCTAAAAAAGAGCTCTCTAAGGCGAAAGAATTGTTTCTAGCCTCATTAGCTCCTCTAACTGGAAAGTCCAGGAGTGAGTGTTGGTTCTGGCTGCCGCTGGGCCCAGGGATGGTGACGAGGGTTCCGGGTCTCTGCGTCTCGCCCGTCGCCCACAGCTCTTGCTCCGTTTCCTTCTGGCTTGTTTCGCGCTCGGACCCGCTTCCAGGCGGCGGCAAACATCGCCGTGGGAAACGCCCCGCCGACGTCACACTGAAGGGAAGATGCCGGCCTTGCCTGCGGGTCGGAGTCACTGCATCTTCTTTGTCTAACTGCTCCTTCTGGTTTGTGGCAACACTGACTTTCTGCTCTAACAGATAGGGGCATTAGTGTTCATCGTACATTTTCTTTCCTCTCTTCCTGCTAGATACCGATCTTTCATAAGTACTGTGTTGGCGCCATCCAGATTTAGAACACCCACATGTATGATCATGCTTCCCATAGTTGCTGGGCTGGCATAGTCATGAATTGGGGGCTGGCTCTGCCAGTCACGTTAATGCAGTTCTCCAGTCCCGGGGTCTCCACTTTGATTTATCCCTCATTGGGGGCCCCTTTTCCATGAAGTGTTCATTGTTACCGTGCACCCAGATGTTTTTTTATGTTGGAAACTATCTCCACGTGGCTTTTACACTTGAACCGTCTCTTCCGTAGCTGACTTTTGCTGGGGGTGCTTTCTTTCCTTCGGGCACTTGTCACTGTGCCAATGTCTTTGGAAAACGAATTTTGCAAAAGAGAATTCTGAGGCCACCCGATCCCTCTGCCCCCAAATAGGTGCTTTTTAAACCTATCTTTTTGCTTGAAGAATTATTTCTTGTTTTCCCTTTAAGTCTAACAACATAAATAGGATGTGTCTCACTGCTAAGCCTCCTCCCTTGAATTTCCGTGGAATGCGGCATATACCCATCAGTCAGTCAGGGGGGTCAGGTCTGTCCTTGTTTTGGAACACCTTTGTATATGTTATAGCTAAATGGGCACACATATGTTATAGTCTCTCTTTTGGAGTACTAACTATTTTTACGCTAGATTGTTTTTCACTGACCCCTTATTTATTAGCTTCTTTCACTGCTTTAAAATCTTTGTGGATTTTTCCGAAGCTCTGTCGTCAGGTCCATCATTTCCCGTCTCTGCAACAGTAACAGGAGTCTGCCCTGGACTTGATTGACACTGACCGTTTCCAGGACTCTTCACGCCAGGTTCTGTCTGCTGTCCTGTCTCTTGAGCCCCGAGGACCCCCTTCCGCTCAGCGCATCGTGCAGAGCATGTCTGCTAGGAACGCATTTTCCCAGCTTTCATTCATCTGGAACGGTCTTTGTTTTGCTTTAATTTTTGAAGACCGTTCCACTGGTATGGAATCCTCGATTGGCGAGGTCCCCCCCCCCACCGCCCCCACCGCCCCTTCCCTTCAGCAGTTTAAAGGTGATGTCTCAGCCCTGGATGGTGTAGCTCAGTGGATTGAGCATGGGCTGTGAACCAAAGTGTCGCAGGTTCGATTCCCAGTCAGGGCACATGCCTGGGTTGCAGGCCATGACATCTGGCAACCACACATTGATGTTTCTCTCTCTTTCTCTCTCCCTTCCCTCTCTAAAAATAAAAAATTTAAAAAAAAAGGTGATGTCTCATCACCGTCTCATCTGCACTGGCTCTGCTAGTCAGTCTTCATTCAAATCACCATTCCTAGGTGTAATTCTTTCCCCTGTATTTACCTCCCTTTGAATCTGCCGACTTTCTGGGATACGTTAACGCTTTTTACCGAATGTTGGGAAGTTTGGGCCTTCGCTCCCTTGAGTATGTTTTTGAGCCCTGCCTCTCCCTGTTTCCCTCTGACGCTGCAATTCTAAACGGTCCTCAGACTGTTTGGTGTTGCCTCGCAGGTCAGTCCGTACTGATGAGTTTCCTTCCAATGTCTTCTCTGTTATTCAGGTCGGGTCGTTTGTACCGATTTGTCTCCGATTTACGGGCTCTGCCTCTGCGCGTAGCTGAAACATTCAGGGGTATGTCGCTTCGCATGCTGCTTGAGCCGGGAGCTCAGACGTTGTCCCCGGGACTCAGTGTCCCTCTCTCGGCCCCTCACCTGTGCCCTCAACAGAGCGTGAGCCCCATCCTCAGCTAATTCCCACCTCGTGGTGGAAAGATGGTCACCCGCGCCTCCCTTCGGCCTGGGTTCGGGCCCAGTAGGAATATGAGCGAATGAATGTCTCTCAGCAGGAGCCTCTGACTCCCGCTGTGTCCGGCTGCACCACCACGCCCTGGACGGCCGCTGGGCTGGGGGAATGGGACCCTCTCGTCAGCAGGCCCGAGTCGGTGCCCTCCTCCGGGTGAGGCCTGGGGTCGGCGCGACTGACGCACATAGATCGATGGTGCAGAAGGAAGCTTCCCACGGGGAAACTGAGACAGTGTGTCCGTGGGAGACAGGTCACCGGACTCTAGAAGACCGCAGGACAGCAAGTGTTCTCTGCAGCAAAGTAACACGTTGGTGGAGGGGTGGGTTGGTGGGTTGCTTGGTTCCAGGTGTGTTAAAAATCAAAGGTCCCGAATGCCACTAACTTTCCGCTCATGGGCTGACCTTCACGGTTTCTCAGGACCTAGAGGAACTGCCCAGAAGAGTCCGTGTGGGTTCCCCAGGCAGACAGTCTGAGACACTCACAGACAGTGCGGATGCTCTTATGGCCCATCTACCATTTATTCCCTCTAAACGTGCATTATTCCAGGTGTATCTGAGATACAATTAGTGTTGAATTTTACACAATTAAATAAAAAGTATTTTTAGGGCATTAGGATCAGACATCTGCATAAAAGTATTTAACATTCCGAGCAAAAGATACAATGCGAGGGCCCGCGGAAGCCGAAAGGACTCCAGGCGGCTCCCCTCATCCCTGCTCGCTTGGCCCTGTCTGTTCGTTTGTTTCTGTTTTGTTTCGTTTTTAAGAAATGAGACTCGACTCTGGTGCAGTCCGTTTCTGCATGGCTTTAAATCCTCAGAGGAATACGCAGGAGGAAAGGACTTGAGAACCGTATCTGGGGTTGGGTTTTAGCAACTGGAAAGAGTACAAGCCCTGGCTGGCGTAGCTCAGTGGATTGAGCGCGGGCTGCGAACCAAAGTGTCGCACGTTCGATTCCCAGTCAGGGTACATGCCTGGGTTGCAGGCCATGACCCCCAGCAACCGCACATTGATGCTTCTCTCTCTCTCTCTCTCTCCCTCCCTTCTCTCTCTAAAAATAAATAAATAAAATCTTTTAAAAAAAGAAAGAAAGAAAGAAAGAGTACATTGAGCCCCTTTGCTACATCGTACGGGAAGGACTGAGTCTGCAGGCCAGGGCCGGTCCAGTCGGGTGTCGTCTTTCCTCAGGGTGCCTCACGTGACTGACGGCCTCTGCTTCTTGTCGCCTCTCGGGTTGTCCGGGAACGGTCCAGGCAAACGTGCAGACTGGCCGCTTTCTCGTAACCCAAGTGAGCAGCCCTGCACTGCCCCCTTGGCCTGGATCGCGCCGTCCTGGTTGATAAAGGGGTCGTCGCGTTATTCTCGCATCTAATCTTTAGGAGTTCAAAGTAAAATCAAATTCCACATCTGAAGGGTTTCGTAGGCCTTTTACCCCAGGTTGATGTATGAGGCTAGTATTTAGTTTGATGCTTGCAGGATGAAGTGCCAGTCGGAGACCTTCAGAGTTTGTTCCCCTTCCCCCCACTTCTTAAGTGTCCCGCTCATGTTCTGGGATATTTCCATAACGTCTTTAACATGCACACTATCTCCGGTCCTCGAGGCCTGAAGCAAGCCGACGACTAATTCTTACTTTTGCAGGCTTTTGCAGCAGAGCCTCCGGCCTGGGGGTCCCTCGGAGCAGAGGGAGGTAGGGGTCTGAGGGTCTCACGGCGCGCTGGGAATTCTCACGGGTCTCCAAATATTATTTGTACTCCGTTTTATTTAAAAGATAAGTATCTTGCATTTATAAGAGATAAGGACACTGGAACCTAAACATTTAAAAACAGCCTTTCGCAGGCTGCCCAGGGCCTGATCGCCTGCAAGCCATCCGGGGAGACTGCGGTTTGCCGGCGCTGGCTGGGCTCCGCAGGCGTCGGCTGAGCCGCCCGTGGTTTCCGTCTGAGGGCGGAGCTATCTGGGGGGCCTTTTGTCACATGGCCCACCTCTTCCTGGAAGACAGGTGACGCCACATAGTGAGGAAGCAGGCATTGCAGGATGGGTACCCTGTGTCACCCCCACGACCACCAGCAAGGACCACTGCCGCCCGAAGGACCCTCCTGGCCCCCAGGCCTGCTCCCCTCTGACCTGGTCTCCAAACCGCAGCTCCAGTGATTTGTGAAAACACACAACCCTGACCTTGTGGATACCCCGATGAAAACCCAGTGTCGCCTTGTTGTTGCACGGTCACAGAGCTTCTGTGGCGTCCCCGACTCCCTTCAGGGTGAAGCCCAAGTTCCTTGCAAGGCCCCAGCGGTCGGGCCCAGCTGGCCGTGCGCGGTAGCTTTGTCATGTGACCCCTCCTCCTCCTCGGGCTACCGATGGAGAAGGCACCCTCTTCCCTTCTTTCCGCCCTCCCACTTATCTTTAGGCTCAGCCATTAGCTCCACCAGGGGGTCTCCCAAACACTCCCCTCCCTGAAACCGGGCCAGAGCACGGGCACCGGCTCCTGTCTAGACCGAAAGCTCCTGCACTGAGCAGCCATCACTGCTGCGGGCGTGGGGCCGCCTGTGCCCGGCAGGCGGGAGATGCGGGGACACGTCTGCTGAGTGAATCTAGGCATAGTTTATCGTCCTCCCACAGGCGGGGCTGCGGCCAGGAAAAATGGCTGGGATGTTGTTTCCTTCTAAAAGAACGCTTTCTGAAAGAGGTGTCATTTAAGAATTTCTGTGCTTACCTTTTTTTTTTTTTAAACACCTTTGGGGGCCGTTGTTTTACCAAAGGCCCTTCTTGCTCGCTAGCTGTCACAACTGAACACGAGGTCGTGAAAACCCCCGGGAATGGTTTACTTGGACTCGAGCTGGTGGAAGCCAATGAGTGGACTTCCCCCTTTCCGTGGGAGCTCTCTTCATTTATAGAAAGTCACGAGGTTTTTCCTCCTAGGTTTCTTTTCCCCTGGGAACACCTCGTCTGAGGGGAGGGGGAGGGGCACTTGGAAACTCGCTGCTGAAACGTTTATCAACTGAAGATGGTGTTGACGGAAAATACACCCTCGTGGAAATGCAGGTCTGGTGTCGCACACACGGGGATGTGTCGCTGAGGCCGGATCGTTTCCGAAGCACAAAAGCCCAGACGTACACAGACCGCTTTGTGGGTCCGGTGGTTCGACCCAGTTCAGACGTGCTGCAGGGGATTCAGTGGAAGGAATGCTGGCCTTTGAGGACCACACCTGACGTTATTCATGTTGGCATGTTTATTGAAACACGTACCGTAGATAGATGACTTATTTCTGTGCTGTTTTGCTGAGCTCATGTTTTAGGTCTTGACTTCTGTTCAAGGCTGAGTTTTGTCTTTGGGGTCTTATTGGAAAGATGTTTTTCCAATACAAGAATAGATCCTTTTTGACTTGCATTTCTATTAGCAACAGAACTGCTGTGGGAACTTCCTTTTTATGGATAAAAGTGTTCAAATTATATAGCGCTGGTGAGAGGAGTTTTGAGAGACTCCATCCCTGAAGTCGTCTCCCACTGTCTTCCCCACCGTGGGTCAGATCCCAGAGCAGGACCACCTGGGTCGGGGTCGTGAACTCACGTGACCCTGATCTGGTCATGGCCCTATGACGTGCTACTTACTGCTGCATAGGACTAGATCTCGGAGCCCAGCCTGGGTGCAGAATCCCGGGCTCGTGTGAAGTGTGCGGGTGGCTCACGCCCTCTGCTCTTTCTGGTCAATGCTGGGGCACAATGCAGTGAGAGAGGAGCTAAGTCCCTGGCCAGCTGGATGGAAAACATGTAATAAGATGAGCATCTTCCCACAACACCCAGGTCTCTTTCCACCAGCCCTGGGCCACCTCCAACATGACCAGGGCCCTACAGGGGGCGTGTCCTGGCCTTGCGTCAAGGGAAGAAAGTATCCCGGCAAAGTTAGGTTGTGGGAATTCCTCCTCTTTCACGAAGGACTTTGCGGGAAGGTGGAGGCGAGAAGGGGGGACTTGGAGCTCCGCCACAGGCTCAGCGCCCCGAAACTAACTCCCTGCCCTTCCCTTGCACCACGACCCACCCAGGACCCAGGGTCCAGAGGCGACGGTGGTCTCAACTTTCCTCTTTGTTGACTCTCAGGCGCATCCGGGTTCGTCCTAACTGCTGGTCTGACCGCTCTGGCCTTCTAGCTGCCATGATCCGGAGAAGTCTGGGGCAATAGCCTCTGCTCGGCACACTGAGGCCCGGAGGGAGGAAATGGCCAACCCACAGGTCCTCAGGGGGTGTCCCCAGAGAGGAGCCTCTTCCTCAGAGAGAGGAGGGGTTCCAGAACAGAGGAGCATCCTGAGATGAGAGCCTCTGACATGCGGCATTACCATGGAGTCTCTAGGGGAGGCGCTGTGTCGGGGACCGACGTCCATCTTTCAGAGTCTCCTGCTCTCCGAGTCTCCCTGGTACAGTAGCTGCTCGCTGCCTCTTCTGTTGACGCCGAATGCAGGGGCTGGCTCATCTCCAGGGGCCGTGTTAGAAAAGCACCTGCTACGACTGATGTTCACCCTGTGAACCCCACAACACAGAGGTAGGGAGGGACGGGAGGGGTCGTACAGTGGAGAGAAGGGAGACCAGATACACTCTTGCTCCCCAGGTCACGCATACTCAGTCGCTTGCTCATTGAGAGAGAACTGCCTCTGTTTTTTAAATTGTCGTTTTGCCTTCTCCTCCCCTAACTGATGCAGCACCACCCCCCCCGCCCCCCGCCCCGGTTTGCCGAGGATCTAACCTGTGCGTGACATTGCTCCATTATCGGCCGACCGGGAGGCTGCGTGATGGTGGGCGGCCTGTCTGGCTCAGTCATTCCCATGTTACCGATGCCCACAGTGTCCACTGCTTCCTGGAAACATGTGTTCAGTGAGATAAAATACTTAGGAAGAGGTGACAAGAGAAAACAAAAAGATAATAGATGTTTTGAAGGGCGAAATCAGTGTAGGAGCGGAGAGAGTGAATCCGACAGCTGAGGTTGATCAAGGTCAGCTTCCTGGAGGGCTTGGGATTTGAACCGGCCTTGGACAGTCAAACAGGAAGGTAGAGCCTGAAAGACACAGAGACTGAATAAGCGGAGGAAGGACGTAATAACCAGTGATGCTAGAATTCTGGGGTGGCCGGTGGACAAGAATGTTAGAGTGAAAGTCAAAAAAGTACATCATTTACCCCCAAGTCGGGCTAAATTGAAATAAAATGTTATATCTCCAAAATGTCGGGTCCCTGTTTCTTGGCATTTCTTCTTGTTTCTCTGCCGCCCTCTCTGACTTCTCGGTTATCCTCTAGGCTTCTCTCTCCGGAGCTTCTCCTGGGTTAGAAACCTATTGGTTCAATGTCCCTGGATAGGATGTGAGAGAGGACCCGGGTGGGGTAACTCCTGAACCTGGGGTCTCAGTCACGGCCGTGTACCGAGCCCGCCATCCCTGTGACATGTAGCACAGAAGGTAAACAATAAATTTAAAAAAGAGAGAGGTGCTTTAAAATAGATGGGGCAAAACCAAAGTGAGTGTGATAACATGTAATGTGATGTCTTTTTTTAAAAAATGTGTATTTACAGGGAAAATTAATGCGTTTAAAAAAAAAAGGAACTATCCCGAATGAGGATAATGGCCAATTTGGATGAGTGGAGTAATTCGCATCGTGAAGATAGCTGGGTTATGGAAAACACGCGAACCGGTGAGGAGTGCAGTCGCAGTCAGAACAACGTTCCTCGGGCTCTAATGACACGGCAGATGCCGCGGCCGGAGGCGCACTTCCTGCGCCGCTGTGCACATCGCGCCACTGCTAAATTAGTAGCTGTCACAGGCTGTGTTTCCGGCTTTCCCGCATCCCTTTCATTTTGGTAGCAGAGATTAAGAAAAAAGGCATACTTCTATTATCAGTCAACTCTGACTACATGTGTTTTCCCTCTTTTGGGCCAAGTTCTAGTTCACTGACACAGGCTTCGTGGAAAGAAATGATAGTACTGTTAAGAAATAATTATGGACTTAAAAATAGCAGGCTCACTCTGAACCGCCAGGGTTACAATGGAGATGGGTTGTGATTAGAACCGTACGTGTAACTGCGAATTATCTTCCTTCTGCTGTTTGGGGAGCGGGGGAGGGATCCACACGGATTCTGCGTATTTTTTCCTTTTAGGACTATTTTTGGCTGGAGACGTGATCTCAAGATAACTCTGTTGTGGCATGCTCATGAGCCAGTTTTGTGGCTTATCAGGGATCCCCAAGGTGAGTGGGAAGGTGAGCCGCATATCAGAACCAGCAGGGGTACCTTTATTTTAGTTTATTATTTATTTACTTTTTAATCATCACTCAGAGATATTTTTATTGAATTTAGAGGGAGAGGAAGGTGTGGGGGGTAGAGAGAGAGAGAGAGAAACATCGATCGATATGAGAGAGAAACATTAATGTGAGAAAGATCACTTGGTTGCTTCCCACTTACACCCCAACTGGGGATCGAACCCACAACCTAGATGTGTGCCCTGAGCAGGGATGGAACCTGCAACTGTTAGGTGTACAGGATAACACTGCACCCAACCGAGCCTCCCACCGGGGCAGCAGGGGTGCTTTTCAATGGAAAGTCCCCTGGGGATTCTAACACACAGCTTAAAGGGGACCAGTCCCCCCACTGCTTTCCAGCGTGAATGACTTCCATTAGTGGGTTATAGAACAGCTATCTTGGGAATATACAAGAGTTGAGAATTACTAGCTTGAATGAATTTTATAGCTAACAGAAATAGGCCACTGTTACTTAACTCTCATGTCTTCAAGGACAGATTAGCTGCTGATTCCCGAATGTTCAGCATGTGCTACGTACTTGCTAGGTGCTCACATACGTAGTGTCCAGTCTAAATACTCTTCTCACCATATAGAAGGGGAGTGGAGACTTCGCAACGCGTGCGGCCCAAGACCACCTGCTAAGCGGCATTGCAGTGATTTGCATCCAAAGCTAAATCAGCAAGGTCACTGTCAATGCAAACAGCTAGAACATGTTTTTGCCTGTCACCATCTTCTTTCTATCTTAAGGTACAGCACCCTGACTCTCCTTTGGGTATCATTTCTCTCTCTCTCTCTCTCTCTCTCTCTCTCTCTCTCTCTCAGTTCACGTGGCTCTAGTGGGGCCATTCTCACTGTTGACCTGAGGATGGACACTCTCCCCAGCTCAGCCAGCCAATCAGCACATGCTATAACTCCAGCCACGGTAACTGGGCCAGGGATGGGCCCATGCCCCCTGTACATATTATAAGGAATTGGCTCATGTAATACGGAGACTGACAGGTCCCACGATCTGCAGTCACGAGCTGGAGGCTCAGGAGAGCGCACGGGTAGTCACCAGAGGAAAGCCAGCAGGCCGGTGATGCAGGAAGCGTGGATGTTTTAGTCCGAGTCCAAAGGTGTGACAAGACTCTTCAGTCCCAGCTCCCGACAGGTAGGAGGCATTCCCTCTTATCCTTGGGGCTGTCATCCTTTTCACTCAGTTCAGACCTTCAGTGGATTGGATGAAGCCCACGCACATTACAGAGGGCAACCTGCTTTACTGAGTCCATCAGTTCTAATGTGAATCTCACCCCGAAACACCCTCACAGACACACTCAGAACAATATTGACCAAGTGTCTGGGCACCGGGTGGCTCAGCAGGATTGACACATAAAAGTAACCATCACAGCACTGGAGAGCAGAGCTGAGTGAGGAAGCTGTTACGACAAATGGCCTGATCATAGGCGCCCCGCATGCGGCCATGGCTCATTCTCTCCCTCGGGTCATTCCAGCTACACGAACCAGGACAACCCCAGCTCCTACCCCCACCCCTCCTGAGGAAGGAGGGAAGAGTTCTTACTGACATGAACCCCTGGGCGCCCAGTATCTCCAAGTCTTCACGTGACGCGGATGAGGCTGGAGAAAGTGGGGGAGCCGAGCGAACGCTCACTGTACTGAAATGCATGGACAACGTACGTGAAGGCAGGACTGCTGGTCCCCGTGTGTGTCCTGCTGAGATTAGGCTCATGGCGTAGCCCACGAGGCGAGCACCTCGTCCCAGAGGGTCCCACACGACGGCACCGATGCAGAGCGCAGAACCGAAGTGCTGGCAATGGATTTGCAATCCTTCAGTGATTTTACATTCCTGCATTGGTCCGTTTTCTAAAGAAAATTTGTTTATTTGATTTTTAAATGTCTTAAATAGAAGTACTTGGCAAAGCAAAATAGCCCTGTGGTCCTGTCCACATCCTTTACAAGTTAACCTGGTTTTTCTGCTGAGGTAGTTGGAAAAACCTCGCAACAGCAGAAATCAGGTCTTGAGAGCCTCCTTGTTCCCAGGGCCCCCTTTCAGGCCATCGTTACTGCTGGACTCTGCCCGTGATCCCTTTCACGTGCGCACTTTCGTGGTCTGGAAATGGGACTAAAAAGGCTTGAATTCTAATTCCTTCCCAAAGCCCTTTAGGCATGTCCGTGAGTTCTGGGTCTGGATTCATTCAGAAGGCTTACTGCTAAAATAGGGGAGCCCCCAAGGAATGAATGCAGGAGCCCGTCTCACAGTAGAACAAGACACCTCATTTCTGGCCAAGGGACCCCCCTCGCGCTGTGAAAAGCCGGGACTTTGCTATTGCCTGTTCGGTTAGAACTGCGCACTGCAGAGCTGCTGTGCCTGCCGCCCCGCCAGACAGTTTGCCGTGTCATCAAAACATAGAACGTAGAGTGGATGCGCCTTTTCCTTTACAGGGTGTCACCGTAGAGTGCTCTCCTGGGTCCCAGCGACTCCCAGAGCGTTGCTGAAGTTGGGCCGTGCGTCCTTTCGAGGGTGTCAAGGGAAAATGGAAACAAACTGGGCACACGGGCCGTGCCCTCCTAGAGCTCCCCACTAACGGGGAAGACAGACACAAGCGTAAGGAGTTCCACGTGGCTAAGTGTGGGTAAAACCGACGGGGAAGGGAAGAGAACGTTCCATGGCTGTGAGACGGGCAAGGTGGGTAGCGGGGGTGTGCACTGAGCCAGGTGGGTGGATACTGACGGGATGAGCGGGAGCCCCACGCGCCCCCGGAAAAAGCCCCGCCCTGATGTATCTGCTCTGTGCGGAAAGAGAGCGCTGCCCCTTTCGTAAATCAGGTTTGGCTCCTGGGGACACAAAGCCATCCCTCGGTGCCTTCCCAGGAAGCGAAAAGGAAATCACAAGGGCGCCAACTGCTACAATGATTCCAAAGTTCAGGCCGAGCCTCCCGCAGACGCACGGGCCGCCTGGCTGTAGGTGCCACCAGGCAGCCGTGCGGCCAGGGTGTGCCGGCAGACAGATGGCCGGCGGGCCTCTTGCGGCCACTGAGAGCGGGAGGCTCCTTTCTTCGGTTAAGAATCTCTGTCCTCAAAGGAAAAAGAAATGTCTTCCTTCCTCGTGGCTATAACAACGAAGCAAGCGACTAATGGCCGGCCCTCCTGGTGCTGCCCGCCCCCTGGAGGGAGGCACAATCTAGCCGCTCTCATCTGCCAGGGCTTGGCCGGGGATCTGGGGGCCAAGGGCCGGCCTGGAACAGCGGCTTGTTGAGCGGCTGCTTAATGGAAGGCAGACCGAAGGCGGCCCTTTGTCTTCACTGGAGCTGCGCAGGGCAGTCTCTGGGGAGGGGAGGAGACCTGGCTGCCTCCGTCCGAGCCCCACGCGGAGGAAGCGGCTGGAACAACAATCGCTGCGGCTACGGCTTGGAGCGATGACCTTAGCTGTGGTTGCCAGCGGCCGGCCCGGAGGTAACGACAGTTCGCACGATTCCCTTCACTCGGGAGGCCGGTGATTAATGCACCGGCTTGAACATAATTGGACAGCCCTGCTCCCGAAACTGGGTCAGGGCAGGACGGTCCCACATGGAGACAGGCATGAGTCAAAGACTGGGACGGATAAAAGCTCGGGCTGCTGAACAGCTGCACGCTCCTCTCGCTCAGCCGCTGGGGAAAGGGGCTCGCAGGGTGTGAGCGCCAGCAGGTGGCCGGCGATAGGCTGCACGCTGTCACTGGGTGACTCGATGGCGGCTCGTGGCGGTGTAGACAGTGGCGGTCTTTATTTCCGTGTGTAGGTGAGGCACACACTCAGAGGTTAAAAAGCTGCCTGAAGCAGTTGCAGTACTCGGCTTCGTAGAAAACCCAGCACCCAAGCCCGTCTCATAGGCTCCTTTCCAGAGCGATCCTCCATGAGGTCGAGACCACATCGGTTGGGTTATTGTTGCTCCCTCCGTGCGCAGCCCAGTATCAGTTCTCCGTAAATATTCATCAAGGAGCAAGAGTTGTGCTTTTAGGCGTGCTCTTGGGCGGGCATGGTACAGCCGGAGACCCGGGACCCTCCATGCAGATGCAGGAACCCAGGAGCCGGGATGTCCATGGACGCTTACAGACCCTCTCCTGCAGGAAGGTGCAGTTGGGGGCCCCAGGGGAAGGCAGGTGGGGCGGCTGCACTGCCCGAGCCTGGGGCCACTGTTTGCAGCAGAAGTGTGTGGGATGCAGGTGGAGGGCAGAGGGCCTTCACCTGCGGGCAGGTGACTAGCAAGTCTCTCTCTGCCCGCTCTGGGAAACTCTGGGAAAGCCGGAGCAGTGCTGAAGCTGTTTCAGTTTTCTGTTTCAGCTCTGGAGAGGGGAAGTAACTGGTAACATACTGTTTCAGCTCCTGGTAACATACTGTTTGAAGAGCAGGTGCTGGGGGCTAAAATGTAACCAAGGCTTCTTGCTCTTTGGATGTGGAAGCCGAGGTCCAGGGGATGTGCAGTGAGTGACCTACCCAAACTCAGCCCAGTGACTAGCGGCAGATCCAGGACCAGCCCCACATCCCAGGGGAGAGTCTGGGGCCTCCTGTGCCGCATCCTTCCCTCTGAGCACTGCATCCCAAGGCCTCCCCTCGGGAAGGAGTGACTACAGAAAGGCCCTTATGAAACCTCGTGAGAATCGATCCGTCTCCTGAGAAAACTCAAACTCCTCTGATAAGAGTAATTGCTACCCAATCTGTTGAGGGCTCCTGCTATGCCAAGACTGTTCTAGGTCACTTGCAAGCCTTATCTCATTTAATCCTGGCAGAAACCCTACAGGAGAAGCACTAGTATTGTCACCGTTTTTGAGAGAGAGAGGAGAGGAAGAGAGAGAGGGAAGAGAGAGAGAGAGAGGACAGAGAGAGAGAGGGAAGAGAGAGAGGGAGAGGAGGGGGGGAGGAGAGAGAGAGAGAGGAGAGAGAGAGAGAGAGGAGAGAAAGAGAGGGGGGAGAGAGAGAAGAGAGAGGGGAGAGAGAGGAGAGAGAGGGGGGGGGAGAGAGAGAAGAGAGAGAGAGGGGAGAGAGAGAGAGAGAGAGAACCAAGGCTCAGTGACTTGCCCACAGTTGACCCACCCAAAACCTGGCCCATGAGAGACCCCGGATGTCGCCAAAAGCTCTTTTCCCCTCAATGCTGCAGTGAACACAGTGATAATTCAGCTATCTGTTCTGTATATTTTGCATATCTTCTGGTTACAATGTATTTTTTTTAACCTCCCAAGGCATGCTTGAAAGGGGGTAAAGCAAGAGATCCTGTTTATTATTTAGGCGACAGTTTCAGCGATGACTTTCATATGAACCTTATCAGAGTCAGACCAGAGGTTTACTAACACTTTGCTCACTTATAAACAGGCCCCCGCACACCCACTTTGGTGCTTATACAAAGAAACACACATAAACATTTCAAAACATTCCTGGTGGGCAATTAGTGTTTTTTTCCTTTGGGAAAATAGCCGATGGATGATAATAATGAGGCAATGCATATTTGGGAGATAAATGCTAGGAAAAGGGGGTAGCTTTGGCCTCTCTCAGGAATTTTAGATACTTAGGCATTGTCGTTACATTTCTGTGTACTTGCAGATTCACTTCTCAGCACGCTCCAAGGAGTGTGCGCAGGAATCCGAGACGCACGAGAGGGGAGCAGACAAGAGGTTTTTTTGGTTTATTTGAAGATTCTGTGTCTTCTAGAGAACTGAACACTTTGAGGGAGGCGGGCAGGGGGGTGTGGACATTTGTTGTTTTTTTCTAAAGTACACTCCGGCACCTCCAAGAACCCTCTACAAGAGCTACTCCCAGATTTCTTCCCTGTCCTTCCTATTTTCCTTTTCCTCCTTCTCTCTCTCTCTCTCCTCTCTGCATGGGACATGTGGACAGGCAGGGGAAAGGAGAGGCCTGTGCATCGTGGTGTATGGCCCCTGCAGGCTCCCCAAAGGAGAAAGAGTCTCATCTGAGTATCTTCCCCGGGCCTGCTATCCATCTTCGAAATCTTCAAAGATGTCTCTTCCAGGAGGAATCCCTGTGTCACCATGGCTTGCTTTTCTCTCTGGCTACATTAAGATAACATCATCCCTCCCACTGAATGCCAGATAACACGCTTTGTCCCAGTACGTTAAGAAAGACACCGACAAATTCAAATCCGTGACCTGCAGGCTGGAATGGTGGTGCGCAGCCATCGTCAGTTTTGAAAAGCTCTCCCCCTGGATTCAGACAGGGGCCTCTGAAAGGTTATTAAGACATTCACTAACCTCTCCATTTTTCTGGAGCACGGCAGGATTGGACTCCCTGCCCCCCCCTTTGAAGTTAAGCATGACCACCTGCCCTCGTTTAGCCAGTGAAATATGAGTGGCAGGGCAAGGAGCCAGAACGGAACCTGCCACATTCTTTTTCCCTCTGTCGTGGCAACCAGCGACGTTTCAGAAGGTCAAGAGCCCCTCCGTGGCAATGGCCTGCTGGTCTGGGACAGGCGTGTGCATCCCGCGCGACACAAGGACTCCCTGGGGAGGGGTGCAGGCACAGCTGCCCACCTGCAGGAAACCCCGTGGCTGGGCGAGGGCTCCTTGTCATGTGCCTCTTCTCAACCCCCAGCCGCTGTGAAGCTCAGGTTGGAAGTCGACGTTGGTGCCTGGTTTCCAGGTGCCGCCTTAGCACGCTTTCTGACTTACATTCCAAGGTCCCGTTACACATTCAGTTTCTGCCTCTTATCAGCTGTACAGCCTTGATTACAGAAATCGTTTACTCTTCCTGAGCCCCCGAGCACAAACTCTAGAAGTGGGGTTCAACAAGCTCCTCCTGTGGCGCAGCGCTCCTGAGAAGTCTTCAAGGCAAAGCAAGAGGGTGCTTGCGGAAGTGCGGTCCGTTCCCAGGGAGGTGGGAAGCATTGGCATCAGCGTCTCATTGTTCCTGCCACACAGGCGCTTCGGGCCGCCAGGTCCTGCCTGCTGGGAGGGGTGGTCCAGGGGTCGGTGTGGAGGGTGCGCACATCCTGTTTGGGTCACGGGCTACGGCGCCTCCCTGGATGGAATGAACTGTTTCTAAACTTGGAATCGAAGGCGCCCTGCCTCCTCTGAACACTGCTCTCTGCAGCTGACCTCTCGTTATGCACCATCTTGGCTCATCCATTTGCAAAGCGCTCAAACCACCCACCGCATGTGGTTGGCGTTTTACAAAAGGACATCTACGGACATACTGCATGACCAGAGGGGTCCCGTAAAAGGCCCTCAGAGGGCATTGGTCCTTTTTCCATCTGAGAGTGCCCGAGGTTCCCTCCCGCCGGTTACCCCTGAGTGTGAGGTCTCTGAAGGTTCCAGTCCCAAGAATCAACCCCTTTGGCTGTTTCGTAGTCAGCAGGAAGCGAGGCAGCACTTACCAACTTCTGAGTGTCTGTCTCTCTCTGCGGATGGATCCCCTTTCTTGGACATAACCTGGCTAATTTTTACGAAGTCAGGGTTTTTTGTTTTTTGTTTTTTTTTTTTGCAGTGGAGTGGATACTGAACTCTGACTAATTTTTTAACTTCATGAAATTGTTTAGCTGTTTTGAGCTCCCCCCCAATTTAATGGACTATAATTAGAGTTTAATTTGTCCACATCTTTTTCCTTTCAAGGTGACACGGTTTTCACACACTTGGCATCACCAAGCGATTCGGAATAACTCAATGCTTCAGTTCCTTCCTTGTCCCCTCCTTTGGTCAACCCCTCCCTCCCTCAGCTCCCGTCCCGTGACATTTGGACCAGCGTTCTGCTGATCCTGGCTTCTCTGGGGAAGCCATCTGCGGGACACCTTCTAAAACAGCCCCTGGGAAGGTGAGGGTGATGGTAACTCCCATAAACTCTCCTTGGTTGCATCCCCATCTGGGAGTGTGGTTACAGAGCCGGAGGAGGGGGGGCGGCGGGGGTTAGGGATACAGGCTGAAACTGACTCACGCGTAAGTCAGGCCACAGAGCAGCAGCGAGAGGCCCTTCCCCTGCCCTGGCCTCGCGGCCCCGCCCGACGGTCTCAGCTTATCTCTAAGGAGATTAGAAGACCTCTGGCTCTCGCTGGCTTTCTGTCTATGCCAAGAGGCCTGGCAGATCAAAGTCCACATTGCTTCGCCTCGCTAGTGGCTTATCTCCTGCCTGTCCCAAGACCACTGACCCCTCAATTAGGTTTTAACAGCCGTTTCTCTTGGGGGAGGAGATGCTAAGGGAATGGAGCACAGTTTACACGACGGGACCTCCGGGCCTGACCCCCGCGGCTGTGCGGCCGGCCAGGGCTGCTCGCCATACAATTAGGCAACGTTTTTCAGTTCTCTAAGAAAGAGCAAAAAATGTTATTTTTACCGAAAATATCTCCAAGTGTCCAAAAGCATGCGATTTTTCACGTCTGATGAGGTGACAGTGGAGTTCGCCAGAGGAATATGACTTTATCAAGCTTTAACGCTAACAGGCCTCAAATCCAGGGCTCTGCGGCGCGGCCAGGGAGACACCGATAATCCCTAACGCCGCGTGATGGATGCCCTCTGCCGCATTCCTCCGCTTTCTGGGGGAGACCAGCCCCTTCCCCCTCCCGCCCCCGGGGCTCCAGCCGCACTGGAGTTTCCTTCGAAACACACACCCTGTTCCTTTGCGAGTTCTGAGTTCCTTCGATCGAAGTTGAACGCCAAGGAAAAAATATTTTATGCCCTGGCACCGAAAAATTCCCTGAAAGACGTGGGCTTTTTCAGATGAATATTGTAACCGGTGAATTATAAATGTATGAATTTTATATTTTAATATATGAGCTTTATAGATAAAATATGTGAGGTTTATGGATAAATATAGAAAGTTTCATATATAAAATAGGTGAATTTTTATATAAAATAGATGAGTTATACGTAAAATAAAAAGTTTATATCTCAAATATATGTAAGTATAGGAATTTTATATATAAAATACACACGTTTATTTTTACTGCAGATGAATTTCTTTTTATTGGGTGTTTGTGCCAGTTACCCTGGAAAATACAGTCATTACACAGAATGGCTCTCTCCTTGAGAAGCTTACCTGGTAATTTACAAGATGGCAGCACAAAAGGGTGATTGATGGTTAGACTTTTTTTAAAGATTTTATTTATTTATTTTTAGAGAGGGAAGGGAGAGAGAACGAGAGAGAGAGAAACATCAATGTGCGGTTGCTGGGGGCTGTGGCCTGCAACCCAGGCATATGCCCTGACTGGGAATCGAACCTGTGATGCCTGGTTCTCAGCCCACCCTTCATCCACTGAGGTACACCAGCTAGGGCGACGGTTAGACTTTTGCAATAGACCAGAGCGGCTGTGGAGCAGACAGACCTGGGTCTGAATCTCAGCTTTGCTGGGCTCACTATTACTTGTGCACCTCCAGGGAAATTGTTTAACTTCCTGAGCCTCAGTTTCTTCGTCTCGAAAGTGGGCAAAAGCATCCTAATGCTTCTTAGGGTTGCTACAAGGATCCAGTGACACGAAGTATCAAAGCATGTAGCCCAGCGCATGGCACATGGTAAGTACTCAACGAATGGTTGAAGTGCTAGTTGTTTCATTTGTTGTAAATCATGAAAAGTTTGTTGTAAAAAAACGGGGCAGAAGTGACTGAAAGGCAAGCGGGCAGGAAGCCGCTCCAGGAGCAGACAGAATCAGGCAGCAGCAGAAGCTGAGCATCGAAGGGACAGCTGGTAAACCCTCCGGAGTCACCGGCCGGCTGACTTTACGCCCGCCTTCCTCGTCTTTCTTACCTTCACGGCCTTCCGGACTTGCTGAGAGTTACTGAGGAAGCCACAGAGTTAGTTTCTGTATCTGTTACAGAGGAGGGGTCAGTGTCATTTCCATCATAAAAGCCATGCGTCATGGATCTAAAGCTTGGAATTTAAAATGACATGGGGCTTAAACTCCACTTAACGCTTTTGATTTAAAGCCTTCTCGGAGAACATGAGTTCTCAAGCCCACATGGCCGATAATACCATCGCAGGCCCTTCGGTATGAGTTACCTTTGAAAGCGAATTCTGTATCTGGCTTTGCACAGCCTTCTCAATGACAAATAGCTTTAAACAAAGAGTCATAAAAATTCAACACTTTTACAAAGCAAATAATCAGCCGCATTTGCCTTCTCCGTGGAAGAATGATTGGTATCGTGGGAGGTTTCACTTTCATGCATTTTAATGATGAGTTTCCAGAATGGTTACTTTGGGGAAGGGCAGTTTAGGGAGAGGAAGGAGAAACGCTTGTAGAGGCTACTTTCTGACCCTCCAGAGATAGACATTGAATTCATCTACATTTTACATGAGATTTTATTTTAAAGATGAAAACACATCAAGACAACAGCAGTCAATGTTTTTTATCTTTTGGCTTATGCATCAAAGACATAGTACAGATAAATATGCCTGTTAGTGGACTGATCCAAAAGTGTTTTATTGAAACATAACAAGATCCCTATCCCCCAGAAAGTATCTGATGGCCAGGATCAGCAAGGAATTTTGATATTCTGTTTAAAAAAAAAAAAACATTGCTTTGATTTTATCTTTGGGGATAAAGGGAGACAGGAAAATGCTCAGAGGAGATTCCAAGGAAAGGCTGGGAATTTGAAACATCTGCCAGAAACGCCCGTGATCCAGCTGACTACATAAAAGCCCCGTGGTGTTTAGTGCCACGCCCTTCTGGTCAGTAAACCCTTCTGTGTGGTGTCCAGGGGAAGGTGCTAGGAACGCGGAAAAGATAACGGCGCTGCGTCTTCATCAACCCGCAGTCGTTACTGTGAGCAGGAGGACAGGTCACGAGAGGGCAGGGCTTGGGGAGACTCCTCCCCCCGTCTGGACCCACGTGGGTATCTCCCATAGCCTTTCAGTCTTCATTTTCCAGGATCCGATGAGCCTATCTTCTGACCTTGGCCCAAATTCATATTTAGACCAAGAGCCTAAGAAAAGCTATCCAAAGGCGCAGGCAAGGTTGGTGAGAAAGTTCATGGTCATGAGTGGCGAACTGGCTTCCTTGGACTCATGCTGATCACAGAAGACCAGAACCGCTCACAGACCCTAGGGAACTTCTGACTCCTGGGTACAGAGATGCAAAGGTGTGCACATAAGGTGTGCTGTTCGCTTCTGAGACAGACTGAAAAGGAAGGACGATGACACTGAGCCGCTCCCTCTAGTCTCCAGGGGCGGAGCCTCTTTCCCCACCCCCTGAACCTGGCCCAGCCTCAAGGGTCGCTGCAGCTGGGGCACCAGGAGTTGGGTAAGCTCTAGAACCTCAGGTGGCCTTGCAGCTTCTGCCTTTGTCCTCATAGAATGTTCTCCTCGTGGCATAAAGACACCTGGGCTAGATCACTGAATGCCGGAGGTCATGTGGAGAAAAGAGGCCAAGCTGATAGCTGGCCAGCACCGAGGCCACGTGAGGTCCCCTTTGCCCCCCCCCCGGACCCCCTGTTCAGCAAGCATCTGGTTGAACCCTGCTGTTGCTGCTGCCCTGAAATGTGAGCCCAGGCCAGACCCGCGAAGCTTCCCAGTCAACCCACACAGTCATGGGAAATAGTAAATCGTGGTTTTCAGTCAGGGTCTGTGGGCCAAATCGGACCAGGCACGTGCTTTTGTCAATAAACATGTTTCACTGGAACACCATCACACTCATTCATCCCGTGTTTACGGCTGCTCTTGGGCTAAGTCGCAGAGTTTAGCGGAGACCACATGGCCCACGAAGCCTAAACTGTTTACTGTCTTTCTCTTTACAAAACGTAAGTTTGCCTGCTCATGTTTTAAGCCATTAAGTTTGGGGAGTGTCTTGATACGCCGCAGCAGCAAATAACAGACCCACGTCGGTGTATCGGTCCGTGTTCCCCAGAGGAACAGAGCGGTAGGAAGTGGCTCAGGTGATCGCGGAGGCCGTGAAGTCCCAAGATCTGCAGGCAGCGAGCTGGGGCCGCAGGGGAGCCCATGGGGCAGCTCCAACCGGCGCCTGATGCCTCAGACCAGGGGAGGGGCTGGTTGGTGTAAGTTCCCGTCCCAAAGTCAGCAGCCCCAGCACCCAGGATGAGCCTGTGTTTTAGCTGAAGTCTGCGGGCCCGAAAAGACCGATGTTTCAGCTCAACACCCAGGGAGGAGGGGTTTCCTCTTACTCTTGGGGGTGCCAGGCTGGTGGTTCTATCCAGGGGGTTGGACGGGACTGCCCACAGTGGAGGGGGCTGGCGATCACTTCGATTCAGTCTGCCAGTGCAAAAGCCAGTCTCATGCGAAACGCCCTCACAGACACACCCCAGGTTAGTGTCTGACCAGATATCTGGGCGCTGTGTACGGGCCCGGGCAAACTGACACAGAGTCAACCATCACCGTCGGCCTAACAGTGATGTGTTGCAATAACCCAAACCGGACATTCTTGACACTGGCTGTGGGCCAGGAGGGGGACAGGACACCACCAGGGAGGGCTGGGAAGCAGGTGCGGAAGCCGCTCTTGGAAGCTGGAGAAAAGGCAGCCTGGGTTACGTCATGGGAGTCCGGCATCATCCACACTGTCGCCCGAAGTAACTGGGACACAGGCAGTCACCTACTGATTTCGTAGGTCCGGCCAAAGGAACCTCCACGCAGAACACGGAAAGTGCCAGTTGGCTTCTCCCCGCTGCACTCGATCAGGGGGGCGAAGACAGACGAGTTGAAGGGCTGGTCAGTGCACACGCAGAGTTTAGAGATGACGGAGGGGGCCCGGGATGGGCTTGGCGAGGTGACAGGGTGGTCTGTCTTCCTCCCCAGGTAGGAGGAGCGGCGTCCACCCCAGAACCTGCTGGGGGTGGCTCGGAGAGACGTGTTTAACTCCCGAAATACCGGTTAGCCACGCAGACTGAGAAAGATATTCATCAGCCGTGAGCACGCTGCCACTGCAATGAAGACAAAAGAGGATTCGGGGTCATTGTTTTTGAAAGCGTGGCTGACTGCCATACTTGCTACTAGAAAATTAAAATAGAGCTTGACATTTGAACAAAAGTCTCCGTGAGGGAGTAGAACTTTCTTCCTCTCCCTGAAACAAAAAAAAAATGTGTATTATAAGCAGTGATGAATTTCCTTGTCACTGCATTTTAACAGAATGAGGGCACATGGAAGCTGCTGGAATGTTCGGCCGGCCACTGAGGGGGTTTCATGTGTTTACTGGCCTCCTGCCCGTGGCTGGAATTTATGTGAGTCATTTCGGTGTGTGTCTCTGTTTCTGTTTGTCAGAGGGGAGCTTCTTCCCCCTCCCCCTGCCCAGGGCTTAGCCCGTTTCGACCGTGGCTGTTCTGAGCGTGCAAGAGCAAACCGACAGCTCTCAGACTGAACAGCGTTTTTAAAGAGTCTCCTGCTGTCGCTCCCTCCTCCCTCCTAGGGGTCCATGTGCCGCTCTGGCACTTCCTGTAGGCCCTCGGGCAAGTTATAGAACCCCTCCGAGTCTCAGGGCCTCATCTGCAGAGGAAAACAATCCGTGCCCCCGTCAGAGGGATGGGATGGTCAGAGACGGTGCGCTGCAGCACCTCGAAGGACTCCTGGTGCGTCGTAGTCCTTTCCTTACGGGGTCTTGACAGAAGCAAAAGTTAATATTCATGAAGCTCTCAGGACACGGTCTCAGACATGGTGAGAGTTTGTTAAATCAGATAAATACAAATCACCTTGAGTGTTGTCATTCGTAGGTGCCAGGCCTCGGGGAGTTCGACTTCGGTTGCGTGCGTGGAGCACGGGGTCAAAACCTCGTCGCCGATGACCACGGCCAGTAGTCAGCAGGCCACCGTGCCCCGGCTTCCAAGCAGCCCGTGCACGCTGGACGCCTGCCGTGCGTGCGGTGCGAGGCACCCCGAGGAGCACAGGAGGGAATGAAAACGGTGGAGGAGGAGAACTTAACACACCGCGGCCTGGGTGTTCCGGGACAGCCGCTCTGTGGATGTGGGTGTTGCTGGCTCAGTGTCCGCCGGTCCATCTGGGCTGCTTTAGCAGAGCACCGCAGACGGGTGGCTGACAGGCACCGGCATTTATTCCTCACAGCTCTTGAGGCTGGGGTGTCCCAGATCAAGGCACCAGGGGGTTCCGTGTCTGGTGGGAGCCCGCTTCCTGCTTCAAAGGCGGCAGCCTTCTCCCTGGGTCCCCACGTGGCAGAAGGGGCACGGGACCTCCCCGTGGTCTCGTTTATCAGGGCATGGACCCCATCCATGAGGGCTCCACCCTCCTGACCTAATCATCTAACGAAGTCCCCGCCTTCCAATACCATCAACTGGGGGTTAGAATTTCCACACGTGCATTCTGGTGGGACACGAACAATCCACAACAGCACCCGTCTCCCTTTCTTCCATTCGCTTCGAGGAACTGCCCACCCAAGGGATACTGTGTTGGTGGGACTGCCCACCAGAGTGTCTTCCCTTCTCTGGCCCAGAGGTGGCCTCGGGGCCATCCAGACCAATCGGAAGCTCTCTCCCCGGGATCGGACTCTCCGTCTCCCCGAGACCCCACTGGACATCTCGGCTCTGACTGCCACCCTCTCACAGGGCATCAGATCTCCGGGGCGGGGGCCGGGACATCTGTGCAGTTGTCAAGACCCCTGACGGTGCTGGTTTTGTTTTGTTTTTATTATTTTTTACTCCTCACCTGAGGATATGTTTATTGAAAAAATATGTTTATTGATTTTAGAGAAGTGGGGAGAGAGAGAGATAAAGAGAGAGGAAGAAACACTGGTGTGAAAGAGAAACATCGATAGGTTGCCTCTTGCACATGCCCTGAGCAGGGATCGAACCTGCAATCCTTTGGTGCACAGGATGACGCTCCAACCCGCTGCGCCACCCAGCCGAGGCCGGAGCCCTGGGATTCTCAAGCTGTAAGTTAGAAGACTGGTTTCTGGCAACCTCTGATACAATCGCACTGACAGAATAGAGTGGAATGAAGTGGAGTGAAATGAAAAGAATGAAGTGCAGATAACAAGGGTGAGGAGCATTTCATGAGACTCTTTTAATTGGTTGTGTATGTGTCCGTATGTTGATGTGCACTGTAAAATGTATTCCTGAGTGTATTTCGTACTGGGGGTCCTGCCCCTCCCCCAAGAAAAATACCCAGAAGTCTATTCCTCAAACTTGCTTATCAGGAAGCATCCCCTGGAGAGCTGGTTAGAAATACAGATTCCTAGGCCGTTTGCCAGCCACTCAGATCGGAGTTCTTTGGAACTTCCTGCCTCCTTGTGCCTCTTTTTCCCCTTTAAATAACAGGTTCCCGTGATGAATCGAGTCTGTGCATGTGGCCGCGCGGACACGGTCCCAAAGGCACCCGGCTCTGTGTTGCAGGAGAAAGAAGCTGGCAGACGAGGCTAAATGCTCAGTAACATTCACAGTCCGTGGGGGAAGGCCCCCAAACCCCGACACGGGGGAACCAGAAGGCGCCGGAGTGAAGGGGCAGGGAGCTTGGTGGCCAGGACGCGGCGGGTCGTTTCTCAAGACCAAGTGCTTATTCCTTCTTTCAGCTCACACTGCTAGGCCTGGGGGAGCCGGGGGCAGGATCTGAACCCGCGTCCCTCCCACCCGCTGCCGCCCTGCAGTTCTCACTGTCCTCCTCCTCCAGGATGCTGGCACTTTCCAACGGTTTCCACTGCCCGGCCTCCTCCGCTCGCAGGCCGTGTCCTTCCGACCTTTCCAGCCTCTCTCATTCTCCACGGTGACAGAAAATACCCTCCGATAGCGGGGAGACAGAGGCCCATCTCTGGTCTGGGTCACCTCGGAGGAGATTAGACCGAGGCCCGGTGTGCGTGCGAGCTGCTGGGGAAACTCGATTCCTCAGCCCGGCGCACACTCCCTACCCTGCACCTCTTATCAAAACGCCAGGAGGGGAGACAGGTCTCCGTGGAGACGCGCCGTCGCCCCCGTGGGACAGACACAGCTGCTCCCCATCACGAGGTAAATCAAAACCCCGGCTGGGCACAGCCCAGGAACCTCTGCCCCGTCCTCCTCCCGGCGGGGGAAATCTTTGTTCCCACCCTGCTGGGAGTCTGGTCCTCGCTGAGCATCCTGCCCAGAGGAACCCACTGCCCTCCAGAGGGTGGGGAGGGCTCCAGAGGGCGGGGAGGGGCTGGGGGAGCCCCCGGGCCTGCTGTGTGCCCCGGGTTCAGGCTTTGTCTCCCGGGACCTGGCAGAAAGGTTGTTTGCTTTGCTGTGGAGACAGCACGGACCAGAAACCCCCGGGGCGGGGAAGACGCAGAGCTGGACCCGCCCTCTGCAGAAACGACCTCCAACCTCCGTTCCTCTTTCCATCTGTCTGTCCATGAGCCTGACACCTCTACTTGGGAATGTGTCTTGACTGAGGAGGAAAGTGAAGAGCATGTTTGGGGAAAGTGTTAAATTAAAATTTTTTAATTAAAAAATGCTAAACCATAAACACGCACCGAGTGTGTATGTGTATGCGTGAGAGAGCGATTGTTCTGGAAAAGCCGCGCAAAGAGGCCGGAAGAGGAGGAATCTAGGAATCACGTGCGTGGCGGGAGTCCCGGCATTGCCGTTTCTCTCTGCCTCTGAACCCGTTTCAGTCTCTGATGTGGGGGGAATGAGAAAAGCCATCCGGGATTCAAAAACGCTCGGGCAAACTCCCACTACATGCCAGACAACGTGTGGGAACGAGAATGTCCCGCAGGCTCTCGCGCAGTCCCCCTTGGCGTGGATGATGCCCGTGTGGCCGGTGCGGGTCTCAGGGGCTTCCGTGGGGTAGCAGACTGTGTCTCCCGGGTGGCACCCCTATGCTGTACTCCCGTCGTCCCGGGCTGGTATTAAGTGAGAAGGCAAGGCGTACACCATCCATCCATCCATCCATCCATCCATCTATCCATCCATCCATTCATTCAACATTTGTCAAGAGCCTACAACACGCCAAGGACTATTCTAAGCTGGGGACAGATGATGAACAGGATAGATAAGGTCCCTGCTCTCGTCAGCTCCTCCCTCTTCTGAAGGAGCGAGGTTGTAAACAAATAAGCAATAGTGTGTAAGGTAGGAAAGAGGGCTGTGGGTAATGTTTCAATAAAACAGGGCAATAAGCTGCAGCAAACTCAAGGGCCATGACTTAGAAGGGACACGGCCCCCTTCGGGACAGTACTGTTGAAACTCGGGCAGGATCCCGCCGTCCTGAAGGGACAAGCGTGCTCCGCTCAGCCAAGTGCCGGTGTGCTGGGTGGGGGGGGGGGGGCCAAGCGTCCCGTGACTCTGGGAGTTTATCTTCATAACCACTCCAAGCTGTTTGCGCTCCGTCCTGGTGGTTTTTGTTCACTCTGACGGATGCGCGTCTGGCTCTTCAAAAGGAGGTCAGATGATGAGACGAAGGGAGGCCAACAGACAGAACAAAGTGTGTGCTTTCATGCCAACATAAACGCGCCGTAGAAGGGAACCTCAGCCACCATCTGAATGAACCAGGGGTCGTCTGAAACGAAGAGCCCCCCCGTGCATCCGTGAGTGCACACAGGTGCGTGCGTTTCTCCCCATCAGCAGACCGCTCTGAGGTCAGAACTCAGGGATGAGCTCTGGATGCCACCCCACCCCCCATCACACCATGCCCTTTGCCACTGGGACTTGAAAGAACCCCTCAGGAGCTGAGGACCAAGGACAGCAGGGCCTCGGTGCAGGGGAGCGGGGGGGACTCAGTGTGTCTCCAGCCCCCAGCTGCGAAGCCAGATTTAGTCCCTTTGCCCCCCCACCCACCCCCGTCTCTGTCCTGGCACAGAGACTCTCTCACATGCCAGAGTCAGGTCCCATCGCTCACTGTCTTGGGTCTTATTTACCGTGGCCTCTTATCTCTGTCGTCCCGGCGACGCCGAAGAAGAACGCAGGCCGTGTGCCCCTGCCGTCACTCAGCAGTTCCCATTCGGCGCGCCCGCTGCTGGGTGTGCAGGAGTGGGGTGGGGTTCTCATGCGAGACAGGACCCGAGAAACTGCGCGGCTCAGCCATTCGCTCCGATGTCCGTGCATTCAATTATTTAATTACTTCCTGGGGTTTCCACCACCAAACCTGTTTGTTGAAACAAAATTTCATGCACGCAGGATTCTACAATGTAAAACAGATACAAGCGGACTAGGGACCCAGAGTCCCTCCTTCTGACCTTCTTCCCTCCGGCCGCCTCCAGGGCGGCCCTCGAAATGCCCAGAGCTCCTTCCAGAAGCTCAGTTAGGAGCCCACTCACTCCTTTCCCACCCCCTCCTGTTCCAGAAGGGCTGGGAGGAGCGGGAGGAGCGGGAGGAGCGGGAGGAGCAGGAGTCCCTGCTTGCCTGTCAAGGTAGAAAATAGGTGATTAATTCAGTCAGTGCGAGTGAAACAAAATCCAGGGCGGACTCAGGAAACAGCTACCGTGGGAGGGTCGTGGCAGGATCCGGGGCTGGCCTGGGAAGCGGGATCCGTTGCCAAGGAGCCCCACGTGCACCGCACACGAGCCCTGGGAGCGCGGGTGTGAGCGGCGTGATGACAGCTACGTAATGCATTTCTCCCCAGGTGCTCTTACGCATGTTACGGGTTTTGATCCCTTTATTTAACTGGAAGCGGTCAATCTGGTGCGTGTGAGGCAAGGAGGACGGGTCTGCCGGCAGCCTGCGGCCTCTCTCGGCCTCTGGGTGCCGGAGGCAGGACGCCAGCGCCCCTCTCACGCTCATCCCGAGATGCTCTGGGCTTCGTCCTCCATGAACAGCCACTTGGAGAGAGTTTGGTCCCAAGAGTCACTGCAGGAGAGGCAGACTGGGGGAAAGTGCACTGGGCGGGGAGGCCGTGTGACAGAGAGGCGACGTGCAGGGGCAAATGGGGTGTGTGCCCCGGGTGAGCTTCTCGCCTTCTCCGGGCCTCGTTTGTAGAATGAGACTGACACCAGTGGGCTCCGGCTCGCAGGGTCAGCGTGAGGGATACTCGAGGGAAATCCAATAAAGGGCTGAGAAGAGTGTCTGGTGCAGCCTCGGATGCCTCCCAAACGTGCTCATTGTCGCTCTAACAGCCTGAGATTTGCTGAGGCCCCTGCCTCCACGTCTCGCCACAGGAGGCCAAGTCGCGTTAGCCTTTCACTCCGTGGACAGCTATCGGCTCAGACCTTTAGGAAGAATTCATAGGAGAAAGTCCTCCTGGTTGCTAATAGGCAGAAGCCAGGCGCTCTCTGCGGAGCACGTGACCTGCACGTCGTCCTGTAAGTCTCACGCTGGCCTGGAGTCCGGGCTCCGTAAGCTCCGTTGCCAAGAGGGGAGCCCAGGCCCTGGCCCAGGAATTGGAGGGACTTGCCCCAGGCGCACAGCCAGCAAACAGGGAAGCCAGGGCGGAGCCCCGGGTGTTTCCTTTCTGCTTTGTTTGCTTGTTGTTTTGTTTCAACAATGTAGATTCAGGAGACACCGGCACTGGCGGGAGAAGAGTGGGTGCTGCTTGAGGTGGGGGTGGTGGAAGGGAAGCCACTGGAGGCTTCTGGTGGCCCTGGTGGAGGAGAGGCTGTGAGCAGGGTGGGGCACGTCTCTCCTCAGCACAGTGTAGCGAATGTGTCCTTCCTGCCGATTCTGGGGGGGGAGACCCTGATTCTCGGGGAACCAGCTGTGTGACCTCCAGCAGACCACTGAACCTCTCTGAGTTTAGTTTCCTCCCTTACAAAAGGGGAATAAATAATTACTGGCGCAGAGTGTTATGCCATACGCTCTTATTTAACTAAATACCGTAGGTTTCCCCCGTGTTTTTGTCAGGACCACGCAGTCTGCGTGGTGTGTGCCGTTTGGTGCTGTCGGAAATGCAAGGGCAACGACGAGGCAAACAGCAGGTCACCTCACTGGTCCGACCACGCATGTCCCTACACTGTGGGCTGGACAGACTTTTCACACTGTCACCGAAGAAGCCCTTGAGAGGAAAACTCTAGTTTTTCGAGTAGAAATAACATGGTCTCACCGGTTGGTGGTTCGCAGCCCTCCTTCAGCAGAAGGGGAAGGAAGCTCAGAGGGGTGAGGCTTGCACTCTGCCTGTCGGTGGCAGAGGGCAGATTTGAACCCGGCTCTGTCTGAGGAGCCCCTGATGGTTCCCCTAGACCATGTGCTATCCCTGGTGCTCTGGCCATCGACAAGAAGAACGAGCAAAGTGGATTCGATGGCTTGGTGCCCGTCCGTCTTCTTCGCCCTGTGTCCTGCCCTGGCACTGTGACAGGCACACGGAGCGTCCCGGGAACTCGGTTCAGTTCTGCAGTAGGAAGAAACACCCGGCTTCATCCCTGTCTCTCTTCTGCCCTCGCCCCCCAGCGTGGTTCCGGGGGCTCCCTGAGGAGGCGGTTGTCAGGTTCCTTCTGCCCACCTGAATCACACACCCATCTCTAGCTGCCGAGCCGACGGCTCCCCGGGAACCCTCACGCTCATTGCAGCCCGGGCTTTGTAAAGTGCAGAAAAGCATCCCGCCCCGGCTCAGCCCCTGCAGATGGGCTCGGTTCCCAGCTCCCCCTGCCAATGGGCTGACTCTATGGTTCATTAGGGTAATGAGGCTTACGCAGGCTTCCTCTGTCCCTCCCCATCTCCTTGGCTCAGAAAGTGAGCCCACTGTCTATCAATACAGTTTGGCACCAGAAGAAAGCCCCTCTCCCTTCCTGCACCCAGCATCTGGTTGCCTGGAAACCAGGACAGAAGCCTAGAACATCTTGGGTTTCTTTTTAATTTCCCTGCCAGGTCCCGAAAGCCGAGCAGTGTTTGTCATAAGCAGAACCTTTGCACTGTGGAGACTCGCCTTAACCTTGCCCAGAATGATTTCATCAACCTGCGTAAATGTGATGCAGAGAGACAGGGACAGCCACGCCGGGTTCAATGTCATTTGCTCATCGGCGTACAGAGTCATAATTAACAGTGAAGGCAGAAGATGGATTGTTTCAGAGGGAGCCAGGATGAGGACTGACTTGTGTGTGTGAGCGAGTGTGCGAGCGTGCGCCCAGGCACATGTGCCGAAATTGGCAGCCTTGTGAATTGCATCTTGCTGTAGCCACGTGCAAAAGGGAAGAGAGATTATTTTTTTTTCCAAAAGAACAAAAGCCCATCTTGAAAAGGAATGTCTTTCAAAATCCACACGATTTGGAGTAGAGGCTCCAAGACTCCACATGGCTCCTGCCCCCACCGCCCCCACCGCCCCCACCCACCCGAGCTGTGCTGCTACAAGAATGCAAATCATCTTTAGATGGGGCCATCGGCGAGGAGTTTCAGAGAAAAGAGCTCCCCACTTTCCCAATCCTTTGGCTTAACACGGACAGGGCCTGCCCTGCCAGAGTTTAGGGCTAAACTTGGCACCTATTGCTCCAAATACCTCCTGGCTGATGCCGCCTGGATGCTGCATGTTCCCAAGGCCAAGGGCATTTCACTTGGGGTTGGTGGGCCTGGACTTTCTCTCTCGTCAAGGCCACCCCGTGTTTCCAAAATGCGAAATCTTTGGAGGAACCCCCAAACCAGGCCCCACTGAGGAAGACACTTGCTAGAGATTATGAGCCAAGCACCTGGCCCCTCGCTGCGCCTTACCGCCGCAAATGGTCCCCCATTTTACAGGGGGGAATGGAGCGGCCCAGAGTGGCCGAGCCTCTTGGGCCGAGGTTACACAGCTAGTGGGCAGTGGTGGTCAGACTTGAACTACAGAGCTTGCTTGGATGTCATTATAAGAAACACTTTATCTGACTTTCTGAATCTAAAGATCCTTCAAGGAGACACTGGCTCTTTGAACCACCCGTCTGTTAGAAAGTCCTTATCGCCCAGCGAGTAAATTGAAATAGAGCTAATAATAGATAAGTAGGTAGCATGTCTGAAAGGGCCCATTTGCTATCCCTTCTTGGTAGAGTTTTTAACAAGGGCTTTGATCTACTTTGGACTGAGAGGGGGAAGTCGGGAATACTTTTCCTGTATAACTGAACCCACGTGTCCTCGCTCCATTACTTCCCTGGACTTTCTTCCCCCCCTCCTCCCCCCAACTCTGTGTTTGGAGGGGTCCTGTGTGTTTGGTGGCATTTTCCCAACGGTGGCTTTTCTCCTGGCTCGGAGAGCATTTTAGAAACCAGGCAATGCAAAGGCAGGGATTTATACGTTTTCTCTCAAAGATGGAGGCAGAGTGGCCAGGCAGCAAGTCACCAATATTCAGCCTTAGAAGCCTGATGCCCTGAGTTCAAATCCTGGCGCCGCCAGTTTCTCACCGGTGTGATTTAGAGCAGGTGGATAACACATCCAAGCCTCAGCTGAGAATCTGTGAAATGGGGACAACCACGGTCTGAATTATTGTAGAGAACTGAAGAATGAGCGTGTGCAGTGATGGGCATGGTGCCCTCCCCGCAAGCAAGGACTCGATGTGACGTAATGACTATTATTATTTTATCATCAACTTGAGGATTACAGGGTTGAGGAAGGCTGTGGGGCAAATCACCCCAGACATCAGAGATTCCTGAGGGACTTTCTCAGGAGAGACTTTCCTGGTACAAAGAGGGCTGAGGCTCTGATCTTTGTCTCGTGACTCCTATATTCTTTACATTTTTTGAGTCTTTAGAACAGTACGGAGCTACAGGGAAATACCTACATGCTTCCCTCCTTTGTATAGGAAAATATAGCACCTGTAAAGTGGTTCCAACTCCCTCCTTGAAGGTACAACACTCTAGGTTTCAGTGAAAACTTTTGAAATTATGGCCTCAAAGGAAAAGAATAGGAATCCTACCCCCAAGCCCTCAATACGAAATGCCCACCTTGGCTCCTTCCTGCTCATCCAAAGGCAACGAGCAGGGGTTGTAGTAAGAGCAGGGATGCTGCAGTTGCTAGGGGATGGGTTCTTCTTGTTTCTGTACACAGAACAAACCTTTGCTACCCTTAACCATTGTGCACCTTTGCAGCCGGTTCCCGAGCAAACACGGATCGGGCCCTAGTGTGCATAAGGCAGGGTGTTGGTGTCAAGGGGCACAACACACATAAGAAACAGGCCTTCCTTCCCGGGGGTTCGGTTCTGGGCCCAGCAGCCTCCATGTGCACCCCCGAGGCTTCGGCCACGCCCAGAACCTGGACCGGCTCTCCACAGACACTCAGCCTCACACAGTGGGGACTGGGTGGAATTCATATGTCTGTGCTTTTGCCTGGACGGGATTCTAAGGCTTTGAAAAGTCCGCTTTTCTGCCCCTTGCTTTTCTCCTCCAGGACCCATGTCCCTTTGCGGGCCACCACAGTCCCCATCCCACACAGCCCCTGGTCCGTCTCTGGGCTCCGTAGGAAAATCACTCTCTCTCCATAAAAAGATGACTTTTCTCGCCTCTGTCCTTTCAAATTCTCTCGCCCCAACTTTTTGCATATAAAGCAGGCTCAGCAATTTGCTAAGAGGATACCTTAATATGTTTCCTTTTGCAGGAAACTCATTTGCATTTTAATGTACATTTCCTGCAGCCTGGAAGACCGTTAGAGACGCCACAAGGATTGAGTCTGATGGTGCGAACCTTAGGTGCCAAGGCCTAACATCTGGGTTCATAATTTTAAACATATGGTCCGTTTCAAATCATGCCATCCACCAGCCGGCTGCTCGGGTCCTGCCAGCCTGTACCCCAGCCACACGCTTAGCACCATCGCTGCACCAGCTCACCACTCGTCCGACGACCAGCGCTTGTCCGCACTGCAGAGCGGGGCAGAGCTTCGGGGTAGCTGGCTCTGGCAGCAGCCGTGGGTGGTGGCCACCACCTCATTGCATCTGGGCCTCCCAGCAAGCCCGGGAAGAGTGTGCACCGTTCCCACTCTGCAGATGAGAACGGTGAGTGCTCAGAAAGCCTCAGGACCTTGTCCCAAGTCACAAAACCAGAAGCCAGAATTCAAACTCAGGCTCCTGTGCTTCTACCCAGCACACTGTCCCTGTGACTCGAGGCTGGCTTCCACCTGCCAGCGGCCATGACAATGAGGAACACCAGCCACACCCACAAAAGCACTCGTGGTGAACCAGCAGTGGGCTGGTCGTGCACGTGCATTGGGTTGTCCCAAGAAGCTCGTGTGGAAAGTGTTGCATCCAGCAAACGCGAGAACAAATGTTGGAGACTTTCAGGGTATCAAGAATGTTACTTTATTGGCCAAGTTTAACCTGCGCAGGGGCGAACTCTCAGTGTCCAGCGACACGGTACCCACAAGGAGCTGCAAACAAGAGCCGCGCCGAGCGCTTACAACTACGTCCTTATATATGGGCGGGCAAGCAAGCGTTACACAGAAGCAGACATGGCAGTTAGCAATTCGCTTACAAAGACCGCGCGTGGGAATTTCAAACCAAGCATTCTTGCATAAGGCGGGAAGGCAGAATGTTTGTTCAGTAACCTAGTAATCTCCTGGCTCTAGCTAGCGAGGTTCCTATTTTCTCATGGTCTAAGTTTTTTTCCCTACTCCTTACAGAAAGCACTAACCTCACACGCGTGGTGTGATGAGTAAACAGAGCACATCGGTAACTTTGCCAAAGCCAAGGGCACGGAGGCATGGTGTGTTCTTCGCCACCACCTTGTATTGCTCTGCAGTGGGCTCACTGCTTGACTTTTGGTGAGTCCCTTAACCCCTGGGAGGGGAGGGGCTTTCCTTGTCTGACAAATGAAGTCGTTGGCCTGGAAAATGGCTAAGGTGCCTCCCAGGGCTTGCAGGCAGACCCCCCCCAGGATGAGATTAGGGAGCGGAGCCAGCCTGGCCGGCCTCCCATCTGTGCTCCCAGGGTTTATTTACGCTCCGTGTCTCTGGTGACAATCGCTTGACCATATGGGCTGCCCTGGTGCGGGACGGGCTCAGTGACGGCCCTGGGAGCCCGGGTCCTGGTGCCCCTGAAGGAGGGAATTGGGTCCTCCCCACCCTGGCCTACTGGACAGGGAGGCCGCCCCCGACTGAACCCTGAGCGGGGGGGCCCCTGCGGCCCCACTGGGCCGAACCCTTGCTGGCCGCCTCTCCTGCTTTTACGGCTCCGTTATCTCTCCAGTCGGAGAACCTGAGGGCGCAGCTGCAATCTGTTAGCTCGCCAGCTCTCGGGGCCCAGCCCCAGCCGAATCCAGAAAATGACACCGTCCCTCGACTTCCCCAACCACCGCCCCGTCACACACACCCAGAGCTCACGAGCTCCAGCTCCTTCTCCTCCCTGCCCGCCGGGGTGTGACCGCACTGCTCTCTTGCAATGGGGTGGAGCCTTAAATTCTGATGCCTTTGCTCCCATCACCGCTTTGTTCCTTTGTGGGAGTTGTTGTTGCTGTTCCAGGAGGAAATGGCCCCCAACGGCCTGAACCCGAGGCTGGCAGCTCTAATGTGGAAGCCCCCTGCAGTGGCACCTAACGGACTGCAGAGAGGCCGTGTGTCAGCTCGTCCAGGCCCCCAGCTTGGGCAGGGGGCCCTGTTCCCAGTGCCGGACACGGGCGAGTGGGCTGTAGGGGCAGCAGCAGGTACCAAGGGCACCATGTGGCCGCTTTACAGAAGGACAGAGCTCACTCACTTTCCTGTGCCAGACGAAAGGGCGACTTCTTTGCTTCCAAATCCTCCGGCAGCACCTGGAAAAACTGCTGGAAATTTGTCTCAGAGACTTGGGATGGTACCAACGCCTCTGTTTTTAGAAGGCAGAAAACACCAGGAGAGTTGTTTTTCTTCCTCTAGGCGGAGGAGAAGTTCTGTCCTGTGATAACGTGGCTGAGAAGAAAGACAATAGGACGAGAGAGGGAGACAGGGGAACAGGGCGGGGACCCTTTCCGGGGCCTCTGGCCTGAAGCGGTGCCCAGACTGGACGATGCGTGGGCTCTGGTTTCCATCCTGGGTGGGGCGGCTCCTCTCTCTGGGGGTTTGTGGCTCACCCCGGGGACACGGGGCAGCGGCACGCCAGGCCCCTCCGCACTGTATCAAACCCAAGGGGCCGCGTGTGGAAACAGCACGTGCGGTTGCAACTGGGGTCATCGGCCCCAGTGACCCTGACCTTGTCTGGGACTGACCGCTGGAGCCTCCTTCCTACAAGCCAGAGGCTTGGGCCCCCGCTCCCAGGTCCGCCTGTGTCGTGGGTCTGGGCCGGAGGAAGACCTGAGTACCGATTGCTTACTCTGTTTTTGGATTGGTGCTAGCTCATGCAAGATCAGCACCGTTTGATGGTTGCAAGGCTTTTTCCAGCGAAGGTTCTTGGAAACCACTCAGAATGGCTGACTCTAAGGTTCCGCACATGCCTGGGGCCAGGAGGGTGGAGAGGAGGAGGGGGAGGGGAGGAGGAGGGGGAGCAGGAGGAGGATGAGGGGGAGTCAGCCCGGGCAGCAGAGCCCGTGAAGACGTAAGGCCCACACCTGGGCTGTGTGGACGAACCCGCCCTCTGCCCTGCCGGGAAGGCTTCACACAGCGGGGCCGGAGAGGGAATGGAAGCGATCGAGGGGCTGAGGTGTGGGGTGAGGACCAGCAGGCAAGGCAGATTAGGTCTCCGTGTCTGCAATAATGAAGACCCAGGGAGGGTGGTTACAAGCCTGTAAGTGCGTGGAGCGGGTGAGTGTGGCGTGTTCAGTTGCCGGAAACCTCTATTAGGAAGAGGGAGCAGTCCCCGGGCTGCACAGAGGTGAACTGTGAGGCCGTTGAGTCACGTCGCTGCCTTCGCGCCAAGCGTGGGATGGGGCAGGGGACGACCCAATGAATGAGAAGGTCGTCGCTGGTGGGGGCCTGGGCCTAGGATGAGGCCTCGTGAGCAAGGTCCTGTGTAAGCGGAGGAGCCCGTCAGTGACATTTGTCCTTCTTCCAGCATTTATGGAGTGTTCCTCCCAGCCAGGCCCCATCACTGGGGCTCGGACGAAAGGATGAAAGGATGTGGTCCCTACCAGCAGGAGCTAGCAGACAACCGAAAATACTCTGGGCACCGTTGCAGTGGGCCTTTGTGTAGGAGACAGCAGCAGGGACCTGG
Organism: Phyllostomus hastatus; assembly: GCF_019186645.2. Taxonomy (NCBI): domain Eukaryota; kingdom Metazoa; phylum Chordata; class Mammalia; order Chiroptera; family Phyllostomidae; genus Phyllostomus; species Phyllostomus hastatus. The sequence goes on along the minus strand of NW_025334004.1, from coordinate 28,231,720 downwards.
CTGGCGTGGCTCGGTGGGTTGAGCGTCATCCCGCAGAGTGAAAGGTTGCTGGTTCGATTCCCAGTCAGGGCACTTGCCTGTGTTGCGGATTTGGTCCCCAGTTGGGGCACATATAAAAGGTGGCCGATCGATGGTTTTCTCTCTCTCTTTCTCCTTCCCTTCCCCTCTGGAAGGAAGGAAGGAAGGAAGGAAGGAAGGGAAGGAAGGAAGGAAGGAAGGAAGGAAGGAAGGAAGGAAGGAAGGAAGGAAGGAAAGGGAGGGAGGGAGGGAAGGGGAGATAGACAGAAAGAGGAAGGAAGGAAGGAGAAGGAAGGAGGGAAGGAGGGGAGGGAGGAAGGAAGGAGAAGGAAGGAGGGAAGGAGGGAAGGAAGGAAGGAAGGAAGGAGGCGGGGAGAGAGAGAAAGAAAGAAAGAGAAAAAGAGAGAAAAAGAGAAAGAGAGAAAGAAAGAAAGAGGGAAAGAAAAGTGAGGGTATAGGAGAATGAGAGTCTGAATAGATCCAGAAATCAGAGAGAGAGAGGGAGAGAGAGAGAGAGAGAATGACTCATAGGGGAGGTCTCCAGATGGACAAGTGATTTGGGCTTTTTAACTAATGGCAGTACCTACCATTTGTCCTGTACTTACTAAAGGCCAGACACGGCGCTAGCAATACATTATAATGCAGTGTTGTACAGTGTGCTGTAGTGCTGAGTAGTACAGAGAGCGTAGGGCAGTGCAGCGGACTGCAGGAGAGTACAGTACAGTGCAGTGTGATATAGTAGTACAGTCCAGTACAGCCATATAGTGTAGTGCACACAGTATAGCGTATAGTACAGCAGAGTACAGTCATGAAGAGTTAGTCTTACAAGTAAATATTGGGTTGGCCAAAAAGTTCATTAAGTTTTTTTTTCCGTATGATGGCTCTAGGAGTGCTTAGTCATCTTTAACTTCATTTGAAACAAGTTTGGTAGAGGGTATTGTGGCAGCTGTTATCTCAGCGTGCATTGAAAAAAAAAACTTATCAAAATTGGTGAATTTCTGTGCAGCCACTTTAATATTGAAAGTGGAAGAAGATATGCAACATTTCCAGTGTATTAAGCTTTATTACTTCAAGAAAGGTAAAAACACAACTGAAGCACACAAACCAGAAAGATCTGTGCAGCGTGTGGAGAAGGTGCTGTGACTGACCAAACGTGTCGAAAGTGGTCTGTGAAGTTTCCTGGTGCTGCTGACATTGTGGCCAAATAATTCTCTGCTGTGGGGCTGTGTAATGCACCAGAAGGTATTTAGCAGCTCCCCTGACCTCTACCCACTAGAAGCCAATAGGAGGAGGTAGATGGCATACTCAAAATATCCAAATTAACAAAGTTATTGGTGAAAATGAAAAAAAGTGCCTTTTATTTTATGGAAAAATAAACCTGTTAGAATAGCATAGCATAGTACAGCAGAGTGTAGTGTAGTACAGTACAGTATGATACAGCAGAGCATGTAGTATAGTATAGTGTAGTGCAGTATAGTGTAGTGTAGTGTAGTGTATAGTGCAGTATAGTATAGTGCAGTATAATGTAGTGTAGTGTAGTATATAGTATAGTATAGTATAGTAGTATAGTGCAGTATGGGATAGTATAGTATGGCACGGTAGAATAGACTGTAGTTTAGTAGAATACAGTGTAACATGCGGTAGGATTTGACCCAGGACTGATCTGTCCCTAAAGCCAGCCCCTCGACCCCTGTATCGTGTGTCTACCTATGTGCAGGGTTAGTCCCCAGGAGGGTGACAGGAGTTGGGCATGGGCAGGGCATCAGCAGTGACCTGGGGACATCAGCCTTCTCCCCAGTGTCTGGGGCTGACGTCCCAAACAACCACCGTGGTCTGCGTCCACTCCGCCAGGGGTAAAGTGACCAGGCAGAGTGTCGGGGCCGAGCTGACCGGGCAACCCCGCCATTGCAGCGCCCTCCACATGTGCCGCCCGCTCTGCTGAAAGCAGCCTCCAGGTCCCCGGGAGTCTGATCCCCATTCTCCCTGGAGGGAGCGCCAGCATCCTGGTCTCTCACCCTTAACCCCCAGGGGCGGGTGGTGGGCGTGGAGTGGGACATGGGGAGGGGGCCACTGCCAGGCCTCGTCCCCCGCCAATGTTAAGACTTGGACGTGGGAACAGTCTTGCTGTGGGGTCCCCCCGGGATTTGGTAACCGGAGAAGACGGGCTGTTAGAAAAGGAAAAGTGGTGGGCAGGAGCCTCCTCGTGGGCTCTGGCCCCAGAAGGAGTGTCAGTCCCTGCTTGGAATGCAGGTCCTTGTCTCGTCCGTTCTCAGTTTCTTCTTGCTCACCTGCCCACGTGCAGGTGAGGGGGGAGCGGAGAGCAGGGAGGCGTGGGGCCGAGCTGCTCCCCGTGAGAGGCGGGTGGACAGACAGGGGGAGGTTCGGGCTGGGGTCCTGAACCGCCTGTGCTGCGGGGAAGGGGGCTGTAGGCACCGCTCCGCTCTCAGGGACACGTGGCTGTGCTCCTGCTGGGCCTTCCTGTCTGGGGAGCAGCTTCTCCTACTTCTTCCTGTTCAATATGTGTGTTAGCCCCAGCCTCTCGGGCACATTGTGTATTTTATTTACCTTTCTTGGCCATTACCTGGGAGGTACACTTTATCTTGCTCACTGCTACATCCTCGGTGCCGAGTGTAAGCTCTGGTGCAGCGTCAGTGTTCGGTAAATACTTGTTGGCTGAAAGGATGGAGCCCGGCATGTGGGGCAGTGACCAGAAAGCCCTGTGCCTGGCAGAGGTTTTAGCTTTCTCTGCAGCCGTGATACATGGAAACGCAGCTCAGGTGACTCAAGGTCAAGGAGAGGAAGAGAGCCTGAAACACTGAAAACACAAGCTGACTGCACAGCCCTGGACGATTGAGAATTAACCGAGTGTGTCCTGCAGCGCAAGGCGTGATGGACGTGGAGTAAGCGTGGTGTGGTGTGTGCTGGTCTGAATGCCGACAGGGCCCCTCCGCTGTCCTTGGGTTTGCTTGGGATGTCTCCCAGTCCCGGCAGTGCCCCCTCCCGCGCCCCTACCCCTAAAGTCCCAGCAAAGTCTACAGAACTGGGGACAGGAACAACAGGTACGGCCCCCACTGCCCCTGCTGACTGTCCATGCCAGCCCGGCTCCCCCCACAAAACATGTTCCTTGAAGCTTCAATGCCCTCACTAGCCAGCACCCGTCAGGGCGAATGGGATGTTTTTATTTTTGAGTCGAGCACAGAGCGTACTTTCTGGCCGGAGTGGGAAGCGTCACGGGAGGAGTGCCACCCACCTTTGTCACCTCTCTTCCAACGAGCAAGAGCCCCTGGCGTGGCCCCTTGCAGCTAATAAACCTAAAGGAAACTCAATCCCGGTCTCAGTTCGTTGAACGGCTGATCATTCAGAAAAATCACACAATTTATTTCTACAATGTTATGAATTATTTATAGTCCTTCACAACTGAAAAAGTCACAGTTCATTATTAAGTCTTATAAAGACAGGGAACCACATTCCCTCCAAAGAAAACGTTGGCCCGCGGTGGTCTAGCCCAAGTGTGGGTGCCAACAGCGTATTAAATTGGTGAATAGACTTTCTAAACCTCCATCTTGTTTCCCTTTCTTCTCTGGGAAAATCATTGTTTCTAACCCTAAGTGAACCTCCTAAAAGCGCCCTCACACCCCACTAAGCCCAGGTAGCTATTTTCCTGTTTTCTTCCCAGATTCCCTTCTCCCCAGCCCCCACCCCAGGCCCTGCTTTTCCCTCTTCTCTATCTCTCGGTCATGCTTATTATTACCATAACATCTTTCATTATAAATCAACGGAAATTCATTGTAAGAAATTTGAAAAAAAAAAGGCGAAACCCCAACGACTTGGTTAAAAAATAAACTATATACATGCATTTTTAAAAACATTTTTTTTCCCCAAAGTGTCGCAGGTTCGATTCCCAGTCAGGGCACATGCCTGGGTTGCAGGCCACAGCCCCCAGCAACCGCACATTGATGTTTCTCTCTCTCTCTATCTCCTTCCCTTCCCTCTCTAAAAATAAATAAAATCTTTAAAAAAAACTTAAAAAAACATTTTTTGTATAGACTTTTCATTCCCTCCCTTTCTTTTTCTTTTAAGTTTTAAAAATGAGATAGCCGTCAGAGCGATTTGAAAACCTCTCCCCACCCCCCGTCCCCACTTAATGTGTCGTGGACACGTCCTCACGCCACCGAGAACTCTTCCCCGGCACGTTTTGATTGGACGCGCGGTATCCCCTTGTGGGGGTGAGCTGTAATTTATTAAACCAGCCCTGTGTTGCGGAGCCTTAAGGTAATCCTCCCCGCCCTTTTTATTGCTATAAATAACGCTCCGAGGGACGTCCTCAAACACAGTAAATCTTTGCGCACACTTTGGCTTTTTCTTAAAATAAATTCCTCGAGGTGGGGTTGCAGGTCATAGAGCCTGAACGTTTTTCACCCCTCTCAGGTGATCAGTTCTCCAGAGTCAGGTGCCTTCCGACCCCACCCCCCGCCCACAGCGAGGGCAAGGCTCCTGAGGAGGGAGCTTTCGATGGCTCCTCCCCCTTTCCTTCACATTTGCAGCTGACCTTGGCCCTGAGGATGCCCTCCCCTTTGGGGAAGCCGTGCCAGGGAGCAGCTGTGTGTCTCTGAACCCGCATTCCCGCTCGCTCTGACCTAGGGTTAGCGGGCTTCCAAATCTGCTGGAAAAATCCCAGCAATGCCGAGTCCGGGCTAGGTTGCCATGGTGACAGACAACCGTAGCAACTCTTTATCCACCTCCAGCCCCAAATCTTCAGAAAGCTCTCAAGATTCAGAAGTCACGAGGAAATATCTGTTTCATGGGCAAGATAGTTTATTCCTAATCCACCCAATCGGGGTTCCTCTGTGGGCAAAGCTAATGACTAGCAAAATCTCCCAGGGATCTTAGAAAAATACCACTGCTCTGCCTTCTTTTTTCATTTTTTTTTTCATTTTTCTTGCTTCCCTCTGCTTTCCGTATCTCCCAAATAACCCCTGATTTCCCAAGTCATCTTAGCATGTAGCTAGGCCACTGACAAAGAAGGGGCATTAAAAACAAGGGCACACACACACACAGTGAAAAGGCCCTTTGAGACACTCAGGGAAATTTGACTGTGGCGTAAGTACTGGAGGGCTCACACACACACACACACACACACACACACACACACTAACCCCTTCAGGTGTGGCAATGGCCTCGTGGTTATGTAAGAACATGACCACAATGTTTACAGGCGCACAGACTGAAGTTTGCGCAGAGGAAAGGACATGATGTCTTAGATTTGCTTTCAAATCATTTAGCAAAGAAACAGAAAGAGAGAAGATCAATCGGGTAAATGTGGCCAAACGTTGATAATATTGAACTTCAGTGATAGGTTAAAAAATTGCACCATTCTATGCTGAGCATGTTTAGAAGTCTTCATATCAAAAAATTTTAATAAGAACAAGGTAGTGTGTTTTGTGCTCATTATTTTTAACAAAGCGTTGGAATGGTCATGGCAGGAAAACGTCAGATCTCTTACATTTATTCTGTGACTTAGCATTTTCTTTTGAATGACACGTGGGGTTGCACCACCATCATTTCAGGCCTCGGGACCCATGAAGAGCTCAGGGGAGCCCTGGTCCCAGTGTCCCAGTCCCAGAGCTACAGAGGACACCTCCCCTCCCCCCATGCCAATCAGTGGAACAAAGGCTAAGGTGACCCCCGACCTCTCCTCCAAGGTGGGGCCACAGCGTGTCAACTCCCTGGTGGTTCTCAGCCTTGGCGCCCATGCCCCTTCTGTAAGTTAACACTCAAAGGTGTATTATTAGCACAGAAGAGATTTTTACTGCAGTTTGTACACAGGCCTGCGAAAGTCAGCCCTCTTCCTTCAGCCCGCTTTTGTTCTTGGTTGCTAGGCATTCCATTGCTTACGAGTGTAATATTTACTTTTATTTATTTTGTTTGCCCTTGTATTTGAAGAGTCTGGGCAGCACCCAGGATGCAGGAGCTGGGGATTTTCTGGAGGCTAAAATGCTTTAAGCTGCAGTTTGTTCATGCTGGCATCTTGGTGATAGGTTATTCCCACCCAAGGTCAAGGTCCTGGGTCAGTGCTGGGGTCTCTGCCTGAAGCAGCGCATGCGGGATTCCCTCAGAAGGCGCGGGTTCAGGGGGCCTCAGAAAACTGGGGCGAGGCGCTGGCCGCTTTAGCACCCACCTCAGCGATTCACACTGAGGGCTTCCTTTGCAAAACAAATGCTTCCAAATAAATAGCCATGGTATGAAAGACTCAAATAATAACACAGAAGTAAAATGCAGAAGTCCTTCCCCAGTCCCTTCCCAGTGATACCACCACGTATAATTTGGCATGACCCCTGACCTTCTAGAGCCCCCAGCTCCTCAGAAATAATTCTAAGGACCTAAGGTGGGGTGCAGATACAAGGCAGACAAGTTTCTAAGATTTGGGGTCCAAACGATCCCTAAGAAGTCTCTAAGGAGAGCTCTAATGACGGATAAGCTTCAGTGCTATCGGTGATAATCACATGCACTTGGAGAAGTCACAGGGAAACCTCCCCGTCCTCCGCTCCCAACTCCCCTGACACTGAAGGTGCCGGGATTTTCCCCAGACCCACCAACCCTCTGACTGCGCAGACGCCAGTGGGCGCCCTACAGTTCAGTTCCGACACCACCTGCCCAGATCTGGTGCAGACCTCACAGGTTAACCGTCACAGGTTAAGGGCTTAGTCCCATAAGACCTCCCCCACTTCGGCCCTCCACCATGGATCCCAATTGTTGCCTGCGCTTCTGATTGGATGCAAATCGAGGGTTCCCATGACTCCCTCCCCGGGCTTGGTAATTTGCTAGAATGGCTCTCAGAACCCCAGAAAACACTAACTCACGTCTGCCAGCTTACTCAGGATGCAGATGAACAGCTGGATGAAGAGGTCCTCAGGCACGATCTGGAAGGTCCTAAGCACAGGAGCTTCTGTCCCTGTGGAGTTGGGGTGCACCAGCGTCCCAGGACACGGATGTGTTCTGCCCCCATGGGGTTGGGGAGCTTCCGTCCCCGTGGAGTTGGGGTGCACCAGCCTCCCAGGACATGGATGTGTTCTGTCCCTGTGGAACTGGGGAACTCCTGTCCCCGTGGAGTTGGGGTGCACCAGCCTCCCAGGACATGGATGTGTTCTGTCCCTGTGGAACTGGGGAGCTCCTGTCCCCATGGAGTTGGGGTGCACCAGCCTCCCAGGACATGGAAGTGCTCACCAACCTAGACACTCGCAACCCCACCCACCGTGGAGGGACTTTTGCGGAGGCTTCATCACGGAGGCACGATCAATCACCAGTGCACTCTCCAGCCCCTCCCCTCCCCGCGGGCTGTGGACAGGGCGGCTGAAAGTTCTAACTATTTCAACCTGACTTGGTCTTTCTGGCCAGCAGCCTGCATCCTGAAGTTCCTAGGAGCGCCCCCCCACCCCTGCCAGAACTGCCTTATTAGAACAAAAGATGCTCCTGTCACCCTAGGAAATCTCAAGGGACTTGGGACATCTGTGTGAGGACTTGGGGGCACAGACCAAGCATGTATTTCTTATTATGTCACAAGAAGGAAACTGTTCGTGAGAATGGGAGTCATGGGAAGGTCCAGGTGACACTTGAGTAGCAGCCCAAAGGCTGGGGGAGGTTCAGGTCTTGGAGGGGAAGGTCTGCCTGGGGGAGAAAAGCAGGGTGGGGTGGGGCCCACGGCTTCTGCTCGTCCACGGGCACAGCGACTGCATCCTTCAGGAGTACTGTGGCTGCAAATGATAGGAAAGCTGACCCAAACTGGCTTGGGCAAAAGGAGATTTTATTTATTCGTGTAATTAAAGAGTGCGGTGGGTAAGTTGAGTTCAGGCATAGCTTGACCCGGGAGCTCATAAAATGTCAGACATGCCTTTATCCCTCATTTCTGCTCTTCATGTGAACTGAATTCTCAGACCGCCTTTGGTGGGCCACGCTGGCAGCCAGCAGCTCCACGGCCGGAAGTCTTCCAGGTCAGAGGGGGTGGAGAAAAGAACGCATTTCGTCGTGTTCACTTCCGAGTAAGTGCCGGGATTTACTCCGATGGGACCAACCCGGGACACGAGCCAGCCCCTAAAGCGATCACTGTCGCCAGGGATTGACATCGCGCTAATGGGCCAGCTGGAATCACATGCTCCGAGGGAAGGGGAGTGGTTGTGGCTCAGAGGAGACTTGGGGTTCTGTTGCCAGAACGGGGTGCACTGGCGTCCAGAGGAAACCTGCAGCACGTGGCTTCCACAGAGACCGGGGTTAACGAGGGCTTTGCTCTCCTGCCCGCGGGAGCCGAGGTCCACAGTAAAGAGATCAAAGGCAGCAGAGGCTGTCCACGCGAGTCTGGGGAGCCTGTTTACTCTGCTCCCAGCGTTCTGCCAGGGTGGCTTAGCAGGGCCACACCCAGTTCAGCCAGGGCTTCCCAGAACCTTCCGAGCAGACGAGCAGACGCTGGTTGCCGGGTGCCCAAACGCAGGCCTGGGGGCTGGAGAGGACTGGATGGCTCCGGCTCCTGGAGAGGATGAGTCACCCAGGGAGAGAGAGTCGGGAGACAGGAACCCCAGGGCAGTGTGTCTGCGGCGTTGCTAGTCAGATGGCAGGCTGGGCTGGGGCGTGAACTGGGGGCCCTGCCACGGCAGCCACTCCCTGGGCACAGAGGACGCTGAGAAAGAAAGAGGACGACTGGCCTCGGAGGCAGAGAGGCAGCCCCTTCGGGGGCCTTGCTGGCTCCCCCGCTCAGGGGTGGCTTGAAGCCGGAGTCCCACTCCTGTGCCGGGCAGCAGGCTCCCGGCCACCCGCACGAGGCCCCCGTTGCTCTGGCAGGGACACAGAGCGCAGGCGTCGCTGCTGCTACAAACAGCCCCCGTGAAATGTGGTGAAGAACTTCGGGTCTGTCCCTTCGTCTGCTCTTCCCCCAGCCCCAGGCGTCGTCTTCCACGGGAACCGAGAAACACGGGAATAAGAAGACTACGGAGGGGGAGCTGTAGATATGGGGAAAGGCAGGCGGACCGGGGTTTGGGGAGGAAACCAGGTGGAGGCCTGAGGTTTAAGGGTGCCCTTGGGAAGGCGATCCAGTGAATAGGTGGCGTTGAACTGACAACTGGACACAAACAGAAAGTGACATCTCGGGGCTCGGCTGGGGGTGGGGTGGGCAGAGGGATTAACCTTTGGAGCAGCAACACTTTTTACGCTGCTTCGCCCCTTGGGGACAGAGCTATGTCGGAGTGTCCTATCATTCGGAGCCTCCCGAAACATGGGCTATATCACAGAACGACTCATCCTTTCGCCTTGACGTTGTCTCTGTGGGCGTCAGGTACGGTAACCCCTTCCGGAGAGCACAGGCTGTTTCACCAGCTCAGGAGTCCACACAGCTCTCAGCTGGGCATAATTTTTTAAGAAAACCACTGAAGAACACTGAAAACCCGGGAAGAAGCAGTCCCAGCAGCCACCCAGGTCCCTCGGTTCTCGGCTGCTCCCTCCATGTTCAAAGGCAGCAGCGTGGCACCTTCAGGTCTCCCCGAGTCCCGCCCACCGCCACCAGCAACACATTGCCTTTTCCTCTTCTGCCTCTCTCCGAGATTTATAGGTGTTCCTTTGAAGCGCCTGATAAGGACCCTTGTGGTCACATTTAGGGTCCACCGAGATAATCCCGGATAATCTCCCCATCTCACGGTCGTTAACTTAGTCACATCTGCAAAGCCCCTTTGGCCATAAAAAGTAACAACCATGAGTTCCAGAGATCAGGGCCCAGATGTCTTTGGGGGCCATTATTCAGGCGACCACAGGGGTAATGACATCCAACTGTACGTCCAAAATCATGCTGGAGGGACCAGGGACAGGTGGGTCTCTCTCTGGCCTTCCGCTGCTACAACGTTAACCCGCCAGCTGGCCTGGCGTCTGGACAGAATTTCTCGTCGGGACGCTGCACGCTGTGTTGCTGCTCACTGCGGCAGCATGAGATGGATCTCCGCGAGGCAGGTGCACGCAGACCTCGAGGGATCTCCTGGGAACCCGTGGTGGACAGCTAGTCACTTCCCTTTGTTTCCCCCAAGAAAGGCCAAGTCATCAGCTGTAAGGCGAACGCTTCAGACTCTGGTCTCAGAAAGGGACAGGTGTCCGGCCCCCTCCGCTTTCTGCGGGCCACACCTCTCGGTGAAACGGCCGTGCGGTGGGGGTGAGGCAGCGGCCACGCAACTTTGGGTAAAGCGGGGACGGATAAGTCTCGGCCAAAGGACCAGAGAAAGGGCCTCTTCTAGTCCCTCCTGCAGCTGCACATTGACGTTCATGTTTCTCTTCTAACTCCAGAGCTGTTTTGTGAACTTCTAAATATTCTAAAACAGGCCGGACACAAGAGCTCGCTGGACGGCTGGGTTCTGCGTAACTGGAACATTCCAAAATCAGTCACCCCCAAAGCCGCCCGAGTCCCCAAGGCCTGTTCTGACTGCGGAAGTCTCCAGTCTCCTGTTTCATCCTTTGTCTTCATGAAAAAGATCATTCTGAGCAAGCAACATAGACGCACGGAGGAACTGGACAAATTCTGCAGAATGCAATCCTCACTTCCCTTGAGCTTTTTGCTCTGAACAGAACGAAAGCAGACTTTTTGCTGTTTTGACATCTGCTGTGGCCCCAGGGCCATGAGACAATTTTTTTTTATGTCACCTGTTGAGTTCCATGTCCTCTTGTTTCCGAAGGTCTCTCTATGGATGTCATTGCCATACCACAGCGCTGGCTTCTGCCACCACCAGCACCCAAGCGGGTGTGCCCAATGGGCCACGCGAGGGCACGCTGTCAGAGCCCACGTGGGCCCTTCCATGACTCCTGCACAGTGACAAGGTCACAAGGACGAAGGGGCCACCCCTTATTGTCCCTTTCCACTACGAGAACAACTCCGTGAGGGAGCTAGAGGGTCTCCATCTTCCAGGTTAAGATCTGAGACTCCGAAGAGTTTACTCGCCAAGAATCCCGGACACTGGGTTGCTTTAAAGAATCTGCTTTTAAATAGATCAGACATTGATAAAAATAGCCTTTCTTACTTACACACTTGTTTGCTTTTTCAGCCCATCTTTACTTCTCTCCACGGTTCTGTCTTTCTGATCTCGTCAGTATGGGAGCTGAGAAGGGGTCCCCCTGTGACCCCAGAGGTTGGTTGTCCCATCGGGGCTCCCCTCTGTCTGGGCTCCTGAACCCAGGGGCCCGGGGCCTGCTCTCCAGCTCCCCTTCCGCTGCCACCTCCCCAGGAAAAGGGGGTGCCAGCAGCGTAGGGCAGGTGGGGAGGATGGCTGCCCGAATAATCTGTCCGTGGCCCTTCCAGATTCCATCCCCGTCACCAGCCCACATGGTCCTCGGAGCGCCGGCGGAGGTCTCCGCGGCCCTGCACAATCCCCCCAGGTGTGACAGGACACGCCTCCACCTCCCCATTACCAGGACCCAGCCCCTCCCCCACAGAGAAGCTCCGCCCCCTTGAAGGGCTCCTTCTCTCTGGAATTCCATTCATCAAGGGTTTCCTGCATCCCGATGCTCTGAGAGAGAAAAGCACACTTCTTACTTTGCCCACATTTCTCTTGTGGCGACCCCCAAAGCAAAGGTCTTTCACATTTTCCCACATTCTAACTGGAGGCAGAAGTCCCTGCCTGTTTTCTGTGTTTCCGTTCTCTCTTCTTTACCAGCGGGGCCACTGCAAGGAGCAGGGATGGAACATTCTAGTAAGGAGGCCAGGGTGACCCCGAGCCCTGGAGGCCCCCCCACTGGTGCCTGAGATGCTCCGTGGCTCCACTCCTACCTGGAGAGATCAGCGCATGACCCGCCACCTAAGGGAGACACCGAGGAAGTACCCAGAGCACCACAGCCCTGCCGGTGGGGACACCCAGCTCCTGCTGCCACCAAACCACCGTGAGGTCTTGGACGTGTCACCGCTCTGCCGGACGTCCAGTTTCTCATTTGCAAACGGAGGAGTTTCTGCTTTACTGCCTTTGTGGGGAATTGGGCTGCAGAGCTTTAAGGCTCCGGCTCAGCTTTTGCACGAGACAGAAGCGGACAGGGCGTCTGGTGGCATCTGGCTTCCGGTAACTCGAGAGGCCGCGGTCATGCTCCCTCGGTCATTAACTCGGGATGATAACATACACACAAGGCACTAATTCTTTATTTTTAAAAAATAAGGCGGTGGCTAATTTGATTTGAACGCTCGGGTCCGGGAGTACGCTTCGTGATTTTTAATCCAATTAGTGTTGGAGAGACTCCTGATTCTGCGGGATCTGGTTTCTGCTTGCGTGAGCTCTGGGCCCCAGTGACTCACATTTCGAGACGGGAGAAGTCGGGGCCTACAGTCAATAAAAGGGTCTGTTTATACGGTTGCTTTGTTTTGTGTTATTAAACCCAAGCGGCAGGGAGCGGAGGCCTTGCTTGTAGCTCAAGTTTCTGTAAGCAGCAGAATGCCCACAGACGATTTTCAACTTGAAAGTGTTCCCCACGTATTAGAATGATTTTCCCATGGGGTCTCAACACATCCTACTTGAAGATAAACAAAAGCTGCAATCATGAGCACCATGCAGGGGAAGATTCTGGAAGTCTCCGCCCAGAGCTCAGGGGGTCCATCAGCCCGGTGGGTCAGCTTTTGATTCTCGATGAACAGTACAGTCAGAGGACCCTCAGTGCCTGATTCACCCCGACATTAAACCCTTTCTCTTCACGTTAGACCTGAAGATCAGGCTGAATCTCTCTTCAAATAAGGGGCATTTTCACTGAGAAAAGGATGCCCTGAATCCAATCTTCAATTCTGTTTTGTTAGCACCACATCAGTGTAATACTCCGAAACTTCTAAAGAGAATGTGTGTTTGTAGCAACACTGTGGTGCGATTTCCACACTAAAATTTTCTTCATCCTGTAAGACTCCTCGTCCCTCTCAAGGTGATTTCATAAGAAGAAACTTTCTCCTGTCCTTGGTGGCTGTCAATACAAGTCGCACGAAACCACCTTAGGTGTGATGCAAGTGATGCCCCGCTGCCACTGTGATAAATCAGCCGAGGATCTCATTTGCAGGTGACGGGAAAACGAAAAGAAAACAGGAACATGGAAAGGAGAGGAAACCCCTTTGCAGATCCCATCTGCCCGGGAGCGTGCACCTCCTGCTGTGCTCCCCCTCCCTGGATCCGGCGAGGCGGTGGTGGGGGGGGGGGAATGTTTGCGAAGAAGCACCGTGTCTCGGGTGGACCGCGTTGGTCAGAAGGGAATGTCGCTAAATAGTTTCGGTGTTATTGCACAAGGCGGAATTTAATCTCTCCGCCGCTGAGTCCTCAGGTGACCGGAAAAGAACAGGGAGATGACTCTGACATAGTTGCAGCAGGAAAGAAGTTCCCGGAGCATTATGACCCCCGGGGCCCTCGACGACAAATCTGGCTCCGTGCGTTCAATTCACTGTGAAAACACAGATGAGACCAACTAAAACACTCCCGAAACGAAAAGCAAACACGGTCCCATCAGCAAGGCGTCGCGGAGAGCGTGGAAAACATACCTCTGTCAAGAATGTGCAAAACAGGGTGTGGCCTTGCAATAACATTTCTGCCTCCGAGGGCGCTGGGAAAATCAAAACCACACAGAGCTCTGGATCGGGGCTTGCGGCAAAGGGGTTAGTGACAAGATCACTTCTTCTTGGCGCTCTGGAGAGCGGGATTAGTTCATTGAATCTGTGGTTTTTAGATTTAGCCAGTGCTTCTGGCGTGGCTGCTGGACGGACAAGATTCTCGGGCCTGTTTTTGTGCCGGGTCCGGTGCCCAGTTCCCCGGGAGGAGAGGGCCTGTCTGTGGTCCGTCAGCGCCCCGGCCTGTTTACACAGTCCGATGCCGTGAGACGTGGGCCTGCAGGGGCGTCCCTCACAACCTGGGATGCCACCAGCCACTAGGAGGAAGGCCCCTTTTCTCCTAGACGCCACCCTCTACTATGATCTCAAGTTCAGAACAGGGGTCAGGAGGTGGGGGAGAAGGCCTGGTAGCAAAGGGAGGAATAAACCCGCCCCCCTCCAAGAGATTCCCCAGCCTTAAAAAATGAGGAAAGATACTAAAAAATATTTAAATAGGTGAGGCAGAGGAATGGCAGGGGGGATTCACTGATTGCCCTCTTTCACCTAATTGTCAAGCTTGACACTTTTATAAAACTGTAAAGTTCTTCAAATTGCCGTTCAGAAGATCCCCAAATATAAAGAACGTCATAAGAATATCTCAAAGGGCCCTGGCTGGCGTAGCTCAGTGGATTGAGCACGGCCTGGGAACCAAAGTGTCGCAGATTCGATTCCCAGTCAGGGTAGATGTCTGGGTTGCAGGCCATAACCCCCAGCAACTGCACATTGATCTCTCTCTCTCTCTCTCTCCCTCCCTTCCCTCTCTAAAAATAAATAAATAAAATCTTTAAAAAAATACGTTTAAAAAAAAAGAATATCTCAAAGGAATTCCTGTATGAATTTTGTTTCCACCCCCTACCCTAAACCTCTCAGTGCCACCCATTATCATTCATCACTATACTAAGTGCGTAAAACGTGGAATATTTTTGTCTCTACTTTGTAATCAGGGCATGTATGACCCAGGTAAGTTCTTTCTTTAGGTAAGATTATGATACCTAAACAGTGTTGCTCTACAGGGGTTTCCAACCCTTTTGGCATCTCTGCCCCACACTGGAAGAACAGTTGTCTGGGCCACACATTACATGCATTTTGACATGTAATCACAAGAAAATCTCATAATGTTTTAAGTAAGTTTACGATTTTGTGTTGGGCCGCATTCCCAGCCATCCTGGGCCGCATGGGGCCCGCGGGCCGTGGGGTTAGACACCCCTGCTCGCAGAGCCCAGAGCAAACAGACCTTGAGAGTTCTCAGGAGGGCACAGCATCCGCAGACTCCATGGTAACGAGCTACTACTGCGTTCCTTCCCTGAATTCTCTCAGGTTTAAAGTTAGAAGTCTGTGGTCAGGGGCAGCGGTAATGATCGGAAGAGCATGAAACCCAGCACTCAGGTTTCAGCTGGACAGCTGTCCCCTAGATGGTCGAATGGCCGCAGAAAAGCCAGGTGACCTGGACTACTAGGTCTAATTCCCTCACTCATTAAATGGATTGAACCGGGACCGAGAATCTAGAGAAGTTCATCCTACTCCTTCTCCAATATCTACTAGTCAAGGAGCTGATAAAAAATTCTTTTTCTTAGATTAAGGTTAAGGCTCATGCTTGTGAAATATCCTAATATTCTAGCCCATCTGTGTTTATAAATTGGATACTTTAATTGCTTTTTAGAGGGCTAAATCAAAACTCATGATTCTGGAAACATCAGTTTAAAAAATAGGAACAGCCAGGGAGCATCCTGGTTGTAACCAAATTCTCGGGTAACTTGAAGAGATGAGAAAATTATATTCTGATTGCTAGTTTATAATCTCACCATTAGTACGTTCTTTCCTTAGGTGTGAGTGATTATCTGGCCTCAACAGTCCAACTTTTTAAATGTCCAAAGCAAGCCAAAGTAACCAAATACAAAAAAGAAACAAACAATAAGAAAATAAGACAAGTAAAAAAAAAATATGATCCAAATTCTTGCCCCTTACATCACACTAAATCAAGATTATGCCTTCAGATGTTTCCTGTTAGATTCAGACATTCCCAGGGCTTTGCATATATGATCACTGCAGACATTGGCCAGCGGGGAGGAAGCAGAATGGGGAAAAGGGTTTCTCTCCCACTCACCTCTTCCCGAGGCGGCGCCCCCTGCAGGGCATTTGGTGGAGTTTCAGCCAGAAGCAGGCCTTTCTGGATTCTTTCTCCTTCCCTGTCTTCCCCGCAGGGTGCAGTACGACCTCTTTTTGAGGCAGCCATGTAGGACGTGTAGAGAAAGTTGTAAGGCATTGTATCTAGTTCCAAGGTCGCCATTCACGTGATGTGGGGCAAAGGTTCTGGGACTCGGTTTCCCCACCCGAGAAAGGCAAGGTAGAAACAGCTGTGTGGCCTCCAGCGTGTCGCTCATGCAGCGTTGACCTTCCGCGGCCCCGGGTCATCATCTCCGCAAGTCCGGTGAGTTTCTCAGCGAGGCATCTTAACGCGTTTGAAAACGCAGAACTTCGTGGAAGGGTAAAAAGACAAAAGACACTCACTTCCTATGGTCTAAAACTAGAAGTTTGCAACAATGTTTGGCCTATCTCTTCCCCTCAATAATTAGAAGTCCTTAGAGATAATGTTCATTTAAAGTTAATTATTGAACTCGTGAAGAAAGAAACACACTGGCGCTAAGTCCGTGCCCGATCAGCCCAAGATGACGGAGGTTTTAAATGTTTACCTTGTAAATATTGTGATTCAAACAAACATAACTTTATGGACAAGGAAGTTCAGGAGATTGGAAGCCAGGAACACCATTCCACAGCCGGGCCATGTTGGAGACTGCGCAACCGCGTGAGTGCGTGCTCATGGTTTAGGGATGGAGACCCCCGTTCAGGACATGCCACGTTGAGTGGCGGCAGCCTGCTTCCTCGGATGGCCCTGCATCAGCTTTTCCTCCCTCTGCTCTTGTAAAATTAATTCTATGACTCTCCAGAGAGGGTACCCAAATAGCAACAGATTCCTTGGTTCTGCCTTCAGCGAGGTATAGAGCACCGGCGTAGGCACCTTAGTTCTGTGAGCGGGACAAACATCTCAGAGCACGTGCACCAGGGAGTCATTGTGTGCCGGTGACCAATGTATCGCTTCTCCGCTTCTCCGCTCCAGACTCACCCTTCATTGCCTGCGCTGGAAAAAGGGAGAGCCCTTTGCCTTTCTTTTCCTTCGCCAGCTGGCACAGTAACAAGCTCTGTCAATAGAGGGCACTGGAGAGACATTGCCGGAGGACGGAGTTGGTTCTGTCTGGCAAGCACAAGCAGTTTATCCCACAAAAGGTGTCTGGCACAGGTGGCTTCCCCAGGCATAGCTCTTGCCTTGGACATGGCCATGGCCAGCAGCTATCTCCATGTCCCCAGAAATGATCTTGCAACATCGTATCTCCAGTCAGACACTGCCTGTAAAGTACTTCCCCTGGCACCCTAAAGGGCCTCTTTCTGGCAAGTCCTTGTACCCTGAGGGTGGGCTGGGGGTGGGGATGGGGCTCTTCCTTGAGCTCTCCATGCCAGCGCCAGGGCCCATGGCTGCTCCTTACATCAGCTATGCCTGTATTCCCCAGAGCTCTGTTCACCCACTAGCCCCCAGCCCCCCACTATTCCAACCCCATTGTGCGGCCAATAACTCTTTAGGTTAAACTTTTCTTCTTCAAATGACCGCGTGGTTTCTTTATCCCAATTGCACCCTGAGTGATACATATCCCAAGGTGAAATTTTACATATATTTATGGAGAAAGAGTTCAATAGATAGAGATTGGCTTGAACCTGGAATGAATATAGTTAGATGTGTTGTTTGTTTATTACTGTGGGGTGGTTAGTTTGGGTGTAAGCCTTCTTTCATCTTGTATTACTGTGTATTTACCAGCTTGCTAGGGCTGCCACAGACCGGGACTTAAGTAAGAGAAATTTACGACTTCAGGGTTCTGGATGCTCAAAATCCAAGGTGTCGGCAGGTTTAGTTTCTCCTGAGGCCTCTCTCCTTGGCTGTGAGGTGGCTGCCTGCTCTCTCCTTCCTCACGTTGCCTGTCCTCTGTGTGAGCGTGTCCCAGGTGCCCCTGTGCATGGGCAAATTTCCTCTTCTAATAAGAACACCGACCAGACTGGGTTAGGGCCGGCTCTTGTAGCATATCTCCTGGTTTCAATGTCATCACCTCTTTCAAGGCCCTGTCTTCCAACACAGTCATGTTCTGAAGTACGAGGGGTTACCTTCAACATAGAAATTTGGGGGTGGGGGTGGGCTCACAGCTCAGCCAATAACATACTCGTTTTCATTTTCTACCTTCGGTATGAGACATCATGGGAAGTAACTCTGTGGTCATGACAAGATCTTGGTTTTGGAAGATGGGATTTGGGGGCGAGGCTCTGCTACATACCAGCTGGGCAAGGCGTTTAATATCTTAAACCTCGGTTTTCTCATCAGTCAAATGGGTTTAAAGGGACATGACGAGGATTCAATGAGATCCTGCTAGCGGAAGGGCTAGCATCTGCAAAGGACCATGGGAAAAGTGAAGTGCTCCTCGGCAGGTATACGGACTCACAGTTTTTAAACCCTCCCCTTACATGTCATACTTCATACTTATTCAAAGGCAGTTGCCAACCTATTCGAAGGGTGTTAAGTATCAATGCTTCGTGAAGCCAAACAAATCTTTTTGGCGGATGAGGCACAAGAAAATTTCTCTCGCCCCACCCTGGTCCCTGGGGGTGTCAGATAATCTTAATTCAACCGGAATTCTGAATTAATCACTGTATCACCTCTTTTGTCTTCTCATTGTCCACAGCAGGAATGTGTTTAAAGCCTCTTGAACTCGCGTGACTTACCCCTAGTTTTTGGAGGGGACAGAGAATGACAGAGCCCCGAGGGCAGCAGCCGGCCAGTTTTCTGGCACTTGCAGCACTCACTCCCAGAGGGCTCGGGAGGGACCTACAATCTGGTCCTCGTTTTGCCCAACATCGAGGCGTTTCTCCTGCGGTCACCACACAGCTCACTGCTTGCAGTCCTCCTACACGGAGGGAAACTGAGGCCCCAGCCTCCCTCGTCTTGTCCTGGTCCTGACGGAAAAGGGCACTCTCATTTATTGAGGAGCTTCCTGTGCAAGACACATGGCACAGATTCATTGAATTCTCACAGCATCTTACAGATAAGGAAGCTGAGGCTCACGGAGGGTCACTAACTTGTCCAGAGTCATGTGACTAATAAAGAGTCCATCAGAGAGGTCAGACCCCAGCCCTGCCTGACCCAGGCGATGTGCGTGTCTCGTCATGCCCTTTGTTAGCCAAAATGCCTTCACAAGGGCCCCGGGTTCACAATGCCGGCGGCATGTAACCGTCCTTGAGTGGAAAGCCGTTGGCAGTTGAATCTCACAGAGCTCCAGCGAATAAAACTCTCCAGTGATTAGTTACTTCAGAGTTCTCCAGCTACATCACAGTAATGAGAGTGAAGTGCTAGATCCAAAAAAAAAAAAGATGGAGGGGCAACTATTTCAACCACGTGCTGCGATGGCACCGATTGGCCACTTGCCCCCGGTGCACACACAGCCGTTATCTACAACGATGTTTGCTCTGCTGCCTTTTTGGGTCTCCCTTGGCCATCCGGGTACGCGCTGCCTTGGTCTGCGGGGCAAGCTGTGTGCATGCTTCTCTAGTAGAAGAAAGTGCACTCGTGATAACTGTTTGCTTTTCTTTTTCTGTTTCATATCAGACTCAGCAGCTGAGGAACAGCATACCTTTTTAAAACATTAAAAACTCTCTCGAGTTTGTGCTCAATTCTTAAGAGGCTTGACACTTGGCCCTCCAGAAGCTTCGCTTTGAACTCCGATTAGAACACTTTGGATGCCTGATTTCATTTCGAAAGGAAAACGGGGGCAGAAATCAGATCTCACTTTACTGAAATGGAAAAGACAAGTGCTGAGGCTCAAGGAGGAGTGAATGGGACCGCAGCTCTGACAGCGGAAGGGAGGGAGGGAGGGAGGGCCTCACTGGGGTGGGTGGGGCCAGTCGTAGAGAACCCCACTCCCCAGCCGTGTCTCTCCTGGAGGTCCCTCCGGGGCCTCTGCTGTTTAGTCTTTGCGGCATTGGCCTTCACCCCCCCCCACCCTGATATGTTCGTTGTGATCAGGAATTGTCTTATTCATCTTATCTCCTGTTCTTCATCGTGTCTCAAGTGGTTTACGGCCATCACCTTCTCTAACTGGACCGTTACCTTGGCTTCTAGAAGAGCTCCCTGCCTCCAGCCCTCTCTGTGTCCCCTCCTGGCCACAGGGCAGCGTGACCTAGTCAGTCCTGGAACTCCCCCGTCTGGTGCCAGGTTGTTCCCCAGAAGCACGAGAGCTTCTTTGCTGAACCGGGCCCAAACCAAATACTTCGTCAGCCCTGTTTCCCCAGCCCCCAGCCCCTGCAGCTCTGTGAAGGGAATAAACAGGATGATGGGATAGTGAGGGCCATGTGCTGGGAGGGCCAGGACTCCTTTAGACTGAGTGGTCAGAGAAGACCTCTTTGAGGAGGTGAGATCCATGTCAGGACATGTTGAAGCTGACCGTATGGAGAAGAAGGAAAGAACATCAACGGGCCTGAGGAGGTTCAGCTACAAAGGCCACGTGGGAAGATGGAGTTGACCTTTGAAAAAAGGACCCACGGGAGAATGCCTGGACCCCGGTGAGGATGGCAGGGGCGGGGGGCCCAGAACAGCTGAGGATGAAGCAAGAGGCAGGTGCTGGGGGAGCTTTTCCACCTAGTAAAGGGGCCACAATGAGGCTCTGCCGGTGTCTGCATTATCTGCGTTCCCAGAGGTCATCCCGGCTGCTGGGCAGAGTGAGGTGGAGGGGGCTCCTCTTCCAAACAGGTGTTTTGCAAAGTCACCTCCATGCCCACAGTCTGTGTATGGAGGAGGGGTTATTTATGTCTCAGTAAGCTGTAAGAAGGGTCCCAGTATCTTTTCTCCTGCATTTGGGGGTCCCCGTGGAATAAGCAAGTGTCAAGAAGGCATTTCATTAGAATGATTATGCGTTCTTGGTTCTGTCCTGCTCAATAAAATCACAAACCTATTACTAATATCGCATCCCCAAATTAAACATGTATTAAGTACCAGGTGTGGTACTTGGCATTGAGGATGCAGAGATGCCTAATAAAAATGACTCCTTGGGGGGGGCATTGTACCCTGTGGCCCATGTTTCAAGTTCTGCTGATGCATTACCTTGAGACTCCTGACCCACCGTGTGTTTTAACACGTGGTGACGTTGGGACGTTGCATTCTTCATGTCAGCGTACACTCCATTGTGACCGCCAGGGGGTGTTTCCATGGGGAAATGACGTGTTTTTCTGTCTCTCCCAACGTAAGCTGTGCAGCTGTTTTTTTCTGTCTCATACATGGCCTCAAGGACTTGTTCTCTTCGGTTCTGATGACATTTCTAAGGGCACTTATAAAATCCGAATATGGGCTGCGAACGGCTCAGAGATCGCTTCAGAGAAATCTTTCCCCATGTAATAATAATAATAAAAAAAAATGGTGCTGATTAAAAAGTTCCAGCAGCGAGGTCGATCTGGGGTCTCTCCAGGAATGTGATAGGTTTCTTCTGTGTTTTGGCAGAAACCGTGGCTGGGAAGTCATCCGCTGCACCGTGTTTCTTTAAAATGGGACTGGGCTCGGGTTTGGGGGCGGACCAGAGGTTTGCAGGAACTCTGGAAATTCTGAGGTATGCGCCCGCAGTTATAAAATTGTATCTCAGACAAGTAGCCCATTTTTTTAGGAGAACACTTAGCCTTCTATGCGCAACCACATTTGCTGCACTTGGGCCCAGCAGGGAAAATTAAAATCTTGTGTTTGTCAGCAGCGAGGCCGGGGTGCCGGCGCCCCGAGTTTAAATACCCAGGAATCATCCAGTGGTCGGCTTTTATTGTTCATAAAGTCGGCAGAGACACAGCACCTGAGTGGTTCCAGATGCTGACTCAACAAGGCCGCGCTTCACAGACCTACATGTAAAAAAGTAGATTTATAGGCCCGAGAAAAGGCCGAGAGGATCGGGCTATTTTGGGACAGAAAGCCACTTTCATTCTTAAAACAGGTTCAGCACGGGATGCCCAGCCTTGTGGACGGCCTGTCTCGGTGGCTTTGACCTTTCTTAGGCCACTTGGAGGCCTGTGGGGTTATCCACTCTCCTCTCTTTATAAAGTAGAAATGCCAGCGATGGGCTGGCCAGCCCCAGGGGCCTGGAACGTTTGAAGATAGCAAGCCTCTCTTAAAGTTTAACAGAATAACTTGAGGGCACCGTGGCAAAAAAAAAAAAAAGAATCTCCATGTTGACTCAATCAAACGCTGGAGAACATAGACACATAAATGGAGCTTACGGCTATGAAAGTCAAGTCCATCTCCCTGGTATTTTGGCAATGAAGCCTAACCTTGTTCTAGGCACCTTGCTCTGTGAGTTGGCCACACCAGGGAACTTTCCATGGTGGTAAGTAACAGGACTTGCGTGGGCCACGGGCCAGGAGGTTGGAATTCATTGCTATAAATCTCGGAACTGTTGACGGTGTCTTCTGTTCAAGTTTATCTGGCCCAGCCCGAAGAGTGAGAGTTCTGATGGCCAGCATGCCTCCGCGGCCATAATACATAACCTTACTGAGTGGTAAAGAATTTTTATGGCTCCTGGCAAGAGTCCAGACAAAGATTCAACTATCTCTCCGCAAGATATTGCAGTGCAGTGACCCGAGGTATTCGAGTACGACGCGGGCTCGTAAATCTGGGGCTGGAATAACATCGTTATTCTGCGTTCTGAATGTTACATTACAGCGGCCCGGAGACGGGGGCATGTATATTTATTCACGCCCAGCGCTGCTCCCCTGTCGATCGCGGAGTCATCGCGTCGACCGCACGATCGCGTGCGCAGTGTGCAGGGGCTGCAATCGAACAGGCACTGAGAGGTGGTTATGTGTCGAGTCGAGTCCATTACCGCGTGGAGGCCTCCCAGGCGTTGCGGAGGAGATGCCCTTGCCTGATGAGAACCCGCGGCGCGGGGCCGGGGAGCAATTCGCCCAGGTCACAAAGTAATGGAGCCCCTTCAGCCCGGCCCCGGGACTGTCCCCCACGCTTCCGGCTTCTTTTTGGCAGTGAGAGAAACCTTTTAAAACACCTTGTGCCATTTGAAATATTAAAGATGTCCAAGGATGTATCGGGAATAATGCCAGGGGTATTCAGCACCTTCTCTCCAAGCTTAAGAAATAATATTGCCCGCACGGTCGGAGCAGATTGCCTCCTGCCCTGTCCCACCCCCAGGGGGGGTGGCTCCCGTACCCTGGACCGGACCCGCCCATTTGCTGGGTTCGGCGTGTTAGCAGCAATGGGAGGGTATCCCACCCCGCGTGTTCTTTTGCGACCGGGATCCGTCCGCGTCAATGGAGTGGCTGTAGCTCCGCCCACTTTCGCCGTGTGATCCTACCCCGTGCGTCGGTTTCTCCTTTCCTAACGGGCACACAGCATCGAGCACGTTCGTGGCCTCCACAACCACCGTCCGCGTTGAGCAGGGTTGGCACCGATAGCACTGTTTTACTGACAAAGCAACCACAGCGCCGCAGCTCAGCGCCTTTCCCGGGGCCTCCCTGCTGGTGGCTGTGCCGGAATACTGCGCCCTGGGGGTTGGTGCGCAGCAGACACCCATTTCTCTCGGTTTTGGAGGCTGGAGGTCTGAGGTCAGGGTGCCAGCGCGCCCGGTTCGGGCAAGGGCCCTCTTCGGGGTCGCAGGCAGCTGACGACTTGTGCCCTCCCCCAGCAGAGAGACAGAGAGCTCGCTGGGTCCCTTTTATACCTGCACGAATCCCATTCCTGGGGGCCCCACCTCAGGCCCCGCGCACTTTCCAAAGGCCCCACCACCTAACACCACCGCTGCCTTGGGGGTCCGGGTTCCCACGGATGACTGGGGGGTGGAGGGCACGAATACCCTGTGTGCTGCAGACGCGCAGCCCGGAAGGGGCAGGGCCGACACCTAAACTGGGTTCTGCTGCCTCGCGGGCGGGGCTTGCTCTCCCGCTGGACGCCGGCCCTGCGGGGAGCGCTCCCAAATCTGTGCTGAGGCCGGTCTGCCGGCGCCTGTCCCGGCCATCTTTGGCCTTCTCTCTTTCCTTTTGGGGCTACAACATCTAAACTCTGCCTGGGCCCGGCCCCCCACCCAGCCTCTTCTCCCACCGCAGTGCCTGGTATCTTAGCGCATCGCTGACCGCGCTGGGGGGTCACGGGAGCTGTGGAGCAGGAGCAAAAAAAGACAGTGACCTCTCCCAGGTAGGCCGGTCCGTGCACGCCACTTCAAGGTAAATATGTGCGTGTGGGCATGTGTGTGAATGTGACTGTGTGTGTCTATGAGTGTGTGTGAACTGAGTGTGAGTGTGCGAGTGTTCATGTGTATGTGAATGCTTGGATATGTGTATGTGTGAGTACGTGCAAATGCTTGAGTGGGTGTGAGAGCTTGTATGAGTGTTTGAATGTGAATGAGTGTGTGTGAACTGAGTGTGTATGGGTGAGAGTGTACAAGTGCTTGTGTGTGCATGCTTGGGTGTACGTATGTGTGAGCATGTGCAAATGCTTGTGTGGGGGTGTGAGTGTGTGAGAGTGTGTGAGTGTGTGTGAATGTTTGGGAATGTGTGTGAGTGTTTGTGACTGTGTGTGAACTGAGTGTGAGTATGTATGTGTGAGAGTGTGCACGTGCTCGGCTGTGTGTATGTACAAGTGTGTTTGTGTGTGAGTGTGTGTGAATGCTTGTGTGTGAGTGTCTTGTCAGGAAAGCCCTGGAGGGTGCGTCCGGTGGCTGCAGTGCACGCCCCTTGCAGGGAGGGGCTGGGTCAGTGAAGGAGGCAGTGACCTTTGGTCCTGAGGCTTCATCTTGAATCTGGGAGGACTTGTGAACGGACACACGGCAGACAGAAGGCCCTGGGACCAGAGGCAGCGTCAGGGTTAGTTCTGGAGAGGGTGGGGGCTGCTCAAGGAAACTGGAAGCCGGTTGTTCTCCCTGCCACCTCCTTCCCTGGCACCCTGACGGGGGGACGTGCAGGACAGAGAGGTCACCATTGTGTCGCTTTTCATAGAAAGCACTTGTTAGAGGAATAAAGTTTCTTATCGGGGGTGTGGCAGGAAATGCATTTTTAAATGCTCTGTTATTTAAAACCTGAGCAAACTGGCAAAACCCAAACAGGGTGGCATTAATAAGATGGCAGCACCATCCGCTTCCTGGTTCGGACTCCGTGCTGTAGCCAGGCAAGGGGTCGTTTCGGGAAGCTGGCTGAAGGGCACCGTCCACTCGTCTAGAAATGTCTACGTGAGCTCAAAACTATTTCAAAATAAGAAGTGAAAAATAAAAATGTGAACAGCTTTTTTTGCTCTCTGGATTTTGAGCCCAGCAGACTTCATCAGTGGACATTTTATAACAATATGCTTAGAGTCAGTGGGGAATGGGATTTTTCTTATTTTTTATTGCTAGAAAGAGAGACATCAGTTTGCTGTTCCGCTCATCTGTGCACCCCCCCCCCCTTGACTCCTGTATGTGCTTGAAAGGGTGTTGAACCCACAATGCCAGCATATTGGGACGATACTCGAACCAGCTCAGCTACGGGCCAGGTTGGGAATGGGAGTTTTGAAACAACATCTAGCAGCCAGCAAATCTGCTGGAAGGTGAGGTTAGTGCTTACGAAAGCATCATAAGGAGATTCCAGTCACCCAGCTGAGGACTCCCTGGGGATGCACAGCCCGACCCCCACGTGTCCTCCACATCAAGGCTCTCAGCCGTGGCGCTGTGAGCACTTGGGGAGGGGCGAGTCTTTGCTGCAAGGGCCTGGCCTGTGGGTGGAAGGATTTTAGAGCACTTCCACCCACCAGATGCCACACACACACACACACACAAAACATGCATGCCCTCGTGACAACCAAAAGCATCTCTAGACATCGCTGATTGTCCCCAGAGGGGCCAAAATTGCCCCTGCCCGAGAATCTGTGTGATGCCTAGGAAACAAACCGTTTGTCTCTGCTTTCAAGAGAAAAATACAAGTTCACAGATTTCATAAATTACACAGAGTACCGCCCCCTCTCCCTTTCATTGGCCTTCAAGAACAAAGTCCTTGAGTCGAGATGCTGGATTTCTTTTTAATGTTTCACCTATTTTTTTTAACATTTTGGACATGAAATGCAGTGGCATTGGAATAGAAATAGTTTCTACTCCCGAAAGACTGCCTGCAACAGATATTTCAGAAGGAATGTCGTCCAGTCCCCAAAGAGTGGACTGTAGGCAACATTGTCAGTGTTGAGACTGCTGTAGAGTTGCAGCTTCCCATGCGAAGGTAATCCGTTACATTCAAGCACTCGCAGGCTTGAGTTTATTTAAGCCTCCAGGGCCCACACGGCACATTAGTAAATATTATGGGTTTTGCGAAGGTGCATGACGACCAAGCCGACTGCCGGCTCCCTGGAAAAGTGATAAAAATCAGCGCTGGGCTTAATCGCGGTGTTCTTGGAGGGTGTATTTGTGTGGTGATGTCAGCACCGTCTCCTGCAACTGGCCGAGGGTCCTGTTCTGAGCTCCCGTGCACAGGATTTAGAAACTCGCAGGCGGTCTTGCTGGAGCAGGGCAGCCAGCGGAACTGGAGCCCGGTGGCCCCTCCCAGGCCTGTGCTGTCCTGTCCTCCCGCGAAGGAACCGAACAGAGAAATCCATCTCTAAACCAGCGCAGCACCACAGCAGCTCTGGGTCGGCCACTCTGAGTTCTGGAGGCTGGCTCCCATGTTGAGCTGTGGATGTCGCCTTAATGTGTTTATTTAACCCAGGACTGCCACCGAGAAGGCACACCCACCTCTGCACGCGAAGGCCCACGACAAAGGGCACATTCAGAGCAGATCCAGGGGAACGAACACAGGGGAACTCTGGGAAGGGAAGGATGTTGCAAGCCCGGCACAATGCTCGGGTTTATTCGCCGCGTGGGGGCAGGCTGGAGGCAGCCAGACTGTAAACTGCCGTTCCCCGAGCAGGCCCGGCCGGACGGCAGGCCTGTGGGGAGAGGGGCCCCAGCCGGGCTGCCCGGAGCCCAGTGGTGGCGTGGACCCTGCACGCCCGGGCCATCAGCGGCCTTGTGTTTCCTTTGGGGGACCCTGTGTTGGCCGGATGCAGGTTGGTGGTCGCTGCCCAGAAAGAGTCCAAAAGCCAAGCATCCACACTCCTGTCTGTGAGCTCACGCGGCAATGGGGCCCCCAAACCTCCTGGCAAACCTTGCCCCCATCTGGGAGGGGCGGTCGGGGTGCAATGACCTGATGCCCACGAGCACTGTCTTCACGTGCGAAGTCCTCTCACCCCGATGACTCTACCGATGACGCACCACCGGGCCGGCACAGATCAGGCTAATCTGAACCGACCGAACCCCGCTGGCTTTCTCCTGGTTGGCAGTGGCTTTGGGTGAAGTTAGAGGCCCTGCTACCCTGTGAGGGAGCCTTGTCTTCCCGTCAAGTCCAAATGGCATGTCACCCACTAACGTCACTGTGGTGGCCAGGGATCTTTGCGTGGCAAATGACAGAAATGCAAAGCAGACGAACCTTGACAACAACAACAAAAACGACTATCACATGTGCCCCCTGTCCTTTCCTGTCCTAACACAGCACAGTTTCAGTCCTCACAACAGCTCTGAGGCAAGGCTGTCATTCTCCTCACTTCGGAGGTAAAGAAACTGAGGCACGAAGAAACGAAGCATCTTGCCTCCAAGTCCAACAGGTCGGCAGTGACTGAGCTGGGATTTGAACTCAGGTCGACCGGCTCCAGCATCCAGGCCCCTGAGGACAAAGGGAAAAGGGATCGGCTCGCGGACTGGTTTGGACACCAGAGTGATGGGCAGACTCAGCAAAAGCTGCGGGGACGCCACACCACGTGGCCGATCCTCTCTCGTCTCTGCTCCTCTCTGAATGCCGGTCTCTTTCCTGCCGTAGTGAGCAGACCCTCTCGCAACATGGGTGCTTGAAGCCCCAGATGACTCCCTGGGCCTGGTAAGGACCACCTGGCTTTGCTGTTGTCCGGCCAAGCCTGGGTCACCTGCGCCTGTGGTAGATTCCAGTCCATGTCTCCGGGCCTGGATTCTGAGTCTGGTCACGTGTGATGGCTTTGCCAGTGGGATGTTAATAGACAGGACGCCGTGCCGAGGTGTGAAGAGAGTGCTCTCACACTTCCACTTCCACCCCTGGGGCTCTGCTGCCCCATGAGAACAGGCCGGGTTGGCATGCCGACAGCCCAGGGACCTGCGGGGCAGAGCCAGGGTGGCCCAGGGCCCCTGTGGCAGCCAGGCCCCCCAGGCTGGGGAGAGAACCCAGCCAAGACCAGCAGTGCTGCTAGGCTGAGCCCAGACTAAATCATCAACCCGCAGACCCACGAGCAAAGGCAATGGTCTACGCGTCTGTGTTTCTCCTGTGGTTTGGAGCGAGGCTGCGTTCCCAGGGGAAGGGATGAGGCGTGCTCGCGGCACCAGCACCGTGCAGAGTTGGGGGGCCTGGTGCCCAGAGCAAGGGGGTGCTCTTTCCAGACACAGGGCACCAGGAAAGCATTCTGGACGGATAAAATAGTAGTTCTGTGGTGCCAGCCATTTGCTTTTGCTTCGTTTTAGGGATTTTGTTGAGGATGTTATCCGTTGTACTATCTGTCACTTTGGGGATAGATCGTGTGAATTTCTCTTAGATTTAAAATCACCAAACCTTTGATTTTTCTAAAGTATTTTTTCCTTATAAGTAAGGTACAACTGTTAACTGCTGATTATATTTAATCCTTTTTGCCTTGGCCTCCAGGAAGCTTGGGGCCAAATTTGCAGACCCAACTTAATAAATTTTTGGAACTGGGTGTATGAATTTCTTATACTAAATTTTTTTTTCACTTTAGCTCTATTTTCCTTTCTCTTGATGAAAAACAAACAAACAAAAACTCCCTCTCTCCTTCTCTCTCTCTCTCTCTCTCTCTCTCACTGTTTTGTATTTTTTTAAATTAAACTGCCTCAAATTCTTTTGGGGATGAGCAGTGATGCAGAAATATAATTTAGAAAATGAACTATCTCTCTGGTTTCAGGATGTACACAAAATTCGTGGTTTGTAGTATCTTTGACGTCATGAGGATTATGATTTAACATTAAGCTGGATTCTTGAAGAGTAAGTACGTTCTTGTAAGAAGAGAAATGGATGTTACAATTGCACTGAGGTTAGCACAGGTCAGAAGCTTTGAAAACCCGCCTTGGTGAGGGATTCATCCCAGGGGCAGTGGTCGCGGCAGCCCGAGTCGTGACCTGCCCTGCGCCCCGCAGTCCTGTGCCACCTCCTCCCTCTGTCCGCTCCACGCAGTGCCCTGCCCCTCCCCTCCCAAGCACATCCCTCTCACACCCGCACCTTGGTGCAGCGTGCTGCGTCTGCCTTAGACACTGTTGCTAACTCCTCTGTGTTCTTCAAAGGGCAGGTTGGGTTACCTCCTCCAGGAAGCTGTCTCTGGTCACCATTTCCTCCACTTCCCCACACCCAGCGCCCCCCAGCTGGCCCCCCAGCATCCTAAGCGTTGGAGACCTTCCTGACCACGGGGCCTTCAAGGTTCTCTCCTTCTCCACCTGCTCAGCTGCACAGCAGGCCTGACTCCGGGTGGCAGGTCTTGCATGATCTTCCAGTCCCCAGAACCCGTGGCAGGATTCGGCACACAGTAGGTACTCAGGAAGTTGTTGGTTGAGTGAAGGACCCAGTCACTGAATGCACTGGGAAGACTCGGTCATTGTGGGGAAACGGTCATTGTTCGGCAGGCTCCTTTTCAGCGTTTCAAGTGCCCCGTGGTGGGGATGGGCCGCAGTCCCCGCGTCAGCTCCTGCAGGCAGGCTGGGGCTGTGTCCAGACTGTGAGAGCCCGGGGCGGTGAGAACGCCCTCCGTGTGTAAAGAAGGGATGAGCCGACCTGTGCCGCCAAAGGAATGGCTGGTTTTATGAGTCGGTCTCTGGGGGCAGCATTTCTAAATGTCAATTCCACATCCCAGGCACAGCCTCTTGAGAATGGTTCTTGAAAAGCATTTCTTTTTTTTTTCAGTGAGAGAGAAGCTAATGGAGCTAGAAGCACAGAGCTTCACTGACAGTGAAGTGGTTTCTTTGCTTTTCTTCCCCTTTCTCTATGGTTAAGGAATGGAAAACCCAGCCCCATGCCTCCTGAGACTGACCAACAGGCGTGGCCCTCAGGGCTCGCGCGCGGCCGCTGTCCCAGAGCCAGCCTGCGCCCGGGTGAGGAGGAGCGGCTGGGCTAACAGGAACCCACCCCTTCCCCTCCGAGGGCACAAACCCAACCAGTTTCCTGCCTGAGGTCCTCGCTCCACAGTGGGTTTTAAAGCTATTTGTTTTTTAAACAGCTGGTTCCAACCTTGTACCTGCATCTGAATGTAAAATCGCAAAGCGGTTTATTAGCATTTTCCAGCAGATTACGTGCAAAGATGGGGGTCAAGCCGCAGGCCCATCTTGTTCTGGTTATCGGCGCCGCTGAGCCAAGGCGGGCGAGGCAAGGATGCTCTGATGGAGGAAGGGAGGGGTGTTGTTCTTAGGTTGTATTGCCAACACCTCAGGGCGGGGACTCCCATGGAAGGTTCTGGAAGGCTGCTGTGGAATGAGTATGATTGAGAAGACTGAATTCTCTCAGACAACTAGTCACCCCAAGAATTAGGCTTGTAATGTCACAGAGGCTGCTAGATTTAGAAAGCAGGGATAAGAATGCCATCAAGCTAAATTTTGCCAACATTATCTTAAAGGAAAGAAATACATTTTTGTCGACTACTGATACTGTGGGAAGAAACTCCCGTTTCATCAACAGAGCTGAATGGCTTTGGGCACGTGAGTTAACCAGACAGAGCCCCAGCTTCCTCCTGTTCACAACAGTGGCTGTGAAAACTACGACAGAGAGTCGTGAGTGTGCAAGACAATGTAAATTCTCTCAGCGCAGGAACTAACACAGCAAAGATACAACAGAAACATGAGTCGTACGTATGATGGGGGTGGTGTTTCGCTTTGAAAAGTGGTCTCTTTTCAAGTAACCAGGCAACCCCCCACACGTCGGAGAAGCAGGGAAAGAGGCAGCCGGCATGGTAACACCGATGCCAGGGCCAAGCTAACGAAATCCCATTATATTCGGGAAACGACAAGGTGCACCTGGCCTGGTCTCATACCTCCTTCTTCTCGGGCTCCTGCCAGGATCACATACTTTTCCATGTGTCGACTCAGGTGGGGCTACAGGTCTCTTCATACTCACAGTCCAAGTAACTGCATCATTTCACCGGCGGAGGGAAGGACAGCCTGCTCGGGAGGGAGGGTTACTTGACCTGGGCTCCCCGAGGCCCCGGCTTCCCAGGGGACTCTGTTCCATTTCTCCCTCCCAGCGCCCGGAGCTTGGCCCGCATGGTCGGTCTATCTTCTGGCACCTGAGGGATGCCCAAGGAGCACGTGTATCTGCTTAATGTCCAGCCTGCTTTCATGGCCAACCCCAGTGACACAGTGGGTCCCACTGGCCATGATTTTAGAGGAGTCAGAGTTTGTCATCGCCCCAAGAATAGTTTCGTAGCAGCCATAAGATGAGGACTCTGTTTAGCTCAAGGATCTGGAATTGGGGTGAGGAGGTCTAGCTGTAACATTCAGAATGACAAACTTTTTAGCCAAGTGGCAAGACTATTGTCAGACCTGTCTTCCTAGGGAAGTCCTTAGAGACATTGAAGATGCTGTCTTTGAGGTCCAATACAATGGAGAGGCCCAGTCCCCTGATCGCTGCCTCCAGGGTACTTTGTCAGTTAAGAGTCTTGGACAGTTTAGAAAGGGCATTTAAAGAAATCCTTTGCATATGCAATGCCGAAAGCACAAACCGAGCCTATTAACGATAAGCCTGCAGCTCAGTGTACTGAGAACCAGTCGTTCACCACCTGGCTCAGTCTGGTCCAGGAAAGATCAGCGCAGCCACCGCCACTCTGGGCATAAAGACAAAGACCCCAGAAACTACACCCTAAGTTGGGCGAGGGTGTTACAAAGATGCCCTCAAAACAGCTGGCAGAGTCATGCAGCCACTTCCTGTCACAGACAAAGAACATCTTTTGTTTATTGCCACCCAGTGTTTCCCACGAGAGAATCACCTCTTGGCTTGCTCTCAGTCCCCACGGTTCTAGTGGACCTGAACTCCATGCTTGATTCAGAATATTAAGTGATCCATGCTTAAGCCAATCAGTGCATTGTATTTTCCCTGGCCACTCTGATTGGTTGAAAGATCGGCATGGGACCCCAACAGAGCCAATGAGATTTTCTTTGGGAATTCTGGGAAACTCACTGGCTGTGTGGATTGAGGGGGATGTTGAGAACCGGGTGAGGTCTGGGGCTCCTGCGGGAGGCAGCCCATGGCTGGGAAGAGCCCAGCCGTGAACTGAGAGGCAGAGGAAATGGCGTCTGGGGGCCGTCATTTCAGCCCTGCTCCAAGCCAGCCCTCCTTCGGACTTTCCGATTCTGTGAGTCAGGACTTCCCTTTTCTACTCCAGCGGCTTGGGGTGGGGAATTTTTCCACTTACACCCCTCTCCTACCCTTAGTCTTGTTTCTCCATCACCTCCTCTCTTTTACGTTTGTATCAGTTTAAAAGCAACACGTACTTGTTTTAGACAGTTTCAAAAACACATACAAAAAAAACTTTCCTGAGACCACACAGCTCCCGGTGGCTGGGCCACGGTCCTGGCCCAGGCTGACATAGGAAGAGGCTTCCGTTCCTCCCAGAACGACCCAGGTTGGCCTCTCGGGGCCTTCCAGGCGTTTTGATGTGCAGCCTTCCATCTTCTCCTCTTTAGAGTATTTTTTTTTATTGTGAGCAAACATAATTATTCTTTGCAAAGTTGGGATCATATTACAAATAGAGTATGCATACTTTTTTTACTTAGTAATATATCATGAACATTTCCCCAAGTCATTAGTATTTTTTTTAAAGATTTTATTTAGTTTTAGAGAGAGGGCAAGGGAGTGAGAAAGAAAGGGAGAGAAACATTGATTTGAAAGAGAGAGACATCGATCAGTTGCCTTCAGCACGAGCCCTGACCAGGGACCGAACCTGCAACCCAGGCATCAACCCTTAGTTCTGCGGGGCAACACCCAACCAGCTGAGCCACACCAGTCAGGGCCAGGAACATTCTTTGTAGTAGCTACATAATACTTCATTTGACTTTGCTAATTATGTCATAGTTTAATTAAACAGTCTGGTACTGTTGAACCTTCAGGTGATCTCTATGCTTCCCTATTTAAACAACCAAATAGGCGGAACAAGAATTTGAGGGCAGTGAAACTATTCTGTACGATACCATAAAGCTGGGTACACGCCATACGTTCAACCTACAACTCCTCCAAAAAACCCTCTATTTATTAGAAATCATTGATTGATTGACTGACAGTATAAATGAACAAGCAAACAAAAAGCAATTTAAATAGAAATTTTTCCTCTGGTTCGGATTCCTTCCTGACAACGAATACCTAGGGGTGGAATTAGTGAAGCGAAGGTGAAGCTATTTTAGACATGTCGCCACCATCTCTTTCCAGGAGAAAACGTGCCAGTTGACTTACAGCCAGTGTATGCGAGTGCCTAGCTCCTTAGATCCTCGTCGACGCTGAAGGTTACCGAGTGTTTAGATCTTTGTGAATTCACTAAGAACACGTGATGCCCAATTCTGGTCTGCCTGCCTCCGATTAGTAACCGTATGGCGCGTGTTGATGGTGCAGAAAGAGCCCTTCGGAAGCAGGGCGGAGTCAGTGAAAGAGGCGGCACCGCCCCGCAGACTAGTGGAAAAGAAGCGGCAGGGCCCTGGACAAAGTGGGAGACGGAGCGAGACCCACAGCGCCCCCTGCCTGCAGGGTCCCAGACCCGAGTGTACCGTGCGCGCCCAGACCCTGGGGCCGAGTGCAGGTCCCAGGTACCCGGTGGGCTTCCGAAAACACAGACTCTGGCCCAGCCCCAGCGTCCCATCCATCAGGTCCAGGGTAGGGCTCGAGATTTTGCGTTTCTACCGAGGTTACAGCAGGTGCTGCTGATGCCGCCGGTCCAGGGACCAGACTTGGAGAAAGATTTGCTTGCGTCATAAACTCCAGAAAAACGGGAGGGATGACTGGAAAAAAACATCCAATTCCAGATCTCTCTCAGGCCCTGAGAGATCAAGGACATAAAATGTATGGCCACAGATGATCTCAGTAGCATAATTAATAATAAATCTCTCTATGTTATATGTGTATAGAAATACATAGTAAATATAGAAATATAGTATATTTCTAGACATATGTAACATGTCACATGTTACATATCATATTAGAGAATGTTATTTTCATGTATTTATGAAATAATTACAGATCTTAATTGTGTACCAGGCAGGAAGTTCACATTATGTCAAAGGCAACTTCAGCATATTTTCAAGGGCAGAAAGGGGACAGATGACATTTTCTGAACAGATTACAATAAAGCTAGAAACAGAAAAAGACCTAAAGCGGAAGGAAATAAAGGTTAAAAGCATGAACCTGCATTTAAACTGGGAAATCTGAAAGTAATACAATTCATTAACTAATTAAAGACATACAAAAAATTGAAAAAGACAAGTCATAATCTCCCCTAATTAAAGAAGAAAAAAGTCGGGAAATACAAATATTCGAAATTAGATAAAAGAAGGGGCAGATAACCAGAGACGCAGGGAAATTTTTAAGTATTAAAGAATGCTTTGTAAAATTGTGGAAGTAAATTTAAAAACTCAGATGGTGTGGACAATTACTCTAGAAATAATAAATGTTCTCTATCAAGGAGAAATAGAAAACCTCAAATAGACTTTGAGACAATGACTAAAGCGCTGTTCCCCAGGCAGCCTGCACGGCTCAAACCATCAAAGAACAGATAACACGAAATGTTTTAAATTATTCCAGAACCGAGAGAGAGGAGCGCTTCTCCATGCTTTGATTGGTTTTATGAAGCCAAAAAAAAAAACACCACACAACAAAATACCACTATAACAAAACCTATCAAACAGAGACCAAAAAGAAAAATGCAAACCTCATTTCACTTATAAATCCGAAACAAAATATTAGCAAGTAGAATCCTTCAATACCAGTGGGTCATTATCATCACGGATAGGTAACATCTGTCCAAACCAGCACCATGAACCAAAACAAAAGGTATAATAGGTATTGGAAAGAAGCAAGCAAAACTTTTATTACTTGAAGATGAAATGATTAGCTACCAGATAAAACTCAGGAGAATAAACTGAGAAAACTGTTTGAAACGGTGGTACTATACTCCACTTCCAAAACAAATATGCAAAAAAGTAATAACTTTCATGCTAACAATAACCGGTTAGAAAGTATAATGAATAAAAGTCAATTCGTAATACCAATTTATATATAATAACTATCGGACATATGCTGTACGTGGAAAGCAATGCTTTACATGGACCATGAAGTAGATTTGATAAAATGGGGGGATGGACCTTTTAGATATGCTAGCTTCACTTTGGGAAGTAGAAAAAGAAATGGTTAGGTTTTTGAGCTGTAAGACTTGACTATAAATTCCTCTTGGGAGAGACCTATTTTTTGTTTGTTTGTCAAGCCAGACGCCTTGTTGGGCTGGTTTAGTTTTGAAAAGATCATTCTTGTGCCTTGCCATGATGGACTAGAACGGGGGAGTCAAACTCATTTTCACAGGGGGCCACATCAGCCTCATGGCTGCCTTCAAAGGGCCGAATGTAATTTTAGGGCTGTAGAAATGTAGCTACTCCTTAACTAGGGGCAAGGAGCTCGGCACAAACAAGGTGCCGGGCTGGATAAAACAAGATGGAGGACCGGATTCGGCCCTCGGGCCTTGTGTTTGCCACCTGTGGACTAGAATGAAGATAGTGAGATTGGGCCCTGGCTGGCGTAGCTCAGTGGATTGAGCACGGGCTGCGAACCAGGTATCGCAGGTTCGGTTCCCAGTCAGGGCACATGCCTAGGTTTGCAGGCCATGGCCCCCAGCAACCGCACATTGATATTTCTCTCTCCCTTTCCCTCTCTCTCTCTCTCTCTCTCATTCTCTCCCCCTTCCCTCTCTAAAAATAAATAAATAAAATCTTAAAAAAAAAAAAAAGGTAGTGAGATTGGGCTGGAGGTGAGTGAACCGGGAAAAGGAAGGGAAGAGATCAAACTAAGTGGCCCACCTAGAGCTTAAAGAGAAAGTGGGGGCCTTCTTCCAGTAAGAGGATGAGCAGAGGGACTTTTAAGCATGGACCCGTGTGTGTACATTACTCAGTTGGAAGTGATTTGTTGCGCTCCATCAGGAGGTAACCCCTTTGTATAGCCTTGGACCCTCCGATGGTGGTGGTGGTGGTGGTGTTGGTGCTGGTGAAGAAGATGATGATAACGTTAAAAGCTCATATTCATTGAGCACCTACTTTCTAGGCAATGCACTAAGCACTTCACCTGTGTATGTCATTTAATTTCCACCGAAGTCCTACTTCCCCTTACAGATAAAAAAATTCGGGCGAAGAGAGGGTAAGTAACTTGACCAAGTGCACAGCTTGCAGATGGAATCTAGCCGTTGATGTAAACGTCCAGGCTCCAGGGCTCAGGCGGTCACGCCACCCCAAAGTCACCATCAGGGTGCTCGTGGCCTTGACTCAGTGCCAGTGACGGATCCGATGGCCCAGTGGGGCGTGGGGCCGGGAGCAAGGGCAGACGTGCAGGGGGCGGTGCTAGAGCAGAGATCAGGAATGCCCTGGACGCAGGAGGATGGACCTGGCTCGGGGGGAAATAATCCCCAAACCCCTCCTCTGCCGTGAAACCCCAGGGAAACCGAGAATGCTTTGGGACTTCTATCAGGTGTGAGATAGATGTTGAGACAGTTTTATTACATCTTAAAATAAATGATTACTTCAGCTGTCCGGGTTATTTAGATTTATCTAAGAGGCTTAAATATAGCTTATAATTATTAAAATGCCAATGTTCCCTAAATGAATCTATAAAAATAAATTCAAGCACACCCAAATTCTTTTTAAGATTTTATTTATTTACTTTTAGAGAGGGAAGGGAGGGAGAAAAAGAGAGAGAGAGAAACATCAATGTGCGGTTGCTGGGGGTCATGGCCTGCAACCCAGACATGTGCCCTGACTGGGAATCGAACCTGCGATACTTTGGTTCGCAGCCCGCACTCAATCCACTGAGCTATGCCAGCCAGGGCTGGTATTTATGTTTAAAGGTTTTAATTAGTTGTTAGCATAGCAGGCACAAGGGTCTGAGAGGCAGCAGTAGTGACCGTCCCCATCACAGGCCAGGTGCCCGCCCGAAGCCCCGTGTGCCACCTTCAGAGTGGGCAGAGCACCTCCACCTGCCACCTGTGCTGAGCGTGGTAGAGACCCCCTTCACCCTTATCCGGCCGAGAGCTTCATAAGCACCCGCTGTGCTTCACGCGCAAGGCCCGTCCAAGGGGAGGAAGGGCAGACGAGGCCGCAGGATGCTAGGGCGGGGCGGGCCTTCTAGAAACACGTCACCTTCGTCACAGCCAGAGGGAGAAATGAAAGCTCAGCGGCGTCCAGAGCCTTGCCCAAGGTCACGCGCCAGAACCCAAACCCAGCGCCCCTGATGCCCTCAAACATCGGTGCGTGGGGTGCGCTTCATCGTGCTCATTCTAATCCTGTCTTCGCAAAGCGCAGAGGGGTGAAAGGTCACCTGATATTCAAAAGAAAACAATTCCGTGAGTAAAAAGGTCGGGGCGATTTTTTAATGCATAGGACGTTGCAAGAGCCCGGGTCCTCGTGAGCTGTCCTGTGGGGTTAGTGTCCTGCTGAAAGGGTGTTCTGTGCGCCCAGAGACGTGCTCACTCACTTTTTCACACCTCGCCTGTTTCAAGGGCGGAGGGTGGGGGAGCTTCGCAAACATCACCGAACTCAGTCCGAGAGAGGCATGCACACTGTCTAGGGCCCCTCTCGCACCTGGAGATGGGGTGCTCCTGAAGGTCCGAGGAGCCCCAGTAGGAGGCGCTGTTGCTCAGAATCCGGAGGAGAACTCCTGGTCACCGCCTCCCCGCACGTCCCCATGCCCAGTGTCCGTGAGGGTCGGGGGGCTCCCGGGGCCCCTCACTCACAGTGAAAGCCATTCCGCTCTGAACTGTTCATGCGTGTGCCTCTCAGTCCAAACTGGAGGCAGCAGCAGCACCTTGGAAGGGACTGGAAGTGTTTGTTGGGGTCGGCACACTTTTGTTTTTAACGGCACAGCAGGAACGAAACACAGGAGACTCTAGAGTTCAGATTCTAAGGGACGAGCAGATGGGACAAATTGCATCGATCTGTCTGTCGATCGATCGATCGCCATCGCCCATGTACCTGCCTGTCCCCAGCCGCTGGGTTTCTCAGGGGCTTGTCGCCTTAATCTGCCCTGATGCCATCTCTGTCCCTGCTCTGGTCTGAGCTGCGCATGCACCTGCGTGCCCCTTCCACGCTGTCTTCCCCAAAGCTCCCCAATCTTTGATCGGAAGGTGTTGGTTTTGCTTCCCGGAAACCCGTGGCCTCTGCTGATGGTCAAGTCCAGAGAGCCGAGGTCTCTCATGAAGGTCACAGGAGGGAGGGCCTTTGGACGTGGGAAGCAGCTGACAGATCTAGGAGGCTACTCTTGTGGGGGGGGGGGTGCTGTGGCTGAGCCCCATCTCCTAACCGGGGTCTCTGTTTTACAGGATCAAGTGTCAGAGTTAGTTTTCCTTGTTCGCTTAATCGTGACATTTTCTTCCAGCCAGGAAGAAAAGGTCACTCCGCTCCTGTCCTCCATGGACACTGGGGAAACCCTCACCTCCGTCCAAGGCCCCACAGGAGTGGTCCTGGTTTCCTCGCCGCACTGAGCATGCTCATCCCCTCAGGCCCTGTGTGCGTGTGCTGTTCCCTCATCTGGAACGTCCTTCCCCGTCCTCTTTGCTTGGAGTGGCTTTCCCTGACCCTCATGACCCCCAGGGAGACTCGGTCCCCCTTGCTTGGTGCTTCCAGACTGGTAGCTTCCTAGACCACTGACAACACTGCATCTGGCCCCTCTTTGACCCTGACCCCTTCCGGAGTAGGTGCTTCTTGAAGGCGGGGACCGTTCCAGCAATGCCTTCTTATCTCCAATGCTACCCCATGTGAAATCTCACTTCAGAGTGAGTAACAGCGAGATTGTCACCAAACAACAGTGTGGTCTGGGAACTCGCCCCCAGGGGGGTACTTTTCAGTTGGGTGGTTTTCTGAAAACCTGTCTGATTTCTAGGGGTCCGTCTTGAACAAATTCAGGAGACAGTTCTTACTCCGATCCTTGTGAATTTCCCACAATTTCACTGACTTCCCATCATCACAGCCAAGGGAGGGACTCACAATTTTAGCTGCTTGCACCTCCCTCTCATTGGATTTTTAGAGTAATAACTTCCTCTACTTTATTTAGCCTTAATTACAGTAGATTAACCATGTGCAAATAGAAGTGTGCACGGAGCCGCTCATTTATCCTGCGGGAAAGAGTGGCCACAATAACGCTGTTGCCGATGCAGGGGTCAGGCTGTCTTTGCCAGGTGGACTCCTGCACGCTCGTAAAATAACAGCACTAGACGTTGCTCCACTGGGCCAGTGGGCTCAGGCACCACGGTGCAATGCATCAGGCTGAACAATCTATTTGCCCTTTGCACAAACTCAGACAATAACAAGAACAGAACTGAGAGTACAGCAAACCTCAGACTCCAAGTTATGAAGATGGAGAGGGAATATTCAGCTTTTCCATCCCCACCACCTCTGCCCTGCCCACCCAGGATAATCCCATGCACGCCGCCCCAGGGTGGGGCTGGTGTGGAGACAGGGACGGAAGACCAGCGCAGAGGGACATGCCCAGAGACCTGGTCGGGTGGACACGGGTGGACAGGTGGGGGACACGCCGGCAGAAGAGATTATTGCTGTAGCCTCTGAGTTGAGATCCCCTCGACGGTTTTAAGAAGCCCAGCTAAGGTTTGGAATCCCCTTTTAATTGCTTTTTTGGCCGCAAGCCTGTGGTTCTTTGACCGCAGTGCTGCCCACGTGGGCCCCAGCACTCAGATGGGCCGCAGAATTAGCGCGCTCCTGGCCGGGGCGGCGGCGGCGGCGTGGACCTGCCCGAACGTGCCTCCTGGACGCTGCTCAGACACCTTCCTACAGGAGGGTAATCACTGCGAGAATGCAAAGGAAAGTGGGAAATGACACACAATCCATAAAATCGTTTCTGCGGAGAACTAGAGCCCTGCTTGGCACCAATAACAGGATCGTTGCTGCTGCCAGAAGAAGGGGAAGGCTGGTCTCTAGGGCTGTGAAAACCTCAAAGTTCTGCCAGGAGGAATTTCCTGCTACAAGAGAATTTTGAAAATCTTGACTTTGATCTGCCTTGTTTGATCCATGGGTAGTAATATCGACAATATTTCAGGGCGAGCCGAGAGCCCTGTGAACCCGCCGCCGCCGTGAATGAGCGCGGCTGCTCAGACGGAGGCATGTTTGAAACGAGACAG
Organism: Phyllostomus hastatus; assembly: GCF_019186645.2. Taxonomy (NCBI): domain Eukaryota; kingdom Metazoa; phylum Chordata; class Mammalia; order Chiroptera; family Phyllostomidae; genus Phyllostomus; species Phyllostomus hastatus. Next base: position 28,191,584 of record NW_025334004.1, on the reverse strand, counting down.
AAGCCTGCAACCAGAGGCACCCCGTGCGTCCCGGACAGCCCCACGGGTGGGCACAGGCATTCCCAATCCCCGGGTGGCCCAGCGGGTCTTTGGAAGGCCCTGCTGACAACTGTGCAGGCCGGAGGGCCGGGGGGGCGGGGGGTGGGTTATGCCGTGCTTGGCGTTGGGGGTGGGTTCTAGGCCACCTCCACCCCCTCCATCTCCCCTGCAAATGCTGATGGTCGAACCTGTTTTGTATCTCGAGAATGTTATTTGAACCAAGGTTTCTGTGGCTAAAAAAAAAAGTGTTTGAAAACCACGAGTAGCCCATCCATCTGCTGCTGTGGATCACACGATGTGTGTGAGTCGGTCACTTGGAACTCAGAGCGCTGTTCTTTCTCCCCGAGAAGTAATGACAGGAGAGATCGTAGGTAGGACCCTACACGCATCCACGGCAGCCTGGTTGGTGCCCACTGTGTCCTGGGCGAACAGAACAGATGGTGGAACCCCCCTGCAGACGGACGTTCCGGAAGCAGGAGGCTCCCTGTGGCTCTGATACAGGACAGAAAGCGCGAGTGACAATGACATCACTACCGCACACGCTGTGTGCGCCGGGCTGCCCTCTGGGTGGTTTACGCCTGTCCTCGTGGGTGGCGTTAGTCAGAGCGGACCCCACCAAGCTCTGTGGGTCGGGCATGGCTCACAGGGTTTCCCATTCAGCCTTCTTAATAACCTGTTTTACAGACAAAACTGAGAGGAGGCGGCTCATTTGTTTTCATTTGTTCGTGTTCCGATCGTGTCTTCCATCACCTGGTAGGGCGACTCCCTGCCTGCAGTGGGCCCTGCCGGGGTCCATGCCTGCACCTGTGCACTCTGGGCCACGATGCGGGGGGTGGGGGGGATAGGGGACAGGCCAGGTGGGTGCCGGTCAGCAGGACGGGGAGAACCAACCTGCAGGTCTGTCTCCTGAGCCTCCACGTGTCAGCTGCGGCAGCCAGGCAAGTTGCGTGACGTGTCCAAGCTCCACCGCCCTCACCCACCCACTGGGGTCAGAGGAGGGTGCGTCTCCCAAGGTTTCGGTGAGGATCAAGGGGGGTGTGTGAAACGGCTCAGCACGGTGAGGGCCGTGGGCGTTCCCACAGCTCGGATCTGTCCCCTGCTGCCCCGGGTCACTGAATTAAGAGCTAGAAGCCTCACCTCAGCTACAATGGGCTCCGGATACCACGTAAGACTTAGGGCAGCTTCTAACGACTTCTGTACTGCAGGTGGCAAACACCAGGCCCACGGGCCGAATCTGGCCCTCCCCCTTGTTTTATCCGGCCCGGCACCTTGTTTCTACCCAGTGGCAGCACTGAACTCTCGCTTAACTGTTAAGGAGTAGTTACATGTACATGGTCCTAAAATTACATTTAGCCCTTTGAAAGCAACTGCGAGGCTGATGTGGTCCCCTGTGACAATGAGTGTGACGGCCCTGCGTGCAGACCGAGTTATGGAATCTAACATCGCAATGGGGAAAGCCTGTGCTGTCCAGGGTACCAACGGTGCTGGGGAGAGAGCAGATTCAGCCCCACAGTCGCATACCTGAGCCTGGGCATGCTGAATCCTCTCGGTTCTTCCTAGAAGGGTCTAGAAGCCCCTAAAAGAAGTGAGATGGGCCTCAATGCAAACACTGCAGAAGAATGGCCACCTCAGCCCTTCCGGACCAAAGTCTGTGATGAGGTGGTGAATACGGAGGCCCAGGCGCACGCGGTCTGGGTCACCGTGCGGGCACTGCAGGCTTCTGGGCCGAGTCCCCCAGGTCAGGGGCGAGGGGCGGCCATGCAACGCTCTGTCGAGGGTGCGTCAGGTCTGGGCAGGTACGGCACCCCTTCCCCAAAGAGAGGGGCCTCAGGGAATGCGCTTCTCCCGAAAGTGTTAGTTTTTCCTTTGTACACGCTTTGAGTGGGGGAAAGGGAAAGCTTCCTTCAAAATGAAAACTTGTTTGTGACTCCACGAAAGGAAAGACTGGAACGGGACGAGAACCGCCTGGCAGGGAAGTCGCTCCCTGAGTATGATGATCAGTGGGCGGAACTCTGCAAACGCTGCGGGCTGTGGCCGGGAAGGCTGGGGCTCGGTCAGCCCGGCTCTCCGGAAAGGCGCGCACGCACGGTGCTGCGTTATCACTCGCTGTCGGGGATTACGGCCCACAGCCGACCAACAATGAAACATTCCAACCGTCTTAATTGTACATCCCGTGCTCCTGTAACTTCAGTGCGACTTCCTATTTCTCGCAAAATCCACTGTTTCCATCATTTGCAACTCAACAGTGTCAGAATATCAGGCTCTGAATAAATGCTTGACTACAGTTCAAATCAGCAGGGGCGCTCACCTCGTGGATCAGAGTGCACTTCCGACAAACGCCTGTGGGCGGGCGTGCTTCTAAGACAAAGTGGAACAAGGAAGGTGGATGTTGGAACGTCGCTCGTTTATCAACCGTGTGAGCGACTTCCTCGCTAAACCAGACGATAGTTTTGTAATACTATAAGAATATTTCCTCGACCCTTTAGTGACAATGTAACAGCTACCTACAACACATTTTTTATGTTTAACTGTATTATTAACATTTCTCCGTCACTTCCTTAAATCAGGACCACAAAAACCAAAGCAGTAACTCACACCAATTCCTGTGGTGCAAATGTTCCTACCACGGCCATTGCCGGCCACCAGGTGGCGGCACGGAGCACCGGGCTAGACAGAGGTGCTGAGGGAGTTTCCACCACACAGATAGGACCTGGAACTACCTTCAAGCGCATGAATACGACTGACGTGTGAAACAGCCAGGAAGCAATGAGTCTTGAGTATTCATTACCTTGGACTACACTACATTAAACTGTATATGTAACTTAATCTTCGATGTGAATTTTTCTAGCCAGCTCACACAAACCCTTGAAAACTCAGAACCAGCTAGCAGGCTGGTGCAAGGAGGCTGTCGCGCGCTGTCAGACACAGGGAGGGGGAGGCAGGCCGGAGGCCCCCACGAGAGGCAGCGGCTGGGCCACTGCGCCCGCCCGCCCGGCGGTGGGGCTGAGGTCCAGGTGGGAGCAGGCGCAGGGAGGTAAGCTCCGGTGGCGGCGAGCAGTGGCTGGTGGAACCCCACCGAGACCGGGAAAACCAGAGACACGCCTCTCCTTGCCCCGGGCCGGTTACGGCAGGAAGGGGTTGCATCCTTCCCTTCCCTTCCCGACGGACTCCTGGCTCCCTCTTCTCGCCTCTGTGCTCCCAGCTCACAGGCCTCCGCCCCAGGGAAGTTCGCTTTCCACATCGCTCACCCCAGCTGCAGGGACAGCTTTGGCCTCTGGAGTCCCCGGGGACTACAAGCCCGCCAAGGGCCGGACTGTCCGAGTTCCTACTTTGCCCTTGGGGCCCAGCCTGGGGCTCTGCACTTACAAGGATCTCACCAGACACTGGAGACACCAAATCAAACAGCTAATTCCCAGCATTGCCTTCCTGGGCCTTATCTCAGCTCCGGCTTCCTGTTGGGATTCGGGTTGCAGATAAAAGGTACAGGTGTATCCCACGGGCCTTATCCACTGGGCAAACTTCTCGGGGTCACCTTTCAGATGAAAGAAACCACGGGAGGGGAGTTTCAGCATGAGGTCACCGAGGGAACCTCTTGGGCTGGGTCCCCTCGTCTCAAAGCACTTTTGTGCATTCATTGGTTCTTTCCCTTCACTCAGTCATGCTTCACTCACTCGACAGGTATGCCCTCGTAAACTCCACGCACCTGTGACTTCAGCGTGACCGCGCACTGGTGCCCAGCACTGCGCAACAGCCCTATACCCGCTCAGTCACCGGCAGAGCCAGAGCTGCAAAGAAGTCTTGCAGAGTCAGCCAGACACGGCTTCCAGTGCGGGGCCTTTCCTGGCAGCCTGTGAAGCCCTGGGTGTGTTCCTTAACCTCCCTGAGCCTCCGTTTCCCTCCTAGAGAAAAGGGCTGCTGATGGTTTACCTGTTTACCTCCTGTTTACCACAATGATGGAATACCTCAAACCACCAGTGCCTAGCTGGAGCCCCGTGTGTGTGAGCTCCCAGCACCCCTGCCCGCCGCTACCACACCTTGAAGTCGTTTCTTCCACCTCCTTTTCCCAAGCCGGTTCTCTCCTCCCCCTCGAAAGTGTTTGGAAAGCTTGCCTTGGTGTCATTCAGAGCCCCCCCCCCCCCCGAAGTGCAGTGCCCAGACCACCAGCGCCCGTCACCTGGGGAGCCCGTTAAGATTCAAATTCCTGGGCTCTGACATAGTTTTATAGAACCGGAGCCTCTGCGGGCTCCGCAGACAGCCGCGCAAACACGCTCCGGAGGCGGGAACACCTGCGCTCCATCCTCCCCGAGTCTGCGAAGCCCCCTGGCAGCCTCGGCCGGTGCCAAAGGTCGAGACTCGGCCCGTGGAGCAACCAGAACCCAAAGAGGGTCCGCAAACGCCCATGTGCTCAGCAAGGAGCCCCGGGGGGGCGGGAGCAGAGACGTGAAGCGAAGGCGTGAATGGGCGGGGGGGGGGGCTGAAGGAGGTGCCAGAGAGCAGTGTCCCGGGGGTGGCCGTGTGCCCCACGGGGAGGCGGCGGCTCGCCCCAGGAGTCACGTGGGAGGGCCAGACCCGGCCCCAGCGGAACAGTCCCCAGTCCTGCTTCCACAGATCCTGTCCCCTGATTAGATCACATACCCGGAGGCCATGGATGGCATTAGTAGCCGCTACCTGGGATGGAGCACAGTCCGTGGGGCAGCTCAACTGCTTGGAAAAGAGAAGCACGGGGCAAACTCGCATTCGAACCCTGGGTCTGGCCCTGCTCGGGGGTGGAGCCGAGAAAGTTGTGCGCCTCTGTCTGCTCCCCTGAGCAGGGGGCCATGGAGGCCACCCCTTAGGAGTGGATGCGATAGACGTCTTAATGCCTGGCACCCAGACAGGTGCGGAGTAGGTGCTCCACGCGGTCCCGTGCTCCCCGCCCGATGCCCCGGAGCAGCGGCCCCGGCCGCGGCCGATCCCTGCCCAGCAGGAGTGCGCAGTCCGGGTCAACTCAGGCAGCCCTGGCAGCCGCGCTCTCCTGAAGCCACCCACAGCGGTGCTGTTTTGGCCTGCCCGTTACGCAGGGACTGACACAGAAGGTTTGCATTTTCCAGGGGCCGGGAGGGAGAGCGGGACAGGGCCGGGCGCTGGGGGCCTCCGACCTGGAGCTGGGGGCCAGCAGGCCAGCCCAATGTGCGCTCTCAGAGGTGGAAGTGACAGAGGCCAGCCAGGGACAAGGGGGACTTGTTTAAGACCCAGCTCCTTGGCCTGTCGCTTGGCCGAAGGCAAGGCTTTAGTCACCTAGGGCCATAAAAACGGCTGGGAAGCGTGGAGGCCAGCAGCGCTGGGAGGCTGAGCATTGGTTCTGGTTCCAGGCTCCGAGGAGGGGCCGCCTCTCACGGGGGAGTCCAGGACAGGGAGGCCTGGGGAGTGGGGGTCCTCCTCTGAGTGGGTTCAGTGGCTCGGTGGGGAGCGCATGCCCCTGACCGTCCCCCACGGCCGTCCTCCCTCCCCCTTTGGCTCTGTTCCCTGGACGTCACTCTTGGGGCCTGGGGGCCGGTCTGGGCCGCTGTGACGTCAGCAGCAGCAGGAAGCACAGCAGCAGCCTGGGGGGCACAGACAGGCCCCACCGCGACGGGCCTTCTGGGAGGCGCTGGGAGCGACTGACAATGAACAGCGTCAGCTTCACCACGACCTGCTGCTGCGTCCTGACGGTAGCAGGCCGGCCCGCGCTGCTGGCAGCAAACACAACGGATGCGGGGAAATCAACTGCCCACCCCCACCCCACCCCAACAAAAAAGCGAGAAGGCATTTGGCACGTGTTCCTCGCCTCTCACGCTTCTGCTCCGGGATTTCGGACAGGCCTGGGCGAAGCCCCACCGCTTGGAAGCCAGCTGGAGCCCCAGAGGCCCGGCGCGAAGCTCAGCGGCGCAGGTCTGCGTCTCGGGTTCTTTTCAGAACTGCAGCAGCTCCAGGCGCACGCTGTTCCCTCGCCCAGCTGCTGCTTCCTCCGAGTGCCAGTCCAGCCCTCCCCTGCGCTCCGGGGACGTGGCGCGGCCCGGCCCAGGCACGGGAACCAGCAGCCCCCCCACTCCCCCCAGCAACACACATGCTTCCATTCGGGAATCTGTGGTCTAGAAGATTCTCAGGTCTGGTCTCATCGTTTGGCCCCGCCCTGCTCTCCAAGAACGTCCTCCTCGTTCAGAGGCTCGTCTCAGCGCCCCCAGGCCCTCCCTGCTCTGCTGCCAGGGGCGCGTCCGCAGAGCCTGCCTCCGTCCACGCCTCTGCCTGTCTGCGGAGGTCACGCTTGTCTCACCCGAAGACCCCGACCTGCCTTTGAAACCGGGTGTCCCGTGCGCCCCCCAGTGGTGCATTCAGGTCACAACAGAGAACACGTGCACTGGCCCTGCCTTCACGGAGCTTCTGTTCTGGAGGACAAACGAGCAAAAAACGGCGTCAGGACAGGCGGTTACTGGTGCCTTGGAAGAAAGAGACCGCATCGGCTGTAGTGAAAACTGGCCACCGGGAAGGCTTCCCCGAGGAGGCGGCATTTCAGCCGTGACCCGGAGTTTGAGGAGGTCAACACCCCGTCCTCCTTGAAGCTTCCCAACCTCTTCTACCTCACCTCCGCCTCCCCCGTCACCGACCCTTCATTTCATTCAAAACTGTGTGTGCGGCGGAAGCCGACTGGCGGGGCTCTGGACGCGGGGCCCCTGAATCCCTGGCCGGTCCCCATCCCCCCCAAGATCCTGGATCCAGAAGGGGTGGGGTAGGTGCCCCAAGGAGTTCAGCCTAAAACCCCGTATGGCCCTGACGGCTGGGGCTTCCTTTTCTCCCTTCGTGCTGAAGCGACCTGGCTCTCCCAGCCAAGTCCACATGGCCAAGTTCCCACACCCACCCCCAGAAATCCCAGGAGAGAGGGGAAGAGCAGCCCCCTCCTGGGTCAGTGGCTCTGCCCACACCTGTGACTGCACGGCCTCGCTCCCAGCACCAGCCCCCCCCCCCGTGACCTCGCCCCCTCAGCCTGGTGCGGGGCTGGGGTCGGGGGCTCCCGCAGCCCCCAGGGCTCTGAGCCTGTGTACCACACTGTCCTCCGGCTCCCATCCTGCCCCAATGTAGGAGCATGTCTGGCCCCGTCTCCCTGCCCAGAGGACAAAATCAGCCCACCTTTGCCCCGTCTCCCCATGACCCCAAACGCAGAAGGAACACCGCAGGGCCTTAGACACGTTGAGCTGAGTTGCCGCTCAAGCCCCCGGGGTTTCCAGTAGAATAGGGCTCTGGCCAGCTCAGCCGCAGCTGTCCCCAGGCCACTTCCCCCAACCCTGTTGTCCAGCTAACGGCACCTGCCCTCCCCCAGCACCCCTCTGCTCTGTCCTGCTGCTGACTGGCATGGATTCTGCCCCCCACCCCATCCTAGGGAGACCCCAGCCCAGCCCGTTCTCCTGCCAAACACGCACCCCTCCTCTTCGGGGCCGGCCCTTGAGTGGGCACTCCCTCCCCCTCTTGCACCCTACATTGGCACCCCTCCTTCCCCCCGCAGCCTGACTCTCCTTCTCCTCGGACTTGTTTCACTGCCCCCACCTTCCAGGCCACGCCACAAGGACAGCTGTGCCTCCGGATCCGGGAGGTGAGTGGTCTGGAGCAGTGCTCCTGGCGCTGGAGTGGCAACTCGGGCCTACCACGCGGTCCGTCTAAAAAAGGCTTTACTTCTCCCTGACACAGGCCACACACACGGGGCTGAGGGCAAACCAAGCAGTTCTCCCGATCACAGCCTGGGGGTGGGCGGGGGAAGCAAGTACTATTGTTTTCCCAGTTTTCCCCGTGGGAAATGGAGGCTCCGAGGGGCTGAGTGACTCACCTGGGCTCTCGGGACGTGGAAGGGCGATGCTGGGATGTGGCCCCGGACACGTGTGCCCAGCCCCCACGCCCCACCGCCTCCCAGGTGCCACCTGCTGCAGCCTCTCCTGCAGGGCTGGGCAGCTCCTCGGCTGGGCGGGGTTTGCAGGGATGCTCAGCAGCAAAGTGGGAGACGCCCCAGAACGCCTCACAAAGCAGGGCTGCCCCCACCTGCCAGGAGCGAGGCACACAGGTGTGGAGGCTGCAGCATGGAGGAGGCAGGGAGGCTCCCGGCCAGTGAGGAGGTGGCTCCCAGGGCCCACGGGCCACAGCCTCTCCAGGCCCAGTGTCTGTGCTTCCAGAGCAGGGTGCCGATGGGGTCAGTGTGGGGCGGACAGCCGTGAGACACGCCCCGTCCTGGGAGAGCTCCCAGAGCCTCGGGGCTGGGAGGCCACGTCCCAGAAGACCCAGGCCTTCCCGGGCACCCGTGTGAGGCTGCACAGCTGAGCGGGACTCGCCCAGGGCCCGGCCCTCAAATGGGAGCTTTTCTCACGGTGCCCTGGGACCTCCAGCATGCCAGCCAGCACCTGGGCGCAGCGCCGTTGGAGCTCTAGAATACCACCAGGAATAACAATCACCACCGTTTGTTTAGCACGCTCTGGGTGCCAGGCACTCGCTAAATGCTTTGCATGTATCCATCATTTTGCACAGTCGCCTGAGAACCACCCCCCCCCCCCCCGGCACTGCTCTGGACGGTGCCTTTACAGCCGAAGAAGCGCAGCTGGTTGGGGGTGCAGTGTCCCGGGGGCTGCGCCACAGGGCAGCCGTGTGGGCTTTCACAGAGAGGCCTGGGGGTGAAAGGGGGTCCACAGGGCAGAAGACACCTACAGACCCACTTCTGTCTCTGCACACATGTGCTCGCGCACACACACACACAGAAGAGTGAATCACTCTGCAGAGCAGTGGGTGGTAAGCGTGATTTGGGCTGGGCGGAAAAGTAAGAAGATCCAGGGAAGAATGGTCTCCTCGATGGAGAAGACTGTCCCCTCCATCCGTCCCATCCCCCCCACCCACAATGTCCTCAACTCCCTCTGCTTGGCCAGCCTCCCCTTCTGCTCAGAACTCTCCTCCTTCAGGAAGCCTCCCCTGATTGCCTCTCCTCCAACCTGGGTTGGGCGCAGCTCTCTCCCGGGGCCTGTGCCCCAGCCACCTTGGCCCTTACACTGGAGCTGTGTAAGGCCCTGCCTCCCCACCCCCCCGACTGTGAGGAGTGCTGTCCCCGGGTCTTGCCCAGCTCAGGGCCCCGTTGCCCAGCCTGGGGGAGGCTTGTCGAGTTGCATGGAGGGAAGGGGTAAGCAGAGCAGGGAGGAGGAAGAAGGCCAGGCTGGTGGGCGGTGACAATTCCTGGTTGCTTGGAGCAGAGGGTCCCTTCGGGAGCAAGGGGGCAGGTGGCCCTGGAGAGGACCTCACGGCCACAAAGGCTGTGGTTGCAGGACCTTTGGGGAGGGTGTCACGGTTTCAACCACATTTCTTCTAATAAAGCCTGGGCCGAGTGTCCCAGGCAGCTCCTTTCTGCAGAGCACGGCGCGTGTTTACTTCGCCCCCTTGGGCTGAGCCGACTGCAGGGGCCAGGAGAGCGGCCCTGGCAGGCTGGGGGTGCACGGCGGGGGGCCGTCTGTGCGGAGTCGGTGGCCACACGGTCCGAGTGGGTGGTCAGGGCCGAGCACTTGGCTCCGACTCCCATTTCTTGCTCCTGCGGCTTTGAGAAATAAAACACTCCCTGATTTGGCTTACTTGGAGGACAGATGGAAGTTCTGGTCTCCTTCTAAGGCAACAGTGTCCTTAGTTATAAACTCCTCACGGGCTGGTGAATTCTGGAGCTGACGCTAAGTCCTCCAGGTCCAGAAGGTGGCCCTCATGCAGGGGGGAGGCTCCTGGTCTCCTTGCTGCAGGGGGAGGCTCCTGGGGGCAGGGGGACAGCTCCCTGTGGCTGTCCCCAGACCTTGCCCAGCATTCTGCCTTCCACGCATCTGAAGGTTCATCGCTGGGGGGCAAGAGGTCGGGGCGGGGGTTGTAGCCGGCTGCCAATCCGGGCCGCAGGAAATGTGGGCAGGGACACAGAGGTCTGGGAGGAGCTAGAGGGACGGATGTGGAGGAGAGGGGACTTGGGCTGAAGGCTGGAGAGAAGGGGACCATTCGGGAAACTCTGCCCGTGACAGCGTTCTAACCCTGTGCAAATCTACATGCACCTTCGCGTCTCCGGGAGCCAATTTTACCAAGAATCTTTAAATCCAGCGGCTGACATTTATGAAGCACTTGGACCTTAACACAACCCCAGGAGGTAGGGGAAATGCCAAAAGTTTCCCTACAGCTCAGCTAAGGACAAGCAAACATGGGTCAGGAAAAAACAGAATGAGGGACGTTGTAGTTCTCACACATCTCGGCGTGTGGAACTGCTACACGTGCATCGTCCTCTTAACTCCGTACCGTCCGGCTGCGTGACATTACCGTTTCCGTCTGGGACAGACAATGCAAATGTGGCTTAGACGAGAGGCCACCTACTCGAGCCGGAGTGGCCAGGAAACAGGGGCTCATTCTCTAGCCCATGCCTTTCTCGCGTTTCCAGTGCAAGGACGCGTCCAGCCTCGTGTCCCAAGGTGATGGCTCCCACCCTGAGCCACACGGACTTGAGGAATCACCTCTGCCTTCCCCGAACCAGGGCCACTTGCTCACTGCGTTGTCAATCTGCGTGCCTGGGCTGAGCTGTGTCTACACCGCCCGGGACGGGCTGGATGATGTCCCTCCCCAGTTCCTGTGTTGCGACCCTAACCCTCAGGAGCTGCACGTTTGACCATCTTTTGAGACAAGTTCCTTAAAAGAGGTGACTACGTTAAAATGAGACATGCAAGGTGGGCCCCAACCCAACGGCTGATGTCCTTAGAAGAAGAAGAGATTTCGATGCGTGGAGAGTCACCAGACATGTTTGCAAGCGGAGGAGGAAAACTCGCGTGAAGGTGGTCATCTACCAGCCACGGAGCGAGGCCTCGGGGGAAACCACACCTCTTGACACCTCTGTCTTGGACTTCCAGGCTCCAGAACTATGAGAAAACAAATCCCTATTGTTTACGCCCCTTTGTTGTGGCCGCCCTAGCAGTCTCATCCGCCACCTTAACCACACAGTGCAAGACCACACACACCTATAAAGTAGCTAAGGAAACTTACGGACAATGCCAGGTGTTGGAGAGGCTGCAGAGTGACTGGAATTCTCGTGCATCGCTGCTGGGGGGGCGCAGTTTCTTATGACGTTAAATATTCCTGTGTGATCCACCAATTCTAGTCCTAGGTGTTTGCCAAGATTAAACGAAACTTTTGGTCACACAAAACCCAGGACATAAATGAAAGCAGCTTCATTGGTCCTCACCCCAGACTGGAAGTAACCCAAATGCCCTTCTCCGGTGAAAATCCTGTGGTACGTCCATACACCAAGCCACCACTGGACGGTGAAAAGCCATGGGCTGCCGGTGACGTGACAGCTAGGACAGATGTCAAACGCACACCGCTAAGTGTGAAAAGCCAGTCCCCCAGAATGTGTTTACCAGGGGACTCCACTTCTGTGACTTCCACATCTACTCCGGTTGTACAGCACGGCCCCTTCTGCCTGACCCCGTTTCTGTGACAGGGAAGGAACAGGAACACTGCAGGGAGACGACACAGCCCAGGGTTGCCGCAGGGCGGGGCTGGGGGAGCGGCTGGCGGCAAAGGAGCCTGGGGAAAGGTTTTGGCGCACGAGTTCTGTATCTTGATTGCGGCGACGGCTGCACAGTTGTACGCCTAGAAGTATCCGCCAAAAAGAGGGCACTGGACTGTGCGTACAATTATGTAAGTCAGCAAAATGAGGCTGACGTTAAAAAAGCAAAAACAGAAACAGCCCCTGCAAGGCCAGTTAGGACCCACTGGAGTGTTGGGGGCACCAGACCCGTCCGGCGCCCATCGGTTTGCCGAGGCCTTTCCGGTGCGTTCTCCTCTCGATCTTCCGCAACCCGGTAAGGCCCGGCACTGAGTAGGACTGCCTCATTTTATAGATAGAGGAGCAAAATAGGGTTTCAACGGCCGTCCTCAGATTTGGCCGCTTGTCAATTCCGACGGCACACCCAGTCGGTCTGGTCGGACCCCCTCTCCTTACCACTCCAGAAGTGGTGGCCCCCAGAGCCCTGGGAGAGACCTGGAAAAGGGAAATATCGGGCAGGGGGATGCTGCTGGGGTGCCCCCCAACCAGAGCTGCCCTGAAGGAGGGCCTGAGGCCAGAAAATTCTGCGACTCTGTGTGGTGACAGAAGTTAACTAACTGTGGTGCTCATTTCTCCGTGTGTACAAAGATAGAACCATTGTGTTGCACACCTGACATAAATATAAGGTAGGTCAATTATACCGCAATAAAAAAGAAATCAAGCTTCAAAGTCAGACATTTTCCCCCTTTTCCTCTTTTCTTCCTGAGGGTGACCACTACCCCTTACTGGGCTTCCATGCGAGACGCTTGGCTGGCCACGGCCCACGCAATTCCCACCCCCTCCCAGAGAGCGGGACATGACCACCTCCCACCCCAGACCAGGACGTTAAGGGTGACAGGGGTTAAGGGATTCGCAACAGGTCACTCGGCAGAAGGGACAGGGGAGCAGGACTCCAGTCCGGGTTTGCCGGGAGAGAACAGAGGCCGAGCTTCCCAGCCTCCGAAGTGTGAGCCATCTACCGCGGGGCGATCCAGTCTCCGAGATGAGTGAGTGGACGGGCCAGCAGGCACTATCTGAAAGCAAACACGTCAGCATCACCTCCTGCGTGGGGTTCCTGAATGACTGTTCCTCCTGCGGGAGGGAAGGGTGGAAACCGACACCTAACTGAGCCCTGGCAGGGACTCAAGCCCCCCCCTGCCCCCCCCGCAGCCTGTGCTTCCAGGAGCTCCTCCCCCTCCGCAGGGATTGGCAGGAGCTGCAGGTAGAGACAGAGCCCTGGGGGGCAGCAGGTTTAAACGAGCTCTGACTGTTTCCCTCAGTCCTGCTCAGAGGCAGGAGGCCCCCCTGCAAGGCTCTGACCCCGCAGCTCTTCCCTCCTCCTGGGGGACTTTTTCACACGGAGGCGGGAGGGTCAGCAGCTTGGCCTGGGGCCTTTGGGCAGGTGCAGCCCGTGTGCAGGGAGGGGCTACAGCAAAGGTCCCAGAGCGGACACGTGAGCTGCGTGGGCTCCTGTGTCTTAACTAAGGAGCTCGAAGTGGGACGTGCCACAGTGGGGCCTGGACTGCAAGGTGGCTGAGAATTAGGTGCCTTTGGCTGGGCCTGGGAAGCTCCAGAGGCCCACCCTGGGCGTGGGTGCAGGGTCAGAGACTCCGTCACCCTGCATGAGCGGATCTGAAACACCCACCTCTCCAAAACGTACGCACCATCTTCCCTATTTCTGCCACATCCGAGTTCCGCCGCGGCTGCTATTTAATTTCTAAATGATGTCTCTTATTTTATTCTTTACTGATTCTCAGAAGTAGCTACAGAGGTACACGGAGAACCCAGTATCCATGTACTCTACGTGGAGAGTCACCACGGAAGTAAATACGAGGAATGCCGGTCCGCAGTGAGAAGGAGCCGTCCACAGCTCCACACAGCAGCCGTGCGGGAATTTTGCAAACGATGCCGGGCCAGAGAGGCTGGCCCCGGTGGTCCTGAGTCTGCGGCTGCCGTGAAAACAGGCAAACTTGACCTGTACTCTTAGAAGTCAGGAGAGGGGCCACCCTTTCAGGAGGGGGGTGGGGATGGAGACACAAATTCCATTTCTTGATCTGAGTGTTGATTCCACAGGTGGTTCGGTTTGTGATCATTTACCCAGTTTAACACCACTCGTGGTATTAAACTTCAACATTGAAAAAAAAAAGTTAAAAGTAAATAGAAACTCAACATACCGCAGTGCTTCTGAAATTCTAGGGAGAAGCCAGGGTGGGCTCCGGGCTCAGGTCTGCCCCCTGTTGTCTAAAAGAGGGCGTGACTAGTGCCCCGGAGGGCGCATAGGCCTGCTCCTCCTCATTAGGAGGCTTGGAGGAGTGTCGAAAAGGAAATGACTTTTTCGCGGTGTGATTTCAAGGCTTTGTCCAAGCACTTGGGAAAACACTGGAGGAGGCCGCTGGTTCCCAGCTCCAGGTAAATGATTAAAATGAGATAAGGGTGGAGGGCTAGGGGGGTTGCTGATGGTGTGCGTGGGGGAGGCAGGTGGGCGGGCGGGGGTGGGGATGACCAGCAGAGGTCAGGGCTGAACCCTTGTCCTGGGAGGAGGCTGAGGGTGGAGGCAGGCTCTGGAGCTGAGGCCTGGGGGGCCTCAGCCTGTGCTAGACTGGCCCAGCCAGCCAGCCAGCTGTGCGGCTTTGCGCTGCTTACTCAACTGGATCTCAGGTCCGGCCTAGAAAGTGCGCTGATAATGCCCCCACCCTCCTGGGGCAGGGTGAGCCTGTGGGAGGATCCCAGTTCCCCAGTCTGGGCCCCCTGGATGCCCCCACCCTCCCCAGGTTCTCTGGGGCTTGCGGCAGAAAGGACTCATCTGCCCACTCTCAGCTTCGGCAGAAAGCCTCACCTGCAAGCGTGGGCCGAGGGCCCCAACGCCACGGCGGCTCAAGGCAGCCCTGACACCATTGGACACACATCCGACCCCCCAGCCCTCAAGGCGTCAGAGACCCCCTGCCCCCCGCAGGCACCCTCCGCCCCACTCTGGGGGCCTCCTGGGACAGCTTTAGTATTCAACGTTAATGATTAAATCGCAGGTTCTCCATTAACCCGTCGCAGCCGGCCTTTGCCTCCGGGCCGCCTGGGAGCCTGCTCCTTGGAGATGCCACATAAAAGTGATAGATGCCCCTGTCCTCTCTCTTCCGGGGTCCGCGGGTCCTGTCTGCCTTTAAGGGTGGGTGGTGCCGGCACACAGGAGCCGCGTGAGGCCCAGGGTGCAGGCTGGGATCTGAGTGGGGGACGGTGGGGGCTGCCCGCAGAGGTGAGCGTGGGGGTGAAGGGGGTGGGGGTGAGAGCTGGGGAGGTGACTGACAGGGAGGGTTGGGATCCGGGAACCCAGGCCGTGGTGACTCTCGGGATGGCGCTGCGCCCTCGGGCCTGGAGAGGGTTTGGGTCCCCGTGTCTTTGCTCAGGATCTCACGGGTAATGAATCAGCCATGAGAGGAGCCCTTGCTCTGTCTCCGGGCCCAGCGTTGTCCTGAGTGTTCAATGAGAAGGATGTAGGTACGGCTGGTCAAACCGAATTCTGTACCTAAATCACTCAAAGGTGCGGGGGTAGGGGCGGGGCGTGGTGGAGTTGATAGGAACCGGCAGCATCGGCGTCACCGGCAACCTTGTTGGAAATGCGGACTCTCGGGCGCACTGGATCGGAATCTGAGCTTCAGTTAGATTCCCAGCTGACTGGGGGGCACGTGAACCTTGGAGAAGCCGGGTCCTGTGGCCAGTGGCTCTGGTCACAAGAGCACCAACACTGAGTCACACGTACTGCGTGCTTGCCATGAGCCAGCCTTGCTCTAAGCACCTTCTGCAACTGTCCCGTCGAGTCCTTGCTTACAAGGGATGCACCAGATGGGCGCAGGATTTTGCAGATGAGAAGGTTGAGGTCCCGGGGGGGGATTTGGTGCCTCGGACGAGGTCACGCCTGGAGGGATTAGACGTCCAGGCTTGGGCAGGCTCACCCTGTGGCACCCACACAGAAACCCCTTCCTCCCAGGTTAGCTCCTGTGCCTGCTCACCGTGCTGGGGCCTGCCCTTCGGAATAGCCAGAAGCCAACCCCAGGCCGCTCCCTGTGCACCCGGCTGAGATGGCTTAGTCGCAAGCACGCTTGGCCGCAGAAAGACCTGGTCCTCGAGTCACCCGCCCCCATCTGCTGGAGAGAGACTTGTGGCACCTCCCCTCTCCACGCTGCAACTCTCGGGGAGAAACGGCAGAGCTGACGCAAGCGGCCCCGATGCACATGTACTGCCCCCCACGCCCCCCACGATCCTCTGCGGCTCCACGAAAGGGTTAAGTGAGGGCTCAGCCGCTACATAAATCTGTGTTTACCCGCTGCAAAGCAAGCTATTTAGGTTTCTGATTTACAGTCCTCCGTTTTCATAAAAGTCAGTCATTCCCAGTAAAAGAATGTGAGCTAGATTTATAGGATCTGCGTTAGTCTTTAAAGCCCAGAGCTGGTCTATGACTCACCCTCCATAATGTTTTTGCTCTAGTCCGGAGATATTCACGGGCAAAGAGAAAGATTCAGATCTCTGCCCTAAAAAATAAGACGTTTGGGGGGAACTCATTATAATGGCGTCAATTGTGCTGCGCTCGTAAACCCGCTGTCCGCGGGCCCCCCTGGAGCCTGTTTTCCAGGGGTTTTATTCCGCAATAAAACGCGCTCTGGTTTGCAGCTTGGCATGTGAGACCTCCACTGGTATGAGCGAATGCTTTTTTTCCAACCGAATTATTAGGAATAAACAGCCCACCAGTGGGAAGGCAGAAAAAAATTATAAGCAAGGAAAATAAATCTTGGAATGTTTGCGTTTGGTGACTTTTAATAAAACTGGTCACTCGGCCCAGCAGCCCCGCGGGCGGAGCGGAGCCAGGCTGGTATTTTTATTTCAGTTCGAGTTCGTGCGCTGCCAGTGTGAAACGGGGTCAGGGGAAGACGCCGTGGAAAAAGGCTTTGATGTCGCCCTGAAAAATATTTTGCGCTGTGACTTGACGGTGTCCCGTGTCCTTCTGCCGCTCCCCGCCCCCCGGCCCCCGGCCAGACCCACGGCAGGACCCCCGCTACCATCGCGCGTAATAAAACGTAGCATCCGCAACAACCCTGGTGCCGGCCCGCCCCCCTCCCCGAACGAAGGCCAAAGTCAAGGCAGGGTGTCTTCACAACACGAAACCCAAATGCCGGCCCAGATGACCGACTGTGATGAAAAAGGGGACGGAGAAGACCGGCCTTTTCAAGGTCCCCCAGATCCGAGCCAAGGGGAGGGGCCCGGGTGCACGGGGAGGGGCGGGAAGGACGGTCGCGTGGGCTGGGCTGAGGGCCAGTTCAAACAGGAGCGCGTTGAGGGGGCGGGGGAGGGTGGCCAGCGGGTTGAGAAGCGGAGGGAGAGAGAGCGAGGAGCCCAGAAGAAAAGCGAGTTCTTCCACACCAAGTGTGCGAGGGAGAAAGACGGGAATGTGTGTGTGTGTGTGTGTGTGTGTGTGTGTGTACAAGGGCGTTACTCCTTAGACGTAGGCGCCTTAGACGTCGTGTATTGTGGAGTAAAAGAGTTTGAATCGTTTGCTCTCGGTCATGGTCGGGGAAGGTTTACTGTGGGCCTCCAGGTGCATGGATGAGTGTGACTTGGCCTTGACTCTGTCCCGGACTCGTGCTGGAGCAGATGAGCGGACGGGGGTTTCGGTACAAGGGAGCAGAGCACACAGATCCGTCCAGAGCCACCGTGTGGGGCCCGTTCGTGCTTCCGCGTGGCTGAGGCAGGAAACCCCATTGGCCCCCTTCTTTCACTCCCCTTCCCCTTCCCGTTCCCCTCGGTGCAGGGCGTTACGGCAGGTGGGTTCTCTGGGGCTCCCAAAGATGAACAAAGTATGGTGGCTGCCTCCAAGTTCGATGGCACAGAGATGTACACAGACCACTGCAGTACAGCACGTAGAAACAGATGAGGGCCGTGCATCAGAAACCCGGGAAGGCTTCAGGGAGGAGGTGGTGTTTCTATGGCTCTTGAAGAGTCAGTGTTCATTTGACACGTAAAGGCGAGCAGCAAGGATAGTCCAGGGAGAAAGGAGAATGAACAAGAAAAGTACAGAAGCAGAAGGGTGCTGGCCTGTTTGGAAGACTCGGGAGCCCTTTGTGGGTACGTCATGGGACATGGAGGGGTGGTGCTCCAGAGCCCCAGAAAGGGAACCCGAGCCCGGTTAGGACAGCCGCTTGCCCTTGCTGGGGAATCTAGGTATGGCTCTGTGAGTGTCGGGGGGCTCCCCTGGCCCACCGAGGCTGGGGCCCGTGTCCTTGTTTGTGGCCCCAGAGCACCCTCTTCCTCCCTCCCTATTATAGCACTTTCCACCCTGTAACACAATGTCACGGTGTCTCCCCTGTTAGATTCGGAGCCCAGGAGTCTCGGTTGCCGTCATAATCCCGGTCCCCAACACAATGCCCGGCACATAACAGATGGTCAGGAAATAGCAGGTGTAGAATGAATGACATGGAATTTTCCTGATGGTGAATTGAAGGCTTGTAGCAGGGGCTGACCACTTGGAGCTGGGCTTCAGAGAGGTCAGACCAGATCTGGGTCTAGGGTAGGCCGGAGCAGGGAGAACCAAGAAGCAGAGATCTCTTGGGGCTGGCAGGCAGCTGGGAGGTTGTGGTCCCCTGGGAGTGGGCCTCGGAAGGGCTGGGGAAGTCAGGATGCCGAGGAGTTAGGAGACGCTGGTGATGGGAGAAGCACGGTGAATGAATGAGTGAGTGAATGGACGAATGGATGGAATTAGACATGCATTGCCTCTGAAGTGTGCTCATGGCTCCACGTACAGTATGTGCAGCAGTCGGGTAAAAATTTAGCCCAGAACCGTCTGCACAGCGAGTTCCAAAAGAGACAACACAGGGAGAAAGCCAAGATCAGAACCTGGGAGGGCGCCCATTTTTAGGAGCTGAAACACCAGACACTAAGTCTGAAGTTCCGTTCTCTCTGATCTCCATGATCTCTGCCTATTTTAGCTGAAACCACTTTGTACTCACAGTGGGTCAGCCCATTTTCCTCTTGACCTTGTGTTCATCTTAAAGCTCCATAAATTGGAGGCCTCCCTGGGCATGTGAAATGTAGCCCCCTCCGGCACATTGGGAAATAGCCCTGCTGGCGGGAACCTTGAACCTCGTGGCCCATTGTGATAAACGGTCTTGGACGACAACCAACCAATCCCTCCGTAGCCTCCTCTCATTGGCTCTTTTGCAGGAGACACAAATTATCTGCTGTGAGAACATCTAACAGCAGGTGCTCGCTGCTCACATCCGGGAGCTGGTTGGGAGGATCGTGCGTGATGAACAGAGGGCTGGTCCTCAGAGCCCAGGAGCAAAGAAATAGAAACGCAACTGACTCAGGCCAGAAATGACAGTGATAAGAACAGCGGTGGCCAGGACAGAGTGAAGGGCAGGAGGTTATAAACTGAGGGAGACTGGCCCGAACTGGAGCCTGGGAGGACAGAGAATTTCTGGACATTCTGAGTGTGCGAATCAAGAAGGCAGAGCGACTGAGAAGGTGTCACCTGCGGAGCTGTGTCAGGCTGCAGCCAGAACCTCCACCTGGACCACCAGCCAGAAAGGGCCTGACGTGCTTGAGTGGTGGAGAGAGAGTCCAGGGAGCCTGCCTGCCCGGGGATACACTAGCATAATGTAGAAGACAAGACAGAGGTTTCCGTTAAGCTGGACCTTGGGCCAGGGGCTGCCTCTCCCCTTCGGTCCAGGCCACATCTCTGGCCCCATAGTCCTTCCCCTGGGCAGGTTGTGTAGGAGAACGTGAGGTCACCAGCTTACCTGCCCCAACCCCGAAGGAGAATACAAAACAGCCTGCCCTCAGCTTCCCAGTGGCGGTGTCAGAAATTCCCTGGTGTGGCCTCAGGTCTCTCCCCGATGTTGCTCAAGAAACTTCGGGTAACTCCGCCTCAAACCACCTGCTCTGGTCTCCATGCCATGCTGCTGTCCGCAGAGGCCGCTGGGATGCGCTGACCTCCCTCTGCAGAGTGTGCATTGGCATTGGCGGAAGAAGTGCTCCTGCAGGAAGGAGCCCCCCAGAGGTGGACAGCAGGCGCCCCGACCACGGGTGGGGGCGGCCGAGGTTCACGGGCCGGCCAGCTGCAGGGGTGGCGGCTCCCTGGAGGACGGCGGAGTCTGGGGTCTGTCCTGGCAGCCTTGAAATTACCCTTCAAGGAATTGTAAAAGGAATTTTTGTACACTTACCATGTAAACCATTTTAAACTGTGCCATTCATTGACCTTCTGTACATTGGCCTTCAGGACTGTGCAGCTGTCGCCACTACCTAGTTCCAGGATGTTTTCATCACCCCAAAAGGACACCCTGTCCCCATTAAGCAGTCACACCCCATTCTCATCCCCCCCCCCCAGCTTCTGCTCTCTGGACATTTCATATAGATGGGATCATACGATAGATGGCCATTTCTGTCTGAGTTTTCTCACTTAAGGTAATTTTTCAAGGTTCATCCATGTTGTAGCATGTGTCAGAACTTCATTCCTTTTTGTCACCAAGTAATATTCCGCCGTATGGAGATACTGCCTTTGGCGTATCCATTTACCTGTTGATGTACATTTGAGTTGTTTCCACCTTTTGGCTATTGTCAGTTATGCTACTTATGAGCATTCATGTACAAGTTTGTATCTGAACACCTGCATTCAATTCTTTTCGTTCTATACCTAGGAGTATAATTGCTGTGGCATATGGTAATTCTTTGTTTAACTTACCGAGGAATTGCCCAAGTGTTTTGTGTAATGGAATGGCTACACCATTTTATATTCACGTCAGTGATGTATGGAGGTTCCGCTGTCTGTACGTCTGCACCGATACTTGTTATTTTCCTCCGGTTTTGACTCTCACCATCCTAGTGGGTGTGAAGTGGCGTCTCCCTGTGTTTTGGTTTGCTTTTCCCTAATGAGTCTGGGTGTGCCTGTTGGCCATTTGTATGTCTTCTTTGGACAAATGCCCAGTTGAGTCCTTTGCCTGTTTATTGATCGGTTGTTTGTCTCTTTATTATTGAACTGCACGTGGCTGGTAGGTGGTTTGTATGTATTCTGGATATTAGACTCTTATCAGGAATACAATTTGCAAACATTTTCTCCCACTCTGTTGGTTGTCTTTTGCTTTCTCACATGTGTTCTTTGATAGACAAAAGTTTGTACTTTTGATGAAATTCAATTTACCTATTGTTCTGTTGACTGTGCTATGTTGGGTCACATCTAAGAATTATTTAATAAATCCAAGGTCATATTGTATGTTCTAAGAGTTTAGTAGTTTTAACGGCTACCCGTTGTATGTCGGCACTGATATGGAACATCCAGAAAGGGCACGTCCAGAGACGGAAAGCAGATGAGGGGTTGCTTAGGGCTGAGGGCTGAGGGGTAAGTGGGAGTGACTGCTGATTGATACAGGGTTTCTCTTTTGGGGCGACGAAACTATTCTGCAGTTGATTGGAGTAAAGATTGCACAAGTCTGTGACTTTACTGGAAACCATTGAACTGTGTGTACAAAGTATGTGGGCAAGTTGCGTGGTATATACTTGTATCTCAATGAAGCTGCTACTAGTAAAGAGCAAAGCAAGAGTGCAGGCAGAGTTATTCTGAGTCCAACGCCGTGCCCCACCCCCCCCAGTAACAGTGGGTCCCCAACTTCGCTTGGAAGATGGATCGCCGGTGAGCTCATTAAACAGGCAGATTTTCTGGCGCACCCCCCACAGTCCAATGCAGCAGACGTGGTGAGGTTAGGGGAGCCTCCCTGCTCGACAAGACCGGGTGAGTCCGACGCAAATGGTCCGAGGCCACACCTGGAAAACCGCTGCCCCCTGCTCTGCCTAGTAGGACCTCTGCATCTCGGAGCCCAGCGTGGGCATCTGCCAGTGATACTAGAGAAAGTGGACGTCGCAGAGGCCAAGTTTTCTGTGCAGAGTGATTTGGTTTTCTGAGGTCGGGTAGAGAGGAGGGGAGGGGGGAGAAGCAGAGAGACAGGAAGCTCAGGAACTGGGAGGCGTATGGCAGGGAGCGCTGGTGACGGGCTGGGTCAGAAACCCATCCGAAGGAGGGTGAAGCAAGAGCAGGAATATCAAAGGTCTGTGGAAGTTACTCCAGAGGAGAGAGAGAGAGAGCAAATACTCAGACATACTAGCCAAGTTCACCGCCTACGTGGGGCCTCCGGGGTGACTTGCTTCACGTTCGGGTGGAGAAAGAGAGTGCCGGTGAGCTAGAGGTAGCGTCAGTGCCCTGGGGCCCCTTTGAAGAGCTAATCTGAAGAGGCCTGGAGGGCACCCGGCAGTGGAGGTTAGATTTCAACCTCCTTGTGCCGTAACATCTCTGTTCCCCTCGCCTCCTTCTTCAGGTGGAAATGATTAATGCTTAAGTAGCTTTGGGTATTGAATGATGTTTATTCAGACTGCAAGGGAACAAGATAGGGCTTAAAAATGAGGTAGACGTTTTTTCTGGGAATGGCCCAGGCCGAGCCTTTGAAAGTCAAGTGTATTCCTAATTGCGCGGTGCAATGGAGAGAGAGGGGCCGGCGGGTCAAAGGGCCCCCGCGGATGATCAATGGGCAGAGACGTTAAGTGGAGCTCAAACAGTCTCATGAAGCCACCTGAACCGAAGCCCCGGGTTATAAATATTGACTGGGGGCCTGAATCACTCTGAGCACGGCTTAGGTCTCTCGATGAGCCTTTCAACTCGGAGACTGGAGGACTTTGTAAATAAGCTTCTAAAGCTCTGCGCAAAGAGGCAAGTCATGTTCCCGTGTTCCAGACTCTCTCTAGATGACGCCAGCACCCTCTCAGAGGTGAGTGGAGACTGGCGAAGGACAGAAACCCACACGCGTATCGGGGTAACTGCCCCTGGGCGGGCCCGCTCTCTTCTGTGGGTGGGCGTCTTCCGGTTCATCGGCTCCAGTCGGCCCGTGGTGATGGTCGGCGGGGCTCGGACCAGTCCGAAACACACCCAGAGGTGGGGCTTGTATCTTAAAATCTAAACATACATGAGCAAAAGCAGGGGAGAGTTCATTACTTACGCATCTTCGTTTTGCTAGGATACACTAACGATCAGATGGGTCATCTTGGAATCTAAAGATTAAAGAAAACCTACAGTCTCTTGCAAAGCAATGGGAAGCTATGGTTTTCTGGGCCCTGGGTGGTGGGCCCATGGGCACGTGCTTGTGGGGCACTGTGGGGAAGCAGCCCTCTCCCCTGGGGCCAGGGGGCGGGTGTGGAAGGGAGTGCGGAGGTCTCTGCATGCTCTTCCCACCCACCGGTGTCTGGGTCTCTGGGTCTCTGGGTCTGGGGGGGAAGGAGAGGCTTTCTACACTGAGAGCCCCACTACCGAGTTGCCAGTTATTCTGGCCAGAGTGCAAGCAACGGGCTGGGGCTCAGGCCCAAGGTGCAGGGGAAGGAGGGGTGCAGGAGGCTGTCCGGAGCTTCTGAAGGGCACTCCAGGGCTGGGAAGCACTTGAGACCCACGACTTGACCTGTACTCACGGCTTTTTTAGAGCTAGGAAGCTGCACTCCAGAACACCGCCGTCTTTAATTCCTTCGTATTTTGAGCATTTACATGTTTATCCCCCACTCCCCTCCTTTCAAAACTTTTAATAAAGTGATATTTGAAACATCTCAACCATGTCCTTTGAGCTAAGCAGAATTTTCCCTTTGCAGGGCATGTGGCATCGCAGGAAAGGAGAGAGATTTAGGAGACCCAGGTGAGATAGATAACACGGAGAGGGCTGAGGCAGGGGTGGGTGTGGCAATGTCCCCTCCAGAGCCATCAACGTCCGGCTACCCATCCGTTCGCATACCCCTGCAAGCTCTTTTTTTTTTTTTAATATTGATATATAATTCATATACCATGCAATTCACATTTTAAAGTCTACAGTGCCCTTTAGTATGTTTACAAAGTTGTTCAACCATGACCATTATCTACTTTCAAAATATGTGCATCACTCTCCCAAAAACCCCATATCCATTAGCCATCACCGCCCAGCCCCTCCATCCACTCCCTCCTCCCAGTAGATTAGTCGACCAATAATTGACTTTCTGTCTCTATGGATTTGCCTCCTTGGGGTGTTTAATATAAATAGGAGCACACAGTATGTGGCTGTTTGCGACTCCCTTCTTTCATTCAGCACGACGTTGTCAAGGTTCATCCGTGTCACAGCGCGGATCAGTGTTTTGTTCCTTCCTGTGGCTGAACAACACTGGTCTGCCTGAACACACCACGTTCCGTTCCCTGGTCGCCATCGAGGGACCACTGGCTGCTCCCACTTCCGGACTGCTGTGAATCAAGTCATGAGCATCTGCGTACACCTCCGTGGGGTTTTATCAGGGATTTTACTACCCACTCCCTGCAGAAGCACCAGCTTCAGGGCGTGTAGCGTGCAATGGGGCACACGGCTCACAGGGCTCAGTCGGGTCAAGACGGTGGGCGGAGGGGAGGGCACTTGGATTTATTGAGTCTACCGTGAGCTGCAGGACATACCCCGGTGCTGTGTGATACATTTTCCTTTTACAGAGAAGAACACTTTTACAAATAAGAAGTGAGACTTATGGATTGAGCTCGGGCTGCAAACCCAAGCATCGCAGGTTCGATTCCCAGTCAGGGCACATGCCTGGGTTGCAGGCCACGGCCCCCAGCAACCACACATTGATGTTCCTCTCTCTCTCTCTCTCTCTCTCTCTCTCTTTCTCCCTCCCTTCCCTCTCTAAAAATAAATAAATAAAATCTAAAAAAAAGGAAGTGAGATTTAAAAACATTAACTAAGAATACATAGCTCTTGGACACAAAATAAGGGTGACTTCCCTGGTACCATGGGACCTTATGCAAAGATATCTTATTAAGGACAGAGGTCAAGTGTCCAATGATAGGCTAGTTCTTCAGAACGACTGATCTTTATCGGTGTAGAAATTTGAAGCCCAAAGGTGTTATCTGACTTTCTCAAGATCACAGAGCTTGTAGGTGGCAGAGCGTGGTCTCCATTCGAGAAGAAGAGAGCTGGAGGTGACCTGAGGTGTCAGGAAGACCACTGTATCGGTCAGGGTTCAAGTTATGCCGTAGTAACAAAAAGGATCCCTAAATCTTATTGGCTTGCAGCAATGACAGCTCTGTTTTTGTTGGTGTGGATTGCTATGAGGTGGCCCTTGTGGCTCCGCCCCTCACATCTTCTCATCCGGGGACTTGCCCTGAAGGAGAAGCCTCCAGTCGGGACGTCATGTTCTCTGTGCAAAGCGAAAAGGATGAGAGGCAGAGCCATGCCATCGGCTGCTCTCGAAGTTTCTCAGATGTGGCTGCTGTCACATCTATTTGTGGTCTGTTGGCCAAAGCATGTCACACGGCCAGGCCTGCAAATGCCCCCTAGGGGTCACATGTCAGTGTGTGGGCATGCGTAGTCCTCCTACGAGGAAGGCAGCAGACGAGAACATTCATGCAATTCACCTGAGCTTCCAGAAGGCAAAGACACAGTTACAGTCTGCAATCCTTGTGCTGCTGGAAAACATTCTTCTGTTTAACAGATTTTTATTAACTATCCCCTAACTGCAATTTACTCTGCAAGGCCCTGGGGAGCTAAGATAAACATAGTCTCTGTCCTTGTGGAGTGTACAGCTGAGATGGAAAGACCAAGAGATTAATTATGGAGGTATATGAACAACGGTGGAATTCTGGTGAATGTCACAGAGGAAAGGCGCCTGGTGTCACCTGTACATGCAGTGGCCTAGGCAAGGGGATCAGAGAGGCCCAGAGCCACGGGCACCACCCTGGAGAGAACTGGCCTCCTGAGCCGCGGGGCGATGCACGCCCGACCTGGCTGTGGGTTTCTCTGTAACACCATTGTGTACCAGCAGGTGGGTGCCCATGAAGCTGCCAACACAAAGGTGTGGGAGTAACCAGCCCCAAAGGTGGGCAGGGGGCACCTTGGGCTTTATGGAGGGAAGGGGGGGACCCATGGCTGGAGGATCAAGATGGGTGGTGATCCTGTGAGGTAGCTGCTAGACACTGTGTCAACAAGGTAGGGAGCCGCAAGAATATAGTTTCACCCTTCCTCTCCGGGTGTCAGTTTTCTCATCCGCTGAATGGGTATAATGCACATCTGACTCACGTGGCGGGTGGTCAGGGTGTGGAGGACCACGGAATCCACAGAACCTATGACTATGACCTTCCCTGGCAAAAAGGGTTCTGCAGATATGATTAGGTCACGGATCTTCAGGTGGGAAGATGAGCCTGGCCCCCCCGGTTCACCCTAAGGAGGTCTGCGATGATGGAGACCAGAGGGCGGCCGGATCAGAGAAGGAGACGGGAGACGAGCAGACGTCAGAGTTATCTGAGGGAGGGACCAAGGGCCAGGACGTGCAGGCGGCTCCAGAAGCCAATAAAGTCGGGGAAACATTGTCCCTCGCTCCTCCAGAGCAGACGCGGCCCTGTGACAGCTGGCTTCAGCCCATAAGACCATGCTTGACTGCTTAGCCCCAGAACCGTACAATAAAAACTTGGTGTTGTTTCAAGCTGCCCCGTTTGGGATCATTAGTTACATCGTCAGCAGGTTAAAGTGGGACCGCGGCGCCCAGGTTCTTTGTCTAGATGGAGATGGAAGTGTTCGGTTGCTCAGGGGCAGGTGGGCTGGGGACGGCTGCCGAACTGACGCCAGTCCCTGACTCCCTATCTATTTGGGGCCCCCCACAGGTAGACAAAACTTCCCAAGCTCTGGATGCGCAGCCACCCCTCCAGCACCCACTGAGTCAGGTCTCCTGTCCCTCCCAGCAGAGGGGAAGACGGAGGGACAGCGAGAGGAGCCCCTCCTCTATCCTTAAGCCCTGGAGTCTCTAGGGGGTTCCCCGCCCTGGTGTCACATGAAAATCACCCGGAGAGCTTCGCAAATTATTCGGTGAGTGGGCCCCCCCCCTCCTTCGGAGATCTAGAGCTGCTGGGTGGGCAACGTGGCCCAGGCATCTGCATTTTCGGTGCTCCCCAGGGGGTCCAGTGTGCGGCTAGAGCAGGGAGCATCGTGCTGGCCACTGGACGAGTCGTTGACGCCGCCCCACTTGCAGGGACGCTGGTGTCCAATTTCTCCCAGCCCCTGCAGCCTAGCTGGCGTCAGCGGTGCCCACTAAGCCCGCTTCTCCCAGACAGGCCGGCTCGGCCATAAATTTTAATTCAAAACTTTTCCTTTTTATTATTTTCAAAGGCTCAAGGCCGTGCACGTGACGAGAAGCTTTTCTCACGCTGTGACCTGCGGAAAAGCAGAGCGCTTCTCCCGGCCGTGGGCTCCCCTTTAACGCGGTGCTCGCAGGGCAGCGGCCCCACCCCCTGCGCACGCGCACGCGCACACCGCACGTTACGTGGGCTGCTCTTTGCGTCTCTGGGTGCAGTTCTATCCCGGTGCGAGGCCAGCGACTTGGCTCTGCTGCTCGCTGTGTGGCAGCTCCTCCTCCGGGGCCAAACGGAAAGAAAATCCAGATAATCGTGGATAATGTACGTGCTGACAGGTACGGGCGCAGACTCCACCTGTGCAGCCGCCGCCTCGGCGCAACACATGTAACGTGTCGTGGCATGAGTTATGGCTGCTCGGCGTCGGCATGAGCTCACCTGCATTCCCGGCTTGTTTTGATTCCTGACGCCGCCGTGTGCCTGAGAGTGACTGAGCCCCTTCTGGCTGGCCTCCCGCCCGGAATAGTGAAACCCGAAGCTGAAGCCTTGTTTAGCACCTGGAGAGAATTCCTGGTTTTGCCCCCCGCCCTGAATTCCACGGCCGGAGCCTGAGGGTGGACGGGTCCATCCTCCCGGTCACAGTGCCCCAGGCAGGGGCCACTCGGGGTCCAGGAACCCCGCGGAAGGGCATGCATGGCCCTGGTGAGCTAGGAAATCTGATCCAGTGGGTCTGGAGCGGGGCCTGGGATTCTGCATTTCTGACGAGCTCCCTGGGGATGCCGAGGCTGCCGGTGCCTGGGGCACGCCTTGGGGGGCAAGGCCTGGAGGTTTCTGGCTGGCTCTCGATCTCTGTCCAGACCCAGCCAGAGCCTCAGTGGAAACATCTCTGGTTTATGGGCAGAAAAACTACACAGGAGCCCTGGGGTATGCAGCCAGCCAGCCCAGCGGTGTGGCCCATTCGTGGCTGTGACGGACAAGTGGTGACCATGTCGCTCAGAGCGTTCAGTGGAAGGGGGTCCCTTCGTTCTTCCATCCTCCAGCCTCCACTCAGCCACAGAGAAACCAAGAAACACTCCCTCGCTGCATTCATTCCTCCCGTGGTTCCTGTGGACTAGGTGGGGCCTCCCCACTTTCTCTGGGCTGCCTGCCGGGTCCCTTCTCCCCAGCCCGAGCCCCCTGCCCCCATCCCAGGCCCTGACCCCTCATTCACAGCCCCTCGCAGCCTGACCCAGGGACACCCCGCCGTCATTGGAGGCGCAGCTGGCAGTCACCCCCTTTGTGTGGTTCCCGACCTTTAGCGAGAATGACGCTCAGGTTCCCCAAACCTCGTTGCCCTTCGTGCATTCCCTGCTCCGGACCTCTCCCCGGGGTGCCATCACTGTCTCCCTGCCGGCTGCTGAGCTCCTCAAAAAAAAAAAAAAAGCACCTGCCAGGCACGTGGTCGGCATCTAGTCGATGCTTGTTTGAAATACAAATACAGGGAGTGTCGAGTCACCCTGGCTTCCCCTGTGCCCAGGGCCACCTTTCCCTCCCAGCGGAACCCAAGCGCAGCCTGGTTCAGAACTGGAGGCGGTGCAGAGGGTGTTCTCCACCCGGGGGAGCAGGGGAGGCGGATGGAAAGCCAGCGCTCGCTGGGGCGGCACTCCCCTTCCACCTGCTTCCCGGAAGGACAGAGCCCAGGTCTGCAGCACAGTTCTCCCCCGGAACCTGGCAGGTGCAGGGAAACCTGCCACCGGTGTCAGGTGTGAGCGGGGAGGGTCCCCCGACAATGTTTTCCCCGGAGGCTGGGGTCAGGCCCCGGTCCAGCCATCCCTCGAAGGCCATGGGGCCGGTGGTGCCCCGGGCACTTGCTTTTGGGGAAGGTGTTCCCTGTTCTATCAAACAGATTAAAGTTCACCCCTGGCTAGCATTGGAACACAGTTTTAAATAAATATTCAAGTAGAGTGAAGGTTGGCTTTTAGGCGTGATATGACGCTTTGTAGATGTATAGGCGAACATCTATTCATTTCGGTTTTGTTTCTCCAACCCGCCTTTGAGGGAGGGGGTCTGGGGCCTCAGGAAGCCCAGTGCCTCCGGACCTTCTGGCTGGGGTTGCTGCAGGGGCGATGGCTGGCAGCGGGGAGGTGCTGCTTTCCTCATCTTTCGTTATCTCCTTGGATAGCCCCCACGCTCAGCTCCTGGCTGCGCCTGCCTGCCTCCCAGCTGCGGTCTTCCTCCGGGCTCCAGGCTCTCCAGGGGAGAGGGGCGTGAGTTCCCTGGAGGACAGAGTGGGACCTCAGAGACAGGCCAGCCCTTAAGCCACCAGGAAGTCACTCGGACCAAGAAATCAGCTCAGGGGTTTGCACTGTCCCCTGAGAGGGGCCCTCCAGGTGGGACTGCCTGCGCACTTGCTTCTTCGTGACACTGGACAAGCCGCACGCGCTGTCCGGGGGTCCTGGCTTGTGCTGAGAGGAGAGCTCTGTTCCCCAGCACTGTGGCTCCTACCCGGACACAGTCCCCGCCCTGATCTCCGTCTCCCTCCCCAGCACTCAGTGCAGGAGCCCATCTAACCCCAGGTGTCTTCCACGCGGGCCCCTGCCAGACGCCCCCGGAAACACACCTGCAGCCTGAAGCCTCCTGACCCGGGCTGGGCCAGGCAGGTGCACGCTCCTGCGGCCGCCACCACTCCACATTCCACGGGGCGCCTCACCTCCGGGCTGGCTCAGACAGGCAGGCCCCCCGCCAGCTCCGGATGCGCACAGGCCCCCCCCCTCCTCGGCTGGGCCTAATTGCAGCCTGCATGTGTCAGGAGGGACCGAGGAGAGCGTGCTAACAAGCCAGGAGGCTCCTGCTCTGAATTCTTTGGCACCCGGGACCCCTGCGCCAAGTGTGAGGCCCAGAAGCAGAGACAGTGCAGAGACGGGAGCTAATTAAGCTGTAAGCCGCCCCCTCCCCCCTCCCACCAGAGCCCCGGTTCATTTGTAATTATGCTCTCTGATCTCAGCAGCGCCTCGGGGCGCTCCGGGGGAGCTGGGAGGAAAAGGGGGAGCAGATGATGGAGTGGACCGGGACCTTTAGAATGGATTTCCGTGAAACTGACATTTACACGGGTCCTGGAGACTCCGATTCCCTGAAAAAAACCCATAAACCGTGACTAATTTGGCCTCCTTCTGCCACATGACCCGAGGAGCTCCAATCGGCCGGCCCCAGGGGGTCCTGACTTGCTTTATGTAGGTCAGGGGACCCCTGTGTGGTATGACTTTGGAAAGCACCCCTTGCTCCTGCCCACAGAAGCAGTGCGGTTAAGCTCACTGATGCTGAAAGTCCAGTAGCCCTTTGATCCCAGGGCTTTGGCATCGAAGAAATCCACACTCTGAGCTTGCCTTCGCGGATGCTGCCCTCCGTGGGTTGAAGGCTGAGGGTGAGCCAGTCTCCGGGACGAGACCCGTGTCTCCAACCGGGACTTCTCACACACAGCCGACACATCAGAATATATGACCTCGTGCTTAAACTTAATTTTTCAAATGGGTAAACGGAGGACCAGAAAGAGTTAACTCAAGGTCACACAGGCAAAATGTGGCACCGCGGGGGCCTTGCGTCCAAGCTCTCTGGCCTCAGACCCAGCAGCCTCTGCGGTTTGTAAGACGTGCAGTAGCAGGAAAAAGCTAGAAGCTGAGGATTTGTCAAGCCTGCCCCACACGGGCTGGTACTGGGCGAGGGTGCCACGCACAGAGGGCTGGAGCCCAGACGGGGTTCCCATGGCCACCTTTGCTCATTCCCTGAGGTGTTGACTGCAGAAAGGCGCAGGCTGGGGATTCAGCCATGCCCCGAAGGGCGAATCCCAAGGAGAAACTCGCACACCCATGAGCTTGCGACTGCTAAGCTCATCCCTGGGCGGGAATGGGCCCTGTGACAATGGGTTCTGGTCCGGGCCCAGGAAGGGCTCTCCCAGGAAGCGGTGCCCTGACAGCCCCACGTAACTAGGGAGCAGCGGCTCGTCTTTGCTCAGCCTTTGAAGAAACCCAGATAAAAACCGGGCTCCACCTGGGTTAGGCCGTGTGGCTATTTCTTTTAAAAACAAAGACGGAGACGGACGAAATTCCTGCCTGAGTCTGTTCACCCGGTCCGTCCCCGTGGCCAAGCCCCAGGAATTCTGCCCTGGCTGGGAAGAGCCAGGCCTCAGCACTTTTCTGAGCGGCGGGGACGCGGGCCAGAGGCTCCAGCCACGATGCCTGTTCCCCCCGAGTGGCGGCAAGGCGTGTCGGAGGGAGCCGGCCCGCCAGGGCTGTCCCAACCTGTAGCACGAAGCGAGGGGATCCTGAGACTCTTTCAATTTTTATCACAAATTACAAGAAGTATAAACAACCATGGCCTCGTAGAATTTTAATAAAAAGCTAAGAGTTAAGGGACTTAGCCCTGGAGGGTGGCTTCCCTGGTTGGAGCGTCATCCTGTGCACCGAGAGGCCGCAGGTTTGATCCCCAGACGGTGTGTACGGGAGGCAGCGGAGCGATGTTTCTCTCTCGCGTCAGTGTTTCTCTCTCTGTCTCTCCCTTCCTCTCTCTCCACAGATCAGTAAACGTGTTCTTAGGTGAGGATTTGAAGGAAACAAAAAAGAGTTAAAGAATTTAGCTCAGCGCCTGGCATGAAGTAAGAGTGCCCCCTCCCCCAACGTGGTCATTATAGAAAGTGTACATTTCTGGCTATAAAGGAAGCTCTTGTTGTAAAGAAATTTAGAAAACACTGAGAAGCACAACGAATGCAATGAAGTTCATCCATAATCCAAATCCCAGATATGGTACCTTGTGGAGATATATATATATTTTTTCTTCCAGTTGTTTTTCTACCTGTAAACTCAAGGTATCTGTATCATAAACTGGAAAGTCGTCGTCACACATCACAAGTAAAACATACCCAGTCACGCACACAGGACCGTGCTGTATGTACTGTGTAGCTGTGGTTTCGCTTTGCCGCATCCCAGGAACCTGCATTAACCAGTCTGTATCGTTCCTTGTTTTTCACAGCTGCATCGCATTCTGTCACCCGAGAGGCAACTCTCCAGTGAGCGCCCCTGCACGTAAGTGTTCTCTCCCTCGCCTGATGATTTTCTCCGGATAATTCTCGGACGACGGACTCTCCAAGCTGGACTTCAGGGACGCCCAGCCCCCCTGCCCCCCTGCCCTCCAGAAGGAGCGCACCAGCTTTCCCCCCCGAGAGCGTTTCAGGCACCGACAAGTCATGGGTGGGAGTCCACCTTGGTTCCCCGAGGATCCCCGTTTGTGGATTCGCAGAAAGCGTTGCACCGGGCGTGGCCCCAGGGCTGGGACTCGGTGGGTGAGCTGAGCAGGTTGAGTCTCCCTGCCCGCCCTTCCGTCCGGGTGCAGCGAGGGTCGGACGGCGGTGGCGGCACCAGTGTCCACAGTGGGCTGTGGGGCGGGAGCCGCTCGTTGGAGGACGGCGGACCGACGAGTCCGCAGAAGAGGCCCAGTCCCTGACTCTGGGCAGCACACCCACCTGGACCCCCTGGCTCTGGTCTTCGGAAGGAAAGAACTCCCTTTTGTTTGAGGTCACTGTTGTCGGTTACAAACAGCTAAACAGAACCCTAACGCAGACCTTTCAGTGTTGTTACTTTTAATCCTGCACCAACAATACGACGTCTTTTCCACATGAGGAAACTGAGGCACCTCGAGGGTAGAGGACCGGCCCCGGGCCGTACTCCTGAAGCGGGGACACCCAGGTTCCAGCCCAGGTGTCAGAGTCGAATCTTGTACTTTTAGCTGCTATACTCTGCGGCCAAGTATTTCGGTAAATGACTGGCCTTCTTCCATAGAACTCGGTCACTATTTCCTATTGGCCTCTGGCATACGGCCACCGCATGGCCAACTCCAAAATGGGGCCGCAGCACCCCATCTGCTATATTCTCCACTCCCGTGGCCTTCCAGGTGCGTAGACACAGGTGCACACACGTGCACACCCCGATGGCCACTTCTCCATCTCAGGGCAGAATGCCTGGCGTCCACCTAGCTCGTCAGGTGCTCTGCACACTGGTTGCAGATACATCCCATAATAACCGTGTCAAACACCACATATTTATCGTGCTTCCGTGGTGTCCAAAGGTAACGTCGTTTGTTGGCCACGGCCAGTCCCATTTTAATCTCCCCTAAATCGAACTTCAGGTGGCGTGTCTTCCCACTGGTAGAATAACCCCTCACACCTGGGCCCCCACATGGTGTCCTGCTCAGACGGGCATGCTCAGCCACCTGCCCCTTATGTAGGAACATGCCTGTTCTTTTGTTGCAGACCATCGCATCCGTCAGGTAAGGCTGGACTATACTATAATAACTAGTTAGCCCTAAAACTTCGGTGCCTTAACAGAACAGGGGTTTATTCCATGCCCAGTATGGGGCGACCGGGGGCTGAGGGATGGCTGAAGGGAGTTAGGGCTCCCCATGGTCACTGGTACACCCCACCCCCACTGTTCTACGCTTCAGCCCTGAAGAAACAGAGCACTTCCTCTCACCTCCATTGGCCAGAGCCAGTCACGTGGCCCCACCTATCAGCAAAGGGGTGGGAAAACACGAGGGGCTGGCCCCGGGATGCACAGTGAGATGAACAGGAAGCATCTCTGCCGTCCCCTGTGAGCACCCACGTGTCCACAGTCGTGACTCCTACTAAGGAGTGTGCTGAGTTCCTTCCTCAGCCTTTGGGGAGGACAGGTGGGGTGCAGACTTCAGCTGATGGGAGACTGCAAACGCATAAGGACTCCGTGGGCACCTCTGCCCCAGGGTCGGAGTGGGTTAGGGGTTTGGTACCTAGTTGATGGTTGAGGAGCACTGTCGGGCAGGGCCTGGGACCTGAAAGGTGAGATGCAGTGGCCTCAGGAGAAACACGCTGACCGGTCCATCTGGGTCCGTCTGCCTTACCGGCCCGGAAGAAGCCTGGAGCAGCATCTGTGGTTCCCACCTACTCGTCTACCCACCCCCTGTGATCACCTCCAAGGATACAAGGAGGGAGATGCACAGATTAGGGGCCGTGGATAGAGATGAGCTCACACACACACACACAAGACATCCTTCTGACATGTGTCTGAGTCCTCCCATCTAAACACATTTGAATTTGCTGAAGAGGTTTTTGAAGAGAAAGGGTCAAGCTCTCTTTTTCACGGCTGGCCGATTCCAGCCAGCGCCTAAGGACCTCGCTGAACCAGGGGCTGCCTTGTTTTAGCTCCGGGTGACAAATCACTCACTCCAAGACGTGCTCTGTCTTTTCTTCTGCCTGCGACAGTTCGGTGGCTGCAAAGAAGAGCTCCGTGTGCTACGGGGCAACGGGACGGGCTTGTGAGAAAACACGCCATACCTGTGATGCCGGGCCCAGAGGACCGCGCCCTTCAGAGGAGCCCCTTCGAAGGCTGTGCATCTACTCCCGAGATGTGGCTGGGAGGGCGCCGGCCTCCTTTCTTTGGAAGTGTGTCCGGGCCCTGGGTGGGGTCCCAGGTGACAGTGGGCCCCATCACCATTGTGACATCTCTCTTTCTGCCGCTGCTGTTCCCCTGCAGAGTCACCCGCTTCGTGTACCGGAGTTGGCTCACACTGCCCTCCGTGCGACCTCGGAAACCAAATGGGTGCTCAGGAGAGGAAGAGTAGCCCAGGGACCGTGTAGAAACTGTGCCATGGCCCCTGAGGGCAAGTCTGAGAGCCTCTGGCCTCACAGTGCCGTCCCCTGGTACGGAAAACGACGGCACACGCCCCCACCCCCCACCCCCGCCTCGTAGAGGTAGGGACACGGAAGGCGGTGGGCGAGGGACACCAGAGCCCTTCGGGATTTGGAAGACCTGGGATTCCTGACGCGTGTGGGCAGCCCTGCCCTGAGGGGTTTGACACATGCCCAGCAGACTTCCATCCAAGGCCCTGGGCGTGCCGGACCTCCTTCATGAGGACCCGGTCCTGCGCCCGTGGGCAAACAGGCCCTCCCCCCGGCCCCGCCCAGTGCCCGGGAAAATCTCTGCCCACCGGTGACCAGTGCTCTGTGACGGGCCCGACAAAAACGACCACGTTATTTTCAACCACCTGTTTCCTATCATAGATTAATGTCTATTTTATTATGGAAAAAATACACGAAAGGAGAAAAAATTATACCCAATGCCTACTGTTCCTACTGAAAACTTCTGGGTATCTTTTTTTTCAGTCTTTTAAAATACATATGCAATATGTACAGGCGTCCACTTAGCATTGCATCATGGTCATTTCCTCATCTCCTTAAACCTTAATACAACAGTAATGATAGTGGCTGTGTACCGGTCTACCCTGTGGATGATAGCAACTGTAACCCCTGGACGTGCCGACGGGCTAGCTCCCAAGATGCTGAAGCAACCCTGAAAGTGGAAAACCTTTTCAGTAAGTCTCTGGGTTTTTTTTTAAAGATTTTACTTATTTATTTTTAGAGCAGGAGGGGAGAGAGAAAGAGAGAGAGAGAGAGAAACATCAGTGTGCGGTTGCTGGGGGTCATGGCCTGCAACCCAGGCATGTGCCCTGACTGGGAATCGAACATGCTCGACTTCCATTTTTAATTCATAAGCGTGACTGTTTTTACGAGCGGGTCGGATATTTGTATTCTTCTCACTCACCGGTCGTCTTTGCCCATATGAGTATTGTTGGGCGAGCACTCTTCTCACGGTTCCGCGTGAGCCTTTCACATGAAGCTAAGGTTGATGCTTTGCGGTGTTTTCCACAAACCTCTCCCCAGTGTTGCTGATATCCAGAGTTTCTCCTGTTTCTGTGGTCAGCCCCAGCAAGCTTTTATTTATTAACCTGTTTCTAAGCATTTATATCTACGCAGTCCTCCTCTGGAGATCTGAAATGTATTTATGTCTTCTATTTTTATGTTTTTTTTTTGCATATAACTGTTAAATGCATGTGGAATTTATTTGGGTATATGGGGAGAGCTAGGGATTACCTTTAATTTTTTCCA
Organism: Phyllostomus hastatus; assembly: GCF_019186645.2. Classification (NCBI taxonomy): domain Eukaryota; kingdom Metazoa; phylum Chordata; class Mammalia; order Chiroptera; family Phyllostomidae; genus Phyllostomus; species Phyllostomus hastatus. Next base: position 28,155,884 of record NW_025334004.1, on the reverse strand, counting down.
CATGGCTGGTCCTCACATCATTTACTGGCTAATCTCCCTTTCCTCGCGGACCTTTACCGCGTACTAACGCTTCATCTGTATCAGCTCTATCAGGGCGTGCGTTTCAGGCATCCTGGTGTGGCGATCCACCCGCTGATGGTTTCATTTGACTACTGAAACTTTATGTCTTTTTTCCTCGATGATACAATATTTTTCATATACCTTTTTCTTGTCTCCAAGTGTTCTGGACTGGGCCAACATTCCCTTCGAAGGAGCATTGCAGGCTCGAGCTTGCACAGCTGACACTGAGCACTGCACGTCTCACCAGAACACAACTCGTGTCAATCCGAGCGGCCACCCCGCCGTCTCAGGGTCAGAGTCAGATGTGCGGCTGCTCCCCAGGAGGGTGCTGTTTGGATTTTGCCCTGCTCATCCCGGCTCCTTGCTTTGGAATGGAGGAGCAAACAAGGGCAGAACGGAGACAGAGCTTGGGCCTTGCCCAATCTCCCAAGGACAGGGAATTGATGTGTGGTCGCCCTCTTCTTATTGAGGTGTCCTTTGCTCTCGGCGAGAAAGCAATGGCTCGCGTTGAGCTATGTTGCACCCGGACAGAGAGACCCCCTACACGGGACGAGACAAGAGGCCGCTCACCAGAGAGCACACAGCACGGGTGGTTGGGCTCGCTCTGAGCTTTATCGCTGCAGTGTCTTGGGGGCGCTGCTGTTACACCATCTGCACAACAAGGCTTCCAGGCCAGACACCCTTCCAGCTCTGACGCGGTGCGACTGGCTGCAGACAGCCCATCCCGGTCGTCAAAGAAAGCCTCACCCTGCCTGAGTTTTTCCCCGGAACCAGGGTTGGGCAGAACTTTTCAACAGCTCTAGGTTCAGACATCTTGGCGTTTCCCGAGACGTCTTGCTTTGTGAACAGCCCTTTCAGGATCCCGGGGAGACAAGCGCTCCCACAGTGTGAAGCAGATAAAAAGCAATGAACGTACGGGAGACGGAAGTTGTGTGTTTTTTTTTTTCCTCCTTCTCTCATTAGTTTAAGTTCTGACGGATTTAAACGTTTGTTGCACTTTCCCTGGAAACGTACACGTTTAATTTGGAATACAGTCACAGAGCAAAAATTCTGCTGAGTGTATAATGCAGAAATATGGTCGCTAATGAGCGGTGCTGATTTAACAGGAAATAGGGAAGAAAAATACAAATGTTGGAAGAAAGTAAGCACTTTCACAATGTTTCCATGTGCTCCCAGTCCAACTTCACTGCTTCAAAGGGTAGCCAGCAAATTTTTCTCGTGAAAGTGTACTCAGTATTCCCGTGGACCGTCTGTTCTCCGGCCTGCCAGAAATGGGTAGAAATGACAAATTTCCTAGAGCAGCTTCTGGGAAATCTGTGTTGTTGATACCTCTGATGCTAAGATCCTCATTCCTTCCTCCAGCAAAAACACACCAAGTCGTGCAACAAGGCAGAACAGGGCAGTAAATTACCGCTTCTTTCATTTATTTAATAAGATCTTTTAAGTCTTTGTGGCTGTGTTGTTTTTATGTGAAGGCCTTGGTGTTTTGGATACCTTTTGAGATCATTTAAGGAGGCAGTACAAAAACCCTTCCTCCCTTGAATCAGAAATTCTGATTAAAAAAAAATAAATTCTGATTTTACACCATTAATTGGCGTTTTTAAAAACGCCCAGCGCCCAGTTGGAAGTCTACAAATAAAACGCAAGCCCAGATGCGGCGGCGTTCACACTTGCCTGCATTTAACACTCCGTAAGCAGTTCATTAAACTGATAACACTTGAAATGGGAACACTGGCCCTTTCAGACTCACTCAGCCTCCGATTGTCCGGAGTTACCGCACGAAACCTTCCCGGGCTGGGAACCACAGGAATTCACATTCTTGACCTGTGTCTCTTCATTACGGACACCCTGGGCCCCAGCTGACTCCGAGTGGGCCAGCTCGAGACTGCACGCCCCAGTGACCACACACAGGGACAGCCAGGAGGGGCCCTGCACCCTGGCACTGCGGCGGGGAGGGAGGGGTGTAGGGGGAAGGACCCTGGCCCTGGGACCAACCCAGCACAGCCACAGGGGCAAGCAAGACTGCGTCTCACTCTGCCCCAGAACACCTCCCTGGGTTTCAGCGCAGCTTCTTGGATCTCCCAAGCTGCGTTCTTCTGACCAGGAACCCGTTTTCCAAGAGTAAACCATCTAAAAGGAGTAATCCCACTTTCCAAGAGTAAACCATCTAAAAGGAATAATCCCCACTGCCTAAGCTCTCTCCAGAAAACCCGAGACCCAGGCGTAGTGGGGGCCCGGTCTCCCGGCCTGAACCCCTGGGCCCCAGGCTGACCGTGTCTGTATAGCGGCAGCAGGCTGCCTTGGTTTGCGCCTGCGTGCGCGTGCTGCGCGCAGGAACAATATGAGGGCCCACTGACTGTCCTGGCTTTTCCAGTGTGCTGAGATTGGTACGCGCTGTGCGTGCTCTTCATTTCTGCAACAACGCGGGGCGGACACTGCCTCTCCTTTGCTGATGCCGATGGCATGCTGGTCGGCCGCCACCAGCAGGGAAGACGGTGCTGAGCCCCACCGTGCGCCTGCGCGCAGGGCACTGTGCTAAAGGAGCCGTTTCCAGCATCGCCGGGTTCAACCCAACTGACTGGCGGGACCATTCCTATCCTTGTTTCGCAAAAGGGAAACATGGTGGCAGAAAGGCCATGATGGCGTTAGAATTCAAGTCCCTCTGGTTCTGAGGACGGGGCGCTTGGCCTCTAGGTGATGGCCTCCTCGAGTTAGAGGCTCTCAAAGACGGGCTCCTGGGGTTTCACCCCGCCGGCTGCAAGGACCCGGCCTCTCGCGCCTCTCCTGCGGGAGATGATTTCCAGGCCCCTGGAGTTGAGTAACTGATGGGCAACTGATGGGTAACTGACCCGCTGCTGATGAACCTCAGCCAGGGCAGCAACGGCGAGACGCGCGGAGCCTACCCAGTCAGGGACACAGCGCCATCACGTGTCCAGTTAGGGAAGTGCAGCTGAGGCCGTGGGTTCTGACCTCAACTGCTCGAGTGAACTGGGCGAAAGGCAAGGCTGTGAAAGGACTTGCAGATCCTTTGGGGAACATCCCTAGTCTCTAGCTTAGGGTGCGGGCGCGTGTAACCCCACGGAAAAGGGAATGGCCCGGTGGGGCCCTGCTTGGCGGGGACTCCTTGGGCAGCCCTGAACTCTCAGAGGAGGGAGCCAGGCCCCCAGCCCCTCCTGGTGGGCCCGTGGGCTTGTCGTGGAGAAAGGAGCGCATCTGGCAGGGGGTCCCAGGACCTTCTGCTCCTTTGGGGAGACACAGGCTCCCGAACCCGGGCAAGGTCATGTTATTTTCTGGAATTTAAAAATACATCTTTCAATTAGAGTTGACACACCACAGTTACATTCATTTCAGGCATGCAGTGTCGGTCATACTGAGGCTCATGCCGCCATTCATCCCCTTTATGGTTCATCCCTTCAGTCAGCCCGTCAGCAGGAATGTGATACGTGCCTGCTGTGTGCCGGGACCCGAGGCAGGTGCTGGTAATGCGGGAGTGGGTAAAAGACGGTCAGGTGGCGCTCCTGGGCCCTCGCCCGCAGTGTGTGTGAAAGCACGTAAAGTAAGATGCATAGGTGCTATAAAGCAACCAATTACAGTCATCGAGATACTTTTCAAGCTGTGAAATAGTCACGCCCTTTGCTGCTGTGCGATACAACAGGGCTACGGACCAGCGCATTGCTCACCACATCGTCTCCAACAGTGATGCGCCCAGGCGAGTGGCGGCACCGGCCACCTTGCGATACAAAAAGAGCTGCGATTTCCGTCAGTGACAGAGTCACCGGTGCGGCGATGCGTCGCCTACATATGTAACGGAGACGTTTCATTTCTGTTAGAAGTCAGCGAAGATGACGTTATAAACGCCTCCCCATCCAAGTCACGGCGCGCCTAGATTGTGTCCACAGATCTCTTGGTTCGGAAGCTGGTAGCGAGCAGAAAATAAATACAAATAAACAGGATGAGCATGGATGATGGCACTGAAGGTCTTGCAAAAAAAAAAAAAAAATCAACAGGGTGGCCCTGGACGGGTAGCTCAGTGGATTAGAGCATCGTCCTGATACAGGCTGGGGGTTGGGGGCTGGATCCCTGGCTGGGGGCTCATCCCTGGTCGGAGCACATACAAGAACCATACGAGAGTCAACCAATGAACGCATGAATGGGCGGAACGCCGGGTCGATGTTCTTGTCTTTCTCCCTTCCTCTCTCTCTCTCTCTCTCTCTCTCTCTCTATTAAAAAATCTTTTTTAAAAAATCAGTAGGGTGATGTGTGCTGACAATAAAACCAGAGGGAAGTCCCGAGTTCCGTGGGGCAGTCTGGGATACGACATTTGATCTCAAGAAGCCACACGCAGAGGTAAGGCGTGGCTGCCAGGGGGCAGAATGTAGCCCACAGACCCGCACGGTCTGAAGATTCGAGCCTCCCGCCCAGGACCACAGTCCGAGCACCCTCTCCCCCAGCTCCCAAACCCAGCCAGACTCAGTGACGTGCCTGCTCGGGTCCCGGAGGAACTCGTTGTCACTTGGGGCAAACCAGCCGTGACAGCAGCAATCTGTCCATGTGGACTGGAACTCCCAGTTTAACCAGCAGAAAACGCTCAGCATCTCTGGGTCCTGTCTGGGAACGAGACTCTTTCCAAGTCTCTCCCCACCTTCCATTCAAGCTGTGGTCCCCCGAGGCCCCGCCCCGCGCTAGCAGGTACGGGGCACCTCCGTTCCCACCGCTGGTTCCCAGCCCAGCCGCAGCCCCACAGGCGGCGTTTGGGGGCGGGTGCAGCCGGGTCAGAGGTGGCCTTTGTAGTTGGGTGCGAACCAGTGTGGCAGGCTTGTGGGGTGACGTCAGAGCTGGCACCAGCAAAGAACAACTCTGCTGACAAGAAGATTAATTAGACAAATACAGTGCCCATCAGTTACTGCTGCCGCCTCCTCAGGGGTCAGCTCTCGTCAAGCCTTTGGTAAAGACCTTCTTTCGTCTTTTTAAAAGAAAGCTTAATCTTCTAACAAGGCAGCCAAAACGCAGTTCTTGGCGTGCCAGATGGGCAAGTACCTACAAGCAGGCTCTGGGGGAGGCTTCCTGCAAACCGCCGGGCCTCTGGGAGCCGAGCGGCCGCTTCCTCCTGCCTGTATGGACCCGGCCCCAGGAAGCGTGCTGAGCCCCGGATCCTTCCTCGCGAGGGAGGAGGCCGGCTGGTGAGCTCCTCTCCGCCTTTCCTGGGTGAGGGTCCCTCGAGAGAGGCTGGCAGGCAGCCAGCCGTGCTGGGTCTTCCCACCACCCACGCCTTCCCTCATTTCAAATGTCTCCTTTCTCCAGCAGACTCCTGCCCCACTGTCCTGTTATGAGGAGAGGCCTCACGCATCTTTCAACAAATGTACGTGGAGCCTGCTGTGTGCCAGCAACACGGGGGATAGAGGGGCGATCTCCATACATCAGGCCCTTGTCTTGGGTGGGGGGCTTATATTCTAGAGGGGGAGACGCAGCGACAAGTGAAATAAATACCCAAACGAGCTAGTGTGTGCCTGTGGCAAAGGCCAAGAAGAGCCAAGTGAGGGATGTGGTGGAGAGGGCCTGGAGGTGGCAGCCGTTTTGGAAAAGGTGTCCCGAGGAGGCGAGATTTCAGGGAGAACAGAGAAAAGTGGGAATCTGCCTGGGGAGAGAAGGACTCCCCCCACCCCCTACAGGAGACAGGAATCTGACAATGCCAAGGGAGGGGATGGTCTGCAAATATCTGTTGACTGGATACATGGAGAAATGTTTCAAAGTGGTGCTTTTTATACTTCAGGGTGAATTAAATTCTTTGGAATGAACTGGGTACTCAAAGGTAGATTCCAAGCTCCGATGACTCAGAAGGGGTGGCAGAAGGCCCAGAAAGCTGCATTCTGACAGCCTTCCCTCTCACACACCCCTCTCCCCCCGAAGAGGGTGCCGCAGCTGGCCCACCGGCCCCGGAGGCTCGGGGCCTGCCCCGGCAGCCGCCTGCACCTTCGAGCTGAGCGCCGGGCCCTCCGGGAGCCCCACCTCCAGGCAGCCTGCTCGGTCCCGGATGGCTGCCTTCTCCATCCCGTCAGGCTGCCCCAAGGTTTGAGAAAGCCCTCCGTGGCCAAGTGCCCTGAGCCCACTGGGGCTCCCAGGCCCGGCCAGACGTCCCCTTGGAAGTGGCAGGAGGATCAGTCTTCCCTCCAAGGGGCCTCTGAAAACCTCCTGCAGTGGGGGAAGAGGCGGGTGGCATCCGTGGTCCTGCCCACGGAAGCCCCTCCTAGAGACTCCCTACTGCCCCGTGGGCCCCCAACAGTCCTGGCCCCGCATCTGTGTTCTCTTGGAAGGCACTGAGAATCCTGCCTGAGTCGGCCATATCTTAGTGTCTGCTTCCATAGCAGGCGACCCTGGGCCTGCTGAGGGCCCACAGGCCCTGACAGGGGTCCCAGGGAGCGCAGGGCGGGGGCCACATGGTGAGGAGGAGCACGGTGGTCAGCACGGGGCGGAGGAGTCGGCTTTGCTGCCCCTGAGGCCGTCCTGGAGGAGGCCCCGCAGGAGGGGTGAGACCCGCTCTGCCCTGGAGCCAGGCCCTGCCTGCAGGAGGGAGCCCCCCTGGGGCTGGGACGTGCCCCCGGGTCCTGTGTCCAGCCCTCTCCGAGTCCATCTTGAGTGCCAGGGTCCCTGAGCCACGCGGGGCTGCGTGGCCTCTCTCCTGTGGGCGACGGCAGGCTGGAGCTGTGGGCGTGCAGAGAACTCGGACACGTGGGGCTGGGGGCACACACTCGTGTGCACTCACACGTGCGCACACGGTCCCAGTGAAGTTGGGGGTGCGCCTCCAGAGCGGTGGGCCCCGGCCCGTCCCTCTGCCCTGCCTGTGCTCTGACGGCCGCTTCCGAGGTCTCCGAACTCAGACCTGGCCTTCCGGATGAGGGGGAAGGCGCGTTTACTAAGGTAGAAAAATAACCCATGTTTTACCGAGCGGCTTGTTACTTTGATGCATAACACTTTAGTGGAGGACACACAGTACGGAGCGTCCACTTCCGCTCTTGCTCTGGGCCTGCCGAACGTTAGAGAGCGAGGGGGCAGCCAGAGGGTCGCCAGGCGCAGGAGTCCTCCTCCCCGGGGGGCGGGGGGGGGGGCATGGTGGGAGGCGGTTCCTAGCACAGAGGCTGGAGGGGGATTTCCAATGTTGGTCACGCCCTTTTTCTTGTCTTCACCCAGACCTGCCCCCCCAGACCTGATGAATGGGGTCCTGGGGGTGGGGCTTGGGGAAGTCACCGTCAGGTGACTCAGAGGGGCTTGGAAGTGTGGGAACCACCACTGTGGGGGCCTGTGGACCCTCCATGCCCACACATCACTGGAGAAGGGGCGGGGTTCTCTGTCTGAAGACAGCCCGGAGCGGCCCAGACAGGGGATTACCCGCGGGCTCTCAAGAGGAGTTCAGGGACCCTGGGGTCAACTATCTGGAGGGAACTCCCTTTCCCAGCTGCACTCCAGGGAGGGGGCTCTGAACTCGTGGGGGCTGGCTGGGAGCACTCATGTCCCTCCCCTAGCCCCTGGGCCGCCCCGGGGCACCGCGCCCCCTCCAGAGACCCCTGGAAGAAAGCTAGCCCTCTGGAGGGAAAGGGCTGAGCCTACCGCCGACCTGGGGCCCTGGGCTGCTGCTTCCCTCCGCAGGCCTCAGTTTCCCTGTGTGCGGAAGGGCTGTCAAGGCCACTTAGAAGTCTGTGACTCTAACAAATCAACTTCCACGCCAGGCGTCAGTTCTCGTCTCCTAGTCAAGGAAGAGAGCACAGTGGGTTCGGAGATTTCTTGCTCCTTGGACGAAGGGCTTTGAAGCGCTGTTGCCAGAAAGCTGCTTGTTCAATCAGAAGACTGAAAATCCGAGAACAGAGTTCCAGGGCTGGGGCTGAGCTGCCCGAGGGCACTGCATGTCCCAGTCTCTGCTGCCCTCTGCTGTCGGGCCTGGTGCAGCGCCACACACAGAAGAACCGGGTTCTAAGGGCTTCTCTTTACCTGCAGGGAACCTGAGACTCAGAACGGGCAGTGATTTCCTCTGGGCCACACAGCAAGTCTTGTGGCTCATGCACCCTACAAGGAGGGTGCCTGGGCCGGCAGCATGCATGTCCCCGGGGACTGGCTAGGAAGGCAGCTACCCGGGGCCCGCCTGGCGGGGCTCAGGCTTGGACGCTCCCCAGCCCCCCTCCCCCCAGGTCCTCCTGAGGCCCTACGCACGCCCTAGGCGAGACCCTTTGCTCTCTCACTGGGAACGGGAGCCCGGGAGAAGAACGAACTCTCTTATCACATGGTGCCGCTTTAAAACTAAAGTAAGACATGAAAAAATGCAGGAATGGGACAGTGTTGTTTTCGTGTTCTGTCTGGGGGGGTCCATGCTGCACGCGAGCCCTGGCAGGGGAGAAGGGAGGGAGGGACGTCTTCAGCGCTGGAGGCCGAACAGCTCAGCCCGCTGGGAGCCGGCTGCACACGGGGAGCCTGCGAGTCCGCAGGTCCGGGAATCCCCTACACCGTGCCCTGCGCTTGCAGCGGCGCGCCTCGTGGCTGGCGTGGCAAAGGCCCTGAGAAGGTCTGCGTTTACCGCCGTGTGTTTTGGTAGTTCCAACGCGTATCTGACTATAATGCATTTTAAAAAATGTTTATTGGTATTTCACCGAACACAGCAGTTCCAAGGGACACAGATTAGGATGCATTGGGAAGAGGGATTCTTGGCTTCCGAAGCTTGAAAGGCTAAAGCCGCCCAGAACCCCTGGCTCCGGCATGATCCCCAGCCCACAGTGGGGGGTCCGGGTGGCTCTGACGGCCAAGCGGGACGTTCCTGGGCCGTGGGTATAGGAAGCGCTGGTGCTCGTGGTTCTGTCGTCGGCAGAGGGTGGCACAAGGAGACCCAGCGAGGCCCGTGGGTGCTGAAACAGGGTGATGGAGACCGGTGGCCAGGAGCCTGGTGTGCAAATCTGATTGAGATGGAAATTTCTGGGTCCAAAGTTGCCACTGAAAGCCGTCTCTTTCTTCTAGAAAAGTGGATCCTTCCTGGAGAGGGTGGACGGAGTGAAACAGACGTGAGTGAGGGTGCTCCCCATCCCAACCCCCCCCCCCCCGCCCCCCAGCCAGGAGCCCACTGGAGAGTCCAGTCGGGTTTCTTGGTGTCCTGGGCGGAGAAGGGGGCGTCACCCCACCACCCGAAGGCCCTGAGGATGCTCGGGTCCTCACTCTTGGCCCCTGGAGGTGCATTAGTCTCTTCAGGCTGCTGGTGACAACTTCCCACGAACTCGGTGGCTTAGAACAGCAGAAATGCATGCTGGGCTCTGGCGGCCAGCCGTCCAAACTCGGAGGGCTGGCGGGGCCGTCCCTTCTCCGCGGGCCCGAGGGAACACGCCTTCCTCTCCTCTCCCCAACATCTGGTGGCTGCCGTGGGCCTTTGGTGTCCCCGGCGTGTCCCTGAGTCATACCAACCTCTGTCTCCATGGCCCTCTGTTCTCCATGTGTCTGTGTCCTGTCCTTCGTTTACAAAGACACCGGTCACTGGGTTGGTGGCTTCATCTCCAGGTCCTTACTAAGTACACCACAAAGAGCCCGTTTCCAAATCAGGTCCTACCTGCGCTTTCCGATGGGACATTCATGTTACGGGGATACCATTCAACCCCCACGGGGCAGTCAGCAATGCCAGCAAGATCCAGTGCCCTGGTCCTCGGCACAGGGGACGTGCGTGTCCCCGACAGGCTGTGGGAGGGTGGCCGTGGGGCTTTTCCTTCCCGGGACGAGCTGGGTTTGACTGTGACCCATCTGAGGGTCCAGGATCTCGGGGGCCGGGCTGCCCACGCAGCCCTGAGACTCACCGAGCGTCCAGGCACTTGGTGACAAGCCCCTGGCCTCTCACCCCCACACTCACAGCCCCACTCCCACTCGTGTATGAGAAGCAGGTCGCCTCAACCGCTTACAGTTCCAGGCCTGCACACCACAGCGGACCTGGCGCCGGTCTGATGGTCGAGGGGAGAAAGCGGCGCTGGCTTGGGCCAGGTTTTCCCCGATTCCTGGGCGCATTCTCCGAGGGCGGGAGCAAGCCCCTCCCTTGCTGAGTCTTCGCGCGGGAGCTGGTCTCTCCCCACTCACGGTCCGCCTGTGCCCGCCCCTCCTGGGCACCCAGCAGCGAGCTCAGGCCGCTCGTGCTCGCTGCGTCTTGCTTCTCCACTTCGTGTCCCACGGGCCTCGGGAGGCAGAGGCCCCACCGGCCGCTGCACACCTGGGAGGCCAGCTGCCAGGTTGCTGCGATCGAGAGGAAAGGGAGGAAGAGGAGGGGAGGGGGGAGGGGGGCCCGGAGGCCAATGCAAACCAAGGGAGCAGCCTCTCCGGGGGGCCCCTTCACCCTCTGCGGCCCGCCCCCTCACCCCACTCCCCGAGTGCGGGCAGCGTCCCACCGCCAGTGAAACCACAGGCCCTGACTGGGTCTAATTTCTGCTCATCGTTCTTCCTAACGCTGGGGCCCACGGGGGTGTCAGAGGTTTATTCATTCAATTTACTCCCCCAGGACTTGCCCACAGACCGAACCCCCTGCCCCAGCAGAAGCATCGCAGGGGCCAGGATTTGCACAGCCAGTGGCCACTGAGGCCCCGTCGGCGTGAGGCATGGCCGCCGCGCCGTGGTCTGCTGGCCTCGGAACTGGGACAGAGCCGCCTCGGAGGGAGGGAGCCGGAAAGGAAGGCGCCGAGTTCCAGGGTCCTGGACCAAGGGACGAGCGGTCACTGTGGGCCCATATTCGAGTTTCCAGCCGCCGGGCCTGTTCCAGTCCCCCCAAGGCGGCTGCTGTCCGTTTAAGAGGAAAACAAGGACAGAAATGAGCAATAGCGATCATCCAGGCTTTTCGTACGGAAGGAGACACCCCCCCACCGCACCCCACCGCCACTCCGAAGGGTGGCCCCGTTCCAGGTCGGCAGACAGATCTGTGGGCAGAGTCCGAGCTCCTGGAATGCTGAACGAAAGGGGCTGGCACCCGCGATCCCTCCAGTCCGGCCCAGCCTCCTGCCGAACTCAGCCCCGCCCCGGCCCCTCAGGTGAGGAGGGAGCAGGGCCTGGCCCAGCTGTGGGTCGAACCCCCTGCACTGGGAGATTCCTCCAGGGAACAGGGAAGGTGAGTCCGAGCAGCTGGGCTGAGGTGTCACGCGGGCCTGTCCTGCGTCCCCTCCTTGTCCCTTACCAGGAGGGTGACCTGACCGACTGCTCCTGTTTGCCCAGGACTGTCCTGGTTTTCATATGCAAAGTCCGGTCTCCACCGCAGTGGCCCCTCACCCATGAACCCGGCCTGCTGTCCTCCTGCCCAGCGTCCCTCGTGCTTCCCACAGGCACAAAGTCCCTGGAAGAAGGTCCCCACAGGGAGGGAAGTGGCTCGGGATGCGGAGGCGGCCCGGGCTGGGCTACAGGAAGGTGATTTGGTTTCAGGGGTGCGGAGAGGCTGCGTGGGAGGGAGGTTCCCTGGGCAGATGCTGGAGGCAGCCTGGGCACGTGTCTGGAGATGCCCCAAAGGACCAGGAGGCAAGCCACCCGCCTCCCGATCACGCTCTTGCGCAAAAACCAGTTTTCTGCAGGGACGGGGTGGGTGACTCCAGAGAGATGTCAGGAGCCGACCTTCTCACGCCCCTCCCTCCCTCCCTCCCTCTCCCCCTCCCTCCCTCCCTCCCGGCTCTAACTCCAGCTCCCGCCTGTGACCCAGGCTGTCCAGAATGAAAGCCGACACTCTGGTCCATTATCCAATGAGCAGCCAAGTCGACAGACCAGGCAAGTCCCCGAGTAACTACTCAGGGTCGTGGAGTCCTCTGGAGTGACAGCAAGCCCTTGCATCTGACATCTGTCACCTTTTCCTCTCAGCCACCGCAGGAGGTGACAATGTCCTCATCGTTTTGTAAATGGGGCTCCGGGGACAACCGGCCCAAGGTCAGGCAGCTGCAGGGGTGACGCGCTGTCGCAAGCCCCACTCCCACCCTTGGTCCCACGTCTGGGGCACGGGAGTTCCGCGCCGAGGGGGTTCGCCGCGGCAGGGCGCGAGGCCCAGAGCCTGTGGCTGCCGGCTCAGCTGCTGGCGGCCCCAGCAGGCCCCTAGCACGTGCGACGGACGGCCTTTCCGGAAGCACGGGCGTGGCCCCGATCCCTGACAGCCTGGAATGACCTGCCCTGGAGTCTCAGCGGGGCCACTGTCCTCCAGGCCGGTTGCTGGCTCTGTAAGGGCCACCGTGCATTCTCCTTGGCCACCTTCTGGCCAAGATGAGCAATTCATCTAAGACAAGCAAAGGCCGTTCCGTTCGATGCCCCGCTGACAGGCATTCCAGGGAACCACGGGGAAGGGGCCTGGAGAACTCAACGTTGTCGTCAAAGGCAAGCGGTTCCTCCGTGGGCACCCGGAGTCCTTTCCCCCCACATCGGCCGGAGGACGTCTGGTTTCCTGAGCCTCGTCACCTCCACAACTCGCCCGTGAAAACACAAGGTCTGCCACTCTCCTCCTGGGGCGCTTCCACCCGATCCCACCACAGACCTGCCCCCTCGTCCCTCCTGGTCGCTGCTCCACTCCCCGCTCCCCCCACGTGGGACTGGCCACGGCCGGTGTCATCGGGCCCCGAGACCCCCGACCGGGATCTTCGTGGAGTCGCTTCAGCCACAGCGGTGCCTCCCACCAGCTCGGGATGTTGCCGGTTCTCGTCTCCTGTGCTGCTTGAGGCATGACGGCTCCCGAGTGACGGCAGGATGTCGGAAGATTAAAATGAGGTGAGGGCCTTGTTACTACAGCAGAACGTTGGGAGATGTGTGGATTGAAATCTCGATGTGCTTAGAAACGTTCTGAAGATGGAAACAGCTCTGGGATTGAAGGTTTTCTACCGCCTGTCGGTGCCTTTGGCCTCAGGACCGCCAGGAACCAGACAGGGTCAGCCTGGGCGGCACACGGACGCTTGTGTGAGGTTTCCTAGGCTCACGGCCACGGGCGGGGGCCTGTGCTTGAGAGACAAACACCGGAGAAGAATGCCCAGAATGGACTCAGGGGGCTCCCCTGAGAGTCTGAGCTGCTGAAAATCCTCTAAGTGTGGAGGGGAAGGGGGGACGTGAGTGGGGTTGCTTTGTGTGTGTAGGGCCAGCGGGGCTGGCCGCGCACCCCAGGGAGGGACCCCACGGTGGGGCAAGGCCGAGGGGCAGCCTCCCCCGGGGCCCTCAGGGCCGTCCCGGGAGAGCCCCATGCCCCCGCCCCGCCGCTTCTCTCCCAGGCCTGGGAGGCCGGCACAGGTGTGATCAATTGAACGTGAATTTGCATTGCAGTTGACGAGCTCTGACGTCACACGCCATTCTGAGAGAGCCCGACCCACGGCAAGCAGGCTCCCCGACCGGCAGCGCTGCTGGTTCCCTGGGGTGCTCTGGTCCCGGCCTCGCCGCCGAGCTCCCCGACTGCCGCCGCGCTGCTCCAGGTTTGTGCCCCGACGCTGTACTCCAGCCGCCGCCGCCGCCGAGAGTGCGGTTCGCGGGCGACCACGGGGCCCGGGGTCCCCTGAGCCGCAGCCCCGATCTCCTGCAGGACGCGGCGTCTGGGCAGGAAGCGTGAGAGAGCGGCTGTTTGCGGCGACACTCCGTTCTGGCGAGGACTGCCGACCGGGCCCCCCTGTGAGGGACTGGCGGCTCCGGGGGACGCCACCCTGACGTCCACTGGGAAAGCCCAGATGCCCTGCCACCGCCCGCCCGGCCGCGGGAAGACCGGCAGCGACACACGGAGAATGGGACTTGCCCTCGGAACTGACACAGCCCGGTCTCCGCCCAGCCGGGAGGAGCCAGGACCCCGGTCCCCCAGCTGGACTGCTGGACTGCGGCAGAAACCGGGGCTCCGGCCTCTCCGCCCAGCGGGCGCTCCCTCGCCCCGCAGCCAGCCGGCGCACAGCTCACCCTCCACCCCGAAGTAGGTCTGATCCTCAAACTACCCTACCGTGGGCTACAATTTCGTTTTCCTCTCTGCTTACTGAGGCCGCCCGGCATTCTTGTTTCCTTGAACGAGTTGGTGAATACGTGAACTGTGTCTGGACAATCACTTAAATAAGTAACGTTAAGAAGAGCCGTGTTTGCCCACGGCCTTGAGCAAGCCTGCTGCGACCCGCGCAGGCAGAGAAAGGGCGAGTGGACTGAGCCAGTTACAGCTCCCACGGAAGGACCTGGGTTTCCTCTTCTTGGTCGCTCAGTCGCGGCGCCGGCCAGGGAACAGGCAAGCCCGTCCGTGGACTCAGCTAGGCACCAAGGAGGCAGGTAGAGGCGATGCGTCTGCCTGAAAACCCCGCCGCCAACCGGGCGGGCGGACGGGTGTCACCCCGGGCACCTGGGGGTGGGGGGGTGGTGACCGGAACGCCACTTCCCGTCTCACCTGTAAGAGCCACGGCTGAGCCCTGCCCTCGGGACGCATGGGTGGATCTGCTCGGGCCGGTCCTGCCCTGTGCGCACCCCCAGGACTCCCATGGCCTGGTCTCTTGGGTTCAGCGAGCAACCTGGCGAGTGGCCTGGCCTTTGGGGGACGGGCAGCGGCAGTGAGGGCCCCCCGCCCCCACAGCAACCGGTCCCATGCACAGAGGAGCAGAGAACACGAGGCCCAGAAGGAATTTCCTTTTTATTCACCATTTCTGTGAGTCACAGATGTGTGAATTCTCAGCAACAATTGGTAACGGTCACATCTCAGTGAGAACGGACAGAAAACTAAAGCACAAAGATTTCAAAAGGAGGTGAGTGTCATACGTCACAGAGGGAATTAGAATCCCAAAGATCAGAGACCCCACGTACCGGAACAAAGCATGGAGCTTAACACTTCCCCGCGAGCCCGCGAGCCTGGAACTACGACGGGGCCAGGGCTCGGGCTCGGGCCCGGGGAGGACGGCTGTGCGTCTCCCAGGTCGGGAAACAGGGACGCTTTGGTCGTCACCTCGGCTGTCGCGCAGTGTCGCCGCCCGTCTGCGTCTGACACGACTGCGAACAGACACAGGCGCGGCACACACCAGAGGACAGGTCTCACGGACTTTTCTGCTATAGACTTTTCAAGCGCCTTTATTTCATCAGTAAGAAAAACAATTCAGTCACTCGAATTTTCAGTTTAAAAACAATCTGAAGAATTTCCAAAGACGCTTAAATTCTCCCCCCGAAAGTATAAAATGCCCTTCCCCGTGGGAACCCGGGGCGGAGCGTTCACGTCTCCTCTGAGGTGAACACGGACACGGAACGAGCTGCCGTCCATGGAGGGTCTGCACGGGGGCCTCTGCAGCTTGGGGACGGTGACGGCTCAAGGCCCCCCCGGGAAGGGACGGCGTCCCCATCCGCCTGGGCTGTGGCGACCGGGACCACAGGCCGGCCGACGGCCACCTGGCCTGGCTGGAGGTCAGAGTTCCCGGCACGTGGTCGCCGTCACTCCTCGGCCAGCTCCTGTTTGGGGTCACTCTTCGGCCAGCTCCTGTTTGGGGGACTGCAGCTCGCTCAGCAGGTCTCTGCCGGCCGCTCCCGCCTTTGAAGCGAAGAGAACCGCTCCCTGTCTGAAACCAAGGCTCTTCAGACTCCGGGCGTAATCCGCGTATACGGCAGAGGTGAGTCTCTGTGCGCCACGGTTAAGGAGCAGGGGGGCGGCGAGGGCCCGATTCCACGCCACCCAGGCTCCCCCAGGCGCGAGGGAAGGGCCCACACCACTGCCTGCTCAGGGGGGGCTGGGGGCCGTGCCTGGCTCGGGGGAGGTGACGCCCCCATCCTTGGCATCACGACACTAGCGCCCGCTGAGCCCAGAGCTTCCCCTTCTCCTAGAGGACCCCATGACGCCTCCCGGGTCCCGCAGGACCTGCACGGCCCGCAGGCGGGGAAGGTGCACGCCCCGGCGCCCTCTCCACATCGGAGGGGCTGGCAGCTCCGGGTGCGTCTGGCCCCAGTGACAGATTCTACCTACAACGCCTGCCCCACGTGGGAGCTCCAGACAGTGGGGCTCTGGCTTGTTCCGACAGCCAGAACGGCTCCCCTGAGCCAGAGCCAGCCTGATCGGTGCCGAGGCACGGCCTTGCGTGAGTTTAGTTTAGTTTAAATTTCTGTACAAAATCGTACAGGAAACCAAGTATCTGACATGGAGCACTGAGACCACCATGTAACGAGTGAAGGAACAGTGCAAGGAGAGCAGGCAGATCTGCACGGGAAGGAAGCAGGGGCTGTGATCTCAGGCCCATTCCCTTTACAGAAAAGCACGGGGCTCAGCGGACCCCGGGGGGAGAGAGAGGTTCCTGGTCACGGGAGGGCCCGTCTCCTGGAAGTGCCGTGTCTCGTCCCACGTTAGACTGTCACCACAGGTGACGACGAGTCCTCTTATCCTTGAAGGTATTTTCCAAATGAGCATGTCAACCTTTAGTCCCTGGCGTGCACTGTTCTGAGACACTGCTGTGTTAAAGCAGCAGGCTCCGGTACCTTCCCTGAATTACTTACCTTCTTGTCAGTCTCAACAAGACGTTGCCGAGGTTGGGACCCTCCCCCTCACGGCCCCTTCCTGCCTGTGCGTCCGTCCGGGAGCCGAAGCGGCGATGCCACCCCTTCTCCCCGGTCTTCCCCTCCCATCTCCCCGCCCCCCTCGGCTTTGGGGGACCGGGACAGGGGTCTTTCTCGATATCGTGCAGCTTCTGCCCCGACAGCTCGGCCAAGAGGGGTTCCAGAACCCACTCGGTCACCTGCTTCCCCTCAGGATGACTCCCTGGCAAAGGATATCTGTGTCCTCGCTGACGTCGAGGGCCCCGTACTCGAGGCAGGCTTCCACAAACAAGGCCGCGCGATCGAAGTATCTCATGCTGTTGGACAGAGAGAGAGGGGACGGAGGAAGAGGTAGGCACTGTGATGGGGGGCATCTGGCGGGAGAACCGTCCGAGGGTGTATTTCTACACAAACACTGACACACACCTTCCCTGGAAACCCAGTGCCACGTGAGCTGCGCCAGCCCCTCCCCACGCCCCGGCCTGAGCAGGGAGCCGGGAGCGCACGCAGGTGCCGAGGCCCAAGCTCTCCCTCACTGACCCTCAAGAGTGTGGGGCAGCCAGAATGCACTGAAAGCTTCCGAGGCAGGACGAGCACGCAGGCACCTGGCGTCCACACTTAGTAAGTAATCTCTGCCGTCCTCACCTCAATCTGTCCACCTCCCTGACTTTTCAATAAACCACACGTCCCCTAACAGGCTATGGGCGTCACGCTTGGAGATTTCTGGGGAAGACCCCGTCGTCGCCCCGCTCTGCCACCCTCCCCTGTCCCTCGGCCGCTGCGCGGCTGCCCTCTCAGCTGGGCCGCTCCCGCCTCCCTGAAGGCCCTGCCGCACTCTTTCTAGGCCGGCACCCGTCCAGTCTGCCCTGCGCGCAGGCAGGACTCTCTCACAGCCCCCCGAGCTCACAGAGAGGTGAACACGGACTGTTCCTCTCCCGCTGGTGTGTCAGTCAACCTAGAAGGCATGCTCCTCTCTCCCTCCAGGCACCGAGCATGGGAGCGTGATGGGACCGGTCACGGCCGTGTACCTGTGCAGCATCTCGGCTACGCTGGAGAAGCAGCCCAGGGAGAGGAGGACCAGGAGGGCCTTCGACTTCTGGTTGACTTGCGGAGAGCAAAGGTGGTCAACCCACCGCCTGAGGACATCGGCGCACTCTTCCGAGCTCAGGCGGACCTGAGAAAGACGCCCGTGTAAACACGAAGGCATCTGTACTGAGCATGTATGAAAAACCCACCCAGATGGGACCTGCTCCTGGGAGGCGCACGCCAGGCTTTGCTCTGCCAGCACCCTGCCTGGACGCCGCCACTGACCGTGGCCAGGAGCGAGAAGGACCCAGGCCTGAGGGACGCGGGGGCCTGGTGGCGCCCCTGGGCTGCAGTCTGGGCTCGCACCCAGCGGGGAGAGGAGGCAGCTGCTTTCGCGCCATCGCTACCAATGGAACTTGCACCTGCCACACGGAAGCAGTGCGACTGATGCCCATAAGGAACGGGAGGACGAGTGTTAGGAGGAAGTATCTGCAGAGCAGCTCTGCAGCCGCAAACGCGAAATCCTGAGTGAAAAGCTCAGGACGGGAACCCCGACCCCGAATGTGGGGGCCCTGGCTGGGGTCACCTACTTTGGCCAGCCACGCCGCGCGGCTCCACTCGCCGTACGTCTGCAGGTAGCGGCAGGCGTCCGCGGCCTTGTCTATCAGGCAGAGCAGCTGCACGCCCTCTGGAAGACAGGACGGCGGCGGCCCGTGACGCGGCGGCGCTCTCGCAGACGGGCCGCCGCCCGCAGCATCGCCCGGACCGCCTCTGGCCGTGCGCCCGCACCCGCCGGACCCGCTCCTGACTCACTCCTGACTCACAGTTCAACACAACACACTAAGGTCGAGTTCGGCAACAACGTTGCCACTCAAGTAGCCAAGCAGGAAGCACAACACAGTCCCGAAAATAAACAGATAAAGCGTATCTCACTCCCTAGTTTTCATCATTTCAGTTTGCCCAGGTTTTTCCAAATTATGCCTATTTCTTGGCATTTATTAATAGTGCCCCTTTCACTCTTAAAAAAGTGTTCTGGTTTAGAGGATTAAATTACACAGTTACCTTCTAAAGAGCTAGCGATAACCTTCCTGCTCTCCCCAGCACATACAGAAAGGGAAGCAGCACCCCAACTGCCAATGCCAAACCCTCTGCCGGGAGCGGCCGGCCCCCCACGGCGCCGACACGCTCACCACGAAGCGCGCCTCACCTGCCAGCTTGCCGTTGGCGATCATGTTGGTGGCCACCAGCTTAATGGTGCTCTGGGAGGGGCCTGACGAGGTGACAGTGGTGACCAAACAGGCTTTCAGCGAGTCGCAGTAATAGTGCTGGTTATCTGCGCTGGTTTCCAGCAGCAGCTGCACTGCTCTGTCTGTCTGAAAAATAAACAGTTCTTCTCGTTATTGTCCTCCAACGCACAACCTTTTCATTTCATCACTCGGGGCCCTGGAAGTTACAGCTGAAGGGAGACCCCCGTTGTCAGAAATCGCTCACGAGCGCTCTGCTGACCCACAGGAAACCGAAGGGAAGGACCCCGCTGCCCTTGGCCCAGACCTCCAGCCCCGGGCGGGTCTGCAGGGGCTCCAGGGACCGCCCGTGTCAGCGCCGCGCCTGCCGGTTCAGAGCCGCGGGCACAGAACCAGACGGGGCCTCGCTCAGCGTCGCGGAGCCCAGAATGGCAGGCTGGCCAGCCGTGCCACGTACTTCTGCTCTCCCAGAAGACCTGCCGGTTTCATTCTGAGAGAAAACCTGAATTCATACACTGCTGGACAAACATTATGTTGCGTGCGTGCCGGTGTGTGTGTGTGTGTGTGTGAGAGAGAGGAGAGAGAGAGAGAGAGAGAGAGAGAGAGAGAGAGAGATGGGATGCTCTGAGATACTAATCAACCAGCAATTCTGTTAGTTACAAAGGTTGACGTACTTGACCCAAGAGAAGTAGCTGGTCTGTACACTTCCGCGTGTGGTCGTACGTTGTCCGTTTTACTTCCTGCAGATTAACCCTTTCCAGCTGGAATTTCTAGAGTAGGAAAAAAAAAAAAGAAAATTAAGCCTGGGTTATAAGACTTTTGAATTATTTAAATTTTACTATACTTAATGTCATTTTAATAAACATTACTTTGACTTATAAGGTTATTAACCAACTTTGCAGTAATCCAGCAGTTTAGTAAGAATTTGAGAAGAAAAAAGATTCAAGTATGTTAGATCTGCCCCCTTACAGAAGCTGGAACTCGCCTGGAGCTGGATGAAAACCCCTCCATATCCAGAAGTTATGAGGGGGCCACCCACCAAAAACAATGGAATTATCTTCTAGAGGGTGGGCCCCTTGTAGTACAGGGTTCCCCCGCTAGGTGAGGTTCTAGGAACCCATGTGGATCAGGGTGCCAGCTGGCGTTGTTGTGAGAGGCTGAGTTCAGCTTCAGTGAATTTTTTTGAAGACTCTCTCAATGCATGTGCCCATTTCACAATAGCAGTTTTTGAACAACACAGCATGACCTAGGCCCCACCCTCCCTGTTCACTTGATCTTGCCCCAAGCAACTTGTTCTGTTTTGTTTTCCCAGGTGAAAAGAGTCCTCAAAGGGAAACGTTTTGCTGATGTGGAAGAGGTGAAACAAAAAACAGCAGAAACGAGTTCAAAAACTTTGGAGCAGTGGAAAAAGCGTCTCCACGGGCGCACTGCATCGCATGCAGAGCACTTTGAAGGCAACTGGAGTTGAAACGTGCAAGAACACGCACACCATTTTTTATAAGTAAACTCCGGTTTTTGGGGGGGTCCCCCCTCAGACTATAGATTAAAAGGTTTTGAAGCTACCTCCTTATATATAAAATAGGAAATTCAAACCAAGTGAAAGAAATACTTGTTATTTATAGAAAATAATAAAAGAGAATTAAAATAAAGCTAAGTTAAAAACTTTTAGGTAAAGAAGAAAATAAAAAGACTGTTAATCATAAAATGTCAGTGTGCATTACAAAGCTCAGCGAACGTTTACAAACTTTCCGAGTCCTGGGTCAGGTCCTCCTTGTGCAAACGTGCGAAGGGACTCATCTCCCTCACATGGACCTTAACTGAGTGCCCGAGCCCCCGAGTCGGACGCACTCACAGACACAAGGCGACCAGGACCAGGGCTCCGAGGCTGCCGTGTGCGAGGCAGGTACCTGGAAGTAGGCGTTCTCGCAGAGGATGTCGTAGCAAATGTCCAGCGGGTCGTGCACTCTGTCCTGCGGCGCAGCTTCCTTCCCCGCCGGCGCCCGTGCGCTGGGGGACAAGCTGTGCAGGTAGTGCGCAGCCACGGTCCAGAAGTGCAGCTCCGACTCGTCTCCGTACAGCCTGAGGAGGGGAGACCGGGGCTGCCACCACCGCACCGGCTCACACAGCGCTGCTCAGAGGGCCTGAAACGCTGGGGCGCGGCGCTGCTGCTGAGCCGGGGAAAGCGGTAACGTGGCCCCTCCCCCAGCCCTGTTACTGGGGCTCCGACAGCCCAGGGGCCTGGCTATGGGGTGGGGGTGGGGGGGAGCCCTGTGGCCGGAAGCCCCTCCATTCTGTGGCGAGGGCAATGCCGCAGGCTGGCAGCCTGGGCCGTCAGCACACCTCCATTCGGAACCACCGCCCCGCATCAGGGAAGCAGCTCTGGGTAAGCGGCTCCGTGAGGGGTGGGGGCAGCTCGCAGTTTATTCTCTGGGAGCGGAGGGAAACATGTGTTTTAGAAGTGACAACTGTGTGTGCCGTGAGAGTACAGGTTACTGATTCTAAATACAACTTACTGGGACATTGAAGGACATGCCTTTGTAGCTGATATTTTGAAACACACATTTTAAAAAGCTGTCCCTAGGAAGAAATCTTTTCAATTGAGAAGGCATAGGTCTCACATTAATTATAATTTTTTTCTGTTTCTGTTATTACTTTCAAAATTGTCATGTTAAAGGATGAACTGAAATACTTTCCTAAAATCTAAGAGTCTGATCTTGACTAACAAGCCGTAAGAAGAGAAGCGAGTTGACCTGAAACTCCGTCTCTCACACAGGACTCCCCAAACAGTGTTACCTGGACACAAGCAGGCACCTCTGCAGCAGAGTGAATTCCGGGTCCAGCAAGAGGCTCTTTATGTCACTGCGACAAGGCGAGAAAGGCATTTTTAGGTGACCAGCAGCGCAGGGAGACAAATCAGTATGCTCTAGAAACGGAACACTCCACTCGAAGGGCACACTTAGAGCTCACAGGAGAAGTCACTTTGCTGTGCCCCTGACACCACAGCAGCTCCTAGAGCGTGGCGTGTGCGGCCGGTTGGAGAAGCGGTGCCTGCCGGCTACCCCGGGGCTGCGAGGCTCCGGCTGCGGCCGACGGTCTCACCACACTGCATTTCAGACTTTCGAAAATACGGACAGCTGCCTAACTAACCACAGGAACGAGACTGTCACTGCTGAAAAAATGACTCTGCTCATCGTCAGGAACAGTATACACCTTAAAGAAGCTGCATTCAGAATGTACTCCTGAAGTCACCCCTGAGATAAAATATTTAAGGAAGAAAGGGTAGTGTTTTTATAAACTGGTATTTCTAAAATAGCCAAATAGAGAATGTTCATAAATTAGGGGGAAGGGGAAGGCGAGATATTCTTTAAATCTATTCTTTTTCATTTAAACACAAATGTTAACCTTTGTATAGAGAAAACAATCAAGTAATTATTTTGAATCTGACATCAACAAAGCATTCTATTATGGATAACTTACGAAATACTGTTATCACATGTAACAGATCACGTGTAACACAGAACTATGTTATGTTTCACTCAGAACTCCTTTGCAGTGCCTTTCCTGACGTACACTTCCAAACGCTCCGGGCTCAGGGGGCGCACTGGTCCCCTCGCCAGGACCGCGCAGGCCCCGTGTGGGGCGCCCACTCTGGAGGCAGGAGGCCAGCACACGGGGACCGCCTGTGTGTGTCCTTGTGCAGGCGCACAGGGGGTCTGTGGTGGAGGTGGGCTGGGCTGGGAGGGCGCTCACTACCCCCCCCCCCCGCGCCGCTCCTGCCCAGACAGGAGGCCAGGAGGAGGCAGTTGGACCTGCGGGCACTGGCTGACGACAGAGGCTCTGTCCACAGAACTACGAGGTGACCGCTTCCCCGACTTGCAGGTTCTCCAGGGACACACGTCTCTGCGAGAGACGACGGGCTCTCCTTGGGCCATGGGTGTTGTCTAAAGCACAACTTATTTTCATCTTAAACAGCCCGAATTATTGCCTTTTCCTTTCTCATATTATCTTCTAATAAAACATAAATGGAGTGCTTACTTAGACAACGAATTCAACTGCTCTTGCAGGAGATTCTTTATTTCTTCATTTTCTGGATAATCACTGTAGAGGAAAGATTTTGAATGAGTTCATTATCTCTTCACTTACAACCCCTTATTTTTCCAGCAGAAAACAAGCTGTGTTCAGTGTCACCTCTTTGCGGCCCTTGGTGGAAAAGCCAGCTGCAGACCCGAACAGCAACGGTCTACTCGGGAGCCCACCAGCCACCTCCCAGCCACCTCTAACGCCTGCTTCTTTGTTAATTGGCCGTAACAGGAAGTGAGTCGAGAGTCTCTGACTCTCGAGGAACCGGAAACCAGCGGGCTCCCAAAGCCACCAGGCTCCGAGTCACGGTAATGCGTGGAGTTCAGCGGTGACTGCAGGGACCTGTTCCTCCTGCTCCGCCCAGTGCGCCTCCACACCCTGCGGAGATGCCCCGCCGGGCAGACACAGCCTGCGTCAGCTCGTATCCTCCCGCCTGCTGCCCACCTGTGCACTCCGCATGGCGCGGGTTCACAACCACCTGTGGGCTTGCCTAATGGCTGCTAGTGACAGCTTCTGTGACTTTATTTTTGCAATGAGGCAGGCTCTGAGGTTTATGAAACATGCAATACCTCTGAAGCAGGCCCATTCTTGGTGCTTTTAGAAAGATTTAAGCCTGCCCCCAAACTCCTCTCGGCCTCCGCTGGCCCCTGTGCACACTCACCATCGTCCGCCACGCTCAGGCTGCACGCTCAGGCTGCACGCTCAGGCCGCAAGAGGAGCCCGTGGCCGGCCGAGAGCAGCGCGTGTGCCCAGCTGCCCGGCTCACACCCCCACGGGGGCCCCCCCGAGGGCTGGGGATGGGGGGGGCGGACTGGCGCTTCTCTCAGCGCGTCTGCAGTCCCTGCCTCAGCTTGGTTTAACAGTCCAGTCCTTTTAGGTCCTGGAGTGCAGGCCCCTGCTGATGTCCTCCACCCCCAAGGAAATTAAAAAAGGAAAACAGAAATGGAAAAACTTACACATGGGAAATATCCAAAGAATACTGCCCGTCCCACGGCTGGTGCAGCAAGAACGCTTTCAAGGTGAGGGAGGCCCTCGGGACGAGGAGATACGGGCACCACACCGGCTCTAGAGGAAAGGGAAATGTTTACCTTCTCTGAAGCTTCCGCTACAGACGGTTTCCAGAGAAGTCGGCAAAGCACTAAGGAGAGATCTGGTGGCGAGCGAGAGTGTGTGGCCGATGTCATCACCACTAAGACACTGAAGAGGGGTGAGGTTCTCTTCATTCAAAAGGACCAATACATTGTCCTCCCCCTTGTAAAGATCTAGGTGTCCTGTGTGGTAAACACCAACAACCCTGCTTGAACATGAGACTCAGTGCAACAATTCAACAGATCACCAGCACAGCTGACCATTTCAAAGTACCCTGTGATGATGACAATCGCACTCACCAGCACCATCTTACAGCATTCGACATCTCTGCTTTTCTGAGACCATTAAACTCCCACGGCTCATCAGGCCTGAGCGTCTCGAAAGGCATCAGGCCGACTCGACTACCATCGAGCGTCGTCTTAGGTCTCACGTAGAAGGGCCACCCTTGAACAAAAGCGCTATCTTCCCGGGGCCCCCCACACGGAGCAGTTGGCTCACTGAGGACACAACACAGGATCTGCCTGCTTCCCAGCACGCTCCAGGGCACACAGCAGAAGACCGAAGGCTCCGACACCAGACCGCCGGGCTGACTCCCCACGACCACACTCCCTCCGCCAGGCTCCACTCCGCCAGACTCGGGGTCTCAGACCCCGAGGTTCTCTGGGTCCCACCGGCTTGGACA
This sequence comes from Phyllostomus hastatus, assembly GCF_019186645.2. Taxonomy (NCBI): domain Eukaryota; kingdom Metazoa; phylum Chordata; class Mammalia; order Chiroptera; family Phyllostomidae; genus Phyllostomus; species Phyllostomus hastatus. The sequence continues at coordinate 28,131,233 of NW_025334004.1, read as the reverse complement.
GACTCGGCCTCAACCCTGCTCCCGCATCCCCCCGTGGCTTCCTCCCAGGACCCCTTGGACAGGTAATTTACGTGAAATCGCAGAGATCTGCCACACTGCTGCCCAATAGGAGGGCCGCTAGTCCTCTGTGGCTGCTGGGCCCAGGACACATGGCTGGAACATTGAAAGAAATGAACTCTTATTTAATTAATTTTAATTAAAAGCTAATACTTGGATGAAGTTGAAGAATATTTGGAAGAACCTGATATGTGACTACTTTCTCAGTTGTAGATTTTACAAAATCAAGACACAATTCAAGTATTTCTGCTGAAAATTTGTCCCCTGAGTTGAGATACCGCTGAATGAAAATACATGGTGGGGTTTGAGGACTAAAAAATGTAAAATACCACCTTAGTAATTTTTAATACTGATTTTATATTAAAATAGTAAAATTTTGAATATACTGGCTTAAGTAGAATTTTTATTAAAATCGATTTCACCTGTTTCTCTTTGCCTTTTTACTGCGGTACCAGAAAATTTAAACTACGTTCATGGCTCACGTTGTATTTCCATTGGACAGGCCTGCCCTAGAACACTTCACTCTACACAGTTAAGTGTAAATTAAGTCACAGATAAAGTGTTTTACGTGGGCTTTTCAATTTCAAAGTTGGAAAGCCGTCAAGAATATTTCTCCTATTACTTTTTTCACAACCCGGAGTTTTAATACTGAGTCAACAACATCACCTAAAGTGCAGTCCATGTTCAAAAGCCCTCCCTCCGTCACCCGCTGGAATCCTGGGAGCTGCGCCCTCTCCAGACAGCTGGGGTCCAGGCCCGGCTCCGGCCCGCACGGGCTCACGCTGTCCCTCTGGCCTCCTCTGCTCTCGGACGGCCTCCCGCTTTGCTTCCGACCTCCCACGACACTTTCATGTCCGAAGACCCAGCCCACTTAGGATACAGCCGGCGTTCCGAGTTGTGTATGTGGAGCATCGGACTCCGGTTCGACATCCTGGGCAGGACCACCACGCAGGGGATGGCGAGGGGATGGCGGCCCCCACCGCGGCCCACCAGAAGGAAGGAGTGTGTTAGGCGGTCCCCTTCCGGTAACACTAACCCGATCACCCACCTAGGTAAGGGGGACTCGCCAGAGCTCTCTCTAGTCCAGATACTTTTCCTCTCCAGAATTAGTAAGATGCTGGGGAGATGCCGTGGCACTGAATTTCCCAGTCCAAAAATCTTTCTACCCAGTGACCGGACACCCCCTAATGATCCTGGCTCACACCGACTTTTGTAAGAGTCGTCGCCAGCTGGTGGTTTTCTATCATTCCGTCTACATCTAGCAAGTGGCATTCTTCTGTAAACACGAGCTTCCCCTTCTCGCCCACTCCCATTTTTTTACGAACAGTGCCACGCGAAGTGATGACTTGTTCACGCAGCACCGATATCGGTGCCACCGCCCTGCTCTGCGGCGCTCAGACTGCCCGGGTCGCCCCCGCGGGCAGCGCCAGGGAGCACTGGCTGTCCTCACAGATGATGTTCCTAAACTGTCGAAGTTTTGCTAACCTGATAGGTGAGAAAAGGTTTCTTAGTGCAGTTTTAACTTATATTTTTCTTATGAATAAAGTTGAGCGTCATTTCATACGGTTAGGGACCACTTGCCTATCTTTTATTCCCCACTGGGGACAACCTGTTAATGACTCGCAAATACTGTCACCAGGTCATCATTAGTATTTTGCTTTGCTTATAGTTTCTCTGGCTATGAAAGTTTTAAACAACTTTTCCATTGACTCGAATTTACCGTTTCTTTCATACCTAGTTATAGGGGAGGCGTGTACCGGGGGAACGAGACTTACCCCCCTGCCCACCCACCCGTCGGAGCCGCCCTGGAGGGACGAGGGCTCAGTTCACTCAGTGCTCCTCCTGCCTGTCCCTGGAGGTGGCGACCTGGTGACTCCCAGATTCCCAGTCGGCCCCTGTGGCTTCCCAACAGTGGTGGCTGCTGGCTTCAAGTCACAGAATGTTTGGAAAGAGTGAATATCAGGGAACAAAAAATCACCACCACAAATTAAACAGGGACTGGTTCAGGGAGTGGCTCCACCCGTACATGGAAACTCCGAGGAAGCTTCTCAGTCCGTGGACAAACCAAACGACACGGGGCTCTTCGCAGGTGAAAGCGGCACCGCGGAGTGTTCGCGTAGGGCGAGCAAGACAACATCTACGAAGTCTGAGCGAACGGAAGGAAACGTCCTATTTTTAAAAACAAGAGTGCTATTTGCCCAAACCAAAACAGTGTTGACAGCAGCCCATGAACACAAGCTGAAAGTAAACTCGATCACCCCCCATGTCCAAGCGAATTCAGCCCCGTCTCCTCGAGGGCAGAGAGCAGCCACGAAACACCGGCGATGGCGGCACAGCTGGAGGGGCTCCCCTGCAGGCGCTCGCTCCCTTCCCCCTTCCGGAAACCACCGGGGGGAATGTGAGAACGGAAAGGCAGGGCGCACCTCTCTACTTCCCTTAGACGTGGTGTGCCCGGTCTGCCGCAGCCATCGGACCGGCTGATCAGAGACACGCACAGGGAGACACACACAAGGAGACACGCACAGGCCGTAGCTGCCTTGGGACAGTGACGCAGGGAACCAGGAACTGAAGAGCGAGAAGAACGCAGCAGAAAAACTACGCCACCACCTGGGGGCAGCAAACGCCCCGGGGGGCAGGCAGTCCAGGCGTGACAGGACCCTGCTTCGGTGACGGTGCTCACTGGGACTCAGGGGCCGGGGGTGGGGAGGGGGCAGGGGGAGACGGGCGACATCACTGACACTCTGGGCAGGACCCTGCTCACCACCCAGACGGCTCCACACACCGCGAGCTCCTGAGCACCCCGGACCTTCCCACTCCACGCCGCGCCGCGACTTCCCACATGCCCCAAGTGGAAACTGCGAGAGAGGGCGCGGAACCTGGGGCAGGTGAGGAGGGAGGTCTGGGCGGGAACCCGGCTCCAGGAGGCTTCTGTCCGCACGTGCTCACGTGGGAACCGTGTGCTGGGCAGCGGCCCACAGCCGGGGAGGGGTCAGACGGAAAAGTCGCCGACCGTGTGGACGTTGCATGGAAAGTGCACGGAAAGTCATTAAACTGGAATGTTACTACAGAAGTCTCATGCTCTTGGATCCCTTTCTGATGCTGCAAAAAAGAAGGTTAAGAATTTTTATGCCATTTATGCCCCTGGTAACAAGGCAGCAGGCAAGAAGGACTCTCTGAGTCAGAAGCATGGATTCTGATCTTGTATGTGTCTGACCCCTCCCTTGACTGGGGGTGAGGGGCTCGAACATAAATGACGAGGGTGTGGAGGGACGGGACTACCTAAGCTGTCCTAAAAAAAAAGAAACAGATTTGAACCATCAATCATTTGTGATGTTCTCCCTTGCTATAAAGGAGAACTGAAGAAATACGTTCAATGTGATGTATCGGTGCCTCTGACCTAACGTGACTTTACTTTTATCCCTGGCCCCAGTGAGTCCAAATTACATTTCTAATTCCCCTCAACAGACATTATTCTATCAAACACATTTCTCCAGGACAAAATAAGCGCATACCTGGAGGTAAATACACGGACATGTTTTTCCTACTCCATCTTTACACCACCACCGGTTTTTATTCTTTAACATTTATCGAATGCTGTTCCGAGTTTTGAGTTCAATTTGTACACTGTACGCACAACTTTATTGACCTTTTCCCATTACTACTTAAATTTTTTCCCCTTTCTGGCTAAGGCTGTCCCAATAGTGGTCAATTAAAAATTATTATCATTTTAATATGAGGAAAACTTTAAAAGAAAAATGCAATCTAGAGTCTGGCTGCAGGGTAGAGGTCCCAGTGCGGTGTTATTAAACTGTTACTGAATAGGGTTAATGGTGGGCTCTAATTTTGTAGTCCGTTAACTCAAGAATGAGCTACCTCGGCTTTGGAGGTTTTTAGAATCAAATGTTAAATTAAAGGTCAAAGATTGTATTCTCGCACTTCCTCACCTAGAACCAGTAACTAGGTTAACAGACAGATCATCCTGGAAGTTACCTCAGCTTCCTTATCACATGAGGCTGCACGCAACACTCAGCGTCCGGCTTCCCCGGTGGCACCACGGCTGCGCGGTAGGGAGTGCCCAGACACCGGGGCAGGGGTGGCGGCGACAGAGACAAGGCACACCTGACAGGAGGGAGCCCGGCCGACATCAGGCAGCAGCCTGCAGGTGCCTCAGGCAGGAACACCTCGCTGAGAGCAGGTTTCCAAAACGCCCCCGTCTCTGAACGCACCCACGATCGGCTCTACAAAGGTGCAGACGACCCCCGGAGCTGACCGTCCATGCTGCAGCGCAGGCCATGACTAAACGAGTCTCTTACAGGTTCTTTTACGGACCAGACAACCTGGGTGCGCGCCCAAGGCATGCTGGGAGACTGCTCGGTGCAGGGTGTCCCCTGCTTCCCCCAGGGAGGGTCAGAATGCGCCTCTTTCCGAAGGTATCTTGCAAGCACAGACACTGAATCCCATCAGACAAGAGCTGCCTTTGAACCTATAGAGTGACGGCTACATTCAATCTTGTCACTCTTTGCTTAAAGTCACACATGAGATTATTTTCACTAAAACACTTTACCTTCTGGTAAACAACAACCTTAAATAGATAATAAAGGCTAAGATAGGACAGTCACCTGATTCTGTTCTGACTGGCCATTTAACAAGTCATGAGACAGGCACCAAAACTCACACTCCCCAGAACGCTCCCCAGAGCGACTCTCAGCGACAGACGGCTGCACACGGTGTAAGGCTCATTACTAAACAGCCAGCGGCACCTTGTTCCCAGATCCGTGTCCCCCGATGAGCTCTAAATTCTGAGTCAGCCATCTTTATGAATGTAAACGTCTCTGATCTTTTGCAAAAGCACGCAGAAAGGGTCAGAGAAAGGGCACTTGCCAAGATGGAGCTGGGCGTGACTGGCCCCTGCAGCTGCAGGAGCCCAGCACCTCGGCAGCAAGGACACCCAGGCCCTCGGGGCTGAGAAAGCCAGGACTGAAGGGACAGAAGCTGCTCTCTCCCCAGGAAGGAGCACCTCGTGCACGATAAGGACAGGCTCCGAAGCGCCTGCGTCCGATGCCCATACCCGTCAGCTCCTGCTCGTCCATTCTGAAGCACGCGGACTTCATGGACATCTCCAGGACTCGGATGCACCCGTCGTCCGAGGCCAAGATCACTTTATCGGACGTACACCAGTCCACGTCCAGTATCCGGAAGGTCACATTCCTCCCACTTCTTAAACTGCTCACCATCTGCACCTTCAAGGGTGAGCGTGGTTGTCAGATTCAGAAAGAAGAGGAAGACATGCATCCTCCCGGGTTGTAGTCAAAGAGGGACAGTGCCCATGGCAAAGGCCCAGAGATGGTAGTAACGTTTAAAAACACGTACTGAGCTGTCACGCTTAGAACAAAGACACTATAAGAAAACTTCAGCAGGACAAAGCCGCTGTAAGTCGGGCAGCGCCCCCCCACTCCCCACCCAGTTCCCCCGGTGAAGCGGAAGGGGGCAGCCTCACCCGCAGCGAGCACGCGGGCACCGGCCTACCTCCTTCGTGTCCCACACTTCAGCTCCGTCGCTGTACATCGCTATCAGTTTCTGGTTCCCTTTGCCGGGAGCGAAACGGATCTTCCTCACCCAGCTGCGGTGCGTAGGAATGCCCCTGGGGACGGACAGACAGGAACCGGAGCAGCGGCGTGAGGCAGAGCAAGCTCTCGTCACCAGGACCCACGTGCCACGTCTCTTTCCACTCCCATTCCCGACAGGCTCCGGTGAAGGGGGAACCGCTGCGCCCCCTGGGACGGGGCCGCGTCGGACACAGGCTCCGCCCTTTCACAGCGGCTGGGGCACGTCCCAGCACCTCTGTCTGTGTGGCGCACGTGCAGGTATGAGTGATCCAGGGCTCGGACTGAGGCCCAGGCCCTTGCTCTCGAGCTCAGTGACAAGAGACGCACGTTAAGAGGTTACTTTTTAAAACACCAAATAACAAGGCTGCTTCCTTAACTCATACCTGGATACTCTGCCTTTCAAGTCCCAAAAATTTAGGTTTCCATCCGTATCTCCAAGAACTAGCATATCACCTTTCCAAGCGATGCAGGTAATACTACCCATACTTCCCTGGAAAAGAACAACAACAAACACACATAAATTTCACTATTTATAACCTGTCATAGCAGAGCAATACTTGTACTTAATGACTGTGAGAAAATCATAAAGGTATTTTAAATAAAACTTAACTTTAAATGGTTTTGCTTCACTATGAATGCAATCAAGCACTAACACACTCTGGACACTACGACAGCCGCCTGGCACGTCAGTCTCAACTACGGAGAAACGGGGGATTCCAGCCTAACAGACGTTAAGTTCTCTGAACAAGATTTATCAGAACAGATGTCTTTTCAGAAAGAAATGCCTTAAAGACAAGTGAGAGATACAAAGAGAGAGAGAGAGAGGGAAAGAAAGCCTTTACCAAGGAGCTCCTGTCTCCAGCTTATCTCCCGCTGCAGAATAGGATAAGCACACCTATTCCAGGGGCTGTTCTGTGACAGCTGTGCAGCTCTTCCTACTGAAACTGAGGGTCCAGAGCTGCAGCGACACCTTCTGGAATAACGGAGGCGAAGGGACCCTATGCCTCTGCATGAGACACCGCACACTCTGAACGCACGGAAAGCTCTGCAAAGAGGTGACCTATGGAAACGCAAAGCTAGGGCCACGGCGCTGTGGCGTGAACTCAAGGTGGGCGGAGAGGGGCCCGCGGCTGAAACGGACACGCACAGGCTGCACGACAGAGGCTGAGGAGCCTGGGCTCGAACCCGAACTTGACCACTTAATTTGTTGTGTGACTTGGGGCACGTTTACTTCATCTTTCTGCGTCCTGGATTTTATCATCAACAAAGCAGGGTAAGCTCATGAAACCTGAGGGGCTCCCATTAGCATTACTAAAATTATACAGGTAAAGGCCTTAACACAATGCCTATCACACAGTACAGAGTCAATACACGTTAGCTATTAAATAGTATTATTGCTCAATTACTTCTCTACTTATTAAAAAATCTTATTCTTGCATTTACAGAATGGTATAAAAATCCCATTTTGTTCTCACGGCAGCCGCAGGAAGGTGCGGGCTAGCTCCAGGGCTGCCAAGCGGACCGTTAACACACCGGCACACACCCCCCCGCACACACACCAGCACACACACCCCGGCACACACCCCCGCACACACACCCTGGCACACACCCTGGCACACACACACCGGCACACACACCCCCGCACACACACCGGACACTGCGGGAACCCTAATCGCGGTCACGGAGCACAAGAAACACTAGGCTAAAACTGAGTATTTTAACAGATTCAGTAACAAAAAGAATGTTAAATAAATAGAATTCTGTATACTATGACGCAACACTCCAAAATCTTATTTCTGTTCTTCTGACCATATTAACACAGAACAGATGTCTTTTCAGAAAGAAATACCTTAAAGACAAGTAAGAGATATAAAAAGAGAGAATGTTTAATTAAGAATTTGCCTTTAAATATATTAAGAATTTGCCTTTAAATATACTAGTCTTGAACACTTCCACATTTTATTTTTTTTAAGATTTTATTTATTTATTTTTAGAGAGCAGCGAAGGGAGAAAGAGAGGGAGAGAAACATCAATGTGGGCTTGCCGCTCACGCGCCCCCTACTGGGGACCTGGCCCACAACCCAGGCATGTGCCCCGACTGGGAATCAAACCGGCGACTCGTTAGCAGGCTGGCACTCAATCCACTGAGCCACACCAGCCAGGGCCACATCTTATAAACTTACTTTCAAATTTCTAAAAAAATCATAATATTAAAGTTTAAATTTACCCAGAAATCAGTGCTATCTATCAGCTTAGAATGACAAATGCTATGTGGCTCCAAGGAACCACAGTCATTAATGCAAGATTAAAACCCAACAGAAGAACACCATTAGCTGACACTGACGTGTTGCTCACATGTAAACTAGGGTGTTTGAAATATCAGAACTAGGGCTGGTGCAGAGCAGAGACAGTCACGTTTGCCCACTGTTCCGGTTTCCTGAGTAAAGGCCGCCAACTGGAGACTCTCCATGGGGACATAATGTAAACTATACCACGCCTTCCTCTCCTTTCCACAGTTTTATATACTGTAGATAGATTTACATACTGTGTAGCTATACTATAACTAACTGTGTAAGTCATGAGGTCAGAATCCGAAGGGAAAGTGTCAACTCCAAACAAATGGTCAATAGTTTACACTGGAGAGGAAGATAACATAAATAATGGATTAAAAATAAGCAAACAGAACCACTGGCTAAATTCTACATTATAATTCCTAGAACATATGTTAACAACGGGAAATGAAAATAACAATCCACAACCAACGTCTCTCGTATTACTCAGTAGACGCTCAAGCCTCTGTTTCTCTGAAACGACCTACTCTAGAACGCGCACTAACTTCACCGGAGCTGCCTCCTTATCCTCGCTGGGCTGCGCTGGTCACTGTCTGCGGACGAGGGCTTCGGCTGCGGAATAAGAGGACCGGGCAGGCGGCACAGACTCGCTGACCCTGACGCCAGACCTCCACGAAGAGGGGGAGACCCTGAAAAGCTCCACGGCACAACTATCATCCTGCAAGACGCCCTCGCAAAAAGGAAAACTCGTGTCAATGTCCAAAAATGTTAAACTCTTTGGGAGGTAAAGGAGGGGACTGGCCCCTCACAAGGCACTGGACTGTGTCTCCACTCCTGTCTGCAGGGTGAAGCGACGAGAACAGGGACCGAGCTGTTCCGGGCGGCACTGGAGGAGCCCGACGGGCCCGCTGGGTTCCGAAGGGGCGGCTCTGCGCGCGAGAAGGGAAGCTGACTTCCCCAGGGGCAGCTCCGCCGCGCTGCCACTCCGTCCGCACGCTTCAGCAGAGCCTTCCTGTCCACGTGCTGGCAGGTTAGGTTCTTTCCCGAGACTAACGATCACCACGGACGTCAGTCTTCCACACCCGCATTATTCATTTTCAGCCTTTCAAACCAGCAAGGGTTTCGGCAACGCTAGTGATGGCTCACAACGGACGACGTCTCTCTCGGGCAGGACTTGTCCCACACGGCCGTGGAAAGGGAGGTGCAGCGCGAGGAGCGCGTTCGCGGGCTCGCTTCTGTTTTCAGGGGTGAAGGCCGTGCGCACCCCTCCCGCTCTCCCGCACCTGTCAGGAGGGTGGGGGGCCGCCTCGGGAGGCCCCGTGCACTGCCCTGCCGTGTCCCCTGGTAGTCGCCGCCCACAGCGCACAGGCGGCCTGCGAACCGGCAGCTCGCTGTGCAGATGGCGGAGAGCGACTTCTAAAACTAGGTCCTGAAGGACAGCGCAGCTTGCTCTGCACTCCGTCTTGACCCGCGCCCCCGGATGCAGCCAGCTGCAGGGTGGTGAGGACACCGGGACAGTCCCGTGGAGAGGGCCCCGTGAGGAGGGCCTGAGGTCAGCGTTCAAGTGCACCGGCCACGCACGTGAGCACCGTAGCGGTGGACCCCCGCCCCCGGCCCGGCCAACATCCTGACTCAACCTCATGGGACCCCCGGCCTCCTGTGAAACATGGGGGCCGGCACGCGACGGAAACGTGCCATTTTTGATGGCAATTTAAAATACATACATATCTCCTAAGAAACCATCTCCTGCCTCCACTTCACCACTATGGCAACATTAGTTAACAAAAATTTTCTTAATCTATCCACTAAAAACAGCCTGCGAGGTACACGCTGACACAAACTGGTCACTGCGAAACCTGAGGCAGAGGGTTCCACGAGGCCACGAGGAGGATGAACATGAATCGGTGAACGTCAATGACACTACCACACCCACGACCTGATCACTATCATCCACAGGTGACTCCAGACTGTAAACCAGACCCTTCAGAACCAAAACCATTCCCGATGCCTGGAATGGGGAGGGGACAGATCCCGAGTCTCAGAGACACCCGAGTTTAAAGCCGCCATGTCACCAAGCTGGGGGGAGGGGGCTCGGTTTTCCCATAGAGAAAAGGCAGAAAGTTCCTCGTGGGTCACCATGGGGATAAAAGGGCGTAGCACACGGTCAGTGCTCAGTGGAAGCGGCTGCAGTGCTGCAGCAGCGGCGTGGAGCACGCTCCACCAGTGACGCGACCTCGTCAAACACCAAGGCCTGCCTGTCCACAGCAGACTTTCCTGACGCAGCTCTCCAGCTCCAGCGCGGCTTCACTGGAAACGGAGCCGACACCGCCTCTGACAAGAACCCTAGCGGACAGGCGACCCGGGGCAGACTCACGTCGGGCGGGATCCGGGCGCTGTCCCGCACGGAGGTGCCCTCCACGGTGAAGTGGTACACCTGGCCGTCGACGTCGGTGAACACGAAGTGCTCGCGCGCGGAGATGTTCTGGCTGAGCTCCGCTTTACTCTCCGCTTCCTGCAGCAAGCTTCGGGGCGGAAACAAGACAGAAATACCTCGTTTCCCTAGAACGACACCCACAGTCAACTCACCCAAAATACAGAGGCATTACCGGGAGGTCCCAAACCATAGAAAACAGGGCTGAAGCGAGCAAGAGGAAGACACCAGTCACGGCCAAACCACCCAGGGGCGCACGCCCGCCCTGCCCCGCCCGGGGGACCCCGGTGCTCAGGCTCCACTAGCTCTCTGCTCTCCTCGGCGGAAGGGAGGCCCCGCCTTCGCCGCCGCTCTCCCGGATGACGGCTTTTGTTTGTAAAATTGGTGCGGGTGGGGACAGTACGTAAATTTAGAATTCCCAATATATTTTCTTTGGTGTACGTAAGTGACAGTATGCTCTCTCTGTACGTTCAACGTTACGTCTCTTTGAACTTCAGAAGCTCCGGTTTATGAAACAGAGCGATCATTTCACTAATGGCTGTCACTGTATAAGTCAGTGGTTTTCAACCTTTTTTATCTCATGGCACACAGGAACTAGTGACTAAAATTGTGCAGCACATCAAAAAATATATGACATTTTTTGCCGATGTGTCAAAAGAAATAGGTACGGTGTTGGTTCATTCACCCCATAGGGGGGCTGGTGTGTTGGCTGCTGTCACTGCTTTCTCTGACGGTCTGAAGGAGAAGAGTCCCCGACTACAGCCAGGCGTCACACGCTTCACAAACCCCTGTGGCCCACCGGCTGGAGACCGCGGGCATGAGTGCTGGCCGCGCTGAGCGACTCGACAGTCAGACGAGCTCTGCAGTAATCCGGGTGTGCACGAACACACCACGGCATGTTCAAAACCAGAGTGCCACCTGCTTCCAGGGACGCCTTCGGTGACGCCTTCGGTGACACCACCTGGGCAGTGCCCGTGAGGCGGCAGGAGAGGGCGCACCGCACCTGATCACGGACGACTCGGCGATGCTCAGCTCCGCGTCCGAGACCACGGTCTGGCGGGCCATGGCCTCGCGGGTGGCCAGCTGCTTCTTTCGCAGGCTCTTCAGGTTGTGAGACGGCGACCACTCCTGTGAGGCGAAGACAGACACACCTAGAGTGCCCCGTCTCCTTCGGCCTAGAGCCCTTCTAGAACGTCCAGGCATACTTGCCATTGCTCAGCTTCACTTACTATTAACACACGTGAACTTACCATTTGTTCTTAGAATTTATGTTCATGGAAAAGCTGAATGAATACATTTCAGTTAGAGCTTAAGGTAGAAGAGTTTCATGGCAAATTTCCAAAAAGTCTAACGTTCTGGTACTTTATTGTTTTTACAAAATGAAAATAACACATTCGGTGATGGCATCTCCTATCCCTCCCCCCACCCGCCAGGGCACAGGGCGAGACGATCACGTTCTGCTGTCCCTGCCACTGTCACCCGCAGGTCCACCTCCAACCTCTCACTTCATCTATCGATCCCTTTACACGCCCACCGGCTTCCGTGCAGGTAATCTACCACGCTCTCGGGCGTGTGCATTCTTACCGTGCCCTTACTTTACACGCACGTGTTGGTAACTTTCACAAACGGCACTGTGTGGTCTGTTGCATCTGTTTCGGGCTCTCTTTGCTCCGCACAGTGTGTCTAAGTCCCATCCCCTCTTTCTGCGCGCGACGTCACAGTCCACACGTGCGTGCGCCCACCAATTTCCTGTCTGCCCTCTCAGCGAGGGACGCCCAGATCGCCTCCAAACTCCCCTCACGACAAAGGACACTGCAGCCGGCACCCTGACGGAAGTCCCCTCCCGGCCAGGGGCTGAAGTGAAGGCTGCAGCACAGCAGGGGCCATGTTTGCCCAGGAGCTGTCCGGACGGCCTCCCTGGCCCACCCGCCTGCCGGCAGTGCACGAGGGTTCCTACGGCCCACGCGACCCCCACATCTGATGCTATCTGGCTGGCCCTCCAACTCCTGTTAGTCTAAAAGACGCATCATGCTTATTTCACATCGCACACCTCTACAGACTGATGAGCTGGACATATCTCCATCTGCTGGTTGGCCTGTCAGGTTTCCCTGGCATCCACTAACTGATCACATACGTGGCCCATCTGGGTTCCTGTCTTTCCACGATTCACGTGCAGGGGTTCCCACAGTGCCAGTCCCCTAGAGGGGTCAGTCAGTCCCCTGTCCGTCTTGGGTACGGGGAAATTTCTATCTCCAACTTCTCTTGCATATTCAACTTTGACATTGGTGTCCATCGTTGGAAAGAAAGTACCAATCTTGACCTAATTAAACATTAATTTCTTTTTTTGCCTTTTGGGTTGATTTTCTGATATCCTTTCCTGCCCCTACAACACAAATATTCTTCTACATTTGATTACATAAGTTTATAGCTTTATTTTTTTACATTTAGGTCTTTAATCCTGTGGAGCCCACCTCTGAATGCATTATGTAGAGATCCAGTATTTTTCTCTGTATGGCAAGAGCTTTCCCAATACTATCTCACACAACAGTCCTCCCCACCCCACCCCTCGGATACATGTGCTCCTTCACTGTGTATTAAGAACCTAAATATTCAGGGGTCTGTTAACGAGCTCTTCATGACACTGATTCACTTCCTGTTCTTGGGTCAATACAACATTGTTTTCATTTCTCTGCTTTTGTCGATTGTACTACTCAGGCAGAACGGACCCAACCCCCATCTCCCACTTTACTCTTCTTTTTTTCCAAGGTTGACTTAGCTATTATGACCTTTAGTCTTAAATAAACGTTTTAGAGTATGTTTATCACATTCCTCAAAACATCTAAATAACTGGAATTGCACTCCTGCAGTATTAGCTTAACACATCCAAGAATAAGAGTTATCTCCATCTATTTAGATCATCTTCTCTGAACACACATTTTCAGTAAGAAAATACAAGGCAGTAGTGATTTCAATTCAAGGTAAAGAAACATGTTCACTACATATACATACAACTAAACTGTTTACTTTTTAAATTGTAACTTACCAAAGCAGTGATTACAGGGAAGTTTTTGGACATTTCTCTGAGAATGGTACAAGTCCTAACATCCCACAACTCCAGGGGTTTATCTTTGAACACGACTGCCAAATACTGCCTAGAATAAACAAAATGACTAAATAAGCCCCTTTGTGCAAAATTTCCACCATACGTAGTGCAAGTAAAAAGTTCAGCAAGTCAAATGCCTCAGGGGACACACTGTGAACAAAGACAATTTGAACCATCCTGCAGCAGCCCTCGGGACCAACAGTCCTAAGAAGGCAAAGCTCTCAGACGACCTTGGAGAGCCATCCAGCCACACGCAGGCGAGAAGCCCAGCCCGGAAGGATCGGAAACGGCGTGAGTTCGCATCCCAGTGCCACAAATTACAGTTCCCTCCCCAGGCTGTCTTCCCATTCGGGACAGGAGAATTACCACCGCCTACCTCGATGGGTCGCATGCAGGGGAGGGTAAAAGTGAAGTGAAAAATTATGTAAACTCTCCACCACGCTGATGTTAAGAACATGTGACCGCAGGAAGATCCTGGTACTCAGTGGATCAAAGGACCTTGGTCCTCCTGCTCAGGACCAAGTCTGCCACTCAATAATTACTGGCCTCAGTCAAACCATGTGACCTTTTCAAATTTCATGCTATCGATCTTTAAAATGGTGGTAAAACCTATCTTACCCACCTCACTGGATGCTGTAAGGAGAAAATAAAAGGGACGGTGCACATGAAAGAATTGTGTAAGTCATGATGGATTACCCGAATGCAATGCTACATATTTATTATAACTGATATAAAGGCATCTAAAAGCTTGTGTGTAAATAACCAATGTCAGACAGAATCTGGTACATGCTATAAAGATTCATTACAGGAGATTTATTTTGAAAACAGGAAAATGGCATTCTAGGCAGTTACAAATATGACAAATGGCAAAAGACAGGAAAGGACACAGGGTGTTTGGTGGGCGGGGCGGGGGGGGGGCACACACCATCTGAAATGCCGAGTGAGAGCAACCAGCGTGAGAACGAGGATTGAAATGAGAATTCTGGATCACTTCACAGAAGATCTAGAACACCCTGAGATGCCAGGCTAGGGTGTGCAGAAATTAGTTCTGCAGAGAACAGGGGAGCTCTGAAGGTTTTACAGCAGGGGGATAATGTGATCAGCTGTTTCAGATTTATTAATTTAGCAGGCAAGACTGACTGGAATAGAAAAGACCAGAGTCCAAAAAGTTTGAGCAATTCTCAATTTTTTTAGTCTCAGGGCTCCTTTGCATTTAAAAAAAATCATTGTGGACCTCCTGCAAAGAATTTTGTTTATGTGGATTATAACAACTGATATTTTGCATATTAGAAATTAAGCCTAATAAATGAAAACTACATTATTTCATTTAAAATAAAAAAAAACCTAGCAAGATGGTCTATTTAAACATAAGCCACATGGATAACTTTATTAATATAAATAATTTAAATACTGCAATTAGAAAGAGAGATGGTCAGAACAAATAGAAAAATAAGCCCCAATTATATGCTGCCTACAAGAAATTAACTTTAAATAAAAACATACAGGTAAGTTACAAGTAAAAGGCTGGAAAAGATACACTATGTAAACACTAAGCTACAGAAAGCTCGAGTGGCTATACTTAACAGACAAACCAGACCGACTTCTGAACAAAGAATGTTACCAAAAACAAAGAGGTAATGATCATTTCATAATGATCAATAAATCAACTAATCAAAAGGATATAGCAGGACTAAATATTATGTACCTAATAACAGAGCTTTAAAATACCCAAAGAACTTGAGATCTTCAAAAGAGAAATAAATCCACAAAGTTTGAAATTGCAACACTCATTTATCTTTTAGTAACAGATAGGGAAGCAGATAGAAAATCTGTAAAGAGAACTATAAACCACAGCGAACCAGCATTTACAGAATATTCTAATCAACAACAGGAGAATACGCACCCTTTTCAAGTGCACACGGAACATTTATTAAGATACACCACACATTCTGGGCCACGTAACAATGACATGGAATTTAAAAGGACTGACGTAATATAAAATATACTCTTGGATGCTCACAGGAACTAGAAAGTAAGAGGAAAATATCTGGAAAACCTCCTAATATGTTGAACTTAAACAATGTATCTATAAGATTCTATGGAAATTTAAAAGTATTATATAGTAAATTAAAACTCACCATATCAAAAAACGTAAGGTACAGGAAAAATAGTGCTTACTACAGCATTAAATTCTCATATTAAAGCTTTCTTTAAAGAAAGACCTTAATTCAACCACCTAAGGTTCCACCTTAAGAAAAACAAGAATGCATTAAATCCAAGGTAAGCAAAAGGAAACAAAAGATAAGCACTGCAGTCAATGAAACAGGAAATAGAAAATCACAGAAAAAAGAAACCAAAGGGGTTTCTTTGAAAAGGTGGATAAAATTGATCAACACAATTTATTGATAACAGGAATGAAAATGATATCGGTCAGATTACAGACATTAAAAGAATAAGAGAATATTATGAACAAGTTTATATCTATAAATTCAACAACTTGAATGAAGGGAACAGATTACTTGAAAGACACCAACTACTAAGCTCACTGAAAAAATTTTATAGTTAAATTATATTCAATTTACTTCATAAATAATAGAGCTCTTCAGGGTATATCTAACCTAAAGAGCTGAATATCCATGAAAGAAACTGAATTGATACTTAAAAACTTTTGCACAAAGGAAATTCTAGGACCAGATGGGTTCCCTGGTGAATTTCCTAATTAAGAAAGAAATGATTGTCAATTTTACACAAATTCGTGCAGGAAAAAGAAGATGAACAAATACTTCACAATGCATTTCAAGGTCAATAATCCCTCATTCTAAAACCAGGCAAGAATATTACACAAAGCTAGACCAATATCCTTCATGAACACATATGCAAAAATCTATAATAAAATATTTAGCAAATCAAATCCAGTAGTACATCGTGTCCAAGTGGAGTTTATCCCAGGAGTATATAGGTGGTTTATCATTTGAAAAAAAAATCAATCAATGAATTCACCATATCACCTGACTTAAAGAATAAAACAAAAACACCATACGATGATGACCATAAATGCATAAAAGAATCTGCCAAAATTCACCGGTCTGAATGGCTGTCATAAACAAACCAACAAACAAAAGTGCCGGTGAGGTTGTGGAGAAAGGGAACCCTAGTGCACTGTTGGGAATGCAGACTGGTGCAGCCCCTGTGGAAAATAGTATGGAATTTTCTCAGAAAACTAAAAACTAAAACTTGCTTTCTGCCCCAACAATTCTACTGCTGGGACTATACCCTAAGAGTCCTGAAACACCAAAAGAACTTCTGCACCCCGATGTTCACAGCAGCACAATTTACAATGGCCAAGTGCTGGAAGCAACCTAGGTGCCCATCAGTAAATGAGTGGGTCAAAAAACTGTGGTACATTTCCAGGATGGAATTCTATGCAGCAGAAAGAAAGGAGGAGCTCCTGCCCTTTGTGACGGCACGGATGGAACTAGAGAGCACTGTGCTAAGTGAAACATGCCCAGCAGTAGAAGACAAATACCATATGATTTCACCTGCAAGTAGAAACTAACCAACAAAACGAACAAGTGAGCAAAATAAAACCAGAGACATTGAAATAAAGAACAAACGGACAGTAACCAGAGGGGAAGGGGATAACGGGGGGAAAAGGGGAAGGGTCATCAAGGAACATGTATAAAGGACACAGGGACAAAGCCAAAGGTGGATCGGATCCGGATGGGAAGTAGGGGTGGGTGGGGTGGAGAGAGTGATGGGAGAAATGGAGACAACTGTACTTGAACAACAACAAAAATGAATAAATAAGATTTTGCAGAAAGAAAAAGAATCGGCCAAAATTCAATGTCTATTCAAGGACACAAAATTTCAGTAAACTAAAAATAGAAAATTTCCTTAATCTAATAAAGGGCATCTACAAAAAACCCTATAGTTAACATTACGTTTCATGTTGAAAGACTAAATGTTTTCTCCATAAGGTCCAGGAACAGAGCAAAGGTAGCAGCTCTCATCGCTCCTGCCCCACGCTGCACTGCAGGGCCTAGTCAGCGTGGGAAAGCAAGGGGAAAAAGGCCTACTGGAGCTCCCTCAAAAAGACACAGAAGTATCTTCACTGGCAAGCAACACAACTGGAAAATTTTCTACATAGAAAATTCTAAGGAATCAATAAAAATGCCACTAGAATTAAGTTTAGCACACTCGCAAGTAATTATTATCAATAAATTAATTATTTCAGTATACAAGTAATGAATAATTGAAAATTGAAGTTAAGAAAGAAAAATACCGTTTATAATAGCATTATAGAAAAAAATCAACAAATGATTTTGTAAAACCTATACACTGAAAACTACAAAGGATTTTTGAAAGAAATTAAAGAAGACCTAAGTAGACAGATACACCGTTTTCATGAACCACAAAACTGAGGATGTCAGTTCTTCCCAACAGCAACCTACAGACTCAACGTAACCCCACAGGGAGCTTTCCTGGCTGAACTGATAAACTGTATTTCCTATGGAAATGCAAGGATCCTAGAAAAAGTAATTTTGGAAACTATTTTAGAGAGCTTACTACATCTTTCTTTGATCTTCTGATTGGTTTTCATTTAGTCTTTATTTTTAATAATCCTGTCTTACATGTATATTCCCTTGGAACAAAACCTCAGAAACTTTCTGCACTTATAATCAGCATTAATTATAAATCAATAAAACAAATGCTTTCACTTTATAAACCCATCCTAGGTGGAAGAATCTGAGAATTTCATCATTTAACAAATAGCATTTTCTTAGTGGGTGACAGGATTTATGTCAATAAGCTACAGAACAGAACAGGATTACTGGTTTTACCAATCTAATGAGATAAGATCCATACAAAAGTGGCCTCATCTTTGTAGAAGTGGAGGATTAAAAGAGATAGGAACTTAATTTTATGATCAAATTCTCTTCTTTTTAAAAAAAAGACTTCATTTATTTTTAGAGAAAGGGGAAGGGAGGGAGAAAGAGAGGGAGAGGCAGCATCAACCAGCTGCCCCTCGCGCGTCCCCAACTGGGGGACCCGGCCCACAGCCCAGGTGTGTGCCCTGACCGCGAATCAAACCAGAGAACTTCCGCTTTTCAGGATAAGGCTCAATCAAGTGAGCCACACCGGTCAGGGCAAATTATTTTCTTTGACATGGCTGCAAATCACTATTTGTTAACATTGAGAAATCCTATATGGACTTTAGCATATTCTCACTTTCTTACAGATGAATAAAGAAATCCAGAGATCCCACTGTGATAACACCACAGATTTTTTTTAGGTTGACACTTACTTCAGATGAGATACTTTAATCATTTCGATGGGTGATTCATCGTTGCCTCGTTCACCTCGAAAAGCAATGCTCCTCCCTTCAATTGCAAACATTAAAGGAAACGTGAAAAAAACAGCACGCAGATCACGTAAGAAACAAGAAGCTACACCAACGTGGTTGGATCAGTGCCAGCTCTTCATTCCCCCATTCATTCTTGCTGGCTTCTGTTTCTAATAACCAAACCTCAGAAAGTATTCTCAAAAGTATCACAAGTTAAAGAACAATAATATATTACTTATATTCAAGTATCTACTTGTTATCTACGGTACTTGCCGTCACACAGAGCCCACTGCTGTCACTCACCACACTCCACGTCCCCTCCCGCCTCGCTCTGCTAGTCCGCCGCCCTCCGTAAGATACACAGCTATAAAGCCTGCAGTCTATGAATTCCCGTCACACTTTAAAAAGTCAGTAACCATTACTTAGACATTTGTGCCTCCAAAATGGACTGTAAAAGACAGATTTATCTAAGAGTCCTGAGCTTCAGCTGATAAAAAAAAAAAATGAACAGGGTTTTTTTTGTTTGGTTCTTTTTGTGACTGACTCTAGAGGGCAGCATCTCATCCCTGGGCTGCCCTGCAACCAGACAGGCCGGTGTGCGGGCATATCCGGGTTCTGGGACAGAGGTCACGTCCAGTGGAACTAGGGCAACCCTGGTCTGTAAAGGTGGAACCGATTCCTAGAGGTTTAATAACATACTTCGATAAGCATGGTAGCTGTTCTTAATTATGTCTTGTAGATACATATTGAGAATATAAAGAAGCAATAATATATTTGATTTATCACACACACACACACACCTTATTGGTTAAAACCATCTACATATACTCATATTGCTACACCATTTTAAAGAAACCATAATTTTGTAAAAAAAAAATTTCATTTGAAGTTAATGCATGTGCTATGACATAATTTGAGCTCTTTGCCTTATTCTATTTTCAAGTTTTTCATTTCAAAACTCTTTGGGTTGTCAGTTTTTAACAATTCTGAGCAAGTTACTTTACTGGAAGTTTCCTACTGTAACATCTTTACACTGCCAAGTTAACTTTCCCTATTCAGTCACCCAGAGACTGTCAAGGTTTTAAATTTGAGCACTTAAAAAATAACCCTTACCTGTAAGTTTCTTAAGGGTTCCCTACAAAGTCAGTATCTTGAAACAGAATCTCCTAAAGTTGAACCACGAAGAGTTACTTTAAAACCGTACTTCAGGTACCCACAACAATGCACATGGGCGAAGACCTGCTACCGTGTTTACTTAGGAACCTGGCTGCCTAGGCCGATGGTGCTCCACTCACCACACACTCCTGTCAGCACATTTGCATACAAACGAGGATGAGCCTTTCCCAGGACAGCTAATGCACAACAAGACGTAAGCACAGAAACACAGAGCACAAGAACAAACCCTCCAAGGTGAAAGTAGGACGTATTTACAAGTGACAACGTCTCTGATCAATGCGACAGACTATCTGAACCCTTCGATCACCCAAACACACGCACCTGTTGGGAGGTCGACCAGCTGGAGTTCGTTCCTCACCAATCCCACGTTGTTCGGTGTTGAGGTGGCGAAAGACAGGAAGCCAGTCAAGCTTGTCCATTCGATGCCCCTACAGGGAGAAATTAAACGAAGATGAGCACCTTTTCAGTTTGAAGAATGTATTTGAACACTGAGTTTTCCCTAAGACCTAAATACACCAGTTACTTAAGTCATACTAACATGACCTTTTATTTGAGACTACATTGCCACACATTTCCAACATACATGAACTAGACTACTTGTAGTTTATCTCCAACTTTACCTCCAAACAATGACAAGACAGTTTAGTTATCAGTATTCACAGCAGCATCAAACAACTTAAAATCTGGCGAAGGGGAGGGTGGCATCATAGTAGTTTCTGAGAATTCCACTGCTTACAACCAAGTGGTATAGAAATATTCAAAGCAGACTTCTTCAAGTTGAGTACACTTAGGAATTTCATCAAACTTTATCAAAATTCTTAGTTAGGAAGCAGAAATTCCTGAAGAAAACAATACAAACTGGGCCGTGAGATTGGAAGTGGCCCAGAGTTCAAACGGTATCTCGATGAGAGAAAAGCACAAGAGAAAAGTCTCAAAGGAAGAGACCAATGACAAGACGGTGCCCTATCACCCCAGTGCCCGGGGGTCCCTGCATGGGAGCGGTGGGAGGTGAGCCCACGGTTCTCCCACTGACGTAACTGAAGAGCGGTCCCCACCATGGCTTGTGGAGAAGGGGAGAGGAAGGCACGGAGGACCAGGGGGCCGTCGGCATCATGAGGGCAAGTGAGCAGCACTGCACTGCCAGCCTGCACCCCTCACAAGTGACAGAGGCTGGCTGGGAGGGAAACCTAAGCCTCTAATCCACGTGTAGCTGCTCGTCAGCGTTGATGGGACAGCTATTGGCAAGTGTCTGTGGCTGCTTTCACGATACAACGGCAGAGTTGAACAGCTGGCACAGACATGTTATGGCCTGCAAAGTGTGAAGTATTTACTCTCTAGTCCTTTACAGAAAATGTTTTCTAACCCCTGATCTAGTTCATCTACTTCTCCAATCTGAATGCAACTGCTCGATTCAGCTTCAAATACTGTTCTGAACGTGTCTCTCGTCTGCCGAGAAGGTACAGTGGCTTCCTGCGTCACGCCCAAACTCCTCTGTGCGACCTTCGAGGCCTCAGGGCCACCTGCCTCTTCCCACCTGACCAACTTCCCTCCCAATCAGCTGAACCCCGTCTGCTATGTTACCCACAGTAGCTTTCCCTGCTGACCCTTGCGTATCCACCGGTGTGTCTTTTCTCAAAGCGGCAAAGGCAACCCCAAGCAAACTGAAAATAGTATTTGCAATAGCAGAGAACTGCCGTAGTTATCAAGGGTTATAATTCTTTAAATGTAAAACTGTCGAAACACTCAGATAAGGCTGCTTAAAACTGAGTGCCTTGAGAACCCGCAAGCCTGCAACGACCTCTCTCTGCCCTCTCCAGTTACTACCGGAGGGCAAGGCCCGGCTCCTGCGGGTCTCCCTTCTCGCTTCCTCGTCTGCCGTGCAAGGACAACGCTGAGTGACTGCGGACGGCCTGTCACGGCGCAGGCACTGCATGCAGTGGCGATTCTCATCATTACCATGACTGCTCTCTGTCCGCCTCTAACTCGTTCCTTCATGAGACCTCCCCATTTGCTAAACTCAAGCCACACCTACAGGGAACACAACACAGTTTGGCTCATTATTCCCTGGAAAAGTCCCGGGGTTTCTGGTTCTCTTTCCCCCTAACATGTAACTCATGGAGTTTCCTACTCAGAGTGAACAAAAGGACTGAAGAATCATGTTAGACTTACTCTGCGCTTTCTACAAACCCGAGAGTTTCAATCAGGCATTAAGAAACCTTAAGACCACAGCCCCGACTGGTGTGGCTCGGTTGGGTGGGCGTCGTCCTGCAAAGCAGAAGGTCGCTGGTTCAGTTCCCAGTCAGGGACATGCTTGGGTTGCAGGTTCAGGTGCGCATGAGAGGAAACCAATTTCAAGAAAACAATACAAAAGTATGTTTCTCTCCCTCTCTTACCCCCCTTTCTCTCTCTCTAAAAATAGATAAAATCTTTAAAAAAATGAAAAAGAAACCTTAGCACCACAGAAATCTTAGGACACGCCGCCCCCAGCCCTGCGGCCGGCGCGCGAGCTGCGCACTGCCCCCTGCACACTGCTCCCGTGTGGCGGTGAAGCCGCTGTCTCCCGACCCTAACAATTCTGGCCCCCCTTCTCAACCCTTTCTTTTAGAGACACGCCCGTGGGCACCCAGCAATGCCAGTGACTGCGCTAGGGGCACTGGGGACACAGCTGCGGATGAGACGAAAGTAATCGCCGTCCTCCTGGAGTTCACGATCTAGGGGAAAAGATTATACAAGTGCATCTGTATCACCTACTACAAAAGAGCACGGTGCAGAGTTCAACGGGAGCTTCCGAGATAAGAGTGCATGAGAAAGCCCCCGTGAAGTCTTATCTCCGGGGCCAGGCGAGGCTCCCAAGAGAAGCACTACAGCTGGCTCCAAAGGGCAAACGGGGTTTTGCCTGAGAGCCTGAGCAGCTAAGGGAGCGGTGGGACGGGCTGGGAACCCGACGGCCGGACAGACGGACAGTGCTCCCGGAGAAGGGGGGCGGACAGACCGACGGTGCTCCCGGAGAAGGGGGGCGGACAGACGGACGGTGCTCCCGGAGAAGGGGGGCGGACAGACCGACGGTGCTCCCAGAGAAGGGGGGCGGACAGACCGATGGTGCTCCCAGAGAAGGGGGGGCGGACAGACGGACAGTGCTCCCAGAGAAGGGGGGCGGGCAGACGGACGGTGCTCCTGGAGAAGGGAGGCGCTGTGTCGAGTCTCCGCAGGCGCGTGACAGGCACCAGCGGGTTCTGTCGGGTTAGAGAAACGACGTTTGAGAAAAGCCTAGCATTCTCTCCTAGGTTTACTAGGGCCACACGCAGTCCAGAAGTGCCTTTCCCACTGTCCATAAGATGTCCCGGCATCCAGAACGTAGCAGAGCAGGGGGTGGCTGCTTATCTGCTTCTCTGCATCCCAGCTCCAAGAGCAGGTCGTCCTGAGCGGGTCCCAGCAGCAGCTGGAACGTCTGTCAGAGGCCTCCCGATTAACCCAAGAAACAAAGATCAGGGTGGACTTCAAAGTAGATTCGATAAGGAGGGGATTATCTCTCCAAAGAAAGAAGGAAAACTCTTGTCAAACACAGCTAAGCACCACAGTGCTCTAAGGATTAGAAAACTGTTGTTTAGGTTTAAACAATGCACTGAGCTCTACAAAAAAACTCAGAAGAACAGCAGCTCATTTTCTGACTCAATCTAGATTTGTTCTGCAGGATTTCTAACTATTGAACAACTGCCACCTTACCAGTGGGTATCTGGGGGTCTGACTCGTACAGGTTCCCAAGCTGGGCCTACCGGCCTCCCCTGGGCATGCTCAGTGCTGGGGGGTTGGGGGGCACACACTTCCTGAAAGGCCTTGAAGTTCTAGGGTTGCGTAAAACTAACTTCTGCAAATTTATGGACAGACAAAATAGAGATCATTTTCTTTCCACAAATCACTCCATTTACTCAAAGCAATACCGAGACAATCAATGTTCTCATACCATACAAACTACTTTTCTAATAATTTCCAGTATTTAAAATAGTATTGGGTTATAGTATTAAATCTAGTCTACTGGACGCAGACACCAACTAACAATCTAAGAAAACCTACACGTATCACTCTACTTCATCTGCTTCTAGGTATCTTCCAACAGGCTACAAGAGGTAAAGACGTCTGTATGCAGGTATGCAGAAGCAGCTCGGTTCTTACTCGTAAAGCATAAATGGTTAAAACATGATGGTTTCAAAAACCCACAGCAGATGCAGCCGTTTGCAGCCGGCAGTCCCTGACCATGTGCATGCATAAAATTCCAGTATTTAAAATTAAGTGGTTTTTAAACAACACATTTAGTACGAGGCAGGAAAACAACTTTCTGAAAGTTGGCCTTTAATGTGCATGCGAGTATCTAGAAGGTACTGGGTTTACTGCTAATGAGCTCAGCAGTTTTTATAACACATCTGTGAAATTTCACAATGACTTTTAATTATGTCACAACTGCATTAATTGAAATACAAAGACAGCAGGATTTTAGCATCTTCTTAGGTACCATCTCTGAATATAAAAGGTAAATTATCCTCAAAAATGGCAATTAAGAGGGAAGATTCATATCAAAAAGGGAGCACATTTGTATGATCACTCACACCAGCCTGTCTCAGGAGTGGTCCCTCAGAGTTACTTGGTTTCCTAGGTAACAATTTACAGAGACATCCAGTGTTACTCAATAACAAACACCATCACAACACGTGTGAGTCACCTGTTCAGTGACACCTGTGACCTAAGTGAGTCAGGGTAAGAAATCTTACTTTAAGAAATTTAAGATTTGACTTTGGGTGGTGGGAACACAATGTAACGTTCAGATCATGTATCACAGAATTGTACACTTTAAACCTACATGATCCTAATAACCAATGGCACCCCAATTTAAAAAAACAAACGAATGAATAACTCACTGATAAACTAGATCCTAAGTCTTTATTGAAAATTTCAGCGTTCAGAAAAAAATGTAAATGCGCTTGACTTTCCAAAAGCATGTATGCATGGCTAACATGAATCCAGTTCAGTCAGATGTGTATCTTATTGTCAAAGTGTTTCCTACTAACCCACGTGCATCTGCCGTAAGTACAAGAACTCCATTCTAAAGCCTAACAGGCCTGGACGGAGTCCCATCAACTTTTCAGATTAGTCCACCCTGCTCAGCTTCTCCTCCGCTAAACTGGCAACAGTCACTCATGGCACCCCCTGCAGCCCCCTGCGCGGAGCTGCAGCGGAGTCGACGCGATGATGCGTGCGAAGTGTAAGTACTTGGCACGACCCTGAGGACGAGGGCCGACTCAGCGGAGAGTTCCGACTGGCTGGTGTCGGCCAGAAGGGCAAACACCACACAACAATGGCCAGGGCTCGGGGAAACGGCAGGAGAAGAAACGGCAGGCCGGAGAGAGAGGGGGAGAGGCGGCACCAGCAGCGGTAGTGGCAGCAGCAGCGGCAGCAGCAGGGCTGCTGACAGAGAAGTTAAAACGAGCCGGCTGCGCCGCCGTGCCTCAGAAGCCCACGGCTTTGGAGAACGCTCCTCCACGTCCACGCGATCAGGGAGACACTGCCACTGCGGGGCACAGCGCTGGGAGGGGATGGGCGGTGACCCAGGCTGCATGCACGACGACGCACCGCAAAGCACGAGGCCAGGTAACTCCTCCGAGACTCCCACCCCAATCAGGAGCTGTGGTACTTAGGGGGTCAACCCCTGCCCGTTCAGACCATGCATTTACTCAAGGGGGAGGTGGTCTGTAAGGGTTTGCTAAGAATTCTAACATACACATGGGGCCTGTCCTTATATAATGTACAGACGAGAAAACGGCCTATCATCGAAAATACTGGCCATTTAATAACTTTACATTCCACATGTGTAACTTCACGGTCCATCCCTGCTCGGGCACAAAACGGAAAGAGCCACACAGTCAGCAACACGAGGCCCCCAGGAAGACACGAACGCACTTGACAGTGGGGAGGAGGAGGCGCTCCTCCGTCGCCCTAGCCCTCCCTCGCCCGCGTCTGCACATTCCTAACACAGATCACATCTGAAAACGGAAAAATGGATGCTGGACAGCTTTGGCCCTTTCCTGATGGTGCTTAAACAAAGAAATAAATGAGATTAATTATTAAAATGACTGTATTCAACTTTGATAAGCAGTCCTACTGAGGGATCTTTACGGAAATGAAAAACAAACTAAATAAACCTGAACGAGGAAACACAATGATTTCCAGTAAGAAAACAGCCTGAATCTTCGGAGAAACCAATTAAGATGCAGCAATAAAAGCGAGGGGAAAATTCTCCACTGCATAATGCCCTGTACGAAAAGCAGACAATCAGTGCTCATCCTCGATTAGCACAGCCATTAGTCGGACGTGAATGTTTATTATTCTGTTTTCAGTAGAATAATCAGCACCGTGGAGTATTCAGTGCAGGAAGGCCTGTGCAAACGCCTTCCTGGCACCGCGTGGGTTTGCGACGCTGAGGTCAGTGACACGGTGACATACTCACTTGACTTCACACGAGTGGACGCTGAGCTCCTTGTGCAGCAGCCCGCTGGCCAGGTGGTACACCAGGACGGAGCCGTTGCTCGTGCCTAGAAAAACGGCGTAAGAGTGTGTGTTGGCGGGAGTTCCAGGTCGTCCCCACACAAGTCTGTTCTCGAGATTGTAATCATTTTACAACATTTGTCTCTTACAAAAGAGACCAAAGCTGTGTGATAAAAAAGACCAAATTCTCTGTCTTCCCTTTTACCAAAAATGGGCCTGATCTCATGTGCTCTGCAATGGTATGTACGTCAAAGGAGAGATTTTCACAGAAAAACTTCAAAACCTAACTCAACACACACAATTTTAAGAAGCACTTTCCTAAGCTTTTTCACACAGGGGAGTTTACACTTTTTGAAATCTGGAATGTTGACTGTAACTAGTCTTCAAAAGGGACTCCTAGCAGAACTCATTGACCAGATTTTTCTGTTTTTTTTTTTTCTTTTCTTTACAAAGACTGTGGTTTGGTTTTGTCTGTTATATTAAATAAATCACAAGGAGACGGTAAAGTATGATGGTTAGCTGGATTTTGCAGTCAAAGAAGCCTGAGTCCAAGCCCTGGTTCTGCCTTTAAACCCTGACTTGACCAGGCCGAATCTGTGGTCCCTACCCTTTAGACATGGCTGTAACAGAAAACGTGTCTGTTGGAGAGGAAACGAGAACACAGACTCTTAGTACAGCATCTGGCACAAAGTATGTGATTATTACTATTTCAGTTATTACTGTAATCATGGCTTATAGTTATTATTTTGCCTAACACTTCTGATCTCAGGTAGTGTGTCTAAACTTTAATTAGAAGGGATATGGCCATACTTGAGAAAGTAATGTTTCAAACCTTAAACTGTTGTGTAACTTAAGCAAGAAAAGTGACCAGTATAACACATTGAACAATCACTTTCTCACTGCACATGACGTAAAGTGATTAATGAGTTCATACAAAGCAATAAATGTAGAAATAACAATAAAATATAATGATAATAATAATGGAAGTAAAAATGGTAGGCAAATTTCTATTTTAGCTTACATGTTGAATAGGGCTTCAGAAATACTTTGTAAAACTGGTCTAGAGAAAACACAGTATTACACTTGTCTCCATTGATCATCTATGTCACAATAATACTTTCTAGAACTGAGACAGTATCTAAAGAATTACTGAAACTCTTCGGCTAACCGATCTTCTTCATAATCAAACAATTTCTACACTCTGCAGTTTCTGCTGGCGCTGAGCCTACGATCTAACATAACACTCCAGGGGGACCCCAAGGAGAAGCAGTTCCGCGGATGGACTCTGCTCCTCTTCCCTAGTGACTCTGCAGACGTGTGTTTTGTCTCACTAGGTTGTACTTGGTTATTATACTAAATATAATAAATGGCTCGGTATTCATGATATAGCAGTACAGTACAGCTTATTCTACAATAGAAATATCAGACCCTGACTTAGTTCTTATTATCTAGCTAGCCCAAGAAATAATTTTCTCCAAGAAACTGGCAGAGTCCTAACAGACAAATTAAGTACATTGACCTTGTACAGATATTATACATTGACAAATCCTAATTACAATCTCCTTAAGAGGTTTAACATGAATCAGTAGATTCTATAGCAAAAATTAAACATTTATTTGATTTATATAAATCTTAGTCTATATGTACACTTGGACTATCAAGTGTTAAAATTCAAATCACCTTCAGAAGATAGTAATGAAACAATGGGGAAAAGAATATTGCTGTATAGTATCGTTCAAATGAGTCGTGGGTGCCCACAGGTGTGCCACTGAGCTGACACACTAGTGTAACTCAAGACACTCCAACAACAAACTAAGCGTGGTCGTGTTTTCATTTTAGAAAAACGATATCACAAGTCACATGTTTACGGACCTTTGGGAGGAAGCCGGAAGCCAACAAATAGCATCTTTTAAAAAATGTTGACAATTTCAAGCAATATACAGTTTTTTGAAATTTTTGAGAAATGTGTTTTAACCTTATATATAATAGCAAATTAAATTTTTTTCTACAAAGGAAATTAGGTTACTCATATTATTATAATATTAATGTGACGCCAAGTTAAACCCCAGACTAATGTTTCTATCTACAACATAAAAATATGTCATTTCAACCTACGAGGCAAATTTCAGTTGATAGAGACCCTAGACACCTTAAACGATTTCTGACACACAATTTTAGCAAATGACCACTGCTGTTACTGAACTACCGACTATGACTGTGTCATCAGTTAACAAGAACCCAGTGCAAAGTAGCAGGCGCAGAAAGAGCCCGGGCAGCCCAAGAAAGACGAGGAGTCCAGTTCAGCACCACACAAGGACTGTCCCCCCGACGTTTCAGACAAGGACCGTGGCGTCAGGGTCTCCACTGTTCAGCCTCGGTGGGCGAATTATCATTGTGATTAAAAATAAATAAACGAAAAGATGGGTGGACTCAAAGGACAGAAGAAAAAGGAAGACTACTTTAAGGTGGGTATTACATGACTGAACATGGCCTCTTCCTCTTTATTCTCAAAGATAAAAGGCATTGTCTAGCAACTAGCAAAGCTACAAGTCTTACAAAATGTAGGACACGCCTGAAGAGTCTTTTGAAAGCCAGGCGCGACACTCACCGACAGCGAGCAGGGGCTGGTACATCCGGATGTTCTTTGTGGTCAGCGGCGGGCACATGCGCACCGTGAACTGCGGTGCGGGCAGTCCCGACAGCAGCCCCGTGAGCAGGAACTTGAGGTGCACTTCCTGCAGGAGGGAGCCCTGGGGGTGCTCTTCCCCGGCAATGGCGCTCTGCCCTGATTGGTAAGCAAAAACACCAATATACTGATTATAATGTATGCTGATCTTTAAAATCTAAAAAGCTTTTAGGTGGAAATCCTTTCCAGGCCTGCAAAAGCATTTCAGGTCAAGCAGGTGTAACTCTGTGGGGCCGCAGCTACACAGTGGCTCTGTCCTTGGCTGTGGGGCTTACAGGCATTGTCTGACATCTCAGAAGTCAGATTACTCCAGAATAGTGCTCTCCAGAACTGCTACCCTTTGTCTTCTGAGACACACTGTTTCAGCCAAGTCCCTGGTATGAAAGCACCAAAGGCAGACCAAGAGGACTTGGGTTAATGGGCAGTGCCCATGGAGTGGGACGTTGCAGCACTTTCTAAAATGTTACTTTCATTCATTCATCCATTCATTCATTCACTGAGAGGGGAAGGGAAGGAGAAAGAGAGGAAGAGAAAGATGGATGGGTGGTTGCCTCTTCCGCACCCCCTACTGCGAACGTGGCCCACAACCCAGGCATGCGTCCTGACTGCCAATCGAACCAGTGACCCTTTGGTTCACAGGCTGGCACTCAGTCCACTGAGCCACAGCAGTCAGAGCATGATGCCATACTTTCAATCGGTGCACTCTGTCAGGTGCACACAGAATTGGCCATC
Organism: Phyllostomus hastatus; assembly: GCF_019186645.2. NCBI lineage: Eukaryota > Metazoa > Chordata > Mammalia > Chiroptera > Phyllostomidae > Phyllostomus > Phyllostomus hastatus. The sequence continues at coordinate 28,101,273 of NW_025334004.1, read as the reverse complement.
ACAAACAACAGGTTCAAGAACTCATTTAAATTTCTAATAAGAAATCTTACTGTGTCCATAAAATTATAAAATTTAAGGTTTATAATTAAATGTGTTATACGCAAATACGTAAAATTATATATCATATACAACCTGTAACTGTTGAGAGTTAAGTATTAAATGGCATAACTTTCAGATACAACATTCATACTTAGGTTATCGAGTCTCAAACTAAAAAGATGACTCCAGTAAAAACCAATGTAACAAAATGTAAACATGAAAAGTACAACAAAATCAACACCATTTACTAATAAGGGCATACAATTTTTCTTCCTATAAATCACTACTGACTACTGGGACTGCATAGTCAAAAACACATAATAAAGTATATGTGAGTGTATATAGTGTATATGCATACAAAGATACAAAGGGAAAAATATAAATAGTTACTAGAGTGGGTGATGGGACTCTGACTATAATCTTTTGAGGCTATAAAGTTATTTTAAAATCCATTAAGATATACAGAAAAAAAGGGTCATCTATTTAATGCAAATAAAATGATCCCTCGGGATCAATCCTACAATTAATATCAATCTTCGGTTACAAAAGATGGGGTCTGAAGGAATGGGAGGTTCAACAGGTAGGTACACGTTTACCAACCCTCAGTGTCCCAGAGTTGACTCCTGAGAACTGCCGTATTTTGTTCAAGCATCTTCCGTAGAGGCAATTCACAAGTAGGGCAGGTTAGGCCTTAATAAGCAGCAGCCTTCGCCCAATGAATACTGTTATAAATAAGGACTCTTATTTAACTGAATTGCTTTCAACTATCACTAAGTACATAGTGAATTTCAAATTAAAAGTTTAATTAAAAGTTTTAATTAAAATGTTTTCAAGTGACAAAGCTCTATTTGTATAACACTTTTAAGTCAACTACATTGTCAAGAACTGTTTTACAATGTAATTTAGCCCTGGCTGGTGTAGCTCAGTGGACTGAGCATTGGCCTGTGAACCAAAAGGTCACTGGTTCAGTGCCTGGTCAGGGCACATGCCTGGACTGCAGGCCAGCTCACTGGCTGGGGGCGTGCCGATCAATGTTTCGATTGGTGTTTCTCTCGCATATCGATACTTGTCTCCCTTTCTCCCTCCCTTGTCCTCTCTCTAAAAATAAATTTAAAATATGTTTTAAAAAATGTAATTTATTTTACTTAGACACCTAAAAAGCATAAAATTTCAACATTTCATATTACTGATTAGTTCTGTGCTTGTGTGTGTTTGTAATTCTTTTCAATTTAATATTTTTATCAAGTGCAGACAAGGTCAATTAACTCAGAAAATTGTGTTACTTATAAGGTGCATTTTGCAGAACAAGTATGTGTCTAAACTGCATTATATGGACTTATGTCTGGAAGGCAAAGAGAAAGAATTTTAAATGTAAAAGTTAGTGTCACTGAGCAAAAGGATTTTACACCTCACAGGGATCATGGGAAAACCACGGCCTGGCAAGGTCAGGTCTTGCCTCAGCTCCCAGGGGGGCAGCCAGGACTGGAGGCCACGGCCAAGGGCAGGCTCCAGACGTGGGTGAACGGGTTCACATTCTGGCTCTTCCATTTACTGGTTGTGTGATTTGGACAAGTACTTTTTAAATCTCTCTGGGTCTCGGTTCCCACAGAGATAAAGTGGAAATAACAGTATGATATATCTTGCAGGATTGTTTGAGGTAATATGCAGAGCATTTAGCTCAGCACTTAACATAGTAATAAGCACTCAATAAACGCCATCTCTGATTAAAGAGATTAATATCTTTCTTATGCATCATCTATCAACCCTTTAAATGAAACAACTTACTAAATAATATCAATTTTAAATTGCCTTATGGAAGAACAAATAATGATTCAGAACAATCCTTTATAAACCACAGCCACAATTTCAAAAGAATTAGAGAAAAAAATTGCTTGGCATATTTACAATTTCTAGTTGTATAATATTAGAAACTGCAAATCTTCATTATTCCTTTAATATATACTGGCCCTGTAATAATTAAGTCAGTTGGCAGCAATATTTTGACTGCAAATCAGTATCTGTTGAAAGGAAGAATTGCCAGCATGTAAACAAGACAATGCATAATGTGTGTCAACAAGTGAAAACGGTTCTTCCTACCGCCGCTCAGTGACTGTACCATTCCTTCAGGAAGTGCTTACCGCGTACCTAGAGTGTCCAAGGCTCTGTGCTGTCTACACTTTAGCTTTCTCAAGTATCAACTCTGACTTTGTAACAGTTGCAAATCGGTGACTCTACCGACTTTGCCCTCCGACGAGAACACCTAGCGTGCAGGCCGGAGAAAACGCGACGGCTTACCGATCATGTTATCCAGGGACAGGTCCGGGAGTCTCTTCTGCAGCGCTCCTCCCGGGATCCCGCAGAAGGACACGGGCGAGTACAGCGGCGACACCCCGGAGCTGCTGCGAAGGCACAAGTCCATGGTGCTTACGTGTTAAAATCCGCGTCACACGAGAGTAGCTGACCAACTACTGACTGCAGCTCATGGCACGCTGCTCCCTCGCCCACAGGTGGGACCCTCACCCACAGGTGGGACCCTCACCCACAGGTGGGACCCTCACCCACAGGTGGGACCCTCGCCCACGGGTGGGACAGCTCCGGCAGCCTTACACAGCCCTCTAACAACTGACGCCTTCACTGTCACGCAGAAACGATCCCCCTGCCCGACGCACCTGCTCCGTGAGCCCCGATGACACACGGCGGACCTCAGCTCCCAGATCATGACCCTTCCGTCGCTCACCACCAGGGCGGCCTTGTTCTCATTGACGGGGCAGCACACCATGCTGAAGGGACGCACGGTCTTCGTCACCCTGATGGCGTCGCACTGGCTCCGTAAATCGTAGGTGAGCTCCTGGACAGGGTCTGGGTCTTAACATAGCATCGTTTTCTTCTCAGTGTTGGAAAGCAACCCCGTCAGCACCACTGGTATTCCCTTCACTTTAAATAAAACCTCCCCTGAAAAGGTTATCATTCCTTCGGCAACGGAAAATTTGCCAAGAATGGCTTCCCTTTCCACAGTTATTACTAACTTCTTCAGAATATAATTACCTCAGTGATTGTCTACACCAAGTTCAATTTCCAAAATAACTATTGAATGTAATCAAGACAGTCTGTTTTTTTAACATTTCTAAAATGAATGCTTCAAGTAGCGATGCATGATTAAGTAATGAACAGCACGGTTTACAGTGGTCTACAGTAAGCCCGAAAATACACGTGCTTTACAAAAGATGTGAAAGTCACTTTCAACTCCACCAATACATTTGATTTCACAAAACACTGTTTCTGTTCTCCAGGGTGAGACCGACACTGACGACAGAGCGACCCGGAGACTCATTCACCGAGGTCACTCTCCAGTGGAAACCCCTAACGCAGAGGGAGAGTCCAGCAGGAGTAATAATGAATGCACATATAAGGCCGGGCTTGCACTGCAGAAAATTGACAAAAGGTATAGCACCTACTCAGCCCCTGGAAACAATCAAGAAGGAATTACAACATATTACTTCCTTTGCTGTATATAAGAGGGGCACTACTGTAACACCAAGAGATTATTCCTGGGCTTGTGTGTGTGCGTGTTTTTAATGCCCCATATTACAACCATATTCTACTTTCTCAGGGCCTGGATTATCACGGACTCTATGATTTGGCTGGTGTTTGCTTTATAAGATAATTCTGAAGAAAATATAATTAGCATTTTTGTGAGACATAAACTCACCTAATTCCTCATTGGAAGTGCTGAAAACACTATTATAAGATCTCCGAACACGCAAAGTTATACACCCGTTCTCATGCAGGCAGAACAGACCGTCACGCTGGAAGCAGGGTATTACCTTCAAAAAGATGATCCATTTATTTTTAAAAACACAATAGATTGAAGAGTATATACGGTGAAACTCATAAGCTCTTATTCAGAGAATATGAGCAAAACAGACAAAACAAAAAAACACAAAAATATATCACATAATACCCAAGTTTTAAAACTAAATAAACATTTAAAAAATCCATTTATAATAAAAAAAATTGTCTTTATCCATGTAACTTAAGTAGTTTGGTATATATATCCAGATCAGTCAGAAGAATTTCTAGGGTAAATTAAACCAAACAAGAGTGTGAAAAAAAATACATATATACATAAAATAACATTGTTAATTTTTAAATAAATAAAAAAGAGAAAGTCAAACTAAGGACTTCTGCATGATTATAGCTTTCTCTCTATAACATTCATAATTAACTGCTGGGATGGCACGTATAAATTGCCGATACCTGCAGAAACGGAATTCCTGTTCGTTCTATTGCAATCACACCCACTGTCTGATTCACCTCAAGGTCAAGGATTAAAATCTCTCGAGGATAGAGCAACAACATGTGATTCCTTTTGGAAGGCAGGTACGCCAACTGAAGGCAATCATTGAGCGTTATGAATTCAGCACTGGAAAAAAGCAAACATTTACTTTAGGTATTGAGAAGTGAGACAAAGATTTTCTTCATATCAGAAAAAGCTAATAAAGACTTGAGTTTTATACCTCCCACATAGAAACAGTCCGTGAGAATGTGTAACTGTCTATGAACTGAGCAACAAGGGCTACTGTTTAAAACTCGGGCCTCTTCTACACGCCCGAACCTAAAGTACGACAATCAAATCATATAGGTTGAGTGAGATGGTGTTTCTGAATTTCTGAGAAATTTAAAGTAAAATAGTAAGAGACGATGGATAGGATAAAATGAACGACAAGTCTATGATACACTAGACATTCATAAGATAGTAATTTTGCCCTTATTTTGCAACTAGAGATGCTACACAGATTGCTGACATCAGGCCTCCGGGTTAACCCCCCGCGTCCAGGGTGCGTGGGGCCCCGGATGGGGAACCACGGGGCCACCTGGGTGGCACTGCGGCAGGCACCTCCCCCACCCGCCTTCGTTTCCCTCTAGGCTGTCCGAACCGCTTTCGGAACAAAGGGGGGTACTTTGCTCATTTACTGTAGTATTTTCTTCTGCGTAAATAAAATGTATAAAACCATATGAGGACTGAAAAAGACTATGGGAGAGTAAAATCTGAGCAAGATTAAAGAATTTTCTGAATCACCCAGCTACAATGTCCCCTGCAGCGCTGGCCCTTACCCGTATGAGAAACATCTTTACGTGCATAAGGAAAATACCCCTATTTTACAGGTAGAGGGACTGTACAGCACTGAAGTCAGGGAAAGGTACGTATTTAAAATGAAAATCTAGATTCTGTCCTCAAGTTCTGAATATATCCAGTAGCCGCAATATTAGAATGTCATCTCATATTTTCAAAAGTAAAAATCCAAAATCAAAATTTTTAATCTGCAGAAGTCAGTGGCGGGGTGGGGGGGGGGGGTCCTTGGCACAGTCAGTGGACACGAAGGAGCCGTGTAAATGCTGTGTTTCCCTCCACGGGAGGCGGCAAAAGGGCAGTTTCCCTCTTAGAAATTCAAAAGCAGAGATGAGAAAGGGTGAGAAGAAGGAGAAAATCAACCTTAGCACACGTTCAGAACTGATTTTTTCCCCAAGAACACACGATCAGCAGTCGAACGTCGTCAGTGTTACACTCGGACTTACCTCGGTTTCTCCTGAGTGATCAAGACTCTGACTTTATTGAGAGCCTTTTTCGCGCCCGTGGCCGCGGCCAGCTTGCTGTGGGCTGGGCTCGAGTGCGGGCTGGAGATGTAGACCTTCTTCCCCGGGCCCGAGGGGGGCTTGGACGGGGAGAAGTCTGAGATGAACACGATGCCCTCGCTGGTGAGCACTGCGTGGAGAGAAGCAAACCGCTAATTAAGTTTAATCAGGTTTAGCAGTTTCTTCCAATACAATTTTGACAGCAAGGTAATGATGATTTTAAGGATAATATCAAACTGGCGGTGTTAGGCGGTAGTGACATAATGGGAATGTTCTCCAAACTGAAGCGAAACAGGTGGTCCATTGTAATTCATCAGAGGCCTTCAAGCTCAGCATTCTAAATTAATGTTTAATATTACAGAGATGCCAGAAGGGTACTGGCAGGAAGAACAAATGTTTGCTCTTCCAAATAATTCAGTGCACGGACTTCCACGAAAAAAACCTTCCCTCGTTATGTCCCATAACTTCAAAATCTAAATACTTCACCGAATATAAAGTTCACAGAAGAAAAACAATCCCATACATACATAAGCTCTGCATATCACACTTAGCTAAGTTCAAATATTGGATTTGACGATATGAATTTTTTATGACTATCAAGAGCCACTCAGTCCAAACACACTTCCAGTTCCCTCCCGAGCACCCACTCGGGCCCTCGGACGCTCAGGGTCTGCTCGCTCGCTCTCCCCCTGCCACACGCCAGCGCTCCCACGGCCGCCTGCTGCCACACCACCTGCCCGCTGTCCCCCGCGCCCGTTCCCCCGTCTCTCCACCCTGCTGTACCTCCCTCAGGCCCCTGACGACGCCCTCCTGCTCTAGAACTCACTGCTCACTGAGCTCCGAGCAGGGTCTGACTCCCCGTCACGGGAAGGCACAGGGGACGAGGGCGGGGATCCCTGTCCCGTTTCATGGGTCCAGGCTGGGCCCCCGGACACGCCTGACGTACAGCAGTAACAGTTCAAGAAGCATCTGCTGGATGACTGAACAAAGGTGTTTTCTGAACAACGCAGCCGTAAAAATGCCTGTGTAAAGGCAACACGAGCTTTCGAGGAGCGGCTCAGCAGAGCAGCGGCGGGAACGACCTCTGCGGGACAAGCCCCCTCGGCCCGTCTGCTCCTCACGCACATCTGGCTGCGGCGCCCAGACCACGCGGCACGGGTTAGGGCGTCTTCTTTTAAAAAGGAAAAACTGAATCTGGCCAGATTGAATGAAACCCTTAACTGAGGGTGTCTGAATGTTCCAGAAAGCCAAATTTAATTAAGTCTGAGCTAGAATAGCACAGCAACGCTCTCCCCCTGCTAATCTAATTCTGCTCACAAACTCAACTCCGTGCAGGTCCAGCTTGCTGATTCAAGTTTCTAAGGACCAAAATACTTGCCAACGCTACGGGCTATGATTTAGTGTCTGCATTAGGAGCTGAAGGTTATGATTTATTGTCCGTATGAGGAGCTGCAAAAGCTGAATTAGGAGCTTAAAGGTGTGCCTCTCCACTCTGCTCAGTTGTTTTAGCATTATAGATGTATGCTGTACATGTGACTTACGTACACAGCGTTAACTGCATTATAAATACCTCAACTCACGTTCCACAAGAAACCATGACTCACAGGTTAGATGCGAGGGATCAAAAGGGTCGAAGGAGAAAGACAGGATGTTGTCGGCATAGCTCTTCTTCCACAGCTTGGTGCCGGTGTCCGCGTTCCAGAGCACGATGTAGTTTGGCGGGTGGATGGCGAGCAGCAGGTCCCGGGAAGCATCCTGACTCCACAGCCACTGGACATCTGTCATGGCCAGAGACCGACAAAATTCAGAGACCATCCACGTCACAGCGGCTTGGATAACATGTCCTTGGTATTTAGTTGTTTGGGGTTTTTTCTTTTTCTTTTTTTTTCTTTTTACACAATCCTTAAAGTCTGTTCCTCTCCCCCTCAAAGTTGCATATATGTGTCACGACTGCAGAGGAAGTTAATTTTATATAAAAATGAGCTCTGTAGACATTAGAATCTCAAGGTCAAAATTTGCAAGAAATCTAAAATATTACTTCAAAGAAAATACAAGGCACAGTGTGGCACTGGTGTGGCCCAGTGGACTGAATACGGCCTGCAAACCAAAGGGTCAAGTGTTCAATTCCCAGTCAGGGCACATGCCTGGGTTGTGAGCCAGGTCCCCAGCAGGGGGCGCTCAAGAGGCAACCACACATGGATATTTCTCTCCCTCTCTCCTTCCCTCCCCCTCTCTCTAAAAATATATAAATAAAATTTAAAAGAAAAGTAAATACAAGGCTATTTGCAGTAATCAATACTTAAAATTTTATGTCAAAGACTATCCCAGTGTTTTTGTGGAATTACCTAATGGGACTTTGTAATTTCGTTTTATTTCATTTAATAAACAGGATAAAGATCTAGTTCAGTGCCTAGTACATAGTAAATAATAAATACTTTTTAAAAATTTTAATTTATTTAATTTATTTTTAGAGAGGGAAGGGAGGGAGAAAGAGAGAGAGAGAGAAACATCAATGTGCGGTTGCTGGGGGCTGTGGCCTGCAACCCAGGCATGTGCCCTGACTGGGAATCGAACCTGTGATGCTTTGGTTCACAGCCCGCACTCAATCCACTGAGCTACGCCAGCCAGGCAATAATAAATACTTTTTAAACAGTCATTTTAAAACTTCACTAATTCAAAATAGCCATTCAGCCAAAGCTTTGAGTCCAAAAAAATACTGTATTGGTTTTAGGTCAATAAACATGTAAACAAGTGATCCATATAAAAACAAGACAAAATTTTGATCATCTCTATTAATGGAAAGTAAGCACTGAGACCTAATACAAAACAGCAGTTTGGCCAGGTTTACTTATATTTTAGCTTAATTTACAAGATTGTTTATAGCAGCTTAATTTTTCTCATCAAGCTTCACCAAGGCTGATGTTGAAATTAATGCATTTTACCAAAACTCAAATCAGCTGAGAAATGAGGAAATATGCCCAGAAGTATATTAATAAGGATTGAAAAACAAAAACTAGATTCAGACCAGTCGAACAGGCTAAACAGAATCGAGAGTTAACCGGGAAGTAATGAAATTAAGTGAATGGGGAAAACCCCACTCTGAGAGTGTGTATTCCTATAAACAATGGAGCACAGGCTTCCCTCACCCTGAATAGGCTTGGCATGTTCCTGGATCTCACACTGAGCTACTCCTGCGGCCACGTCCCAGACAATGATCTTCCCACTGACGTCGGCAGAGGCCAGGCGCAAGGAGTACGGGGAGCCAAGGTTATGGTGGTAATTTTCTCTGGCCCACTTAACCTAGTAACAGGAAGAGATCAAATCAGGTAACTACTTGTACTGAATGCAACTGAACATAATTTTCATAAAACATCAACCCGAACCCATACTACATTCTATATTTACATTACAAAAATATTTTTTTAAAAAACAGGAAAATGGTTTCCAACTTGAAAGTTAGACATGTTTATTATTTATGATTTTAAAGTTGCAATGAAAATATTTTTAACACATCACCATGTTCCTGCTTTTAAAGTATGAAAAATGATGCACAGCCTTAATATTCTGGTAAAAACCCCAGAGCACCATATCATGAAATAGTAATGATCACCCGTATACCACTTGATCATGCTAATGTTACAATAATGAAATCTAATTGTGACAGAACATCTCAAGTCCCAAGTTGCTAAGTACAGTGTTTTCTGTATTCTATTCTCTACAGGAGACAACTAAGAGCTGTAAAAACCTTGCAGAGAGAAAAGTAGGAAAAAACAAAATCAAACAAAAAACTCTAGCTGTCCCTCTTTCATAAAATTGGAAACAATATTAAGGTTTTTTTTCTCTTAAAAAAAAGTATGCTTTATACCTCCAGCAACATCATAAGAACAGAATCTTCAAAATAAAAAACGTAAAAATTCCAGTGCAAATCAGGTTAATCCTAAGCACCAAACACGGAGTCAGGAATAAGACAGAGTCAGGAATAAAACACCCTGGACCACGGCCTTCCCTGGCCACGACCTCCACTCTCCCCTGGCTCAGCATCCTGATCGTTTGCTCCAAAGCATTTACCACACAGGATGTGTGATTACTTTATTTACTTTGTGCTGACCTAACACCAAGCCATGAATCACAGGCTCCGCAGGGCAAGGTCATGCAGGCCTTGGGCGCACTTCGGCGCCCCATGCCTCACTTTTTTGGTGTCCTGTGAAGCACGGAAGTTTTAAATTTTGATGCACTCCAATTTATCAATTTTTTTTCTTTTTTGCTGTATTTAAGAAACCACTGCCTTCTTCAATGTTATACCTTTGCATATGTATATTTACATATGTGTATAATCATATAGTGCTTGAATAGTGTTAAACTCCAAGCAGTGTATACATTTTTTAAAAAATCACCTAGATACATCACAATCAAACTGCTGAAAACCAAAAATCAGGAGAAAATCCTAAAGGCAGCAGCTGAGTACAGATACACTACATACAGAGAATAAAGAAAAAAATCTCTCACCACAAATTATGCAAACTGGAAGACAGCAGAACATATCTTTAAAGTAGCACATAGAAAACAACTAGTGAAATACATTCTCAGGCACATAAAAGCTTACAGAATCAACCATTATTAGATATATACCTCAAGAACTTTAAGGATATTTTTCACGAAAAGGGAATATAATACCAGACCAAAACTTGGATCTACACAAATAAAAACTCCAGAAATGCCAAAAAGACATAAAGGAGGGAGGAGGAGAGCAAAAAAGAAAGTATATGATATTTTTCTAAAAAACAAAAAACTTAACCCTAACATCAGACTTAACAGGAAAAGACTGAATGTTTTCCTCCTAGGCTCCGGAATAGGGCACAAATATCCTGTCACCGCTCCTAGTCTGTGCAGTAGAGGTCCTAGACAATGCACTAAGGCAAGAAAAAGAAAAATAGAAGACACAGATTATCAATGAAAAAATGAAACTGTTACCTGAAGATCACATGATTGTATACATAAAAACTCCTCCCCAAACTACTAGATCTAATCAGTCTATCAAGATTACAGGATACAGGTCCACATGCAAAAATCAATAGTATTTTTCCTTAGTTCATTAGTTCACTGTGTGTGTGTGTGTGTGTGTGTGTCCTCAAAATGGATCAGGAACCCAAATGTAGGTACTAAAACTATGAAATTCTTAGAGGAAAACAAAGGTATAAATCTTCCTGACATTGTAAAAAGCAATGGTTCCTTGAATATAGGAAAAAAATAGATAAAATGAAATATATTCAAAATTTAAAACTTTTGTGTTTCATAGGACATCTTTAAAAAAGTGAAAGACAACTCACAGAATGAAAGAAAATATTTTCTAACCACGTGTCTGATAAGAACCTTATATCTAGAAGACATGAAGGACCCTCACAACTCAATAATAAAAAAGACAATGAAATTCAGAAACAGGCAAAGGACTGACAAGACATTTCCCAAAGAAGATATACAAATGGCCAATAAGCACATGAAAAGATGTGCAACATCGTTAGCCACCGGGAAAATGCAAACCAGAGCACAGTGAGAACCACTTCACAGCCACCAGAATGGCTATAATCAACAGGACAGGTCATGACGAGTGCTGGGGAGGGTACGGACAAACTGGAATCTTCACACACAGCTAACAGGGATGTAAAATGGTGAGGCCTCTTTGGAAAACAGTCCAGCAGTTCCTCAAAAGTTAGACACAGTTTCCACATGAGTCAGCAATTCTATACCCAAGAGAAATGAAAGCACGGGTTCACACACAAAAAAGGACAGAAGTGTCCTTTTCCAAACAGCACTACTATTCATAATACCTAAAAAGTCCATCAATAAAGAAACATGGTTTACCCATAAAGTGGAATATTATTCAACAATACAAAGTAACAAAGTACTGACACACGACACAATGGTGGCTGAACTCTGAAAACATTACACCAGCTGGACGAGCTGGGCACACACTGCATGATTTTATTTCCATGAAATGTGCCGAGCAAGCAAGTCTACTGGACAGAAGGTAGACCGGTGGCTGCCGAAGGACGAAGGGGGCGGGGCAAGGCTGGGGTGGCGGGGGCAGGCGACAACTGTCCGAGGGTACAGGTTTCTCTGTGGGGTCAGGAGACTGCGGTGGTGGCTGCACAGCTCTGTGACTACACTAAAAACCATGGAATTCCACCCTTTAAATGAGTTGATTTTATGATAGGAATCTGTCAAAGCCGTCATCAAAAATAAATAAATGAAGAGTCCAAAGCTCTGTTTCCACTCTCCTAAAATTTCAGATCACAAGCCCTGGCTGGCGTAGCTCAGTGGATTGAGCGCAGGCTGCAAACCAAAGTGTCGCAGGTTCGATTCCCAGTCAGGGTACATGCCTGGGTTGCAGGCCATGGCCCCCAGCAATCGCACATTGATGTTTTTCTTTCTCTCTCTCTCTCTCTCTCTCTCTCCCCCTTCCCTCTCTAAAAATAAATAAATAAAATCTTAAAAAAAATTTTCAGATCACTGTAATTCAGTTGCCGGAAGCAGCTCCGGTTTTGTGTTAAAAATTTAAATTCACTGATTTTACACACACTCAGCTTATCTCAGAAACTCTGGACTCATTCTATTCTCTGACTTCCCCTTAAAAGTGATTACTATAAAGCTATCAGGTTTACCTCTTTAAGCAGCTCCTAAATAAGACTCCTTCAAGCCTCAGCTTCATTTTGGGCCCTTAGAATTTCCTGCCAAAGTGACTGCAAACGTCTGTTGAATGTTCTCACTGCCTAGAACTGCCTTTCTCCAACACATCCTCCACTGCTGCTAGTTTTCCTAAAATGCAAATACATATCAATCTCCTACTTAAAAACCCACTTTTTTCATACTCTTATAAAACTTTCAGGGCAGGTAAATGTCTCTGGCTGCCTCCTTCTTTATCAGCCCTGCAGGTGAACCCTGTCTTTTAGCCACCTTACACACACCGCTCACCTTTGTGTGTATCCTTCCTTGCTCCCGGGCTGCTCCCTGCAGTCTTTCATTTAGCTACCCACAGTTGACCGGTCCCTACAACGAAAACTTCTGTGATCCCCCCAGATCCCTGCAACTAGGTGACAGGTAGCCCCTTTGACTTCCCACAGCACATTACGCAAGTCCCACTTCCCACACTGCATTTGTGTTTCCGGTCTCCTCACTAAACAATGACTTGCTTGACGGCTTTCGACTCTCTCTCCTCAGAACATGCTAAGTGCTCAAAACGAACAATGAATGAATGGTCCAGCAAATAATACAGCATCGGTGTTCTTCTATCAGCTTTAAACTAACCTAAGAACTAACACTTAACTACTCGTCCTGGATCTATGTTAAGTCACGTGCATAGAAATACTAGGTCAACCCAAAGAGATACTGTTATATGTATAAGCTATCCGACATTTATACACAAGACTTAATGAGATTCTAGGGCTACTTTAGAACAGACAGTATGTTATTGGGCCAAAGTGGAATCTGACTTACCTTGACAACATCAGCTTTATGCTTTTCTAAAACTTGAAGAGTTTGGGCAGTACTGGAATCAATCACTACCACGAGCGAATGACATCCATAAGCAATTAAACCTTGCCAGCCCCTAGCAAAACAGCAATGTTAAAATTTAAGCAAAACAAAGCAAGAGGCCTCTTGCCAAGAGGCATCCTAAATAAATGATACGTCTACCTAATATGTACTACCATTAGTAAAATTAACCTGAAGCCCAAAGATCAGCATTTTACATGATCTCATTTAAATAATAAAGGGTGTAGTTATGCTTGAAAATGCTTGTTGAAATTCATTTTTCATTTGGGTCAAAAAGGTTGTAAGAGATACGCATACAGGGCCGTGAGAAAGTATAAAGCATCTCCTGTCCTCTCTTTGTCTTTGAGGGCCTCCTCCTTGAGTTGCTCCACTTGGATTCCTGAGCATCCACCAAGCGCCTGGGATCATGCTGCATAACGTCTACGATCAGCCCTGGTCCTTCCAACCAGGCAACAAGGCAAACACTGGACAGGAGGCGTCAGTCCTCTTGCCAGAACTCCCAGCAGCCACAGCTACAGATTTCTGCTCCCCATCAGTCCAATTATTCATTTCCAAAGCTGCAGTGGTGTTTTTTTTACAGTAAAGAGATGAAAGTGAAATGAAGGTGAGAGCACAGGTGCCTGGCCCAGGCCGGCACACTGTTGAATGAGTCATGGTAAGGGACAGAGGTAAGAGCGAAGAGAAAGGCCGAAGGGGGAAGACAGAGCGGTCACGGGCACTGACAGCGGAGGCAGAGAAGCCTGGACACTGCCGCACAGGCAGAGGTCGAAGTAGGATGTTTGGGGAAGGTGTGGGGAAAGGAGCAAAGAGAAGCAAAGATGCCAAGAAAGAGGGCAAATATATTGACACACGGCACGTTCCCACACAGGGTATTTGCTACTTTTATAGCAACAGCAAAAACCCAGCATTTAAAAGAACATCTCTACAATGGGAGGGCGGCACCCAGCCTTGGCGAGACCAAACTAATCAGGGGGTGAAACCTCTTGTTCCCCCGTCCCCTCGCACACTCCTGGCCGAGCCTGGCGGCCTCGCAGCCCGGCGCCCTCACCAGTCCACCGCTGCCTTGTTGTGGGCGTTCAGGGCCCCGGTGAGGGTGCGGGCCGACACCTTGAAATTCACGGTGAAAGGCAACATCGCTGCGGCTAAACCCGACCCTTGAAACCGACGGGCAAACCGGAAGTAGCGGCCACTGCACTTCCGTTCCAAACACAGTCCGGGCGGCTCCGTGCGCACCGCCGTTTGGTTCCGCGGCATTCAAAGTTCCACCGCTCCAGGAGTTCCCTGACCTTGTTCCGCCACTCCCGGTCCCGCCTCCTTCGGAGTTCCGCCGCCCCGTTGGCTCCGCTATGGTGTCTGCAGGCCCGTGCTCCCCTCCAGTCGTGTCTGTTTCCTTCAGACTGAGACTGCGCAGGCCTCTGTACCTCGCTGGAAATCCTGAAAATAAGCGCTAAAAAGTCTCTATTAGCCTTTCTCTCTTTAGTCAATTAACTTAGGGCAACTACCAATGCCAGGCACCCTTGCTGGCATCGGGGTGTAGCAATGAAGAAGACATAAGTCTCTGCCCTCATTCACTCCATAGAGTAAATAAATAAACGGGATTAATTGGATGAAATGAGAAAGCGAATGAGATTAATGGCGCGACTATAAAGATTTTCCAGTATGAGAACACTCCATATCCGGTTTGGGAAATACTTGGGGAAAAATAGTGATATTCCCAAGGCCAAGGGCCCGTTTGCCTGTTGGAATCGTTTTCTTTTGCAGTTTCTCCTCTGCGGCTCTGCTCAGTCAGACTCAATCCCTCCCTCCCCGTGCCTTCCAACACTGATTCCTGCAGGTGTCTGTTTCTCCTCTAATACATTCAGTTCCTTTATCAACAAAAGGGACGAAATATTGGTAATTTTGTCACCCCGGGTCTTTGTGTCCACCTTATCACCCTTATGAAACAGCTTTCTCAACGATCACTTGCAACATCCACCTAGTTGTTAAAGGCAACGGGCATGTTTTGGCTCTTACTTGCTCTCTGGCAACCACACACGGTGTTGCTTCCCTGCCCCTGTGGTGCCACCTTCCCTGCACCGCGTCCCTCCCAACTGTTGCTTTCGGGGCCACCAGAGATGCGCGTATCCACAGGTCTAAATTCATCTCTCACTCAATAAAAACCTTTGATGTCTCTTTTGACAACAATTGCTAATTGGCTCCCAAAATTCATCCTCCCCTTCTTCATCAGAACATAACCACGATTTGTATCTGAGCACATTGTCACATCATTAAATGAATAGATATCCCAGTTTCCCTCCCAACTAGATCAGGCCATGAGACTAAATGCTGACCGACGAGATGTAAGTGGAAGTGTGGCGTAGTGACCTCTGGGAAATCATTCGCCTGTGCTGTTCTGAGCTATTTTGATATTTAAACCCTACCTTAGTATCTGTTATGTTCAGATATTATGTTATCTGAAGATATTCCTGTCTAGCAGGGGAAACTAACACATTTTAGGCAGCTGTGATATAGGAGAATAAATACTGTAGGAGGCTTAGAACTCCTGTTGGGGGGGGGAAAGGCCAATCTTCCTTTCTCCCCAACATCTAGCACCCCTTCTGACCCTCAGTAAATGATTGATGGTGTAGGAGTTTTAAATGGCCATACGAATAAGCTCAACCAAGCACAAGGTGACAATGACGAGTCAGCACAGAAGCTCACAGAAGCAGAAGGGCAGAAGCTAACCCCCTTGGAGGAAGAAGGATTAATTAGCGTAAATCTGCAAGCTACCTTGAGGACATGGATGTTTAATGTTCAAGGCAATGAGGGATGACTAGCAGGGGTTGGGACAGCAATCTGGACAACTCAATGCATCACATTAGACAATATATAGGCAGAGCATAACACAGCGCTTAGATTCCTAAGCCCCTGTGGGGTCAAGGCACATGGCCACTGGCCAGAAGGAACGTGTATTGTTTTGGAGATGAATTGTAACTCCCTCCTTATCTCCTTTTGGGAGCAACTTCTTCTCCTGTGACTGCTTCTTGCTGCACGCACACGCCGAAGTATGTATCTTAGAGTCACACATAAGACACTTGCCCCCTTTGTCTGGGACCCCCTTATAAGGTCCTCAGACTGAAGGAGATGCAATCTCTCTCTCTCTCTCTCACCAACCCATCCCACCCCCATGGGTGCACTCTCCTGTAATGTGAACAGTAAATAGCATGTCCACATCAGCTAGTCTACCAGGTGGGCTGTTTTTTGTTTGTTTGTTTGTTTGTTTGTTTTGAGTACCATGAACACTTAAGCAGCTTCCTGGGTTGGTACTACAAGGCCTTATTATTCAGCAGCAGAACTGAGGCATAAATCCAGACCTCCTGTGCTCATGAACGGCACTGGCCTCCCTAAGCTATCCCACCTGGAACATGAAGAAGGACCTTCCCTCTTGGAGGTGTGGCCCACAGGAGAAGAAGTGGTGAGGATTGGGGTGAAAGTGCAGTTGCATTTGCTGCGTCAGTCACCGGGATACTAAAACTGCAGCGCCAGCTTTAAAACAAAGGCTTAAGTGAAGGGCCACAACCAGGATGACCAGGCAGGGTTGGGGAATCACAGTTCTGGGCCCACCGTGCTGGGCTTGTCCCGGAGAGGCTAACTCGGCTCGTTCTAAAAAGTCAGGCTGACTTTTCTTTTTTTAAATAACTGGAGGTTTGTAGCTCTTATTGCCCTTCACTTTACAGGGATGTGATGGACGGCCTAGGGAAAGCAGTCAACAGTATCACAATAACCTTGTGTGGTGGCAGATGTTACTAGAATTATATGGATGCTCACATCATAATATAAATGTGTTTTTTTTAAATTTTATTTATTTATTTTTAGAGAGGGAAGGGAGGGAGAAAGAGAAAGAGAGAGAAACATCAATGTGCGGTTGCTGGGGGCCATGGCCTGCAACCCAGGCATGTGCCCTGACTGGGAATCGAACCTGTGACACTTTGGTTCGCAGCCCGCGCTCAATCCACTGAGCTACGCCAGCCAGGGGTCATAATATAAATGTTGAATCACTATGCTGCACCTCTGAAGCTAACATAGTATCGTATGTCAACTACAATCTAAAAAGAATAACCATGAAAGTGATTTCTCCAAAAATAAGAGGCCTGACTTAGAGAAATTATCTGCGTTTTTACTGCAACTTAGAGCTACCAGTCGTGCCAGAAATAACCAGTCTCCCTGAAGCCACCCAGGAAGTGGCTGTAGCGTTCCCCGTCCCTGTTGTGGAACACAGTCTCTCCGACCAGAAGGAGGGACAGTGCATGGATCCACCTTTGCTGCGGTTCTGACAGGAAATAGGAAACCTGAGAGGACTTATGTGGCCAGAGGGATGGGCCAATACCAGACAGGAATCCTGCAGTGTGAACGGAAGAGGAACTAACTGTGATGAGACTAAACTTGCCTGCTTGTTTCGACGTGGCAGTAAAAGCCTATCATCTGAATAGAAGTGATGTTATTATGTTATTCCTGAGA
Source organism: Phyllostomus hastatus (assembly GCF_019186645.2). Taxonomy (NCBI): domain Eukaryota; kingdom Metazoa; phylum Chordata; class Mammalia; order Chiroptera; family Phyllostomidae; genus Phyllostomus; species Phyllostomus hastatus. The sequence goes on along the minus strand of NW_025334004.1, from coordinate 28,083,555 downwards.
CTTGCTATTTTGTTAGGTGTAACATAACTGTTACAACAATCTGTGTGCTTAAATATCTGTTTTAACTGTGCAAGGAACATGAAAATATATGTTTTAAAAAGTTAGGCTGCCCTCACACAGCCAAAAGCACGGGCTGTCTGACTACCAACCAGGCAGGCCCCAACCAGGAGCTGGGGGGAAGCTCTGCCACCCTGCCGGTCGCATCCTGCTTATGTCAGCAGATGCGGTGTGGGGCTCCCCTCTGGGGCGGCGGGGTCAGCGTTTCAGGGACAGGGGCTGCTGCGTGTGTGTGTGCACCTTCCAGGACGGTGTGGTCTCCTGTTGCTCCCAGGCTTGGGTCCCTGAGCCTTGCTTCTCAGGCTGTGTCTTCACCCAAAACCTTGTCCTGATGCTGATTGCTCAGCCTCCCACCCCTTCAGCATCGATACGTACCAAGATATTTGCCTCATTTGTTAGATTAGTTTCCATATAACCTCAGTATTTTAAATGGGTCAGTCCTCAGTGATGTAAACAGGAGCATTTGAAGTTCAAACCAACCCTCTTTTTGTCGAGGTGGAGGGTTGCTGCCAAACCCACGTTCTAGGTGAAGGAATTCAACCTCACAAGGGGTCGGCGACTTGGCCAAGGTCACACTTCTAGCCAGTGGCGGAGAGGAACCTCCGCTGGGGTTTCTCACGCCAAAGCCAGGGCTCCGTCCAGGACAGAGGCTTCTCTCACGTGAGACTGAGGAGTGGTTGGGGAGCCCCCACAGAGGATGAAACGGGGATCAGGATGCACGCTTCGTGGAGTCAGAACACTGTAAAGGACATGCACCCAGAAACGTGGAAGGCGAAGCCGGCAGTGCAGGGGGTGGCTGGTGAAGGAGGCCTGGGTGGACGACCTAGACTCGGCACCTACTTAACCTTCCTGGGTTTTTCCTTAAGCACCTTCCGCCCACACCTGATTCCTTGTAGATAACCATCAGCCAGAGTTACTATTGGCTACTCTTATGTCTCTCCTTATCTTAGGTAATTATGATATTACAATGGCTCAGTCTCTGCACAGTATGACATGGTAATTGAGGTCTGTTAGGCTAAAGGACGTTTCTGAGAAAAGTAGCCACGATGAAATGGATTTCTCCGGAGCAGGGCAAGTGGAGGATGTGCCCCCCTTACACCCTCCGTGCACAGAGAGACAGTGAGGTGTTGCTAGAAACGGTGAGGGCTTTGCCGTTGGACAGGCAGGCAAGGGTCCTGCTCTGGCTCTGCCGCCCCGAACTCTGTGACTTTGTACAAATTTAGGGGTAAAACCATGGTATGTAGTAAGACTCTCCAATGTAGTCGTTGTCCTCGGTGTCAAGGACGAGGAGTCAGGTCAGCTCCTTCACCTCTCAGTCTCCCCTTCTGGTCCTTTCTCTCCTTCCAGATGGCCCCCACGATTGGCCTGCCAGCCTATCTCATTCCCGGGGCCACTTGGCTTCGGTCAGCGTGTGCTTCTCCAATGACCGTTTTCTCAAGGAAGAATAAACTAGAGGATTTTCTTAGTTGGTTCCTTCTTCAGAATTGTATTCGTCCAAATAAACAGTGTCTTCATATTGCACTCATGGACAGCACCTCATAAATTAGATGAACCTAACCAGGTCATATCTGGTACACGATCAGGATGTCTTAGGGAGAAATGATTCTATTGATTTCTCTTTCTTAACAAGCTTGGATTTTGATGGAAATAGACTGTGAGACATTCTAATGGGTTTAAAGACTCCACTGTCTGGTTTTTCACGGGATCTTCCAGTGGTGGCGATTAAAAATAAATGCCAGTTCTCCGCTGTTACTTTGAATCTCTGAGTGCCATACTGGTGTTTCCACCCGGGGTAGATGACTGACTCATAATTTAAGACATAACTCAAGATTACTGACCTGTAATTCAGACCTGCCCTACAACAAGGCTTGAGTGTGGACGGACTGAATCCAGAGGCCCAGACACCAGCATAAGACAGAGCAGGGAGCTCACAGTGCCCTTGACCTATGCTCCAAGTGCATGCTCAGGACCATCTCATTTGACTTTTTTGAAATATGAAGAGCCCAGCCTGGTGGCTCAGTTGTTTGGAGCATCGTCCTATACACCAAAAGGTTGCTGGTTCGATTCCTGGTCAGGGCACAAACCTAGGTTTTGGGTTCAAACTCTAGTCAGGGTACATATATGAAGGAACCAATCAATGTTTCTCTCTCACATTGGTGTTTGTCTCTCTCTCTCTCTCTCTCCCATTCCTCTCTAAAATCAATAAAAAAAAAAGTTGGGTGGGGATTAAAAAATAAAAAAGCTTAAAAAAAGAAATATGAAGAATAATATAAGAATTTTAAAAATCTATCCATACTCTTCATTGGCTGATGTAATTATTTTTATAGTTACACATTTCTCCCAGTTCTTGCCAAGTGAAGATATATTTTACATAGCTGCATAACACACATACATCTCGTTCATCTTGTCTTTGAACATTCTGTCATAATCACATTTATAATAGTTATATAGCCATCATAATTATCATTTGAATGACTTCATGATGTTTGGTAGAGGGAAGATATATAAGTTATTTAGCTATTCCACTATTGCCTGATATTTAAGCTAATTTCAATTTTCTTAAATAACAAAGATAAAGCTATATAGTAAATATCCTTGTGCTTATAGTTGTTTTTAATTCTGTAAAGTTATTTATTAGAAATAATTTGCAGGAGTATAACTCTTTTATTAATTTTTTAAATTACAAAATAAATGAATACTTATTGCAGAAATATGGAGGTTTCAGAAAAGCATGAATATTGAAAAATGTAATTACATGATGACTAGTAAAATTGGCTTCTTTTAAATGAATGTCTTCTTTTTATTTTTTCAAATATAATCTTTATTGCATTTTTTCCCATTAACATTCAGTCCCCTTATGCCCGTTTCCCCCCAGCAATCACCACACTGTTGTCCAGGCCCACGAGTCCTTTTTCCTTTTTGTTCAATCCCTCTACCCCTTCCCTCCTCCCAGCTGTCATTCTGCTCTCTGCGTACGAGTCTGTCCTCGTTTTAATTGTTGGTTCAGTTTGTTCCTTAGATTCCACGTATGACTGAAATTATATGGTGCTTGTCCTTCTCTGACTGGCCTAGTTCACTTAGCATGATGTTCTCCAGGTCACAAAAGGTAAAATTTTCTTATTTTTTATGGCCATGTAGTATTTCATTGTGTAAATATCCCATGGTTGTTTTACCCACTCATCTACTGATAAATAAACATCTACTGATAAACATGGGTTGTTTCCATATCTTGGCAATTGTGAACAATGCTGCAATGAACATAGGGATGCTTATGTTCTTTTGAATTAGTGTTTTGGGTTCCTTTGGATATACTCCCAGAAATAGGACCTCTGGGTCAAAAGGCAGATCCATTTTTAATTTTTTGAGGTATCTCCATACTGCTTTCTATAGTGGCTGAACCAGTCTACATTCCCACCAACAGTGCAAGAGTGTTCCCCTTTCTCCACATCCTCACCAGCACTTGTTGTTTGTTGATTTATTGATGATGGCCATTCTGACCGGTGTGAGATGATATCTCACTGTGGTTTTAATTTGCATCTCTCTGATGATCAGTGATATTGAGCATCTTTTCATATGTCTATTGGCCCTCCGCATGTCCTCTTTGGAGCAGTGTCTATTCAGGTCCTTTGCCCATTTTTTATTTGGATGGTTTGGTGTTTTGGTGTTGAGTTTTATAAGTTCCTTATAAATTTTGGATATTAACCCCTTATCAGATGTACCAGTGAATATGTTCTCCCACTCTGTGGGTTGTCTCTTCATTTTGTTGATGATTTCCTTGCTATGCAAAAGCATTTTTAGTTTGATGTAGTCTTATTTATTTATTTATTTTTGTTTCCTTGCCTGGGGAGATATATCCGATAAAAAGTTGCTACGAGCAATATCCAAGATTTTGCTGCCTACATGTTCTTCTCTGATTTTTATGGTTTGGGGTCTAACATTTAAGTCTTGGATCCATTTTGAATTTATTCTTCCGTGTGGTGTAAGAAGGTGTAAGAAGTTTCATTTGTCTGCACATATCTGTCCAATTTTCCCAACACCATTTATTGAATAAACTCTCTTTAGCCCATTGTACGTGCTTGCTTCCTCTATCAAATATTAATTGGCTATAAAGGTGTGGGTTTATTTTTGGGCTCTCTATTCTGTTACATTGATCTATGTGTCTGCTTTTATGCCAGCACCATGCTGGTTTGATTATTATGGTATAATTTGATATTAACATGATTCCTCCAACTTCATCTCTCAGGATCGCTGTTGCTATGCAGGGCCTTTTGTGGTTCCACGTAAATTTTTGAAATATTTGTTCTAGTTCTGTGAAATACATTATTGGAATCTTGATAGGAATTGCATTGAATCTATAGATTGCCTTGGGTAGCATGGACATTTTAATGAGGTTAGTTCTTCCTACCCATGAACACAGTATGTGCTTCCACTCATTTGTATCTTCTTCTATTTCTTTCTTCTTGTTGATCCATTCATTGTTTAATAACATGTTATTTAGCTTCCATGTCTTTGCATGCTTTTCAGTGTTTGCCTTGTGATTGACTTCTAGTATCATAGCATTGTGGTCGGAGAAGATGCTTGGTATGATTTCAATCTTCTTAAATTTATTGAGATTTGTTTTGTGTCCTAACATAGGTCTCTCCTATAAAACCTCCCATGTGCACTTGAAAAGTATGTGTGTTCTGTTGCTTTGGGATGAAATGCTCTGAAGACATCAATTAAATCCATTTAATCCAGTGTGTCGGTTAAGGCCACTGTCTCCTTATTGATTCTCTGTCTGGAAGATCTATCCACTAAAGTCAATGTGGTGTTAAAATCCCCAACTGTGACTGTATTTCTGTTGATCTCTCCCTGTATGTCCATCAAGATTTGCTTCACATATTTAGGTGCTGCTATGTTGGGTGCATAAATGTTCACTGGGGCTGTATCACCTTGTTGGGATTACTCCCTTTATCATTATGCAGGGTCCTTCTTTGTCTCTTACTATAGCCTTGGTTTAACGTCTATTTTGTCAAATATAAATACTGCTACCCCAGCTTTTCTTTCCTTTCCATTTGCATAAAATACTTTTTTCCATCCCTTTACTTTTAGTCTGTGTGTATCTTTTGATCTGAGATGGGTCTCTTGGGGGAAGTATATAAATGGGTCTTGTTTTCTTATCCATTTAGCTGCCCTATGTCTCTTGTTTGGAGCATTTAAGTCATTTACATTTAAGGTGATTATTGATAGATACGTATTTAGTGCCCTTTTATTCTTAGACTATTTTCCTCTGATTTTTTTCCCTTCTTTTTCTTCTTCTTTTCCTTCAAGCAAGCCCTTTAACACTTGTTGCAGTACTGGTTTGGTGTTAACAAACTCCTTCAGGTTTTTCTTGTCTGGGAAGCTTCTTATTTCTCCTTTGATTTTAAATGATAGCCTTGTTGGGCAAAGTAGCCTTGGCCATAGGTCCTTGCTTTTCATCACCTTGAATACTTCATGCCACTACATTCTGGCCTGAAATGTTTCTGTTGAGTAATCAGATGCCAGTCTAATTGGTGCCCCCTTGTAGGTAACTCCCTGCTTTCTCTTGTGGCTTCAGGATTTTCTCCTTGTCATTAAGTCTTGTCATTTTTTAAAAGGTCTCATTTATTTAATTATTTTTAGAGAGGGGGAAGTGAGGGAGAAAGAGAAGGAGAGAAACATCAATGTATGGTTGCCTCTCACATGGCCCCCACTGGGGACCTGGACCGCAACTCAGGCATGTGCCCTTATTGGGAATGGAACTGGCAACCGCAGGCCGGTGCTCAGTGGACTGAGCCACACCAGCAAGAGCAAGTCTTGTCATTTTAATTATGATGTGTCTTGCTGTGGGCCTCTTTGGGTCCAACTTGTTTGGGACTCTCTGTGCTTCCTGGACTTGTGTACCTTTTTCCTTCACCAGATTAGGGAAGTTTTCAGTCATTATTTCTTCAAATAGGTTCTCGATTTCTTGCTCACTCCTTTCTCCTTCTGGTATTCCCATGATGCAGATGTTGTTACACTTCATGTTGTCCAAAAACGTTTCTTAAGCTCTCCTCATCTTTTAAATTCTTTTTTTTTTCTTTTTGCTGCTCTGCTGGAGTGTTTCTTTCTACCTTGTCTTCCAAATCACTCATTCAGACCTCTGCTTCATCTAACCTACTGTGTATTTTTTCAGTGTATTATTGATTGCAGATATCACATTCTTTATGTCTGACTTGTTTTTTTTTTGTCATTTCTATGTCTTTTTTCATGCTGCTGAGTATCCTTATAGTCTTTACTCTAAACCCTCTCTCTGAGAAGTTGCTTGCCTCCATTTCATCTATTTCTTCCTTTTTCTGGAGAATTCTCTTGTCCTTTCAGTTGAGGTCTATTCCTTTGTCCTCCCAGTTTGGCTGCCTCTTTGCATCTTCTGCCTTAGTTGTTAAACTAACCAGTAATGTAGCCTCAGTCTGCAATCAGCAGCCCAGCTTGAGCACCACTCAGTTGGTTATTCAGGATGACTTCCCTACAATTTAGTTGTAATTCCAGATTGGTCCTGGGAGGAGGTCAGTGTAGCTTCCATTTACTCCTCCACCATCTTCCAAATGACCGTCTTCCTTTTAAAAATGTATCTGTTTTATTTTTTTATAAACGAGGTCATACTATAAGAACTATTTTTATTCTCCACTTCCCCACTCAGTAATTAGATGTAAGCATTTGCAAATATTCTCCTAACTTAATATACCCTTTACTTTGTGAATTTTTGGAAGTACAGAAATTTAACACTTTTAATGGACTAAAAAGCACTGCCCACTCTATTCCCGTTCCATACAATAAAAGCATCTTTCACCCCTTGCCTGCCAGAATACCATCCAACATCATGACGTCCTGTATTAGTCAGACAACATCTGCCTCTAGGCCGGATGTCAGGCACAGAAGCTGAAAAAAAGGAGCCCTTTCTGAAATCCCCAGGTCATTCCAAATCTGGAGCTGAGCCAGGTGCCAGGCCTGGGAGGCCTCATGCCCCCTTTCCTTTGCTCCTCCTCCTCCTCTCACTGGCCTACTCCCATTCCCACAGGGGCCTGGGCTGCGGCAACAGCTGCCTCACAAAATCTGTCCTCACTGACTACATGGCCCCTGGAAGGAGCCTGGGTTTCCCAGCCTCCCTCTTGTCTGGTCCATTGCAGTTCATTCAGTCCCACGCCTGGGAGGCTGTTCCGGGTGGCCAGGGGCTGCAACCAGACTCACGCCCCTGTTCAAGCCAGATCCAGTCTGTAGTTGCCAGATAAGCTGATTACTGGGAACTTGGCTCCTACCTCTGAAGGATGCTCTTTTAAGGGTGAAGTTAATGCCCAGGGTGTTCCAGCCAAATTAATTAAGAAAGTCATACCTGACTTCGCTATGTGCCAAGTTCCTCACATCCGTCTCATTTGCATGAAGGGTTGCGATAGAAAGTAGAGAAAGAAAACATGTCATTAATCTCCCTCATGTCAGAACACAGTGGTTATAAAAGTGAATTCCCTAAAGGGATCAGACTTAGATTTCACTTAAGTGAAAGACTCACTTTTAAATAGTTTAAAAGGGAAACTTGGATCCTTGCAGAGTTGCAGAAAGGGGCCTTCTGTAGAACTTGGTGAGCTGAATAACAAAGCTGCACATTGAGACACAGTGCAATACATGGAAATTCACATTTCTGATCATATATGCAATGTATATGATTTATATGTGTCTATAAATATATCACATCCCAAATAAAAAATGTATATAAAAAGTACTTTAGTTCCTACCATACCTTGCCATCCAGTAAAATGGCAGCGGTGTTAACATGTTCCCCTTTTGCATCTTGTGTGTCCCGGCTGAGCACTCACTGGGGCTCGGGAAGTAGAAGCTGTGTCACTGCTAAAAGCCAGGGCAGAGAGGGCCGGCGGAGCTGCCGTTATCAAAGGCCTTTGTGGTGTCTGTGATTTCAGGGTCCATTGTTTCTCTGCTTTATTTAGTCCGTGAGAACAGTCTTCACGTGGTGATATTTTTGTGTCAGGGCTTCACTGGTGCTGGAGAATTTGCATCAGGGCCCATTAACCTACAACAGGAGCTAATAGTGGGTGCCTTACTGCAAATGTCAGTGATTTAAGAAAGAGATAATAACACATCAATTTTTAAACCATGGGGAAATTGTCCGTCCCTGAACAGTACCTATTTTTCTAGAACAGAGCATGTCAGGTGCAGTAAAAATTTCCCTTATGCTTTTAAAACCACCTGGATCGAATCTGTCTTCCAGGCGACGGTGCTCTCCCGACGACTGCCCTTCTCCTCGACCCTGACTTCAGCCTCATTCAATGTCACACGCGTTCACAGAGCACCAGCTAGGCTGGTGCTGGGGACTCCGCCCGAGTCCACCTGCCTGGGGGGTTCTGAGACTCCGGCAATGACGCAGGCGGGCTTCCTGGAGACCAGTCAGCGGGGGATGGCTCTTTCCTCCCACTGCTGGGCCTTTGTTTACGCTGTTTCCTCTACCTGGATTCTTTTTCCTTTCTTTCTTTGGCTGGCTCTTCCTCTCCATTCAAAGTCAGATCTGGTGTCAGCTCTGGGAGGTCTTTCTAGAAACTCCAGATTCAAGGCTAAATAAGCAGTACTTCTATTATGTCATATTTTTTCTTAAAAAAACATTTATTTCCTGTGTTCTGATTATATAAATAACATGTGTTTGTGGGTAAAATTGAATATATGTCATTAAAATAGTGTAGATACAAAAATGTATGAGACAAACAGTCAGTATTAGTTTCATCTAAAGATAACTATGACGTTCATATTGTTTAAAAGTATCTCTAACTGTGCCCATCTGCTTCTCCAGACTTTGTGGGGACACAGAACCACGCCTCACACACCTTGTGCCCTCTTCTGCCTGTCACCCAGCCCAGCACCCAGCCTGTCACCCAGCCTGTCACCCAGCAGGCCCTCAATGCCTGTTCGTTGAACTGAACCAGATTAATTCCCTTAAAAGCTTTTATTGATACAAAAAAAAAGAAAAACAAGCAAATCAAACATTTTGTTTAGGACATTAGAAAAGAAACACAAATTCATCCCACTAAGTAAAGGGATGTAAATGAAGGCAGAAGAAAAATAGCAGAAAACAAGAGTGCAGTTAATACATCAAAGCACTCTTCTTTTCAAATCCGCCATATGGATTACCCCCCTGGTAAATCTTTTTTTAAAAAAATACTTTTTTAAATCCACAATATTAGAAACATGGAGTTATGGCAATAAAATATTTTTTTTAATTTAAAGCATTATTTGTATATTATAAATTTGAAAGGCTAAATGAAATGGATTTTTTCTGAAACATATACATTGATACCACAATACATTTAAACATAATCTAAAAACACAAATAACGAAGGAGGACTCTATCAAAGAAATACATATGCCCTTCTTTACCTTCTTGCCCACTGCTGACCTGGACTATTTTATAGGTAAAGTCTTTTACTATCCAAAAAACCACGAACCTGACAAATACTATTATCTAGAAGCCACTGAAAGGCCTTTGGCCAAAGACAATGTCCTTACTAACATTTTGAGGTGCAAACAACAGGCCCTACTCTGGTTAACTTAACCAGAAAAGGGGTTTGCGCTAATGCTGCCTGGAAACTGACACTCAGTGGGGAGAGTGGAAAGCCACGATGGCGCAGGAACGAAAGTGACGTGAAGCTTCCCCAGGATGACGCCAGGAACCTGCTCAGCCCTGCACTGCTCCCAGCCGGACCCTCCTTGCTTCTGGCCCCGCCACCTCTGGACATCCTGGCCCCTGCTCTAGACTCACCCGTGGGCCCCCCAACAACCACCATGAAAAAAATTCTCTGAATGCCTAACTCTGTCAAGGTTCAAAGTCCCAGATAGAAACATCCGCTTGGCTGTCCTTGGTCGTGAGCTTGGTATTCCCAACACAAAGTGTGTTTGGGTGCTAGACGGGAAACAATGGTGACTATCTACTAGGATCTGTTCTTTGGGTGCCCCTGCATGCTTCTCCCCTGCTTCCACATAAAAGAATAGCTCCTGCCTAACACTTCTAGTCCCTCTCATGATGAAAAAAAAAAAAAAAAAAAAAAAGGCAGTACTGCACGCTTGCAGAAAAGGCACACCAAAAGCCCACCAGTTGCTGGGTTGAACCATGTGAAATTGCCATTTAGGTAGGTCAAAAGTGGCTGGGCATCATAATTTTCATATGTTTCAGCCTGATATCGTTCCCCGCTGCGATCTCTCTAAACTAGCGGAACCCTGGGTTGTAACGGGATGACAGGCTCTTAAGAGCCGTGTCTCCAAGGGACACTTACCTCACCAGGAAGGAAGCTCCTGGAATAGAAGTGATGCTCTGGGGGCCACCCGAGGCATCTGGCCAGTCATGGAAGCTGGTGCGGACAGAAGCAGGACAGGCAGGGAGTGCAAGCCCAAACCCAGGAAGAGGTCTATTCCAGGGAAGGAAACATCTCTGCCCTTCCATGCTGGGAAGAGTGTGGTGTAGTCAACCTACTGCCAGATTATTAGACCCTTATGGGGGTTTTAGGTTCGGTTGCTGCTGCTATCCAATTGTGCAGTCAGCAAGGGCAGTGCCAAGGTCATCTCTAGAGAGAAGAAGTCCTGGGTTGTAGCTGTCTCGCTGTGTGCTCACGGGGCTGAGAGCAGAAAGTGGGCAAGCGCTCTTGTGTCTCTTCTCACGTGGGCACTAATCCCATTTGTGAGGGCCCCACCCTCGTGACCCAATCACGTCCCAAAGACCCGACCTCCTAACACCAACAATTTGGGGGTTAGGGTTGCACATACGAATTTTGAGGGGATGCAAACATTTCATCTACAGTAGTTAGAGATGTGGAAGTTGAAGAATTGAATCAGAAAGAGTATTCGTGTTGAAAATGCAACCTAGAAAGGAAAGGGGGCTATTCAAACTTTTAGCTGGGTACCATTAGCTACATACTTGTCTGCTTAGCCATGGATTTCCCTGTGTCTTTCCCTGTGTCTCAAGCTCAGGCTTGACTCTGCTAACTCCCTCTTCCCAAATAACTCTTAGACCTCAGCAGAAGTTGTCTTTACCACCCTTGGCTCTAGGCATGACCTTAATTGGTCCAGGTGAGGTCCTTTCCTCTTCGCCAGGGGTTGGTTCAGGAATTGACATGAGATACGCTTCTGGCTAATGAAACATGAGAAGTGTGTTGCTGAAAATTTCTGGGAACGTCTTCCCTTGCTCTGCAAGCCCTCCAGAAGTAACTCTCCCTTTCTCCCGCTGTGTGGGAACAAGGGAGAATATAGCCCCCGATTGCTGCTAGAGTCCCCCCCCGCCCAACATGGCCAGGAGGAAAACCAGATTGAGAATGCAGTTGGCTCTGAACAGCAGAGCAGAGTCAGGGAAAGAGCCTGAACCTCAATCATAGCAAGAGCCCGATGACATCAACCAGCCCAAAGCCCACCGTGTCCCTGGACTTCCGCTTTTGTGAGCAACGGGCTTCTTGTTTCATCCAATTTGAGTTGGTTTTCTATTACTGCAGCCTAGAGCGTGCAAATTGATTTGCTTCAACACTGAACATAATACACACTTCAACAGCATAACAAATATTGTTCAAGCAGCGTCTGAAGGTATTCTTTGTTAAGAGCCAGTGAGCCTCAGTCCAGGCTCCCTGTCAGGATCGCATCCAACGCGGGAGCCACACACTGACCCCTATCAGAAAGCACCAGGCTCCCATGTAGGTGGTTTGTGTTTCTGCAGAGCCGGCTTGGCAGACTCAGTTTTGACCGGAATGACCACCACTCAGCCACAGTCTGGACACTTAGCATCGAGTTGTGCCATTGATTTTCTTAAGACGTCATTCTGTTTTTGATTTCTCTACGGTTGTCCCAATGGGCAGCACAGGACAGCCACACTTACCTTGAGAAGCACTTTCATTTATTTATATTCGTGGTTAATTTGTGAGGAGCCAGCTGGAAGACAGCAATTTCAAAGCTGTTGCCTGGGAAACAAGACTCCTCTTGGTATTTTTTTTTTTTTGAGAAATGTCGAGTCTTCCATGCTTCACAAAACACTCGATTTTCATCTCAGGGCTGAGCCACCCCTGCCTGGCCATGCTGAAATGCAGAACTCCAGAGCCCGAAGTCAGCACCAGCTTTTCACGCTGCCCTCTAATAAACTGTACGCTTATGGACAACGACGGAGAACAACAAATTCCGAGGGACTCCAGGCAGTCCGTCTCTCCGCCCTGCTGCGCCGGTGATGACTTGCTCTCTAAGGCGGTCTTCTCTTTCAGACCCTCATGGACAGAACGTCTCCTGGGCCTGAAATTTCCGGATTACATACTATCGAGGAACTCCTAGTTTCCCTCCCGGGGCAACAGCATGTTGCAACAGAAGCTGGATTTCAAGGGTAGCAAAATCATATGTTCAATGAAATATTCAGAACTATGCCGTCCCACCAGCAGTGTTACAAAGGTTTCCAAGGATCCTGATTGCTGCACACCCTCAGCCACACTAGTTGTCTTTTCTTTTAATTGTAGTAAAATTAAAAATGACTATGTTATTTAGTAAAATAAAAATGACTATTAAGTCATCCTACCATGTGTGAGATGATATCTCATTGTGGTTTTGATTTGCAGTGATTTATAATGTGGACCATATTTTCATACACATGTTGGCCATTGGATGCTTTCTTTGGCAAAATGTCTAGTTGAGTCTTTAGCCCATTTTTGAAATCAGGTTATTAATATTGTTGTTATTGAGTTATAAGAGATCCTTACATATTTTGGAATTTAACCCTTTATTAGATATACAGTTTTCAAATATTTTCTCCCATTCCATAAGTGTTTTTTTTTTCCACTCTGCTGTTTGTTTCTTTTGCTGTGCAGAAGATCTTTAGTTTGACATAGTTCCATTTGGCTATTTTAACTTCCGTTACCTATGCTTTGGTATCATATCCATAAAATAATCGCCAAGACCAATGTTATGAAGGTTTCTCCCCGTGTTTTTTCTAAGATTTTTATAGTTTCAGGCCTTCCATCTAAATCTCTCATCTATTTTGAATTAATATTTATGTATGGTATAAGATAAGAGTACAGTTTCATTGCTTTGCACGTGGATATCCAGTTTTCCCAACAGCACTTACTGAGGAGACTATCCATTGTGTATTCTTGGCAAACCTGTCAAAGATCAGTTGGCTGTATACATGTGGGTTTACTTCTGGGCCTCTCTATTCTGTCCTACTTGTCTAACTATGTCTTTACTCCTGTGCTATACTGTTATAATTACTGTAGCTTTGCAATAGATTTTGAAATCAGGAAGTGTGATGATCCATTTTTGTTCTTTCTCAGGACCGATTTGGCTATTCGGGATCCTTTATGGTTCCATATGAAATTTAGATTTTTTTTCTATTTCTGTAAAAAATGCTATTAATACTATGGTAGGAATTACATTAACTCTGTAGATCACTTTAAGTAGTATGAACATTTTAGCTGTATTAATTCTTCCAATCCATGAATATGGGATGTCTTCCCATTTGTTTGTGTCTTCTTTCATTTTTTTAGCAATATTTTGTAGTGTTCAGTATACCAAAACTTTCACATCCTTAGTTAAATTTATTCCTCAGGATTTCCTTCTTTTTGGTGCTATTATAAATGTGATTTCTTTTCTCATTTTCTTTTCAGATTGTTTATTGTTAGTGTATAGAAATGCAACTGTTTTTTGTGAGTTAATTTTGTATCCTGAAACTTTACTAGAGTCACAGGAGGACAAATACTGCGTGATTCTACTTTTATGAGGAATCTAACGTAGTCAGACTCATAGAACCCAAGGGTGGAATGCTGATTGTCAGGGACTGGGGGTTGAGGAAAAAGGGGAGTTGCATGAGGTTTTCATTATGCAAGATAAGTTCTAGAGATCTGTTGTACAACATTCTGTCTACAGTTAACTGCATTGTGTGCTTAAAATTTGTTCAGCGGACAGATAGCATGTTAAATGTTCTGATAATAATAATCAATAATTATATTAATAATTAATATTATTAATTAATATTGTGTATTAATATTATATCAATAATAATTAAATTAATAATTAAATAAATAATAATTAAATTAAATCAATAATATATTAATATTGTTATTAATATTAATAATTAATAATTATATTAATTAATATTAATAACAACAATAATAATACAGACAGCCATGTCATTCCAAATAAACATGAGGGATGTTTGGACTAAATAAAAATTGTACGCCAAGTCAGGATTCTTGGTCGCAAGTGACAGAAACACAGCTCCAGCCAGCTTTGGCCAAAAGAAGATTCGTTGGCTCACGGAGTCCAAGGAATGAGACATCCACGCTGCAGGGGGAGACGGGTGCGGGCACCGGAGACAACTGAAATTAGAAAGTACAGACTGGACTCCCGACTCTCCCTGAATCTTTGTTCTCTGCTTCTCTGTGTGTGTGTGTGTGTGTGTGTTGGCTTTCTCTCTCCCCTGATAGCCTGTCCGCCACCACACGGCTGGTGAGACACCTGGCAGAAGCTTTTGGGACCTATTCTTCACTGTTTCCCAATCCCAAAACTACTCACGGAGAAGAACTCTGATTCAGTCATTCGGGTCAAGCACCTGGAAAAATTGCCTCTGGCCAGTGGTAGCCAGGCTGTGTAGTAATGTGGGTAAGGGAGATATTTCTGGAAAAAAAGAAGGGGTTCAGGCAAGCAATCCCTGAAAGATCCACTCCCCATGGCCTCAGCTGTGTGGGAAAATCACTCAGCAAACCACAGAGTTCGAAGCCACTGCGAGGACCAACTTGTCCAGATAACCTCGAACCAGACCAGCTGAGAGGCTTACGGAAGGTCACACAGAAAATCAGAGGTAAGGAAAATGGAGTGTGGTTCTCTTGAAAAAGGATTGTTCTTCTCAGCATTTTATACATCCCTCAACAAATAGGAATTTGTAGTGTTTGGCAGTTTGTTACTGCTGTTTAAAGAGGAACCGAGAATCTCCTCCTTCTATGTGAGAAGAAGGGAGGAGAGGGGTGGAGGCCAGTTCTCAGGAGCGAGGTGCCGTACTCCGTGCCTCCAGCTTGTCACTCCATTTGATCCTCACAGCGCATGAGAGCAGGCATCCCGGTTTTACAGAACAGGCAACTGAGGCTCGGTTGTTATGTTAAAATAACATCACTTGCCTAACATCCCCTAGTAGGCAAGGGACAAGAAACGGAGCTTGCTGGCTGGCAGCAGGTTAGAGACCCTCTCCCTGCATGTGGGGGGTGATGGGGGTAGCGGGCTGAGAACCCGCTCAGCCCTGATGTGGTGCAAACACACTCCTTTCTGCAAACCCTGCCGTGGCTTCCTAACGGGTCTATGAGGGTATATTTACAGACTGGGAGTCTCTTGCCTCCTGCCCTCCCTGCACCACTAGGAGAGACAGCGGATCTGGGCAGAGGGTAAGTACTGGGGCTTCCTCTCTCGTTGCCTAGGGAACTGGAAGCCACTTCTGCCCCAGCCCCCAGAATCTGCCTGAGAAGGCTCTAACGAAGCCCACCACACAGCCTGGGTCTTGAGGTGAGCAGCACCTGCACACACCAGACTTTGGAAATTTGATACATAGGTTTTTCTCTCTTAATAATACGTAGGGCTATTTTTTTTTCAGAGATTTGACTTGCAACCATAAGCACATCATAATGAAAGTAGTGGATTATTCACGCTGGGTCTTATTGAAAGGGCTTCCATATTATATTACATTATTTACTTATTCCCTTAATAGTCCACAGGGTGGCTAATTTCCGTCACCACCTCACCTGCGCCCAAGCTGACAAAGCTAATAAAACCGTCCTCCCCGTCGCCCCTTCCGCCAAAGCAATCATAATCATGGCTCAGAGACTATTCACGCACAATCACCTGGATCCCTCTGGGACAGCATTATAAAGATGGATTTCTGCTATGAATGTGAAATTCAATTTACATGTTTTCGGCTGGCTGTCTCGGTATCAGAAGGCTTTCCGGGTGTTTAACGGAGCCATTTGTCTCCGGAAATGAGCACTAACACAATGCGACATGTATACACCTGGGGCTCTGCCTTTTCTCTCCGGCACAAGCCCCCACTGCGGAAAAGGGGCTTTGGCGTCTGAGAGAACCGCCAACGACCCCTGTTCTCAGGGACGGTACAAATCTCCAGGAGACGGCGGGGACGGCCAGACCGTGCATCCTCTCCATCCAGGCCCTTCGATGCCCCATCAGAAACATTCCCTTCTGGGTGGTTCTGGATTCTGGTGTCAAGAACGCTTCAACAGCAAGAACGCCTGACATTTAGACTTAGGAGAAAGGCTGGCTGGGAGTATCGCTCCGTTCTAGTGATCTTATAGCAATGACTGGGGCTGCTGTTATTATTACTTCAGTCATCTGTAGAAATTTACAAAGTGCTCTACCGTCCCGTTGGGCAGCAAAGCAGGAGCTGACGGACGGCTGCCAACGAGCGTTCAAGAATCGCTGCCGATGAAAGAAGGGCTCACTCGGGTGAGGAGGTGCATGGCCGAAGAGGCTAATGGAGAAATCGAAGCACAGGTGCTGCTGCAAATGATAATAATGGTGGTCAATGCCGCGCTGTGCTTGCTAGGTTGTAAGTGGTTGATATCTTGTAGCTCACATCAGCCTTGCGACCACCTGGGAAGGCGGGGGTAGTGCTCCTCATCCACAGAGGGCTTGTTCCCAGACCCCCTGTGGGTGGGTGCCTGAAACGGCGGAGAGCACCAAACCCCACCTATACCATCTCATTTCCTATACACACACACCTTTTCACATAAAGGAAGCACTGTATGGCTCCTCTTTGGTGTATCTGAATTGCCAGCATCAGCGTTTCTGCTTCGGGGCATTATTAAGTAACCGAAGGGTTGTTTGAACTCAAGCGGTGTGAAACGGCTACTAAGTGACTAAGAGCAGGGAGTGGGCAGAGCCCGGAGATGCTGGTCACAGGGACGGTTCATGTCCCGGGTGGGATGGAGCTGGGCGGCACATGATTCCGTCACGCTACTCAGAATGGCGTGCAATTTAAAATTTGTGAATTGTTTCTTTCTGGAATTTTCTATTCAATATATTCTGACCTCAGGTGATGGCAGGTAACTGAAACTAAAGAAGATGAAAATGTATATGAATGTTACTCTCATTTGACAGATGAGGAAATTAAGGCACAGAGACTTACTCGAGCTAGTTAACCCAATCTGTGTGGTTTTTGCTTCGTTGATAACCATTCCAGCTTCTTATTTCTCCTCCTTGGGAACCCCCACACCCCACCCCCTCCCAATCTCACTGCTGTGGCTTGCCTGAGGTTGCCAGCCCCCTCTGCCTGTAACCCCCAGAGTGACTGGGGTGGGTGGGTATGTGACTCA
Source organism: Phyllostomus hastatus (assembly GCF_019186645.2). Classification (NCBI taxonomy): domain Eukaryota; kingdom Metazoa; phylum Chordata; class Mammalia; order Chiroptera; family Phyllostomidae; genus Phyllostomus; species Phyllostomus hastatus. The sequence continues at coordinate 28,066,138 of NW_025334004.1, read as the reverse complement.
GGCCTCGGCCAATCAGCACACTCCACCTCCTGGCCACAGTGTCAGGGTCAGGTGCGGCCATGGACACAGCCAAGCTGAAAACTTCTGTGCATGGTTAAGAAAAAAAGATCTTCTCTTTCCAGAAGAATGTCATCAGCCCTCCTCCCCCCAAAACTCATTAGTCTCCCTCCAATCTCCCCTCTCCCAGCAGCCTTGGCAACTACACTTCAGTGCTGCGGTTCCCACGACCTGAGACAAATCACCGCCCACTCAGGTGTCAGTGCGTCCTCTCCCGGGCGTCTGCCCGGCTCTGCTCCGGGAGATGGCTGGATGTCGGGAAGATCATGGAGGGCATCCACTGAAGACAGTTCACACCCAGGGGCCTTCTCTGTTACATGTAAACAAAGGAATCAGAGAGTCCACTGTGAAAGTGACAGTAAAGAGGTGTAGGGTGACAGGGTGGCTGTGACATGTGCCTCTGATGGCCAGTGGGACCTTGCCACTCCTTGTGGTCGAGATGAGATCATCCCTGAGTCCCCAAATTCAAAGTCTTTCCCACGATCACCGCGAATCAGTGATGGGCTTGGGGGCCCGGGCTGCCACGCTGCCCTGGGCTCCTGCTGACAGCGCACCGATCTTCCCACGTGGGTCCACTTGCAACACAGCGGTTCCTGTTTTATTTTATTCTTCCACTCGAACTCCACTTGCACGGAATTTACTAGAATCAACTTGACTGATAAAGTCAGGGGCTGACAAGGAGAGTAACTCGAAAGTTGACATCAAGCTTCCCTAAAGCGGTCACTCCACCAGGGGCCGTCCTCAGGCTCCACCTTCACTCGTCGTCCCCAGCCCCACGCCCTCTCCCTGCCTTCCCTCCCTGCCCTGGTCTCCACGCCTCTCTCTGGCCATCTCCTCCCCTTCCACATCTCCAAGCCCCCCGGCCCCTCCCCACACAGCCCCAACAGACTACTTCCATCTCCTCTTGAAGAAAAGTTTAGCTCTTGCTTAATCCTTATAAGCCGAGTTTCAGGGAACAGCCCAGGACCATGATGGCTCATGTCCCCTTGGCATTTCAGTCTGGAGGAGACTTTGACACCAAGGGACCATCAGTTGGAGCATGGGTCAGCATCGTGTGTGGTGACAACATGTTGACCCATTTTAGTCCTGGGCTCCTGAGTCAGGCCGTGACCATCTATCCCCCTGGGCGGAGCCTAGGTTAGACACTGGGAGAGGCGGGTTGTGCCACAGAGGCCAGGCTCTCTGGCGCCATAAAAACCACCAGCACCACGGATCTCAAGGATCTGTAATATGGTAAACGTGTGCCCACTTGTTTACCAAATCAGATACCAGGGAGGCAGACTTCCAGTAGAACCATAGGACAGCTCCAAATGTTTATAGGCAATGCACCATGATTTTTCAATAGTCCTGTTCTGGAGCAACTCGACTTGCCCAGAGTAACTTTCAAAACATAGCGGCCCATTCAGCCATCACGTGGTTCTGCCTGAAGTCTAACGAACAACGACACCATCAACCACCATCATCATTGTTACACTATTACTGGGTACCTATTGCATGCTCCAACCACGTTAAAATGCTTTCTATGTCTTGTCTCAATACTCATAACTGCCTTGGGAGGTAGGAATAATTTTTTTACCCATTTTACAGATGAGAAAACTGAGGCTCAGAAAGGTGGAGTAGCTCGCACAAGGCTACGCAAAGAAGTGACAGAGCCACATGTGAATCCAAATCTTTCTGACTCTAAATTTTGAGTTCATGACCACCACCGTGTTCTTCCAACCCCTAAAGGTAAGTGTTTCTCACCCCCTTGATTTCAGGTGCTATTTCAGGTACCCGCACTGCCAGAGGCTGAATCTATCTATATTTGTATACTAAATCCTTCTGCAAGAAGGACCATGTCAGTGGCTCCCAAACAGAAGCAATTTTACCTCCCGAAGACATTTGACAATCTCTGGAGATGGTTGTGGCTGTCAGAAATCGGGCAGAGGGGCAGGGGGAGGTTGCTGTGGGCATCTAGGGCACAGAGGCCAGGGATGCTGCTGAGCATCTACCTGACAAAAAACTCTCAGCCCCGGATGTCAGCAGTGCTGAGTGTGAGATCCCCTGCACTGCACAAACTGCTACTCAGATTCTGGGTCAGGACAGAGCGATCATGCTGTTCTGCTCCCTTGTGACACAGCGTGGCGTTGGCCAAGAATGCCAAGTGCGGTCCTGGCACCAGCCATCACATGCGGACTCCGAAGTGAATGGCTTCTCCAGGGTCCCACTGAGTAGGGTGCCCAGATATTTTTTTTTCTACAAACCAAGACCCTGTGAAAGGAGACAATTATTATACCACAACAAGCATAAACCTTGGATGAACAGTACCCCTACTAGTGAGTTCACTGGCAAAAACGTGCTCACGCCAGTGGCCAGCGCAGGTGACAGGTGACAGGCTGCTGCATACGTCTTGGCCATGGCTTTGAACTCGCCCCAGGCAGAGGGGCACTGTCCTCCAAGAGCTCCAGACATTTAGGTTACCGGGGGCTGTTCCTGGCCCCTCTGTCCTCCACGCCAGGGGCACCTAGCGCCATCTGTTGGTGTGGGGTAGAACTAAAAACCTTCCGCTCCGCAGCCGGATTTCAGGCTGGTTTTGAGCGTCCATCAATTGAACTCTGGCAAGTTGGGACGCTCCTATAGTTCATTTCATTTGGCGAGCACCCCGTGAGGGAGGCCCCGTGTCCTGTCGCTTTGGGGGTGTAAATTGAGACAGAGAGGCGGGTGTCTCTGGGGAGCAAAGCCAGTCAGGAGGCCTGGAATCTGCGTCTATAGGGAATTAGAGCCCGACTCTTTCTGCCCCTAAGACAGGAGACAGGTGGTGTCACACTCTAAATACAGCCCCGTGGGGGTAACCAGATATCCAGGAACCCCTAAAGAACGTCTTCACTACAACCATGTCTAACTGTCGAAACGCTGAGCAGGGCACCGGTCCAGGGGCGCCCTGGGCAGAGATGGGGTCAAGGCGGTGGGTGGGTTCTGGGAGTCCTGTCCGCTTTTCACCCTCTTTTTCTTCCACCCGAGAGAGAGCATGTGGGAATGTGAGTGAGTGAAAGTAATATCCTTATAAGTGTGCCTTGGATACACCCTATTTTAATAGAAAAGAGATTTACTCACAGACTTTAATTAGTGGCAGTAATTGCCTGTGACCCCTCTCGCCATCCACCGCGACTCACCAGCGGACCGCGCAGCGTGCCTAAGGGGGTCGCCGCGCAGCGCTCGCTCTCCGGGGAAATAAACACCAACGGCCCGCCGTAAAACCAGACGCTGTCACTGGCTTGGTTCTCGTCTCGGGATTGTGCTTCTTGCTTCCTCACTTGACCTCAGAATCAAATCCCCTGCTTAAAGCTCGTGGGCTTCAGGATGACGATGGCCGGCCTGTGGGCGGTGGAGCAGTCCGAAGCACTCAAGTGTTTAGACTGATGATGGAAAGACGGCCAGGGGGATCGAACACGCTCCCGAGAGGGACAGGGGCTGCAACCAGGGGTGAGGCCTCGGGGAGGAATCGTGCCGCCCCCAGCCCCCAGCCCGGAGGGCATGACGCTGATAAAGTGAGAAAAGTTAGGTCGTGAGCCGGACGGACGGATGTAGCGCTTTGCCACCCATCCCCTTACTCCTGTGATTAAAAGAGGGAAATGCGTGCCCTGTGTCTGTTCCGCCTTCGGAGAAGGTGGGGGCGGTGCGCCAGCGCCGCTCCTGGGCAGCCAGAACAGGAAGATGGATGAGCCCCGCTCCTCCGAGAGTCTGTAATGGAGTTTTCTCCTCCGCTGCCTTCCATTTCTCCGGCCACGGATGCTGAGCTCCCCCTCTCCCCCGCGGAAACGCACTCACTCCTGTGCGCGGATGGCACCTGGGACAGCGCAGCGATGGGGGAGGGGGCGGGGGGGGGGCTATAACCCCATCTGATGGGCACGCTGGTCTGCGGTGCAGCCAGAAACGGCTGGGGCAGAAACGGAAACCATGGAGCTGAGCTGGCCTCCCGGAGTGCTAGAGAGGCCCTGGAGGACCCTGGAGGGCTGGTGTGCAAGGCAGCTTTCTTCCCTTTGTCGCCCCTTCTTGGGGCAACTCTGTCTCCTTTTCATCTTTGTCCCCTGCCCCAGGAGGCGCTGTCCCTCTGATTCAGAGCATACGTGTAACACGGTAGGCATCCTCCAAAGTGACTTGTGCGTGGTTTATGGACCTCCCCACAGGACCTGCTGGTCGGCAGAGACATGGAAGCTGAGGAAGGAGGGGGCCCGGACACCAGCCTGCTGGGCCTCAGCGTGCAGGAGCTGAAAGCACATGGTGTCTGAATCCAGGCATGTGCCGTGGTGGATATGAGTGTTACCCTGCATGCGTGCGCGTAAGGGACGCCACAGTGGTTTGTTTTTCTATATCAACTGTAGTCAGCTCTGAGCTCCCACCAGCTCCACTGGTGGGAAATTCAAGCCCAGTCCTTAATGACAATCTCTCTGGTTTTAATGAGAACATCAGAATCGGTCTGTGGCAGCCAAGAAGCTTAATGCATGGGTGGAAAAACTGAGGTCTGTGGTGCCTTGTGGAGGCGGGATTAGAGAACCAGGCAGACGCGAAGTCAGCTCTGAACTCAGCTCCTGAGTTCTGGGGACCCCAGCCACATCTGTCTGTGGATATTTAAAGGGGTGTCCCATCAGGCATTTTCTGTGGGGCCTTCACGTTCACCCCCTGGCGGGAGTCTTCAGAGATATCACCCTGCACCAGCTGCACGCGGTGAGCGATTGTTAACAAATGTTCGCCTTGGCATTCTCTGCTTTCGAAACCACTACCACACGCCTTTCTTTCCCGTTAGCGACCGCCACCCTCTGTTGGAAGTCAACCCGGCAGAAACACCTCCACCACATTCTCCAGGTGACGCATCTCTCCCCGTCTCCCTGTTCACTTTCCTCTCCTCCATGGAGGAGAGAGTCACTGAGGGAACTCTGAGAAGGGCCAGGAGCAGAGACAGCTAAGAGCCGCATGTGAGAAGGAACACAGTCGACTTGGAGGCATCACATTACTCTTTGGTTCTGCTGCATCATATAAAGCCACTTGGGCGCTGGGCTTTTCATCTCTCTATCCATCCATCCATCTATCCATCCATCTATTATCATCTAACTGCCCGCCTATCATCTGTGTCTATTTACCTACCTACCCACCTACCCACCTGCCATTTCTCTATCTACCATCTATACCTAACTTCTATTTCTATTTTTATTAAAAGATAATTTTCATGCCATAAGATCCAGCCCTTTAAAGCGTACAGTTCAGCGGGTTTTAGTGTGTTTGTGGAGACGTGCCAGCATTGCCGCTAGTTCCGGGACATTTTCATCCTCCCGAAGGAACTCCATCCCCATTAGCAGTCACTCTGCACTACCGCCTTCCCCCGATCCCTGAAAACCATTAATCAACGTTCTGTCTCCGTGGATTTGGGTATTTTGCTACTAAGTCCGTGCTGATAGGGTCCACTGCCACTATCCATTAAGAGCCCAGAAAGAGGGAGACGTTAAAGCCCAGGGTAAGCGAGGGAAAACCAGGTTCTAGATCGTTCTTCCTGACTTCGGAACAGTGGGTCCCTTGAAGGAAGGGTGGGGAAGAAAGAAGTGAGAGGCGCCCGTGGGGTTTAGCTGTCTTTGCCATGTTTCATTTCCGAGAGAGTTCAGAGGCCAGGCGTGTAGCAAGATGTTGTCCGTTGGCCCGGGGCCTGGGCTCAGTGGGAGAGAGCGAGTCCATTTCTGCGAGGGGACTCGGGTGCTGTGGGGACTGCTGTCCAGCCTGGGTTTACCCAGTAGCCTCGGGTGGTGTTTTAGGGGTGCTCGAAGGACCTGTAGATGGCCCTCCTGGCCATCTAGACGGAAGAACCTCAAGAGCATCTATCAAGAGAGGAAAGCACAGGACCAGAGCAAGCGTGGCCACAGTCCAGGGATACAGTTTTGTGGGAGAGCACCTACAGGCCAGCGGATGAGAGGTGGGGAGGGGACAGGCAGGGAGGGACAGGAGGGCGGACCTTTGCTTCATGGGGAGTCTGTGCTGGCTTTTGAATTTGTGGTGATGCAGGAAGGGAGTAAATCAGATGTGTGCTTTAAGAAGATTAATTTGGTATCATTTCCCCTTGAATTTCATTTTATTCGATGTGGAAAATCACTCTTGGACCAGCATTGTATTCAATTCTTAAAGTGCATCTCCTTACACTGTAAACTCAGAGAGGTCCTTTGCTCCCGAAACGCGTGTGTGTGTGTGTGTGTGTGTGTGTGTGTGTGTATAATTTTTAACTTAGTTTTACAGAGGCATGGAGTTCTAGCTGGTCTTGCGTCCATGTGCCTCAGAAAAATAAATCTATCAGAGAAATTCTTGGGGACATTGCGCCTGCCTTTTTAAAAAAAATTACTTGCCCTCCTTATCTCTAATTATTCAATGGAGGTTAATTTTTAGCAAAGTCACCTTGCTGTCCTTTTGAACTCTGAAAAAGTTGTCTCGAGTCAAAACCGGAAGGGAGGAGACCTCCCTGCCCTAGATTTTGATCTCCACGTCTCTTTTCTCCCACTTGGTTTTACTTCATTGAAGACTGTTTGGTCCATTTTTCTTTCCTCCACGCCTATTTTCATTCTCTCTAGTCTCATTTCAGAACTCACTCAACGATTCTGCTTCTCGGAGTTGCTCTTCTGCTGGTAAGAGAGAAAGCTCCAGGTGCAATACCGCAGTCTAATTTGGGGATATTATTAAGAGCGTTTCATTCACATAATTGTGTTTGATTAGAAAAGAATGACTAAATCCGGGGTTGGATTGACTGGGGCATAACTATTTTAGGGCTTGTTATTAAGGGTTTAAATATAATTGGGCACTTTCTGAGGTCTGTTTGAGGTGTCTGTTTTCACTTACAATAACGAATCTCCTTGCAAAACCCTCGAACAGGATAGCCTTTTACACTTGACAGGGGCTGGCATGTTTTATTTGATATAGTCACCTCAATGTTTCAGATGCTTTTGCATTGTTTTCACTTGAAGGTTGGAGAAATGGGAGCTGGAGCCTGAGACTTGAATGCCCTGCGCAGAGCTTGCCAGCAGTGGGTGGCTCCACCTGGCTTCCGGGTCAGAGGTCAAGTCTCCTTCCACTGTTGTCATGGGGATGCCAAGACGACAGGAACCATGTTATCCCCGAATTTGTTTCTCCATTTGCCTTCGAGAAATCTGCGAATGAAGCTCTCTGCCTCCCAGAAACATGGCACAGTTGGTTACTGTTCAGCAGTTTCTACAGGAAAAGGAGGGCTGGAAATGTTTCCAGTGAATACTAACTATATTGTGGAAGTTGTGGCTTTTGACTAAGTTATGACCCGTTCATTTCAAGTGATTCTTGACATTATGGCGGGCGCCACTGTGAAATTACTATAAATTGTTTTCTGTGTTGCAAAAGCAATAACCATGTTTTGCCTCTTACTGTTTGCATTTTGGGGGGTATTGTTATACATTGGGGGTTTCCAACCTCGGCACTACTACCATATCGAAGCAGATGTTGCTCTGTTCTGAGGACTATGGACATTTAGCATCATCCCTGGCCTCTTACCTATTAGATGCCAAGAGCGCCCCACCTTCCCAACTGTGACAGCCAAAAATGTCCAAAAATGTCTCCACAAATTGCCAAATATCCCCTGCGACACAGCCATCCTTTCTGGGAACCACTGCTGTCAAAGCTACAGGCCACAGAAACATTTTGTTCTCTTCTGATCGAACCCTCTACACTGAAGATGCGTTAGTAATTATTTAGAAGCACATTTGTCTATTGAGCCTCATATCATCAGTAGAAATCAGCTGAGAACGTGTCCCAGAAGAGAAACCAAAACCCTAGTTAATTCAAACATAACTCCTGGGACCAGGTAATTAAAGATGCTCTTACCTGGTTGCCTTTCCAGAATCAATACCAACCACAGTGGCATCCGTCTTAGCTATAAAACATGTTTTCTTCCAGAGAGGTTTCTTTGAGAGGTCTTAGAACTGGGAAGTGAGCAAACAAACCAGGGTTGGCATCTTTGGTTGTGTAATAAGTGTGTTTGATATACATCAGCCCGATTACTCTGAAATTTTGATCATTCTACTAATTTTCTTTTATATACTTTGAAATAAAGGAATCATTTATGGTGGGGAAATAGGGAGGTAAGGCTCTGGGTAAAGAGGCATAAATAGGAAAGGGAGGGCAGAACAGCTCAAGTGCTTCTTACTTGTCAGTGCCGCCCAGTGCACAGCTGTGTGGAAGGGAGGCAGTGAGTTCCCTGTCACTGGAGGTATGCAAACAGAGCTGTATGGAAAGTAGGAAAAGAGCGGGTCAGGCAGAACTGGATTTGAAAGCTTAGTAGCTTGGAAATTAACTTCACTGAGCCTCAGCCTCCTATGTATAAAATGAGAATACTTAACACAAAAGATTCTTTTGAGAATTAGAGATGCCATTTACAGAAGCCCTATCTTTTGCTAAATATTCAGTAAATGGCAGCTTGTCCCTAATTTCTGCATAGGCCCCGGCGTCTTCTGGAGGGTTGGGCAGCTCCGTCTCTCAATCCTAGGCATCGCCCCATCCTGGTAGACACCCAGGCACCGTGGCTATGTGCTCCAAAATGGCCTTATCTATTCATAAAGAAAATATCTTGCAATATCCATTCGATGCATATTCTTACCAGCTTTTCCCTAAACTATCCTTTCCTGTTTCATGAATTGAGAAAAAGAATGAGAACAAAAATTGTTAAGAGCCTCCATCCACAGAATCCTGGTTTATGGCAACAATAAAAGCAGTGCGCTACCCAACCAGAGGAGTGCCTGTTTTTCAGTAAGCTAAGCTTACGGACCTGCATGGAAATGCGGCCTCGAGTGTCTGAGAGTCTCTCCAGGCGAGGCGTCGCTGGCTCCGCTCCCCCAGCACGGGATGCCAGGTGGGGGAGGGTGAGGAATGGCAGGCAAGGAGAAAATGCCCTTCCCCCAACCATTGTTGGGGCCTGTCACCTCTGCACAACCCTTCAGGGCTGAGAAGCGGCACCAGGTGCCCTAACAAAGGAACCAACATAGCCCTGACCGGGTGGCTCATGTGGTTGGAGCATCGTCCCTTACACCAAAAGGGTGCGGGTTAAGTCCCCCACTCCGGGCACATACCTAGGTTGTGGTCCGATCCCCGGTTGAGGTGTGTATGGGAGGCGACCAATTGTTGCTTCTGTCTCACATCAATGTCTCTCCCCCTCTATCTCCCTCTCTCTCATCAATAAACCTATCCTCAGGTGAGGATTTTTTTTTAAAAAAGGGGCCAACATAAAATAATAGCGTTGTTCGCAACCTAGGTCTTACTTTGCTATTCATCAAAATGTTTGCTATTTCAAACTGTTTTGTCCCCAAAGAAAATACTCCATCAGCCAGGCGAGGGGTTCGCAATTACTTTCAAAGTTATGGAGCCCTTTCCACACAAAGTATTTCCCAGGGGGGTACAGATTCGTAACACAAATGAAACAGAAGCCCCATTTAGTTGAAGTTAGTGTGGGGAACTGGAGCTCTGGGGTCTGTCCGCCCCCTGGGCCTCCCAACACAGCCCCACCTAGTGGCTTGGAGGCCTAAAAATCCAGATGGGTCACCAGTGGGCACAGCCATTTCAAATCCCTTTCTTGTTTGAACAGCCCTTGCCTGCACACCTTGGACTCGCCCCGGTGCACCCCAAGAAATAGGAGGCGCTTCCCTGCCAGCTTGGTCTGCAGAACCACCTGAGCATACACAGTCTTTGCTCTTCACCCGAGTCCTTTAATCACATTTAATGAGAACAGTTTTGCTTTATTTTGCATCTGATGCTTTTCTTTGACCATTATTTTCAAAATAGAATGCCGTGGAGGAGATGATAATAGTTACCAGCATTTACGGAAAGAACTTCGGGAAATAATGGTTCACCTGAGGCTGTCGTGACTGTGACTGTCTGGGAAAAGCCGCAGAAGCACAGAGTTTTGAGTGAGTTGGCGGCTCTGCTGTCTTTGGGAAGCTGGGGGCTGCTCTCCTGGACACGCGGGAGATCCGGCTTAGGCTGTGGAGCGTCTAGAAGGGGCGGCACTTGGAGGCTGCTGAGCATGCGCGCTGGCCGCGTGAGTATAGACGGCTGGATAATGCTCCCCAGCTCACTGCTCAAATCCGCTCCCGGCCTGGGCATCGCTGGGTTCCGCCAACTAGTTGCTTCACCCTCCTTCCCGGCGCCCATCTCCCCAGAAGGAATGAAGAGACAATATGAGATAAGATACGTCTACATTATACAATCCTTTTAGTAGAACAGCCTTTTTTTTCTTCTACAGTATAGTGGTAGCAATTGGCCCAAGTAGGCGCTACAACCAATGACTGGAATGACATGAAGAAAGACCCCAAAAATGCAGATTTCACTGCATAAAGTCTCAACCGAAAATCACGCTGCCAGGCTTGAAAACTGCAGGTCCTGTCTGCGGCGTTCTCGGTAGTGTCCGCACCCTCGCCCGTCTCTCCCTGCTGGTCCTTCTGGGGCATCTCTCCGGCGTCTTTAGATCTGTGATGAACTCTCTTCTCAGGATGATGACCTGAGGCCACAGTGGCCGCAAGGAAGCTCCTCCCTCTGGACACATCCTCAGAACTCTCTCTGTGAACAGTGCCCTCCCGTGAGTTCTGCCGGAGGCCGGGGGATGCACCAGCAGCCGAGGTCGGGCTGGTGGCTAGCATCCGGGTCTCTCTGGGCTCAGCAGCCAGGGCTTTGTTGGAAATTATGAAAAAATCAGCTGACAACCAGGCAGCCAACGATACCAAGCTTCCAGTCGGGACAGGTATTAACCCACCTGCCCACGAGAGAGTTGGCACTCAGTAGACTCACTCCACTAATCTGGAGGGAGACGGTAAGGGTTCAGTCTGGAAATTCTCCCCGCAGTGCCCAGATCTCTCCCAACCCAGCCTCCCCAGGGTCTGAAATCTCTCCATTACAAAGTCGTACTGTGGTTGATTTCTCCAGGCATTTTTTCATTTTTTTTGTTGCAGTTATCACCAATTATTATTTTGTATTACATTGTATTGTATTGTATTTTCTCTCTCTTTTCTTTTATTGTGGTTCAACTACAGTTACCTCCATTTCCCCACCACCCCAGTCATCCCCAACTCCCACCCTCAATCCTACCCCCCTTTGGCTTTGTCCATGTGTCCTTCATACATGTTCCTTGATGACCCTTCCCCCTTTTCCCCCCACAATCCCCTCCTACCTCCCCTCTGGTTACTGTCCGGTTACTGGTTACTTTGTTCTTTATTTCAGTGCCTCTGATTATATTTTGTTAGCTTGTTTGTTTTGTTGATTAGGTTCCACTTATAGGTGAGATCATAAGGTATTTGTCTTTCAGTGCCTGGCTTATTTCACTTAGCATAATGCTCTCCAGATCCATCCATGCTGTCCACAGCATCACTAGCCATCAGAGAGATGCAAAATAAAACCACAATGAGATACCCCTTCTCATTGGTCAGAATGGCCATCATAAAACTATCAACAAACAAATCAACAAACAACAAGTGCTAGTGAGGTTGTGGAGAAAAGGGAACCCTCGTGCACTGCTGGTGGGAATGCAGGGTGGTGCAGCGGCTGTGGAAAACAGTATGGAATTTCCTCACAAATCCAGGTATCTATTTTAAAAGGTGAGAACTTGGAGAAGGCACCTCCATAGTCCAGTGTGAATTAATTGACCAGATGCAGGTTCTCGCCTGCAGCAGAGGCAGAGGCAGAGGCAGTGGGACCCCAATCGAGCCTTTGTTCGCCCTTCTCCTTCCGGCCTTCCAGCACATGCTGAGTAGTGGGCGAACCACGTCCCGATGGGCTTCTCCTCTGCTTCTGGGAAAGCCAGCCTCTGCGGGCTCTGTCCTCCCTGTGCGGGAGAGGAAGCAGAAACCCAGTTCGTGGGCCCCGTTTCACCATTGCTGTTCGCAAAAAGCTGATAGTGACTAATGTCCTGTCATGCACTCCTGACCATGAACAGCCTAGAGCCAGCACGGCAGGAAAACGAAGGAGCTGGAACATGTACGAAGATGCCCACTGTGGGCAGTAAATGGGTCTTCAGGGGACGCGCAGCTCTGCTTATCCGTTTTCCTTTCAGAAAACTTCTCTCCACTTCTCACACATCTTTACTGTGTAGCCACTAACGATTTCCACTTGCTTTGTGCTCATCCTTGAACTTGTCGATGAAATGATCTTCCATGAAACAAGTCCATGTTCTGCTGCCTGAATAATTCCTTTGCAAAGTCAATCCTGGGGCTCTCACTGATCCAGAGCGTAACTTTTTGCTTTAATACATTGACGTATTTCACTCAGCAAGGAAATGGGAAGGGTGGATAATATTATGTCTTTTTTTTTTCTTTTTTAACGTACCTCTTTTTCCTGGGAGTACACACAGCCAAGAAATGCGAGGGTAAGCAACAAAGAGACCTGGGCTGTTTAAAACATGCCTGTTAAATCTGTAGGGATAGCCCCTCCTTCAATCCTGTACTGGTAATTTGTGTCTTCTCTGTTTTCTCAGTGGGTGAGGACATGTACTGCAGCTTCCTGCCCAAGCAAAACTACATTTCCCAGCAGTCCCTTCTCTGTTGGTTGGGCCCAACAGACCAGAACAGGAGAGTTGGACGAAGGAAGTGGTGCCCAGCTTGGGGGTGGGCAGGCATTGCCCGAAGAGCCTGAGAGCACGATAAACACCCTCATGCTCTGCGGGCTGCCCTTATGGGAGGGGGCAGCGGCCAGGCCTGCAGGTCCAAGTTTTTTTGTGGCTCCTTGGCAAGTGCACCGGCAGGTAACTTTTGAGACTCTGAGGTTGGGTGCTTAGTGGCGGTGAAAGACCAGCACAGGTTCCAGACCGGCCTCCTGCATCCCCGCTGGCCCTTCTCGTGCGTCCTGGTTTCTCCCATTTTGTTCCCCCCCGATCGTTCCCGACGGAGGGCCCCATCGCTGAAGCAACTGCTTCACACGGACTGTTTAACCAAACCCTGCAACGGCATGCGGTCAAATTTCTGTACCCCATATTCCATGTCACTCCTATTGGATCGGATTCTCTGATCCACCCTCCACTGATAAAATCACTATTGCTAAGGGATTCAGTGTTACCAATTTCTTCAAAGAATGGGCTATTGCCCTTGTTCATCTTCCCCATCATCCCTCTGCTTTCTATTTCTTCGATTTGGGCTCTGATCTTGGTTTCTTTCCTCTTATCTATATATTTTGGCTTTAACTTACCCACATTTTTCTAGTCTCATAATGTGCAAACTTGTGTTCAACGAGAAGATTTTAAGTCAACGATCTGAGATTTACAGTGATAAATTTCTCTTGTCATTGCTGTGTTTTTGTTGCTAGTTTTCTGTGCAAGTGTTTTCCTATCGCTCATGACTTCTTCTCTGACATACACGCCATTTAGAACCAGTTGTTGTCCTGGCTGGTGGCTCAGTAGGTTGTAGCGCTGTCCTGTACACCAGAAAAGTTGTGGGTGTGATCCCAGTCAGGGAGTATACTTGGGTTGCGAGTTCAATCCCCCGTCTGGGCATATACGGGAGGTAACCAATTGATGTGTCTCTCTCACACTGATGTTCCTCTCTTCTTGCTCTCTCCCTCCCCTTCCTCTCTCTCTCTATAAATCAATAAATATAATCCTTGGGTGAGGATTAAAAAAATAAGTGTGTTGTTTGATTTCTAAACACTTGGAGTCTTTCTAGATATCTTATTGTTCCAAGTTAACCTTGCTGTGATTCAATGACACATTTTTAAAGATTTCAACATTTTGAAATTTACTGATATACTTTGTGGCTTAGCGTATTGTCTCTCTTGGTGAATGCCCCACGTGTTCTTGAAAAGTGGGTGTGTCGTCCACCATTGACCAGCACATGCCAAGGAGGTCAGGTTTGTGGAGAATGTTAGTCAGATCTTCGACATCTTCGTGATACTTTTGGCCTACTTTTTTGTCAGTTACTGAAAGAAAGGTGTTGAAAATCTTCAACAGCTCTGTCGTTCTCTCTTGAACACTGTTGCTTTTTTTCTTCATAAACTTTGAAATTCTCTAAATATTTTGATTTGATTTTGAAGACCATATTCATTTTGTGTTGTTATTCATCCAGATCATTTGACACGTTTATCACTATAAAATGCCCCTTTATTATTATTTTTATCTCTGCTTAAGGGCTTCCCCTTGAAATTTATTTTGACTGGTGTTAATGTAGCCACACCTGCTTTCTTAGGCTCGTGCGTTGCCTGATTATCTTTTTCTATCCTTTTTCTTCAAGCCTGTCTGGGAATCTATATTTAAAGTGAATCATTTTTAGACATTTTTTGTACTATACATAAGAAGAAAAAACGTACACATTACTAGATGCCTGGGATGAAAGCAGACTTCTAAACGGTGTTATGTCTGGGTAACTACAAACCAAATAATAGCTTTCATGCTTGAGGCCAGTGATGGATGAAAAGCGTAGTTGCTCACAATGCGTCCGTTGCTCAGCCGCCCCGGATCCTGTGGACAGCTGTTCCTTCTGCGAGAGAAGCGCGAGAATGTCAGAGACGGATTGGGTTTCCGGTGTCACGTCTTGCCACAGGAACATCCTTTCGTTGAAAGAGGTCGTGACGGTCTGCTGCTAAGCCCGAACAAGCCCCCTGCCTCCCAGGGGGCCGGCCGGTGGCAGCTCAGGACGCTCGCCGGAACACTCGCCCTGGGAACCGAGATGAGCAGACAGAGGTTGAAGATCACGGTGACTCCTCCGCTCCAGGCGGCGAGGGCCTTGAAACCAGCGTCTTGAGCACTTAAAGGACATTATGTTCTCCTACTCTTCTCCTGTCTGCCACCAGTGTGAACGTTCTAACCTCTCAAATTACTAGACCGAATGAAAATTCTTGCCTTAGACAAGTAACGGAAATTGAAATGACCATTATCACGATGATTACTCCACTCTGCATTTATATCTGCACTGCTTTGCATCTAAGGTTTACGCTCAGTTTTCAGAATAGGTGTTGGGGTCGATTTGAAGTCTGGAGGTATTTTTGAAACACTTATTGCTTATATACGCTTAGCACATTTGGCCAAATTCGTATAGACAGCATTTGCAAACAGCTGGCGAGTATGTGCTGAGAGGCCGGGGCCGTTCCGTGGTGTCCTGCTGAACGTGCACCACCTGAATCTAATCACGAGGGAATACCCAACCACCCCGAGCGACGTTCTCCTAAATAACCGGCCTGTGTTCTTCAAGAATGTCAACGTCCAGTAGCACACAAAGCTGAAGGGTAGTTGCAGACCGAAGGAGAAAAGGCGCCGTGGAGACGGTGGGTGAAATCTGAACGTGGACTAGAGTTAGGTAACGATATCGGGTCCCCGTTAAATGTCTGGAGTTTGATCACGGCATTTTGGCCAAGCCGGGGATGTGTCAGTTCTGAGGGAATGCGCAGGAAAGTATTTAGGGGTAAAGGGACACAGGCAGAATCAGCAGAAATGACTGAGGGAAGGAGGGAGCCACCACCCCAGGGACAGTCACTTTAGGGGGGTGTCCTTTCTCCAGTCTCCCGAACCCCCCCTCATGCCCACCCCACCCCACCCCCACACTAGGGCAAGGAGGAGTGTTGTGCACAAGGAAGAAATCCGGGAGTCCTCCCTCCTTCTGCTCCAGCAGCTTCAAGGGTTCTCATAGGAGGAGGAGACTGACCTTCAAACGTGGGCAGGGAGAGGCATTTTAAATGAAAGTGACGGACACTACCTTTCAAGAGTGGATTACATTATTATTTTATTTTTAGAGAGGGAAGGGAGGGAGAAAGAGAGAGAGAGAGAAACATCGATGTGTGGTTGCTGGGGGTCATGGCCTGCAACCCAGGCATGTGCCCTGGCTGGGAATCGAACCTGTGACACTTTGGTTCGCAGTCTGCTCTCAATCCACTGAGCTGCGCCAGCCAGGGCTATGAATGGATTCCATTATAACCATGAATGAAGAAAAGGAAGTGGCTGACAGTGAGCAGGGAAGGGGGCGCTCAGTGAGGCACAGGGGGACGGTCCTTGGAGAAAACTCTTCCCTGCGATTCCCCGCAATTACACTCCTTGTTTGCACCAGGCAGGAGACGCAGGGGAGGCTTGTGGTCAATGGAGGGGCGGGGCGTGGTCACAGCACAGAGAATAGCTCTCATCAGTCTGCCCCTCCATGGTGACCCCTAACCCTCTGACAACCTGGAAGCTCCCCGATGTCCCAAAGTGGGCCCTGGATGGATGGAGATGAAAAGTTGGGGTTTCCTTCCTTCTTTTAGCCGTGTCTAAGCCTCCTTTCCTGACTGTTCATTTCCTGGACCAACCTGGACTGATCTGAACCGGCCTCTTTTTAAAACGACTGACAGTGGGAGGAACCTCAGCCCCACCCCCAGGGGGTGCAGGCCCGATCCCATGGCCGCCTGGAGACTCTCGGACAATGTTCCCACATGATGCATGCTCCCGTCTCCGTTATCCGGCCTCGAGTGATACCGCAGTGGGACACTGTCCACCCAGGAGAGGTGAGGCTGGGCCCAGTTCAGTCCAATTGCTTTGCAGGCTCTTCTCACTCAGGTTTAAACAGGCCTTGGTGTCCTGCCCACTGTCTGCTAAGGTCTCCTGGTTGTAACAAGAATAGCCACACTCAGTCTACAGATAAGAAAACCGAGGCTCAGAGAAGTTAGGGCCACACCTCAGTAAGTGCTGGAAACTTCTGCCATCCTACAAACTCAGACCGCCTAAAGTAAAAACCATTCCCCCACCCCCCACCCGCCAGACGGGAGCAGCTCGCCCCGCCCCAGCAGTCCCACTCACCCTCTCCTCTCCAGCTGCAGAGGGACGCCCGAGATGAGTTCCCGGTCGTCCTCTCAGTACCGGGTAGTGTACAGCACAGAGATCACGTTTAATGGTGCTAACCTACTTTAGAATGGCTTTCCTGAAGCAGAGAACACATCTGCAGAGACAAACCCCGCTCTAATAGATTGGCAGAAAACCCACTCCATAAAAGAGCATACTTTCAAAGCAGTTTAGACAAGACAGAAAAGAAAAAAAAAAAACTACGCTGTCCTCCTGATGAAGGGGGATGAAGCAGAAGGGGGCGGGGCATGGACAAGAAATAAAGACTGGAAATGGGTGCTGTGCATAATCCTGGGTAGTGCACAGCAATCGCTTTCCATGTTGACGGGGTCACTGATACAGCCACGTCTCTCTCTCTCTCTCTCACACACACACACACACACACACACGCCAAGGCAAAATAGCCGCCCCACGCGGCTGTGTTACAAGGTTCAGCTTTGGGCCAGGGACTGAGCAGAAAGCGCAGGTGAGATGGGACAGGGGGATAGATGGGGACAGAAAGGGTGGGTGCGGAGAGCGCTGGGGACCTGCTCTGACTGAGGGCTAGCTTATCCCTCAGCCCAGGGCAGTTGGCTGGTGCTCCGCCAGCCAGCGCGACCAGAGCACAGGGCTGACTCTGATCTGTGCCCTTCCCAGCACTGGGTGAGAGCGGGAGGAGCAGGCGCACCACGGATGCTCGTTACGTGATCGCGTGGCAAGCTAAGGAAAAGGGCCACGTTTCCCTCAGCAGCAGCAACTCACATTTCTCCCCCTTCTTCATGGTATGAGCGATAATGAATAACAGTGTTAATAGCGAACCATGAGCACAGGGAGTAAATAAGCACAAACGTAACAGAGCGAGGATGGATTAGGTTTAATTTTCTTTCTGTAATTCTATGTGCCTGTGGGATATATCATTCATTCTTTAGTGGGAGAGGGGGCAGAGAGAGAGAGGATAGGAGTGAGACTGTGAATGTCTAGGAGTGCATGGTCTTGCCACTCCCCGGAGCATCCATCAGCAAGGAGGAGCTGGGAGGGGGCGTTGCAGAACCGCGGGAGTCGGTCGGGGAGACATTCTGCTCTCAGGAAGGTCTCAACTGCCTCACCAGCTCCAAGGGATGTATAACCACCAGCCCTGGGGGCAGGCCCCCGTTCCATCCACCCAGGGCTGGAAGCAAGTCCAGAACATGGAGGTGGCACCCACCCAAGGTCAAGCACGATCTCTGGTCAACCGTCCCCACCCATGGAGTGCAGGGACCCTGTCTTGCTCATCCGTCCATCCTCATGCATCCCACAGAGCCCGGTGCAGTGTAGGAGCCCGTGACCCTTTGCTGAATACACAGAGGAGCAAGTGAATGAATGAATGAATAACTGAATGAGCTGTGTTCTTACGTCTGTGTTAGAAGAAAGCCCCCCTTTCTACTTTAGAAATCGTTTTCTCTTTGTGTTTCCTCTGCATTTTGTGACATTGCAACGCACAACCGCCCTCACACCCTGCATTCCAACCCAGCCGGAAATATTGGTGCCGTGCACAAATAAACAAGCATTAAAAAACACACAGATCCTAGGCCAACAGAAGTCCATCCAGCGAGGCATGTCCGGCATGTGTGTGGGAGGGGACTGATGTGTGTTTATGTGCCTACGACGTCACATTTCAACCCTGGTTTATCCTTAGGAGTTTCTGGCTGAACTCCACCTTGCAAAGTACTCTCAGCCACGGAAATTCCCTCCTCACAGGTAATGAAGTCCACTCTCTGGATCACAAAACACGATCAATCCCAAAAGTCAGCGTTTGCAACTCCTGGCCTGACGAGCACCGTGGAGCTGAGGAGCCGGCAGCTGGCGCACAGACAGAGGGACGCGGCAGGTCCCGAGCATCCCGGTGTGCGGAGACCGGCCTGCCATGAGGCCACCCGGGGGGCACGCTGGGGCCGAGAGGCGGCCTCTGGGGCCAGCAGCCCATGTCCAGCCCTCTCTTGAGAGTGGCATCTGGTGAGCAAGGAGAGGGTCCACTGGCTGAGTGTATTCACTAGTGAGGCAGTGGCACTAGTGACACTACTAAAGGGACGCTACTGAAGTGTCAGCCGGCTAGGTCGAACTAGTTGAACATGCCACCCTTACGTCACGTCATACTGGCCGGAAGCTGTTCTGAATGTTTTGCGCGTATTCGTGCATTCGCTCATGTAATCCTCGGGATCCAGTGAGCTCGTTCCCATCATCCCTCCCACGTGACCAGGAAGACTGGGGTCCCTGTCCCTGTGGCGTGTGGGGCCATGGGGGGCAGCGGAACAAGCTGGTCACGGCGAGACTGTAGGGCTGCTCATCGAAGGCGGTGTTGCCTTTGCGACTACAACCTCCAGGCACGAGACTTCCCCTCTGGCGCCTATTATTTTTTGTTAAGTGGGGGTGATTCAATAATAATAGCTACTTCGTTAGCCTGTGCTGAAGATAAAAATTAGTTACATCTGTCATGCTTGGCCTATAGTATCTGTTTGATAAATGGAGTCACTTTTATTAGGCTAAAGATTAGAATGGGAGAAACATGAATGTCAACTTACATTAGGTTTAATTTCCTTTGTATATAAACACGAGTTGGACGAACTGAACAATGGAAACCTGCTTATATTGATTTCCCCTTAAACACCATGTTTTTCCTAAGGTGAATGTCCCTGAACTGTTTCCCATGACACGGAGCCCCCAGGCCAGCTCTGGGTTTCCCTAGCTGTCAGTTCCACGTGTCGACGCGTGTACCCCAAGTGCATGGGCACGGCAGGTCAGTACTAAACTTGCTTGTCAGGTCTCTCTGGGGGCTCTCTGTTTGGAAGTTTTGGACATTGAACACAATCAAATTTCCTTCCTCCTTCTCCACAAGAGGCTGTTCCATTTATTGGTCATAACATGTCCAGGCAAGCTCCCTGTTCATAGCGTCTCCCCATCACAGCTTTGCAAGGAGGTGTTATTAACTCCACTTCACCGGCGGGGGGAAGCCCGAGTCTCCACGAGGGTCCGTGGCCTGCTCAAGGTCACACGGCCGGTGCGTGATGGCACCGGGCTCCCAGCCCCCACCCACTCCCAGGTCTGCGCTCCCTAAAAGGTACTGCGCGTAGGTAAGTTTTAGAAGCCTTTGGGCTTCAAACAATTGTAAAAACTTTAACATTTAAACTGCCTTTTGGATGAAAGTTTTGGAACATTAAAAATCAGACACTTTCCTGGCCCTTCATTGTGAACAGGCCAAACACGAACCATTTCTTCATGTTCCCAGATGATCATGCCAAACCTTCATCGTCCTTCACGTGTGCAGGCGGGGGGACCCCCTTCGACACACAGAGTTCTGATGGTTACGCCTTTGAACACTTTTGCCTCTACATTATTTTATCGATTTCTGCAGAATTATTATAAATTACAGATAACGTGATAAGTATCCCTACATATTTCAGTACCTACCCCTGAAAAACCAGGGCATTCTCCTCTCTGAGCGCACCCCACGGTCACACCTACCACAACGAGTGCCATCTGACAGCCTGTCTGTAGTCACATGCCCCCTGTTAGCCCAGAAACGTCTGTTAGAGCTGATGGAGTTCTCTTTTGGATTCCTGTCCACGGGAGGACATGGCTGGTTGTGTCTGCACACTGGCCTGTAGGGGGCACATCCCCACGTGGGAGCTCAGAGGAGCCTTGGGGGACCGCAACGAAAGCTCCATCGCCCAAACAGAATAAAACCAAAGCGCATCGCCACATGCAGGACAAACAAACCTACAATCAGGCGGTGGCTCTGCATGCCGCATGCATAGACTAAACAACACTTAAGACCCAGCGGCGGATTTCCGCCTGGGCTTCTACCTACTGTAGCTGGTACTGCCATCCAACTCCGCCCACCGCTGGAGGGACAGAGCGTTCTCCTGGGGTGGACACTCCAGGTCACAGTGCAGTGTCAACTGGAAAGGTGGGCAGCGCCCCCCATTCCTAGCTCTGACTGCCATGGGGAGAAGGGCCAGGGCCGCCAATTTGGAACCAGCACTCTAGGCTGGAGGTGCAGTGGCTGCTGAAACGTCCCCTGCTCCCCAGTAGAGTGACTGACTGTCCTGGTCTCCGTGGGGTTGAGGAAACATGAACAGGACGAGTTGGTCCCTCTGTTCTCTGAGGGCCTCCCATCCGTCCCTCTTGGTGAAGCTCTTCCCTCTCGTTTGGACTGACGCCCCACCCCCCAGCAGCGTTTGCTGGGCCCTCTTATGCTTGTGGTGGAAAACGGGGTGGGGGTGGGGGTTGTGCACAGCAGGGGGCGGGGGCGGCATCTGGGCAGCCTGCCTCATGGCCCGTGATTCACAGACAGGGTGGCTCTCTCCCGTCCGCTAGCCAGCCTCCTGCCTGGATGCTAGAGCTACCTGGGGAGCTCTTAAACACAACAATTCCAACATCTTCTTCCCAGGAGCTTCTGATGCCATCAGTCCAGCATGCGCAGTGAAACATTCTTATTTTTAAGAACTGCTCCCGAGTGACCCTGGGTACGGTTTTCCAGGATGTCAAACCAGACCTCTATGTTTCTCGATGCAAAACTCTGTGAGTCAGTCCAGTTGGCGTGTGACAGAGAGGATTTGCCTGACTGACACCGCAACGTGGGGACCGTTCACACAGAACAATCGTGACAGGCAGCCCATCACAGAAAAGGGGGAGCCCCTGGTCCCGCTGGCTCCTAGTCTGGGCAGCCCCAGAGGCGCGCCTGTGGGTGTTTTCAGACAAAGTAGCTTGTCGCCCCACGCTGTCCTGCGTGAAGAAGTGAAAGCCACAGAGGGTGCCTGCTACACCCCACGTCTGGGATGGAAGTGGGTAAAATACGATAACGCTCATGAGAACAGACTCAGTACAGTCAGATTGTTTATACCGAGTGCCAGAAAAGGGTTTCACTAATCAGCAAGGTAGGGGTCAAGAAGACACCGAGCCTGGAGGGATGGGCGGGGCCTGGAAGGCTTCCTGGAGGAGGCGAAGTGGAGAGGAGAGGGCAGGCGCTGCTCAGAGGAGAAGGGACCCCCCATCACCACAGTCATTCATTTGGAATAAAGAAGAATAGAGGTGTCCCTTCACCTTCCGACTCACGTGCTTTAAGGCCACAGACATGACCTGTGAAGGAAGCTCACAGGCGAAGGGCACAAGCTTCTGGGACGAGCCACCTGCGCCCAAATTGGGCTTCCCGGTTCTGGGACCGGGGAAGACCAACGAGACCTGCCCACGCTGACGGCGGTGATGTGACCGGTGACACCCACGGAGCGTGCAGTTCAGGGCCCGGAACGTACAGAGCCCCTGAGAGATGCTGCCGATGGCCACTGCTGTCACTGCTGACCGAGGGCAGATCGGCTGCTCCCTAGTCCATCCTCCCTCTCCCCAAACACTAAGGGAAGTGCTCATTGAGGTCACTGCTCACAAAAGGGGACTCTCCACGACGCAGCGGACACTGACCTCTCCGCTCACCATGTTTTCAGGGACATCAGCTTCACTCTGGATCCAATCTAGGTCCAGCTTAACTTCGCACCTAAGGGGTGATGGGCTGATGCCTTAGTCTGCTGGGGCTGCTCTATAAAAACACCACAGGCCTGAACAACAGAACTGAGTTTGCTAACAGCTCTGGAGCTACACATCCAAGATCAAGGTGCCCACCGGTTTGGCTACTCCCAAGGCCCCTCTCTTTGGCCTAGAGACGCCCCCCACCCCGACCCGTGCCCTGTCTGGTCTTTCCCCTGAGTGAGTACAGGCTGTGACCTAATCTCTTCCTATAAAGACACCAGTCAGATGGGACCAGGGCCCAGCCTGAGGGCCTCATTTTGACTCCATCACCTCTTGAAGGATCCGATCGTCACGTGCAGTCACATGCCGAGGTCTGGGAAGTCGGGACATCAACATGCGAATCTTAGGGGGACGCAATGAGCCCACAAGGGCTGAGTTCTGTTTTCCACTCTCCTGTCACTACAGTGGCTTGTACCGCCTGTGCAGGGACAAAGCCGGGGCTCCCCGAAGTGCACACGAGGCATGGGCCCACACAACAGCCCAGCCCGGTGCATCCGCCTGGAGCATTCACAGGCGCACAAGCCATCAGCGGTTTTCGGCATAAACAAAACCATCACTTCCAATGTGCTGCTGAGAAGCGAAAATGAGTTTTTAACTATGAATCATTTGTTGGACGCAGCCACAGCGACGCACAGCCAGTACTTCTCACTGATGGATGGGCCGAACGAAACGCAGATTCACAGGCAGTCCCGCGCAGTGGAACGTGTCGTCTTCATAATCACCAACGATTTAGAGCTGGTCGCTCCCTCACTTAGTGAATGGAGTTCGTACATCTTTTACTTTAGATTAAATAACATGAAATCGCATTGGTGACATTCAGCCAAAAGGCAAGGCGAAATAAGGTGGGATTTATTTATGTTTTTTAGGCTTCGGGCATGCATGTGTGTTTAAAACACACTTCTCAACCTCTGCATTGCTAACAACCTAGGACATTTTATGATAAATTATTGGCTTGTGGTGCTCAACTGCAGAAGGAATAGAAATTTCTATCCAAATTATTGAGTTACTAAGGTTTGGCCTTGCAGGCTCTTTTAGAGTTTACGTGAGTAGTTGGCTCTTCTCTTTGACGCAGTACCCAAAACAAAATTAAAGTCATTAAAAGATATTTTTCTGGCCTAATAGCCTGGAGTGTCCTTGTTAGGTTCACACACACACACACACACACACACACACACACACACCCCTCCTTCCTTCAGAGCCTAGAAAGTTAGGTTGGATTCCAGGGTTATTTTGGAGAGTTCCTCATGTTTGTTTGCTGGCTTGGGAGCCCCAGCAAAGACCAGGTCTTTGGGTGACTTGTCTGGCTTGTGGGATGGGTGGTACGGTGGCCTCACACCCAGGCCCTGCGTGGAGTCTGACAGATTTTGCTGGAGGCCCGGCTCCCGCTGTGGACCACCTTGGAGGGCTTAGCTCGTCCAAAGCTGCACAGATAGGAAGTACCTACCTTACAGGGTAGTGAGGAGTAAGTGGCACCGGTTCTTAGCGTCTGGCACATTTCACCGCGTTGGCTGTTATCACCATCAATAAAGCCGTGACGTTTACGTGGGCACGGCTCCGTAGCCACGGCCCGATCTTAGCAACGTCCACAGGCACGTTGGCCAATTCAACTGGTTTGTACTCAACTTGACCCTCTCTCGCCCAATGTCCACTTTACTCCGTGCTGCATAGATGCACTTTCGCACACAGAGCTGGGAAGGCTGTGACTTGTTCAATGTCTGAACGTGGTCCCAAGCCTTTCAGAAAACCTGTGATTGCCAGTGTCCGCAAAGGATGCCCAGCATTTGAAGAGTTCCACTTCTTGGCAAAAGCAGCCGGTCAGTGACGTCCTCGGCCAGGGGCCGTCTGCGGGTCGATGCAGGGTAAGCATCCACGCCGGGCAGCAGGCACTGCCCACTCTCTGCAGGCTGGGCTGGGATCTTGGTCCTTTGTAGCCTGATCGACTCTAGATTTTGGTGCCTCCCTCTTGTCTCATCTCCCAGTGAGAGAAAGCTGTGTTCCTTGCACGGTGAGGGGTGAATAAAACAGAGAAACAAATTCCTTCTCTGCTGCACAGGTGTCAGGGTGAATCACAAGGGGGAATGTTAGAGAGCTGGGGACATGAGCCACAGGGTGTCCCAGCGGGCAGCTCAGCAGCTCCTGGAGTGGCTCCCATGTCTCCGAGGGGCCCTGCAGAGAGAGCCTCACTCGTCAAGGCAAAGGCTGCAGACTCATCAAGGCAAAGGCTGCAGGCTTGCTTTTTTGCAGCCATTACTACCCTCCATGACAGCCACCGTGAACAGCGGTCATTGATGGCATTTCTCTCTGCTGCCGTCTCTCGGGGTTCAGACCACCGGACAGCTCAGCCTTGCTCTGGCCACCTCTGCTCACCACAGGGTTCTTGCTGAGGGTCAGGGGACCCCACAGCTCCTTCAAGGAACTGGATCGCTCTCTAGGCAGCTCTATGGAGTCTGCAACCCACTGGTACCTGCCATGCCTTCTTGCTCTGCCCCGAAGCCACACCGACTTGGTCAGGACGCCCCTCCTCCACCTCTCCCCTCCTGGGGTCCCAGGGGGATTTGACCTCCTGCCCTCATGTACCCTGGTAGGTCACGTGGGAGCAGTTCACTCGGGAGGTCTGAGAAAAGGTCACCTTTTTATCATTTTTCTTGACAGTATTCTGGGAAGTGTCGGGATTACACCAGGACAAAGGGGGAGGAGCAGGAAGGCTCAAAGCAGGAGTGGAAGGGTTGGGGGGGGGGCCCTAAAAGGATGCTTCTCGTTTTAACTGCAGTATGATTGGCATACAGTACCCTGTTAGTTTCAGGTGTATATCCTCGGGATTCGATATTGACGGACATTACGAAACGACCTCCACAGTGTGTCTAGTTACCATCTGCCACTGTACAACGTAATCGCAACTTTACGGGCCCCATTTCCTGCTCTGGGAGATGCTTTGCCTAAGGGGAACAGAGCGACGGAACTCTAAACAGCAAGGGCCACTTCTTTCCCACACAAAAATTCTGAAAAGAATCGCTTATTGGGCTGCTCAGCAACTCAGCGGTGTCGGGACCACTCAGTGCAACCACTGGTGCCTCTGCTCTTTGGTGAGTCCCAAAATCTGAAAGGAAGTGGGAGGCGTCGTCCCCCGTCTCTCAGGGAGGACGCTCTTCCCGGGAGGACCCTCAATGTACTTCCCCTGACGTCTCCGGGCCGGACCGGGTCCCAGAGCTGCTGGTGGGGGGACGAAGGGCAGCTGCACAGTGAGTGTCTGGCCTTTCCGGTCTCTCTGTGTCATCGGTCCCGGCTCCACCAGCAGGGACACACGCAGACTGCCTGTCCCCCACTAGGGATGGTGTGTCTTTAACCATGAGGCACAGTCTGCCTGTGCACGTCTGAAAATTCTGTGTCCAGTGCAGGCTACACTCACATGGAAGAACCAGAATGAGCTTCATCTTCAAAGATGCAACAAGGTAATGGCATGAATCACAAGAACATAAATGCCTTTATCCCTTTATGGAATCCAGGGATCGGGCCTGGGATCGGCTCCTCATGTAAACGCTTTAGCAAATCAGCCATCAGAGTGGTGAGAAAGCCTGGTGTCCCTCCCCAGTTCCTTTTTCCATCCGGCAGGGAGCACAGTTTGTGAGGGAAACCGGCCGTCATCATGTGCCCCAGAGAATGTTTGAAAGGAAACAGAGAAATAGCTAAAGGACAGAAACTGTTTCCGAGATTCGATAAACCGCACCACCGAATCAAACACACCTAAGGATGTGCACGGGAGGAGCAAGGACCCTGTGGCATGCCTGTTTCACCGGCGAACTAACTACCCGAAATGCAGAGAGAGGGATGTGTAGCCGCAGAGCCAGCGAGCGAGCTGGGCTGTCTGGCTCCACGTAATGCATTTTTATCGCATCCCCCAACAAAAACCCAGCACTCTAGGAATGAATACGGATTTCCTTTCAGTTCTTCAAGCGAATAGGGAATATTGGATTTTATGGTTGTACTTTCACATGGATTTCTCTTTATTCTCTCATGTTCTGTGTGTGAGGTGCAGTCTGATGTTTATGGAGTAGGCAATTTGCAAGGGCACTGTAGGGCTTGGAAACTGCGTCTCCGGCCCCACAACGGCTTTCTGGATGGTTGGGTCAGGCTCCAGCGACGGCAGCACCTTGGGGCGAACGAACCCGCAGGTTGTGTGTCCAAGGAACGGCGGTGAGTCTGGTGCCCGCACCGGGGACAGACTCCAAGGACGCTAACTCCTCCGAGACGCGCCCGTCCTCCCTCGGCCGGCAGGGGTGCGCGTGCGGTGCGGAACACCCATCCTCTCGTGGCCACGTCCCAGTCTGACAGCTCTCCCCTCCGTCCCAGATGCCCGAGACTCGGCACATCTCTCCGCCACTCTTTTCCGACCTCCGAGGCAAGACGCACACAGCTGTTAACACAAGGTGTGATTCGTCCCCCCTGTGGGTAATCGTCTGGCTGTGAAGCTGATAGCTTTTTCGAATGGGGGGCAACCTTCTGCTCGGAAGTGGTTTTCACCTGCTGGAGGAAGAGCGTGTCCTGAGAGAGGGCCGTGGGCGGCACCCGTCTGAGTGGCCTTGCTCTGCAGGGGCCGACACCGAGGCAGGGAGAGGTGAACCCACTCATGTGGGAACACACTCAGAGCCGGAAGTCCAACTGTCCCCCTGTCGTGGCGCAACTGTTGCTGTCAAGACGTCATAACTGGACTGTAGGGAATGTTGACGTGTAGAAAAAAGAAAGATAAACTCCCTTTAATTGCTCCATCCCTAAGTCATTACTTTGGATTTGTTTTTGCAATTCTTTTTTTCTATGTTCGCTCTCAGATGTTCTAAGATTCCCAATTCCTTCAATATATTCGTACTCAGGTTCCAAGCTCATTAAATATAAGGGTGCCTAGAGTAGGTACTAAGAAGGGCTGTAAACAGATTGGCTTTGATGGGGATAACACTGGACTCCCCAGGCTCTCTCTCTACCTGGTGGACTCTTTTGAAAACGCTTTCCCCGAATCAATGACACAAAGCTGGGTATTAGCATGTCGCCGGAACGTATTTTAAAAGCCAGACTCCATTAGGTCCCTTATTTTGTTTCTATCCCCACACTGGGCCTCTTTCCCCCGTGGAACTGGCAGGGTGTCTGGTCAACACTCGATCCAGGCGCCCCGAGTCCCGAGGGGATGCTCAGAATCGGGACCTGCGTTGCCCTCTCTGGAGCCCACCCACGCCCACCCACGGTGCCATCCAGTCCCCTCCCAGACACTCTGGGAGAGGGATGTTGTGACCTCTGCAGAAGAGGGACCTTGAACTCGGGGAGCAATCATTCATCGATTGTACACGTCGGAGCTTTGCGATCATGAGAGCGGCTCCTGATGGAGCCCGTGGCTCTGTGAGTGCGACCCCTGCAGCAGAGGCCAGGCCAGGGGGCAGAGGGAGGTTTCTCGAATTATGTGGGAGGTCAGACGCGATGACCTCTAATGGGCCTTCCTCCCCTGAAAACCTGCAATTCCATGGTCTCACCCCTCCTAATTAGTCCTGGGGCAGGGGTGCCAGATGGGCGGGGTGTCGCCTAGAAACAAGCTGTTCTGCTGACACAGCCGGGAGCCGGGCAGCCCAGTTTCAGAGGAGTGTCGCATCTGGGCCACCCAAACTGCAGCAACCCACGTAGGACCGAATTCTATTTAGATCTCCTCCAACCATCTGCAGGGCTCCGAGGGCAGGGCCCATCCCAGCTCTTCCCACCCTGCCTTGCCCTCTCCCCTGCTGCCCCCAAACGCTGGGGGCTCGCTCCCTCTGCTGTTCGCTGGGTGCCTCCCCCTCCCCCATAATGCACCCCTGCCCCGCTCAGGGGCCGCCTGGCCAGCTACCTCTCCTCCTTCCCCACGCAGCCGCCCGGGGAGCGTGTCCTGTCTGGCCTCTTTGCCCAAGAGGGTTTGCAGAGACGTTGCCCTCCTGCTGTCAGGAATCGGGGCGGGGGGGGGGGTGAGAAGAGACAGAGCCGAGCGGGCAGTCCTGACACTGCTGTGTGCAGGGGAGGAACCAAGTCTGAAACGTGCGCACGTTCCACACGCGGCGTCCTCTCCCACGGAGGGCAGTGCTGCCCGTTGTCCCGCATCCAGGGTGAACGGTCGAGCAGCCCTGAGCGGCCCGGGACCCAGGAGCTGCCCATCTGCCGTCGTCAGCACAGCGGGTGCCTTCTGCTGTGCAGCGACAGGGCACACGGAAGGGACGCAGGGACACGCCCCCACACGGATGACAGGGAGGTTGCTCTGTCCCCTCTCAGGCTCGCGTGTGCAGCCCCATCCACGGCCAGCACCGGCGAGACCGTGACGTGGGAAGGAGCGGACAGTCGCGTGTGCGGTGGGGCTGCGTCCGTATCTGCAGGGTGGACGATACAATCTAACGGCTCGGCTCCCGGAGCCGCGTGAGTGGGCTCTGAAGATCTTCATTAACCGAGGCATTAAGATAATGGAAAAATGATGGCACACACAGAACAGTGGCTTCCATTATAATGCAGGAATTAAATCAGAACATCCTTCATCCCACCCCCCCACCCCGTGCCGGTCAGAGCAGCCTCTTGGGGGTTTTAGGCTCTCTCTCAGATGAAGAAACGCTTAAATAAATTCTGTAACATGAGTTCATTATCCGCCAGTGCTTAGAACTTTCTACATGTGGTGAGACGGGTTTGCCTCCCTCCCCGGCCCTTTCCTGCGCACCTCCATCGCCCCTGGCACAGCTCCGGGGGTCTTTGGCAAGATAATGAAAAGAGCAAAAACTTATTTTTTTTTTGGTGGGGGTGGAGCAGGCAGCATAAAAGCACATTAGAGTCGAGCAGGTAAATTGATTTGTCCTCTAAAAGCTCCAGACTGAAGATCAGAAGGAGCCCAGGGTTCTTCGGCCAAGAACCTGCCACTTCCTCTCGGGAAAGGAGCCGAGAGCGATGGACCCAGCGCGAGGGCCCAGCAGAGGCTTCTGGGAGGCAGCGCGGAGCCGCAGGCTGAGCAGAGGCCGCAGGCAGCCGTGTGGTGAGACGGGAGGAGGCGGCTGCACGGGAGGGGGACGCCCGGGTGTGCAGCGGGGCTGGGGCCTCTACAGAGGGATGGGTGGGGGGACAGGGAGCTGCAGGGCCTTTGGAGCCTGAGTGGGACTCGGTCCTCAGTGGTGTTACAGCTGTCACACACGTGTGACCAATGCTCACCTGCACGAGTTTCACTCCACCAGAGTGTTACACTGGAGAGAGGGGAAGGGCTGGAGGCTGATGGAGTTTAATCACCAAAGACTCAATTAATCATGCTTACCCCTCTCTCTCTCTCTGTCCAAAAAGAGCCCAGCCATTGTTAATATGACGAGGACGGTTTGTGCAACATCAATGTAACCTGGCAGCCAAGGGCTGGAATGCACATCTGTGAACCATGGCGACCTCACTGTACTACTCAGTGGGGACAACAGATGCCATTGAGTGAGCACGTGTCCTGTGTGGCCGTCACATTCAAAATGACTGGGCAAGCAGAGCAATGAATCTGCATCAAATTTTGTGTTAAACTCAAACATTCCTTTTTGGAAACTATTCGGATGATTCAGAAGGCTGCAGCTGTGGGCAACCGGTGGTTGGCAGCTTCATCACGACAGTGCACCCACTCATGCATCACGTCTCATGCAGAGATTTTTGGTGAAACAACGAATCACCCAGGTGACTCAGCCCCTCACAGTCCAGATTTGGTGCCCTGCAACATCTGGCTTTTCCCAAAACTAACATCACCTTGGAAAGGGAAGAGATTTCAGCCCATCGACAAGATTCAGAAAAACATGACAGGGCAGCTGATGGCGTTTGGGAGAACTGTGTGAGGTCCCAAGGTGCTTACTTGGAAGGGGACTGAGGTGTCCTTGTCCCATGTACAATGTTTCTTGCATCTTGTATCTTCTTCAGTAAATGTCTCTGTTTTGCATAGTGTGTGGCTGGATACTTTCCAGACAGACCTTGCATATATATCTAAAAGACTTGTTGGATTACGGGGTTTGGAGAGCTTCCAGGCTGGTGAGCACACTGAGGTGCGGGCAGGGTGGTGCACCCACAGAGGGCCTGGGAGCCCCAGCGCCCCCCCCACCCCCCACCCCTGCTTTGGCCTGTGCATCTCTTCCCTGTGGCAGTTCCCGAGTTACCTCCCTTCCCATAAACCACGTTCCTGAATTCTATGAGCTGCTCAAGAAAAGCACCAAACCCCACGAAGGAGTTGGGGGAACCCCCCCGATTTAGAGCCGTTTGGTCAGGGCAGAGAAGGCCCGGACTTTGCAGCTGCCGTGTGAAGGGAGGGCCCTGTGGGGGACTGGAGCCTGGCCCCGCCCGCGGGCTCCTCGCTCACTCCGGGGAGGGAGTGTGGGAGCTGAACTCACTCGCAGGACACACGTGTCTTGCATGTCAGTTGTCTTGCCTGTTTGTGGGTCAGGATAGTCCAGAGTTTCCAACAACAGTGTTACCATCCTCATCATGTGTCATGATGAACAAGCAGCAACTGTAAAGTTTTTTTATTGTGTACGACGTGTATCTAAACAGGCAATGTCGTCTGCTGCTGGTAAGGCTCGGTGGTTGTGTTATAAGTACCTGTTAGTGTTGCCGTTTTCCTCTCCACTTCATCGGCTCAGGTTTGTGCCGCTGGTCGGTGGTTTAGTCCAGGGTCTGTGACTCTAAACCTATTATTCTTCTCCTAGGGTTGCTCTCCTGAAATATCACCCTGACTTCTAAGGGCTAATTCTTCACTTCTACCAAATGTTGGTGTTAGTTCAGTTCCTCCAAAAGCAGACGGCAAGATGGGATTAGCTGTGCAGGACACACCCGTGAAGGGAAGGTAGCTCACACAAATGGGCCTGCGTCGGTGTCCCTGACACACTCGCTTCCTGGAGCAGCCCAAGGCTGCTGGGGCCCTAGGCTGGGGCTGCCGGTCAGTCCCGCCACCCCTCTGGACTGCTCTGTCCCAGCCTACGGTAGTGAGTAAGGTGTTGGGGCGGCATCTCTCCAGGAGCGGCACTGGGGAAAGGAAACGATGCGAAGGAAAGAAGACGATCATTCTTTGCAGTGCTCAGGAAAGAGTGCAGCCGTCGGGGTGGGGGGTGGGGGTGGACACCAGCGGGTCACCGTCCACCCTGCAAACCTGGGGAGAGCCTCACACTGAGGGACCAAAGCCGCATCTCTCCCTCGGCCACCAGCGACCCAGCCAGGGCGCATTTTCATGACTGGACCCTTCGCCACAGCACTTGGAATAAACTCAGCAGTTTGGCTGTCTTTCTCTTCTTGATGAAAATTTATAAAGAAGATCCCAACTGAGATGCCTCCTTTTTTTTGCCCCCTGGTCAAAGCCTTGAACCGTGGGGAGGAAGAGGCTGCGGACGGCCGGGTGTGGCACTGGGGGAGAGCACCCACCGGAACGAGCGACGGCGAGTGGGGATGGAGTACCGTCTCCGAAGTCCGAGGAGGCGGGCCAGGCTGACGCGGACAGGCCACACGCGCTGCATCTGCTTGTCCGCCGCTCACTCACTCCTCGACCCTTCCACTTGTCTCTGATCTCTCTCTGTCTCCGGGTCACTCTCTGGGAGTCGCAGATGGCCTCAGCTGGCACCCTCCCCCCCCACTTTCTGCAGAGGCACCGCTGTGGAACGCCACCGTGCAGTGCTAGGGGTGCCCCCCGCACAGTCTCTGCAGCATCATCTACAGGAGCTTCACCCCCAAAGGTCAGTCCTTTTGTCCCCCTTTCCTCTAAATGAGAGAAAGTAAGAGATACAGTGATACAACCAGCATCGACGTGTTAAGGCAGTAAGTGCTACTCTTCGGCTGCCTTTTCTTGACATTGAATTTTGAACAGAATTCGGTGAACACTTGCTGTGTTCTAGGCATGCTGGGCCCACAATAAGTATTTCCATCTCATTTCTGCAGAGTAGGGCTTTTTACACCCTTTCCCCCTGTGTCCTCATTGCAGAATGAAAACAAAAAGCTATCCACACCCACGAGCATGCCGCTGGCTTCAAGGGGTCTCTTCTCAAACTCCTAGTCTGTGCTTCCGCCCCAGATCTCACTCCAGTCCCCCACCGTGTGCCCGCTCTGTGGGTCCTCAGGGAACAGTCCCTTGGTATTTGGTGGCGACAGGCTCTGGGTCGCTGAGTCCTTAGAGCCACAGAACCTCAGCGTCAAGGCAGCCCCAGGAGCCGAGCCCTCTGCACGCAGAGCACGCTTCCTCCAGAAGCTGTTGGGGTGCCTGTGCTCGGGAACTTCCTCTTGGACGTCAGAGAAATGCGTGAAAGCTGAGGACACTTTCGTTCTGGAAGATGGCTCCTGGTCCCCAGGAGAGGAAAATGAACGATGCAACCTCTACCTAGACTTGCCTTTTAGGCATAGAAAAATACTGACAATATTTTCCCTCCACTTTGTACATGCTCTTCAAATTCTCTTTGTTCAGTGTATACACTTATAAGATCAATAAGTCTTACCATTAATGTCAGACCTTTAGTCATTTATTTATACTTATTTTTATATAACAATTGAAATTTAATTTATTGATTTTAGAGCAAGAGAGAGAAGAGGGTAGGGAAGGGGAGAGAGAGAGAGAGAGAGACATCAATTTGTTATTCCACTCATTTATTTATTCATTGGTTGAGTCTTGTACGCGCCCTGACCAGGAACGGAACCCACAACCTTGGCGTATCAGGCTGATGCTCTAACCAGCTGAGCTACCCAACCAGGGCTGTGTAAGAATTTTAAAATACAATAACTGGTATAAGTACACACTGATGTAGAAAGACAGCCCCCAGATCCAACTGGCGGTTATCAGGCAGTTGAATGCTTAGCTCCCCCCAGTAATGTATCAAACACTCGTGACGGAATACTATATGGCCATTAAAAGTGATGGAGTGCATGCATGCATTTATATAGAAAAAATAGTTGCAATATGCTTTTAAGTAAAAAGCTGGCAATAAAACAGTATTTACAATAAAATGCCATTTTAATTGTGTGCTGTCTATATAAGGTATGTAAAATAGCTAAAATGTGCTGAATGTTTACTAAGGTACCAGGCACCAACTTAAGGCTTTATACATATTATCTCATTTGTTCCTCCTTAAACACTGTAAGGAAGGTACCCCTTTTCCCCCGATTACACGGATGGGAAAATGACACCGTTACACTGAACGTCAAACACAGCCACTGGGCGACAGAGGCAGGCTGTAAGTCCAGCCACGTGACTCTGGACCCCTGTGCTCGCGGCCCCCAGGCTGCACATAGGTATAAACCTATGGAAAGTTTACAGCAAGATTCAGATTGGTTACCTTTTGAAATCAGTCCTTGTCTTCTTTTAGCTTATCTGCACTATGTATTGTAAAAATTATATACGCATATAATATATTTATACAGTGAATGTCTGATGGGAGGAAGAATACAACCTGGGGAGGGACTTTAAATGAGCATTTATTTCTGCCTGTTGAGTTCTCAGATGCATTCCAGGCTACTTTGCAGCGCGATCCATCTGCCTGTAATCTTCTCCAGCACTCCGAGGTCTAATTGTTTAGCTGCTTAATGAAACCAATTCCCTCTGAGATTCTCTAACAAGCTTAATAACGCCTTTCCAAAAGAGCTGAGTAGCCAGCTAAATGGGATTATATAGGCATGACCGTTGGCTGTTGTAAGTCCATTCGGATATGCTCAGACTTCACCATCCGCTGTGCTTTCTCTGACTTGGGGGCCCATGAACAGCTCACACCTCTCCGTCTGTCAGCACAAAAGGAAACACAGCGGAAAGTGTTGCTTCCTGATATGTATTTTGTTGTGAGGTGTTGTTGGGAAACGTACACTTTCAAATGCTGAACAGACGCTTTTACACAAGGTCACGCGGACCATTGGAGAATTAGCTGGTGTATATAACTCCATTCAGTTTAGCCGTTCAGTGAATCCCAGGGTTTCAGGGTATTCGCGTGGGGGCCGAGGGAGCAAAATCGATGCCGCCCAGAGCTCGGTCTCTGGGTTTGGAGCGGCACAGGCTACCCTGGGAGAAGGTACGAGGGTTGTGACTTTGTCGGTCGCTGTCTACGTGAGCTTCTCTGGGGTCATTACCGTTGTTGAGTCCTCTTTATCCCGGCATAAGGCTCAGATCTAGAGGTCTGGGTGTCATCCTTGTGCAGGTTACAGGCAAAGACAGAGAGTTCTCATTCCTCGGTCCATAGATTCAGCTCATTCATTTTTAAAGCTTATTGCCAGCGGTAAAGAACCATCGCATATCCTTAACCATGATCCCGGGGCGTGAAAACATAAAGTTCTCAGTATTACTGCTCTCCATCACAGGAGTGGCCCTTTTAATGCTGGAGATGTGGATACAAGCTGGGTTCCCCAAGGGCAAAGCCTGCCCCAAAAATAATAATGGTAACCATACCTTTATTGCACAATAGCCGTTGTCACAGCCTGCCCAGTATTAGCAGGGCGTATGTGTGGACCGCAGATTTAAAAACGGGAATGAAAGCAGCCACCATGACTTCCTGCTATGGGCCTCATGCTAATAAACTCTCTGGGTACATTGTTGCATTAAATCTGTCCCATGGCCCTGGGAGGCAGGTCCCCCTTATTATCCCCATTTGTTCATGAGGACACAGAGGTACTAAAAGGCCAAGGTTATAAAAGCTACTGCAGAGGAAGAGTTACGGCTCATAACCACTCATCCGCCCAACTCCAAATTCTCCGTGGGAGAATCTCAAGTTCCCATGCCACGTTGTGTCTGCACGGTGAAATCTTTGGGGCAGGTGGGAGAGGAGAGGGGTGATTTACTGTCTCCCCCATCTTCTACCAACCCAATACGATACTGGGGAGGACCCACAGGCAGGCTGTCACTTTTGATAATCAGGAAAACATCCTGCTGCCATCTGCAGAAGAGGAACTCGAAGCAAAATGACAGCGATTGTCTCAAATTCCACCACCGATGCCATTTTGTTCTCGCAAAAGACGGTGTTTGTTTTCAGAGCCACCGTGGAGACTTTCAATAGACAATGGCCTTGGCTCGGTCAACCCGGTCCCCTCACAGTTGACTCAGAAAGGAGAACAGACCCAGGGTCTGCCTAGGGAAGACGGAAACCAGTGACAGGTCCCAGCCAGGCCGAAAGGATGGCATGAGGGGGACTGAAAGCACCAGACTGAAAACATGCCGGGGGAGGGGGAGAAGGGAGAGGTGGGGGAGTTAGGAGGATCCCCCACCCTGCTGATGCTGCTCCTTCCATCCCAAACCCTCCCTCCCAGACGTGAGCTCTGAGTCCACACTGCAGTTCTCAGCATCTCCACCTGCACTCCGCCATCCAAGCCCCAGGCTGCCCGAGTGCTCTCTGACCCTGGGTTGTCCCCCTTTCCTGGTGCTCTTGGACTGTCGGTTGCTCTGGCATCCAGCTGTCTTCCCTTGTAGCCTGACCTCTCGGGCCCGTGAGAGATGAGCACTCAGTAGAAGTGAACTATTCAGTGCTCAGAAAATCTCCAATGCCACTGTGTCTTCATTTCATCAGAAGTAAAAGGTTATGGAATCTGCACCCAAAATATAGTTATTTATAATGATGGGTACATAAATGTATTGTATTCAAGTATATTCAAGTATTATATACAAACACTATATTCAATGTATTATACACAAGTATTACATTCAAATATTATATTCAGCTTAAGAATCCAATAATAAGGGAATGAATAAAGACATCATGGTACATTCATTAAAATGCAACTATCAAAATGATAACCTTGAGTAATGGTTTAGCAGTATAACTGTCGAGAATCATAAAGAGTTTGAGATTTTATGCCCTTTGTAAGTTAACAAGCCAGCCACGTTTTCATGGACACCAGCAGAAGATACAAGGCTCCTGGCTCAGAGACCGAGGACATTCTTATTCACGGCAGTAGCAGGAGCCAGAACACCAGGACTTTTATTCCCCTGCCGGTTTCCGAAGCCCCAGTTTCCGCAGGATGACAGGAAAAGGCCCAGAAGACACCTCATTGCCATCAAAAGTGGACCGCATTTTAGGAGGGAAATTCTGGACTTAGGGAACCCAAATCTTTTATAACGGACAATAAGCACTCCTGCTCTTTGCTCCAAAGGGAGACACTCTCTTTCTATCCTCCGAGGCTGTTTATAAACTTTCTTGAACAGATAACCTGAGACTAAGGTAAAAAGTGCAAAAACATGAGAGACTCATGAAGAATTGTTTCCTGACAATGACAAAATACTGACAATATATTGTTAGGTGATAGAAAGCAAGTGACAAAAGGATTTAACTTCATTTTCGTAAAACAGTTAAATCTGTGTGTCAGCAGAAGAGCTTTTTGTTATCTTTTGTTAGTTATAAGTTCCAACTTTTCTAGTGAACATAGATTACTTGTAAAATTAAACTTTTAAAAACTTTAAAAAATGGCTCCCAAATGTCAATTTAAAAACACAAAGGCGCCCCTAGAATTTTTCTGCTGAGTCCATATGGCCACATAAAGTGCAGTGTTGGATAATGGCTTAGAGAAGATTAATACACATTTAATATTTTTACAAAAGATCTGCTGGTTGACGTGGCAGCTATGGAGCTATTGGAGCTAATGACAAGAGCAAATCTCCTTAATGCAAATCACGTTCGCATCATAGCTGCCTGCAAATTTTTTAAAAGTTTTTTTATTGCTATCCTACTACAGTTGTCCCAATATTTCCCCCTTTGCCCTCTCGGTCCATCCCACCCCCACTCCCACAGTCCCTCCCCACACTGCTGCCCGTGTCCATGGGTCATTCGTACACACTCTTTAACTGGTCGCTTCCCCTATAATTTTTATTTGCCGTAACTCCATGCTGCTCCCGCCCACCTGCGTAGCAAGAAGCACAACGCAAATGCACTGGAGGCCTGTCCTCTCTTACTCACTTTTGCCAAATGTGGCAGAAATATTTAGGGTCTTTTTCAGATTTATGTTGGCTGCAGAGCATAAACGTGAATAAATTCTTCAACACAAGCCTTCGTTCTTCTGCATGCATTTGCTCTGTGTCACTTGAAGTGTTATGAACTGCTTTATAATACCCATTAAGCTTTTCCACATTTCTTACACTTGCTCCACACTACAAACTTTTGTTTGGTTAATGGTTTGGTCACACTCACACACACACACACACACACACACACACACACGGATTCTCATCTTTTAATGGCGGTAGTGATTGTCTTACAAATTGTAATTAGGGCAGGAGAAAATATAGGTAAATCTCTCTAGTATAATATAGCTCGTACATACTTGTTACACAATGCCAAATTTTCTGCAACAAGTAAATAGTATTTTATAATTGACGAAAAATAAAAACGAACTTTAAATTTAAAATTTCCTCTTACTCCAAGGTGAGGATTCAGCGGATCTTCCAGATACCAGTAGATCGCGTGCCCCCAAACCAGATACAAACACATGTGCTCACATCACTTAGGAGCATTCAGGGTGTGTTCTCACGCTTGCTATTTCAAAGCTATCAAACCTTCCAAGGAAAGAGATCACTTTTTTATACGTATTCAGCTTGTGACAGTTACTTGCCTACACTGATCATATACTTTTTAACTGATTTCCTGGGATCAACCTGCGTTTGATGAGCTTGATCGGCACTTGATGAACTTGATCTCCCTTGGGCATGAAGAGTGCAAGCACAGTGTGTTTATTATTTGCCCGGGGCTCTCTCATCATTGTGTTCAGATTCTTTTAGCTACAAAGGTCAGAAGCCCACTTCGAATTAGCTTGAGTTCAGAGCGGAGTTAAGAGGAAAGATGCCGAGGAAGTGGCTTCTGAAGTCAAAGGACAGGATGAGGGACCCAGAGTCGAAGGGAAGGGACACAGTGGGAGCCTCTACAGCCCAGGTTTGGGGGCTCTCCTTCTAGAGCCCTGCCAGTCACACCGCTCAGCTCTCTCTGCCACTTGCACTGCCTCAATCTCAATTCTGGAGAGAGAGGTGCTGAGGGGACCCCCTCGGGTGAGGCACCCACGCCTGCTTCCATCACCTATGGCCAGGACAGCGGGGTGTCATTGCGGAACCCTGGCTGCCAGGGGCTCACGGCTGTGTGCGTGTGTGCATGTGTTTCGTGCCGACGTGTTTACGTGCGTGTAAAGAGGGGTGCGGTGGTGGAGGCGGTTGGTTCTCAGGGGTCGTGGCTGGACTGACATCCTCAGATGTCTCCTCCACACACACCTTTGCTCCAGAGGGATAGAAACTTCCATTTTTCTTGCATTTTAATGACATTGTTCCTAGACGGCTTCCCCATTCTGGCTACTGGTGCCCTAACCGGGAGCTGCATGGATGATACCCAAGCACCTTTGGAGCCTTAACAACGCGTTCCAATAATACTTCTAGAGGAGTATTATTGGGGACCTTGTCTCAGTGGAGGATTCAGCTGGCCAGGGGGCAATGGCGGGTCCCACTTGGAGAGCGCCTGCTGCCCGTTGTAATGGGACTGCCAAGAGTGGGTCCTGTGCCCAACGTGTCCTTCTAAAAGAATAATGAATGCTGCCCTCTGACACCAGCTTGGTAGGTTTTTACCTCTGTGGGAAGTACATTTTTTCTTTCATGCAATTCCACTAATGTCTGTGAGCCGAATGCCTCCAACGG
Source organism: Phyllostomus hastatus (assembly GCF_019186645.2). NCBI lineage: Eukaryota > Metazoa > Chordata > Mammalia > Chiroptera > Phyllostomidae > Phyllostomus > Phyllostomus hastatus. Next base: position 28,027,133 of record NW_025334004.1, on the reverse strand, counting down.
CCTGCACTCCTGGACCACGCCATCTTGGTCACAGCCCCCACACAATGAACTAACCACAGGCACACAATGGGCTCGGGAAAGACGAGAGTTAGCCTTGGGCTGTGGTTAGGGACCTATGTGTTGGCCTTCACTGCTAATGGAGACTTGATCAAACAGTACCAACGGTTTGGATGTCTATTTCCCGATCTGCCAGCTGGGATCAGAATCCTCATCTCCCCCAAGGAGCTGGGAGAATGCGGATGGGACGACGTGGGAGAACTTGCTCTGGCTGTCGTCGAGCTCTGTGCAAATGGGAGCCGTGCTCTCCGTCTTCTCATCTGCCGGCCCACCTCTCCTGGGTGCGCTAAACCGCGGGCGTCGGGGCTCTCCATCAGCCAGACGCCCTCCCTGCACTGCACCATGTGGCAGAGGAGCAAAATCTGTAATTATTTTATCCAAACTACTCTCTCATTTTTAGAAACTGCGACACTTTCGGAGAAAATAAATATTCTGTGATATTCACAGCTGTACCCCTGCGAGAGCAATTAGGAGACTCTCGTAGGCAAAGTTGTGTGGGAAATATCCCCAGAGGATCCATTTTTCCGCTGAACCGTGAGATAAAAGGGAAAACCAGTCCTCTCACTCCTGCCTGCCCCTGCCACGTCCCCTAAAGACACAAAGTTTTTGTAGCATTATCAGGCTTACTTATATTTTGTTGCAAATACAGATATTCGTTATCCAGGCACATAAAATTTAACATCTACACATAAAGGGTCATAAACATTCAGAAAAGATAAATACTTCGTTTTTTTTCTGCAAAAATTGCTTTTAACCTATAAAAAAACCCTTTCCACTCTGAAGATCATTCATACCTCTTGACCCTCAAAGGAAATTAAAATTTCTGGCCAAGGGCCTGGGTTGCATCCACTCATTAGTGGAGAGCCCATCTGTCCAGAACCGCCCCCCTCCCACAGCACGTCCAAATGACCATGCAAATCTGCTTCATAAGTCACGTTGGCTGGCAGCGGAAACTCCAAAGTCAAGATCATCAGCAGCACCAACAGCTACAGAGGGGCCAGGAGAAGGGTTAGAGAGGCCATTTGTTTAGAAATAAGTTGGCTATTGGTGACTTTGGAGAAATCACTCCAGTGTTGGTGGAAGTCATACGTAAGGAGTTAGGCAAGTTTGGATGCTGAGGAAGTGGAAGGCTAGGCACCCCCTGCTCAATAGACACATGAGCAACAACAGAAATAGAACAATGTCTGAAAGGGGGAGACACAGTCATTTTCTTAGTTACTCAGCCAAAACTAGGCCAGGAGTAAGCAGCTAAGGAGATCCACCCGCTAGTAGGTGAGCAACCTTCGACCAGTTACCTGACTGCTCTGAGCCTCAGAGCTTCTTCCGTAACCTAGAGGTAAAGACACTGGATGCCGATACCGTATATTCCATTGGTAGTGAGATAACTCATGACCCATTTAACCTTGCCATAGTGCTTAGGACCCATTAAGTGATCAATAAATAAGACTGATTAACAAAGAAAAGGAAGAAGAACAAGAGGCAGCTGAAGAGCCACAGAAACAGAGGAGGGAAGAGGAGGGGGCGAGGAGGTGATACCAAAGCAAGTGGGAACGGACCCTCTGGAACCTGGTGGAAAAAGGGGGGTGGATGTGCGGAGAGATGCTCTCTGGCAGAGGGGAGGTGGGGAGCCCCAGGGGCACGTTTACTCTCCTTGGCAAAGGACGTGTGGCATTCTTCAAAGCAATAGCAGGAGGGGGACCGTCAGGAGAGAGGGGAAGGGACCCGGGATTGCCACTGTGGAGCAGGCACTGAGGCTCCACAGAGATGAGCAAAGGGATGGCGGGGGCGCCCCGAGAGCCCAGGCGACGTGAAGAGGCAAGTCCACGCCCAGAAGCGCAGGACAGGACACAGCACAAGCTCAAGGGAGAGCAGAGAGTGGGGCGAGGGCGGTCTGTCTTCCTGTTGTCTGTCTTTCCTTCCCTTCCTTTGTCTCCTCTTCTTCCTTCTCTCCCCGCTCTCTCCTTCTCTCCATCCTCTCATTCCTTCTTTCCTTCTCCTTGAGGGGGTAACAGGTGGTGAAGAGAGTTCTTCACTGTTTCTCTCTCCGTGTTTTCTACCTTCTTGGGAGCCCTGGACAACTGCCGTCCAGCCCACAGGCTCCCGCAAACATACTGAGCTCTGCTGCAGAAGGGGCCCAGTGCAGGAGGAAAATAACAGCCCTAATAAATGTTGAAAGCCTCTCAGTATTAACACAATGATATGCAGCTTGGAAATGAGTCCCGGAGCCACAGAAGCTTAGGGATCAGGAAGAAAGATGTAAATTTGACCGGAAATCTCATCCCTGTGTCTGCAGGCACTGTTTACCCTGTCCGAGGCTTTCCTTGTGATTAGGTGTTAAAACGCAATCTCTCTCTCATTTTAGGCTACCTGAAGTAATATCATTTGTTCTCAAGCAAAGCATCAAGATAAAAGTCTACAATAAAAAACACGTGACTTTACATATCATCTAAAGTACCTTAGAATGTATCATGTCACTGTAGAAGTGTTTCCTCAAAACCTACTGTGTGTCAGGCACTGTGAATGTAATAGAATATAAGCTTCTTGGTTGCTATCCTCCCGGACACTTATATTCTTTAGGAGAAATTTTAATTTTGGATAGCACAGCAAATTAACGTACGCCGTTACCTCTCTTCCTCGAATCCAGCTCTGGAGGGATCTTAGGGACAAAAGCAAAAGACGCGTGATGGGTCCAGCACTTGACGTCAAAACCACGCAAAGCTCACGGGAAGCCAGCAGGCGGCCGGGTCCCTGTGTAGAAGGAAAATGACCGCCCAGGGGAAGCCCGGGGCCACAGGGAGAGATGTGCTGGCCGGGAGGGAGCTGGCGAGTGTACCCTCTCTTTCTCCTCGACCTCAGTGAACTATTGATCCTTGCTGCTTCGGTGAAAAAGTACTTCCCCCCTGGCTGGCGTAGCTCAGTGAATTGAGCGCGGGCTGTGAACCAAAGTGTCACAGGTTCGATTCCCAGTCAGGGCACATGCTGGGGTTGCAGGCAACGGCCCCCAGCAACCGCACGTTGATGTTTCTCTCTCTCTCTCTCTCTCTCCCCCATCCCTTCCCTCTCTAAAAATAAATACATACATAAATAAAATATTTTTTAAAAATCCACTGTTTAAAAAAAAAAAGTACTTCCCCAGCCCAGCACTCACCAGAGGCAGTTAGCCGAGGTTGGGACAGAGCTGGCGCCCCTCCAGGGTGATAAAACCATTGTAGGGAGGCCAGTCGGCCCCTGAATCTTTTTTCTTCACCTCTCCCAGTCCCCTAGCAGAGAGGGATCTTGGAAAGGAGCAGTGCTCAAGGTTCTCTGAGGGTGGGAGTCCCCAGGGGGCTCAGGGGTGCAGGGTGGGGTAGGAGGGGAAAGCAAACTGGGCGTGGTCAGCTCCTAAATGCAGTGTCCAGCTCGCAGTGGTCTCCCTGCCTCGCAATCCAAGCCTTTGTCTCTCCCGAGGGCCCCTGTGGCTCAGGGTCCCACTGACATTCCCAAGGGAACCTGCACCGGCCTCCACCCAGCACGCCCGCCCTGAAAATCAACGCACGGGACCCTCCAGCGCAGCAACTTAAATTAAGCCTAATAAATACCTTCAAAGGGGAGAATGGTGGGGGGTGGACTTTAATGATGACGTGAGAATGAGCAGCAATAAATAAGAAACAATGGGAGATCCTGGGCGTGAAAAATACAAGTGTAGAAACGAAACACTCAACAGGTGAGTTGAAGAGCTGCCTGGATACTGCCAAAGAAGAGAAATGGGCTGTAGGAAGTATGGGCGAGTGAAGGAATGAACAAATTGGATTTTTGCTTAGATACGCAATGACCTCCTGTTACTTCTTCCTTACAAAAACCAGAGTGTGGTCGATGAGACCAAGGTGGCAGGGGTGGGGTACGGTGAGATGGGGGAAAGTGTGGGAGTGCTCTTTTGAGGGGAAAACACTAGTAATAACAAATAGCCACTCAGATCTAATTAATAAAGTATGCAATAAAAACAATGCATTTTGGTGGCGGGCAGAGGCGTGGGAGTTATAATGAAGAATATAGTAGGATGGGGCTGTTCCCTCACTAATCTTGGAGGTAAGAAGTATATTCTCAAGTGTAGGAGGCCATTCTGCGTGGTGTCAGCCCAGCTCCCACTTGGAGACACTCAGGACCCACGCCCATGGATAGGTTCTCCCGCGGGGAATCAGGCCTGTGATGTACCTAGGCCGCTTTGAGACTTGCTTTTGCTAAAACTCCCTCACCCTGAATTGAGACAGCAGGTGCTTACTGTAACTTCCTAAAATCCCTGCTAAACCTTCCAAGGATGCATGTAGCCAGTTCAACTACTTTTCCCTTTTCATTTGCAAGTATCCTTCTTCTATGATGTGATTAGCGGCATCTGTTCCTTTGTTTTCTGCAAAAGGTAAGCACCTAAAGCCAACCTGTGCATAGTGAATGAGGACCATCATGTAATGTGCCTAGAAACCCAATAAAGGCCGGTCACGGCAAGGGCCATGGCTTTTGCTCCCCTTGAGAGAAAAGCCATGCTGTCTCTTTTCCTCCACCGGACGCGGTAGTCCGTGTGAATGTCTCTCCCCCCTCCACAATGTGGCGGACCCCAGAAGCCGGGGTGCACATCACTCAAGTCCATATAGGACATGTCATTATTCATATTGTGTCCCTTGGAATCAAATCAGCCCTCCTGGGACCTAATTTCTGGAATTATTATTCAATTTACGGTCTTATTTCCAACGGCCCCCTAGAAATGACTAGTTCACACTCAATTCACACTTTAGGGTAGCTGAACACAGAATACAAAACATTGTTAGGATCCCGTTTCCACTCTTCTCCCCCCACCCCCTCTCCTGGACCGTTAGATTCGGGAGTACAGACCATCCTGGGGACGTGGTCACGCGTCTGGTGTTTCTGAGCCTGGCTCGTTGGGGAAGCAGCTAAGTTCCAGTTCATTAACTAGAACAGTGTGACTCCCACTCCGCACGGCCACCTCCGCCCACCTCTCCAGGTACCGGCTGTTCTCTTTCCCCTGGCTTTTGGACACGGCTTTTCCTCCAGATTCCATCCATCGGTCCTCCTCTAGTTTCCCCGAAGTGTCTCATCGCCAGCCCGTGCCCCGCCGGTTACCCACCACCTGCAGTACCAGTCCACAGGCGTCTCCTCTGACCTAATGGGTGGGCTCCCAGCCCTGAGACGGCAGGCAGTCCTTGTCCGTCTGAGATTTATTGGGGGGAGAGGACTGAGTGCCCTTTGTGTGTGTTCCCTTCACAGTTACCAGCTTCTCCTTACAGTTGGTTACTCCTCCGTTGTGATCAGTCCTGAAGCCTGACTTCCACCTGGAAAGGTGTCGTGCGCTCCAGGGCGAGCTCGCAGCCTCCGAGCAGGAACCTGGGGCATCGCGGGGAGGAGCACGTCCCATCCCAGACCGGGAAAGGGCGACGGGCAGCTCGGAATCTCCTTTGCACTCTTGGTTAACCGAATGTAATGACTGATGTTTATGAAGATCATAATGAGGCCTTGAGTTCATGTTACTTTACAAAAGAGACTCAGTCAAATTTCTTGAGACTCACAACATTTTGGGGGGCAGCGGGGGCAGTAATCGGAAAAGACAGAATCTCAAAGGACAGCATTTTTATCAAATTGTGTTTCTTCACTTTGGTAAATTTTTCTTCAATGGAAGGTTATTATAAGAACTTCTTTATTCATTCAACTTTATTGAGCGCCTACTACGTGCAAGGCTTCGGTAGGTATTGGGGATACGTGGTGAAGCAGAGATAACTAGCAGGTAAGTACTGCTTGGGTGTGTTGACCTGAATAAAGGACAGTAAGGGAATTCTCTAGAAGCTCTTCCAACACATAAGATCTCTGATTTTGACCATGCTCTGTAGAAAGGGTCAAAACAAAGCTGTACCTCCTCTTGGAAAACCTCCCTGAAAAGGTGGTGCCGAATTTCTCAGGCGAGCCTTTTGCCTGTCTTGCCCCCTCACACCCGCGGAGGACCAGCAGGTGACCCACTCACACTTGAGCGGATCATGTCATCTGAACCCCCTTTTTCTCCACGGGGGGTACAGGCGCAGCTCAGCCAAGCCCGAGAAAGAAACCATGGACCTATTTCAGGCATTCAGTTTTCTGCGTATCTTCTTGTCACAGGCATCCTTTGGGACTTACAACTTAGGGGGGACGAGCATCCATAAAATGGCTATTAAATTGCCCTCCTACCTTTGCAGACAAGAGCGATACTTTGACTAATAAGTAATTCGAGGTGCTCCTCTACCCCGGGGGGCGGGGCCAGGGGAGGTACATTCCGGTAGGAAGAGACCGAAGGCCGCAGTTCTGGGAGCGAGGCAAGCTCTGAGGACCAGCCTAAGCTCCCCGTTTGCAGGCAACGGGGGTAATCACCTTGGGGCCCTGCCGTTAGAATCGTCGCGTCTTTACATGTTCCAAATCCCCCCACCATGGGACTCTGACTAGGTACGTCCACCGCGGAAAAGAGTCTGGCGTTCCTATGACACTTAAGGATGCCTATAGTGAATGACCCAGAAACCGCACCACCAGTCGGGAGTATTGGGGTGCAGGCAGATTTTGACTTTAATTAGGGTGGTCAGGGTGGGCCTCACGGGGCGGGTGCCCCTGGAGCCAAGTGGTGACCACCTCAAGGAAGGGTGATGCAGGGCGCGGGGAGGCAGCTGCTGGCAGGGCCTGAGCGGGAACAAGGCTGCCGCGTCCGTCCCGGGCGACAGGGCAGGAGGCCGGCGGCTGAGCAGGGCGGGCAGGGGCACGAAGCCGGAGAGGTAATAACGGTGACGACCACACGGGGGCTGTATTCCAGGCCTCCGACTCCAAGTCCAGACGCGTTTTTACCACAGTACCCGAAGAAACCAGGAAGAGCTCTCTGCACCCAGAAGGGGTCATAAGAGTTAAATATAAATAAACCTGGCTGGTGTGGCTCAGTGGATCAAGTGCTGGCGTGCAAATCAAAGGGTCACAGGTTCAATTCCCAGTCAGGGCACATGCCTGGGTGGTGGGCCAGGTCCCCGGTGGTGGGGGGGGGGGCATGCCAGAGGCAACCACACACTGATGTTTCTCTCTCTCCCTTCCCCATTCTCTAAAAGTAATAAATAAAATCTTTTAAAAAATAAATAAAGGCAGAGTCCCCGTTTTATCCTGGGCCATCTGTCCACCCACAAGAGAAGTGCAGGCGCCCTTTCACGTGTAATGATTTCCACGCCCCATCAGGTCACAGCCATCGCTGCACCGAGGATAAAGCACCAGTCACCTTCGATGAGCGTGACCTCGACCCCACCTGTACTTCCCCCCACCGTGAAGAAACAGTTTCAATGTAAGGGGAAGGGAGGAGACACTGTGAGGTGTGGACGTTTCCGCATCAGTCTCCGGGACAGCACCTCTGAGACCTTCGGTTTTCCTCCCCGTGCACCACTGGTCCAAACCCATGCCTCCCCACTTCTCAGAAGACAGAGAAAGGATTGTCGAACAGGAGCCAGTAACAGTGACACATGCGACCTTCGTCTGAATTTCATTTGCCCCGGAGATGGTTTGGAGGCACGGAACTGATTCGTGATGGCGGTAACAAATCGGCAGGGAGGATTGAGCTCACATCGGTAGCTGGGTCCCAATGATGTATGTGCACTTGTTGGAGAGAAATGCCTGTAAGCACAGGCCTTCCGAGGGAGTGACAGATGCAAATTCACTGGAAGCTGCTACCTGGGGACGGTGGCTATCTCTGTGGCTGGATGTCCTCAGTCCTGCCGCCCAGAGGAAGTCTTTAAATAAGCATTTGCGCACTAGGCACAGGACACTGTGCCCCTCTGCACTGGCTTGGAAATTCACGACAGTCCCAAATGCCAGCCACAGCAGACAAACCGCCAGTTACTCTGCTGGGAAGGGAGGCTTATCGGACAAGACACAGGCAGGACGGACGCATTTTTTAAACCTCACTCTCAGGTACACTTGGTCAACTTCATCCTGTGTAAAAGTATAATCTTCTTCTTTGGGGGGCATGGGCTCTGCAGTTAAAAATCCCAGCCCTTTGTTATCAGCTTGTGACCTTGGGCACATTTCCAGCTTCTTTGGGGTTCTGTTTCCTCATCCTTTTCATCTCGACTTTGCTGGGCTGCTGTGACATTAAACGGGATCAAGTACATTGCATGCCTAGCCAAGCGTTTGATACAGAGAAGGTGATCAGTGGCTATTATTATTATCATAAAAGGCCACTTAAAAATCAGCTACATTACAGGAGGCAACCTGTATTATTTCTCCGTCCACAAAGGCTAGCTATAGAACTGGTCGTTTTTTCCCCCTGAAGCTTTCTTTTTCCTGCCCATCAAAATCAAAATGAGAGCACCACGAAGAAGGGGGTGATGGTGGGGGATGAGTGTCTTGTCTTCTGTCAAAACCCTAACAGAAACTATGAGCCCTCCCTTCCCTGTAAAAGGGCAAACTTCTCATTTATGATCCCACAAGAGAACTTAGCCTTTGGCAGCAAGGAGCCTCATTCAGCTCCTGTGCGTGAGAGTTTGTATTTGCAAACACTTTCTGGTGTCCAAAGGGAAAGACAGCAAGAAATTTCAGCAGTGGTTTTTGCGATTCTAAACGATACTTGTGAGCCCACTGGAGGTTTTTTTAAGAATATAGAAAGAAGTCTTATATAATTCTTTATATAAATGGTCATGGAAAAAAATGCAATAAAATAGAAGTGAAAAAATAATATATAATGCACTCTCAGTAATCGATAAGAAAAAGACAAAGTTGTTCTTTGTAAACCAAAGTGGGGTGTTCTGAAGGATGCCCCTTCCTCCAAAAATGAATAGCTGTTGTTAACTTAGCACGAGGAGTGTTTGGGGCACTTTGCAGGGATGGCCACAGTGCACGACACCCACATTGGGTGTGGCCCAGACCCTGTCTCCGCGTGAAAGGTGAGCAAACGGAAGCTGCGCGAGGTCAAGGGCAGCTTGCGGGTAGCTGAGAGGCCCAGTTCTTAACCTCAAGGCCACGGAGCCTCGAAGAGCTGACCAGGCTGATGATGAGGGCAGGGATGTTTTCTCCCTCTCTGGCCTCCCTCACACCTTACCCTTTCCCTCTGCTTCGGCAGCCTGTAATAGCCAGGGACAACGGTAACCGCCCCCCCCCCCCAACAGACGCCCACATCACTGCATGGTGTTCAGCCCAAGCAGGTCCTTCGGCCCAACTCCGCCAGCCTTCCACTTCCCGGATCCACCCTCCCAGGCTCCCAGCTGCACAGCAAACCCCTCCCTGCCACGAGGAAAAGGAAGCAACCAGGCGGGGACTCCCGCCACCCGCTGCCCCCCACCTCCAACAGACCAGGATGCCGATGTGTGTACCTCAAGGCACCAGGACACAATAGTGACGAGACTGTCCTTTTCTCTGCCTGCAGGAGCCACATTCTGCACCCCGAGGCTCACCTCACTCTGTGGATCCCGTATCAAAAACCCTCGCTGCGACCCTGCCCTTCCCCATCCCAAGTCAGATCCAGGCCCTCCTGCAGGCTGGACGGCCGCATTCAGCACAGGTGTCCTGCCCCTGGCCTCTCCTTGCAGGACGCGAAGCTCTTTCTGCGACTGAGCCCTGGTCCCACCACATCCCCGCTCACACCTGCAGGGGCTCTGACGCCAAACCTCAGGCCCTTCGGCAGCCACAGCAATGCCTGTCACAACCGAGCCACGGAGCCAGCTGCGAGCAGCAGCCCAGGGGAGTACGCTGAGCCCCGGCTGGGGGGGGGGGGCACCGTGGACTCCTCCACCCGCCCCAGCCCTTGCCCACGCCTGTCCTTCTGCCCTGGACTCCTCTGTCCTCTATCTGGTCATTTCTGACCCGTCCCTTGGGACCCAGTTTAAATTGGTGTGTGCAGAAGGTGAGTGAGTGTTGGGACTAAACTGATTTATAAACGTGGATGAGGAGAAAACAAGCTTCACACAGACCCACGGGTTTCCAAACACCTTCAAACACACACACCGCCGGAAATGGCGCATTGATTCTCTGGGAAAGGACGCACTGAGCCTGCTTTGGGGAAACAGCCCAGTACCCATACTTTGAGGATCAGAAAATCTCTCCTGCCGCCACTAGGTGGCGCATCCCAATTTACAAACATCGGAGCACCTCTTCCCTTCACTCTGAGCGTAGGATCACCACGATTTCTTTAGAGTAATTACAATATTTGTCTACACACTGCTCACGACAATGTCAACACTAGCTGTGGGAGTAAATATGCAGAAGGTAAATTCACCTACGCGGTTGGTGTCAAATTTCATTATTAAGATCCGAGCCTGAAGTAGGTTCCCTGCCCCACCCCACCCCACCCCACCCCCTTCGGTCATAACGTTTCTCAGTCGCATAAAGGAACAGCTCAGCCTGCAGACGCCGAACGTTCAACCCAGTTCTGGGCAAGCCAACTGGAACCGGAAATAGCTCTGCCTGACCCAGCTGCAGAGCGCACGGGTGAGACTCTGACGTTCCTCAGGTCTCTGCTCTGAGCCTGCCCTCCCCCTCCCTTCGTCCTTATTAGCAGTCCAAAGCCTCTGCCTTCCGGGGGGGGGCGGGGGTCAATACGCTGTCACGATAGTCTGAGCACAGTAATTTTTGACTGCATGTTAAATGGTATTTACAGAACAACTCTCCTATGGCGTTCCAACACAAAAGTCTTTTGCAGTAATAATGAAACTATTTCTGTGTAGATGGAGATGCGTATTGAACCCACTCCCATGAATTCTGGTCTGATTGGATCTTATTCCCTTCGTTTTGTTCCAGTGCCCACAAGGGTTTCATCTGAATGGCTCTTCTCTTCTCTTTTCAGCCTCAGCACGGAGCTGCGCTGCATACACGTGAGTGCTTTTTTATAGTTAGGCGAGGAGAGGAGAGCGTCTGGCTCACTCTTGAAAGGTAAGCATGGCCCACTGTAGAAGCTTCCCAGGTTATGTAAGCCAGGCTTGCAAACATCTGCCCCAAAACACTGGCAACACAGAAGCCCCGTGCAGTCAGAGGGTTATTGAAGGACATTCTCAGCTGACTCATTAATTTTCTTCAGCGATTTCGGGACTGGAGTGCACAGGGAGGTCAGTCTGCCAACCAAGGTTTGCCATCTGCCCAGGGAGGGCCACCAAACATACTCCTAGATTTCGTTACTAGTAACTCAGCGTGGATGTCACCTCTTCCAGGAAGTCTTCTGTGATTTCCCTTCCCATGGAACTATTTCCTCAGCCCAGTTCAGTTATCTAGTACTACACTTAACACCATGGATTAGAATTGTTTATGAGGCTGACTGATCTCTGGAGGGCGAGGATCGTGCATGATTTGTCCTGATTCCCAGCATAATGCCTGGTACATAGAAGGAGGTACAATAAGCAAATGAATGATTATCCAATGAATAGGTAAAAAATGAACTGTACGTTTCCTGGGGGAGTGAAACGGGGTCCCTATTTGGGGGGATTGGCACATTTTTCCCTCCTTTGTTTCATGGGTGGTTGGTTTGTTTGTAGGTTCAAAAAAATTGGATTCCATCTGTATGGCAAGATTTAACCAGGCGATTGAGTCAATTTGATCAACAACTGAGCAAAAAATAATAAAAATCATTATGTAAGTTTTCAAAAATTAATGCATGACATTTTAATTTACAAAAGGCTCCCAAATATGTTATTCCTTGCTTCTTAGAACAACCCTATGGAATGGGTTAAATTGGGATTATTTTACAGGTGAAGGAATGAAAACTTAGAGAAATTCACTGACCTGAGTGAGTGAACGGCCAAGTCAGGACAAGGTCTCCTGAGTCCAAACCCCGTGTCCACTCCACGGCACCAGCACGCTCACTGACCGCCGCCCCTTGAGGTCAGGGGCCTCTGGCTGCTGGACTCCTCTGGCCAGTGGATTGGCTGATTAGACCAGTTACTGTGATATTACTAGGCTAAAAAAATAATAATAATAAAAGCGGTTTTTCCTGCCTCTGTCATTTATCAGCTGTTAGACCCTGAGCAGGTCATCAAAACTTGGTCTAGGCCTTCGGTGTCCTACAGTCGGGATGCAGCTTCACAAAGCTGGGGTGAACCCACGTCTTACCTCTCAGGTGGTTCGGGGGTCCGGCCTCATCCTCATCATTCGTACAGTAACAACCACTATCTCTTCTGATCTAACCATGTCCCCTCACTGTTCTTACTACTTAACATGCTGCTATCATTCCCATGTTGCAGATGCAAAAACTGGGGCATCATAAGGTCAGGTAACTGAACCGCTGCTACATGCCTGGTCAGGGGGAAAGGATTCAACTCAGGTCATGTGGCTTCAGAGTCGGTGCCCTGTTGCATGGAAAGCACTTAGCATGATTGGCACAACAGTGCTCAATAAGCAAAGCCATTGTTAGTATTATTACTAAACGCAGATATTACCAACCTATTAGGGGAGGGACTGTACCAGCCTCACAGTCAGTGCCAAGGGGCCGTAGAGCTCCTTTATCAGGAAAGATGAAAACTTGAGGGGGCTGCTTTCCTAGGGGGGGCTGAGCCACCCCCCCCCCAGAACGCCCAAGCCTGCAGCCCGAGCGCGCAGTCGGTGCGATGATTCCTGCTACTGTTTACAAAGCCATGCGAGCAATTAGTTCATATCAAGCTGTTATTAGGCTATTTTTGTAACAAAAACACTGTCTTCCTTGAATTTCTATGCAAATGCAAGGATGCCAGCACAAGTACAGTTTATTTAAAGATCGTCTTGTAGGAATTTAGTTTGTCCTTTTCAAGAAGCGACGGAGGAAAGGCGCGGAGATGAGCAAGACAGCTCAAAAGCGTTCACAGCTACTGAGAAAGAAAAGGCGGCTTTTCCTCCTTTGACGTGAACGCCAAGCCCTCTTCTCACCGTGACCAAGGACAGAGCGCCCAGGCCCGGGGGGGGGGGGGGCCACTAACACCTGGAGAGGTTGTCCGGGCAATTGTCCCCACGCTGCGGAGTGACAGAAAGGAAATCCCGGCCCACGCCCGGACGCCTGGAAATGGTAGAACGGCAATGGTGAGCAACACCGTGCCGTGCACGCCGGCGCTTAGAGTCCCCGGAGAGGGGTCTGTTAACAACCTGTGAGAAAGAAATACGCCAGCGCCACGTTTTGAGAAGCGACACAACGCAGAAGAAAGAACATTGCACTTGGAGGGTGGGGGGTGGGGGGCAGAAAGCCCGGTCCTGAGCCCAGCCCCACACTCACGAGTGTGTCCCCCACCCCCAGAAAAGTGGGTAGCATTCTTGAGCCTCAGCTTCTTTTAGAAAACGGAAATCACCATAAGCGTGTTTCTTAGATTTGGTGTTCGTTTTGAAAACGACGAAACAGACGCTGTGGAAGCACTTGGCAAACTACAAAGTGCTACGGAAACTGGCAGGCGGTTTTCCTCCCCTCTTCATAAAGTAGGAGGGGCGCCCGGTGGGGAGTGGCAGAACACCAGGAGGGGTCTGCGCTTTAATGGCTCTGCCAATGCTGCTGTCCTGCGGGCAGGGGCCACCTCGTCCTTGTCGGGCTGACAGTGCCGCCTCCTCGAAATCACGTTCGGGTTATGTCATGCAAATTAGAGTCAGGGATGAGTGGCCTGAGCAGAAAATTGCGTGATTTAATATTTACTGTGTAACGCAGCTAAATTGGCAGCGATACCTAAAGGGGCTGATTCAGGCTATTAAGAGACAGTGATAAAAATGATTGAATCCCATGTAGTTCTGGAAGAAAAAGGTGGACTTTGAACTTTTTTTTTTAATTTATTGGTTGATTTTAAGGAGAGAAGGGAGGAGGGAAGGAGACAGAAAAAGGGATGCTGATTTGTTGTCTCCCTGGCTGATGCGTTTGTTGGTTGATTCTTGTAGGTGCCCCACCAGGGATCAAACCTACAACTTTGGCGTATCCAGATGATGCTCTAACCAACTGAGCTATCTGGCTAGGGCCCAGGCTCAGAGCTTCTTAGGAGAAACAAATGAGTTCCATAATGGCTTTTGATTAAGGCCTGATCACCGTGGACTGACTCAGAGGCAAATCAATGGCTGCTTAAAGGTCAAGCTGTATATACTAAGTTGTTACATGGGGTGACGTGCAGAGTGAGGCCCTCCCTTGGAAAGGGATGCAAGGAGACGGAGCTTGTCAAGAGCAGGTGGGCACTGGACATTATGCCTTCCTTCCCGCGTGCCTTCTTTTGTGGGGGATCGGCTGCACCGTGGCTGAAATACACACGGAGTATGACAATGCACACGTGCATGGAAAAACACGATCCACTGCAAACAGAAGATTTACCAGCTTGCCTCTTGGGCCCCATCTGGTAGCAAAGTTAATGGCTGTTTGAAAGCTATACATTTAGAAAAACCCGTCATCAATGGAAACTCGTGTTTACGCATGCTGTGTGCTGAGTGGCCCATGAAACAGCCAATCCACAGAGAAGCATCGTTTCCTGACTATAATCTGTACACAGAGCCCCCATCTACTTGAAAAGCCTCTTTACGTTCTAAAGAACAAAGCCACTGCAAATATTCTAATGAACAAACAAACAAAACATACTACTTAGGCCCTGCAAGACAAACCAAATCCCACAGTGCCAGGTCCTCAGGAGACACTCAAGGAAAGGGATTTATTTCCTCTGTCAAGGAACTGAAATGAGAGCCTTGTCAGACTTGCCTTCTCCTCAAACAAACCCAATGCAATGGAATTTTTAAAAATCTTGAACAAACCGTGAGAATTGTGAGCAGCATCACAGAACGTAGTTTGGGATAGAATGGCTGAGAGCATCTTAGATTTGCCCTTCTGAAGTATGACAAGTGAGTGGTGACAGCTAATCTCCGAGGTTCCTCCCAGCTCTGATGCCCCATGATCCTGTGAGTCCATGGGATTGAGGTGTACCTGGGAGGTGTAGACCCTCCTAAACCCATGGGATTCAGGACAAGTTTTGCAAACTTAAAAGTCTTAGTGGATCAGAGGAGCAACGGAAAGGAATACTTGACCAGATGGCAATGGTGGGAGAGCAGAGGAATGGATGCCCCTTTCATAGGGGTGGGCTGGGTGGCTCAGTTGGTGGTAGCGTCATCCTGTACACCAAAAGGTTGCAGGTTCGATCCCCAGCCAGGGTGCCAATGGGAGGCAACCCATTGATGCTTCTCTCTCACATTGATGTTTCTCTCACACATCCCTGTTTCTCTCTCCCCCTCTCTCCCTAAAATCAATAAACATAGCCTCAGGTAAGGATTAAAAAAAAGAAGGGAGGTATTGTGGGTTGAATCATGTCCCCTCCCAAATTTGTGTGTCGAGGTCCTTACCCCCAGTAGCCTAGAATGCATCTTATCTGGAAATAGAGGTAGTGCAGATATAAGTAGGTAGGATCCTATTAGGGTGTGCCCCTAGTCCAATACAACTTATGTCCTCACGCAGAGGGAAAATCTGGACACAGACGCGCACTCATGGAGAACACCGGGTGAACATGCGCAGAGGTCAGAGTGACGGGTCTACAAGAAAGGAACACCGAGATTTCCAGCGAACCCCCCCCCCCCCCGGGGCTGGGGGCGGGGCCTGGGACGGACTCCCCTCCCGCCCTCAGAAGGAACCCGCCCCGTCAATGCCTTGATCTCCGACTTGCAGCCTCCAGATCTGAAACAGTCCATTTCTGTCGTTTAAGTCACCCGGTTTATGGTGCTTTCTTATGGCTGCCCTAGGACACTATTACAGGTGACATCCATTTAGCTCCAACCCAATATTGTCACATGAGAAATGCTGTTGTATTTCCTCCAACCTGTTCAAAGAAGTCAGAAGTATAGATTCTGTTCCACGTAAAACCCCCCAATTTAAAGATGCTGGCAACAAATACAGAAGACTTAAAAATACAATACAAAGGTAAAGTATAACTGGTCCACAAGTTACAAGCTATAAAGTTCCACTATAAGCATTGCTAAACCTATCACAAATTATCTTCTCCAAGATGATTAGCCATTCTCATCCATCTGTACTTTAGATTAAAGCCCAGGAAGGTTTCCAATACAATACTCATGGGTTATTTGGTGTGCTAACAGAACAAAAATCTAATTTTTTTTTTAGCTCAAGTTACTCGGTTAGACTAATTTTATTGATTTTCACACTTTTATGCATGGAAATTCCATTGTCAAAATTAATCTTATGAATCTCAAAAGCAAAAGTGGAGTTTTATTGGTATCCATTATTTCCTGTGTTCAAACATAACATTATTTCTATAAAGGTGACCATGAGAATAAAACCACCCTTTGATTAATAAATATATGAAATTAACATTTGTGCAAACCTATGGAAATTTCACCACCTAATTTTTTCTGGACTTTGTTTTGCTTGCAGTTTCAAAAAAAAATCCTTGGTTCATACAGATTAAGTAGTTCTAACAGATAACAAAAGCTTAAATGCTTTTCTTAAAATCTTTGGATTTTCTTTAACTGATTAAAAAGCTCGAAAGAAGAATAATAGGGGATTTTTCCTGCTCACACAGTGTCTAAAACAGAGTTCAAAAGAGAATCACAGAACTTCTATGTCCAGTAATAACAGCCGAAGTAAATAAGGCCAACTCCTTTGCTGAGAAAAATTAGACAACATTGGACAAAATATTTTTAAAATCTGCTTGAAGGCATTGAGAGCTGACAAGATAATGAAGCCAAGATCTTGGAAGTAAAACGAGGCTCCGAAAAACAAGTTCACTTTTGGAGTCAGCTCTTCCCCATGAGGCCCTATGCCACCCCTTGGGGGGCCACTGAGAACGTCAGGAACTTTAGCGGGTCTCTGACGGCCTCAGGGGGCAGTGGCTGAACTGGGACCCACAAGGCTGCGCTTTAGGAACAGAGCAAAACTGGGAGGAGGTCCTCGTGGTGCGTCTCACTATTGTATCACTTCAGTCCCCAAAACGGAATTAAAATGGTTTTGGACTGGGGTTATCTCAGGCACATACCAACAGTACTAACAGTGACAAACAGACATAAGCACTCTCTGAAGTAATCATCGTTATCTTGGGCTTTAAACCACCCCTACAGACAATTCTGCAAACACAATGTGTAGCCTACAATTGAAATTAATCAGATACCTAAGGACCTAGGACATCCTGAATGACAGCTGACGACCAGCAGCAGAGACGGCGGTGCAGTGAAAATGCTGCCACAAGCTCGCGTGCAGCAGAAATGCTTCCAGCGAACTGTAATGCCTAGAACCGTAACTTTGAGCCCCAGAAGTACAGGAGAGAGAAGATGGAGCCGAAGCAATATTTAACGAAGCAATGGCAGAGAATATTCCAAAACCCAACAAAAAATCAATCTGCAGATTTAGGAAGCTCTACGAATCCTAGACAGCACAAACACAGTGAGTAGCACCCAGACAACCCCATGGTACAATTTCTGAAACCCAAGCAGAAAGAGAAAATGATACAAGCAGTCCAAGGAAGGGGGTAGGGGAGGGAGGTGAATTTTAAAGGAATACAATTGGACACAGAGACGTCAAAAGAACAGAAGCCAGATGCGTTAGTTTTTTCCACCGCTGAGTAACCATGTGCCACAAACTGAACGGCTAACCCAGCACAGTTCCCATAGCCAGAAGTCCAAGCATGGTTAGCTGGCCCCCTTGCTCACCACAAACCCGAAATTAAGGTGTATGCCGGCCTCCTCATCTGGAGGTTCTTGGAAATAATCCACACGGAAGGATCGCAGAGCATGTGTCCCTTTCAAGCGCACACAAAACGTTTCCAAAAGTTGACAATAAGCTGCACCATTAAGCAAACATCAACCAGTTTCAAATCATGCCAACCATCATCTCTGATCATAATACAATTAAGCTACAAATCTAGAAATCAATTCTAAAATAGATAACTATAAAATCAGCATGTCTGAAATTTTAAAAATATACTTCTAAATAACCCATGGGTTAAAGAAGATATCACAAAAAATTTACAAAATATTTCGAATCATATAATAATTAAAAATGCAAACAAAATTTGTAGGCTCCAGTAACTGCCATGCAGAGGGAATTTCCTAGCCCTAAATGTGAAGAGAATTTAAAAACAAAACAGTTGGAGAATCAACAAGTTAAAGATGCCCTTCAAGCTAAAGAAGCATTAGGTGGAGAAGTGTTTCCGGACCTGCGTGAAACAGACACGGGTTGCACACACGTATCTATTTCCTTGCTCTGCTAGCAGAGGGCGCCCAGAACAACGGCATTGCAGCGGCAACAGACACGTCCCCGCCCAGATCTGGGTTTTCAATACCACTGTCCAGTGAAAGGTGCAGGGCTCCCGGGAGAAATTCTGACTCTAGAACCGAGGCAGTGAGTCCGCACGATGAGCCGCAAGTATTCTGGAATACCGCAGTGCGAGGAGGAGCTCAACAGTAACCACGCGAACCCTGCAAGGATAGGGTTCGTCAAAGCAACCCCGGAACCCACGGAACGAGTTCTCCGTGACCAGAGCTAGAACGACTTGAGCAAAGCAAAATGAGACAAAACCAAGTAGCATTCGACTATAGCCCAGAGCATCCAATAAATACCCATGTGTCCATACCAGTAGGAGTCCTTGATGGAATAAACAGGGGAGAGTGGACAGATCTCCCATCCAGAAGAACTGCCGATACTTGGCGTAGCTACTCCACCTTCTGGAACCCAATGCCTCACTTCGGAGTGGGTGCCACACACAGTGCGGCGTGTGGAAGCAGAGGTTGGGGAGTGGGGGAGAAGGACTCTCCTCTGGAGGCCCATTGGCCAAAACTAGCCACGTGATCCCAGCCTAGCCACACAGGAAGTGGGACATGCCAGGGAGCTCCTGGAGAAGCTGGTGACTAGTACTGCTCCTGCGTCCTGCGGTTCTGGAAGAGGAAGAAGTGGATCTTGTGTGTGTCCATCTTATAGAACCGGCACATCCAAGCCAAATACAATCAGCTTAAATACTGAGGGCTTCGGCTCTCTCTCGGGCACAGCACTAAATCAGCCTGATAGATTTCTTTAATCCACCAGGCTGCGAACATTTTCACCTCTTATTCATTTCATAATCTCCTGTCGGTGATGTATGTCTTTCACCAAATGCTGTTTGGCTTCAGGGGTATAATACTAATGATGTAATTTGGAGCTTAAGTTTTTATTAAAATTCTTACATATCTATCTATGCATTGGTATTTTTTTCAGAGAGATCCTAATAATTGTGAAATAGGCTTTATTTTCTTTGAAACTAAAATCCGGTTTTGAAACTAAGGTCTGCTCCTAAAATAATGTGTATTGTCAAGCGGCAAATAGCAAACATCACTATCATATTTCTGTACGTTGCCTTTTCAGAATGTTTGAGAGCCAGAGCTAGCTGAATTTTCAGTGCTCGAGGCACCTTTTAAAAAATGATCGCTCCTCTTCCCTCCTTTCATTCCTTTCTTCCAGAATAATTCAGTCCAAAGCCAGCGGGGCCAGGTGCCCACCCGGGGATGGTGCGGATGGAGCGCACGGTGGCTGGTCGGAGAGGACCTGGGACCCCGTGAAGAAGGTGACCACCTGGTGGGCAGGGAGGTGGCTCCTGGGAGAATGACCAGAGGTCCAAGACCCCCAGCTCTGTCCTCACCAGCCGCTTGGTCATAGACGACTGACTCTGTCTGAGTCTCAGCTTCAGAAACGTGAGTGACTGACCTAGATCAGGGACTTCCGCCCTCGGTTTGGTGGCACTCTGGGAGCCGCAGAGGACATCCGGGGGCAACTAGGACGGGTCTCCAGCCTCCGACAAGCCTGTTCCTGCAGAGAAGCACCCCTGTCTTCCGTTCTGTGACTCACGCGGGTCTCAACGTGCACTTGTGTTTGACCCAAGTTTCCTTTGATAAAAAAAAAAATAAAGTAAAACGAAATCTGAAGCCTCCATGTTAAAAGCTAGCTGGCAGGGCTGTTTTAACCCTGGGCTTGTGCTTCAACATTACAATGTGTGCAAACCCTTAGCGAACGCGGCAGAGGCCTTGGGAAGAAAAGCTGGATGGGGCGCCTCAGACAGCCCACGGAGGGCTGCTCCCTCCACGCGAGGGGGATCGGCAGCACGCCCCCTATGGGTCCACATCAGTAGTGTGCACTTGCATACCTGTGTGAGCAAACACTGCTCCCCCCCACCAGGGAAGCTGCCAAAAGAGAGCGCATCAGTTTAGATGAAGCCACTGCAGGAAGAAAGATTTCTAAGGCGTTGTCCAGAACTTCATGGACGCTCTCAGCCTCCAAGAAGATCACATACACACACCCGCACACACAAACACACATGTACATGCTTGTGTGTGCACATGTGTACACACACCTGCATGCACCAACATACACTCAAGCACATGCCTGCACAAACACACGTGCACACACCCTGCCACACACAGAGCAGGTGCTGATCTCTTCGGTGTGGTTCTCTTTCCACTGGGTCCTATCGGCCCCTCCTTCTCCCCCTCAGATTTGTGGTCCCCTGTAGGTGTGGCCAGACAGCTGCCACACACTCCCCGCCCAACTGACCACTAGCCTTCTCCCTCCCACAGCCTCTTCCACCTTCTGACACGTTCACTTGCTTCCTCCTGTCTCTCCTAGCTTTTGGGTTACATCTCTCCCCTCTGCTTCTGTATTCTCCAGCCCTGGGCCCTCACTTGTCCAGCGTTCCATGGGTCTGGTAGAATCTGCCCCAGCGTGCATTCTTTCTGCGTGAGCTACTCTGGGTCGTTCTTGTTCTACAGAACTTCATTGCTTCCCTGATGCAGGAAATGTCTGTCAGTCCTCCAGGAAGTCCTGTTGATTTGGCTGGAAAATACTGGATCAGGGCAAATCGCTGGAACACATTCATCCCCTTTAATTTCCCCCCACATCTGAGTCAGAGAAGGAATCCTTTTTCTCTGGTGCCTCCTGCTTCTTTAAGTATTTCTAGAATGCAGGGCTCACACACACACACACACACACATACGCACACACTCCCCAGGAATCAGTAATTCCAGAGTCCTCCTTCCGAGAGGTGCAGAAGTCCATTCATTTTCATTCCTCACTTCTCTGTCATGTGGGTCACATTCCGAGTGGAACAAGCTCGGAGCACTTTTTCGCTCATTTGTATTGTTTTGTTGAAGGCAGTTTCTTGCTACCAGAACCATACGTCATCTGGTCACACCAGGACTGCAGACAGTACTAATTCACCTCTAAGATTAAGCGAGGGACTATGGATTTACCCTTGCGTCTTGTGCTTAAAAATGCTCCTTGTTTAGAGTTTATTGAAGAGTCCATGCTCAATCATCATGCTTCACTGAGAAGTCCCATTTGGTCCTGATGAATTGATGCTTTTATCAATAAGTAATGCGCCTCTTTATATTTGCTAATGGTCTTTTCCTTATAGTCTGCTTAACATAAGCATGCTAGCTTTCTTGGACTTAGTGTTCAACATAATCTATTTCTCCAACTTTTTTTTTTATTCTCAGCCAAGGGCATTTTTTACTCCTGCTTTTAGAGAGAGAGAAAGCGAGAGAGAGAGAGAGAGAAATATTGATGTGAGAAACATCAGTTGGTTGCCTCCCGACTGCACCCAGGCTGGGGATGGATGGGGGCTGTATGTGCCCAGACCGGGAACGGGGGCTGTAACCTAGGTCTGTGCCCTGACCGGGAATCGAACCTACAACCCCTCAGTTACTGGATGGTGTCATCCAACCAACTGAGCCACACGGCCTAGGGCCAGGGCTCTCCAACTTTTTAAAAGTAAGTGAAATGTGTTTCTTGTAAACAACATAAAACTTAGTCTTTTATTTTTTTAATCCATTTGACAATCTCTGTTTTTTAATTAGAGTGTTTAGTTAATTTGCATTTAATGTAATTCTTGATTAGGTTAGAGTTAAGTCTTCCATCTTGCTATTTATATTCATATGCATATAATTTATTTGTAGTGGAATTTTAAAAAGTATTCACTTTCACTAAGCATCCCTGTAAACTTCACATTAATTATCAGTCTTTGAAGAACCACAAAATCCGAGAGTCATAAGGGATCTTGAAGGCCAATTAGCATTATTCCAGTTGGGAGAAGAGTCGTAGAGAGATACATGAAAATTTACAGTGGAGATAAATCACCACCTGGCCGATGGTTCTCAGAAAGCATGACGATCCACTCGGTCCTGCTATTCGAGGTCCTTCCTGGAGAGTTGGGGTCTTCAAAACATAGCACACCTTCCCCCACAGCCTTTTACAGTGTCTATGGTGTCCCCGGTGGGGATGAGGGGGGCTGACTGTCTCCACAGGCTCGCACCCCTTCCCCCACCATTTCCTGTTATTCAACAAATAAACTTCAACGCACCTGCATCTCTGACGGGCAGACACAACAGTAGGGCAAAGGGGAGGAGTCTCATGGTGGAGACCCTGACCCGGCCCTCGGGATCCCAGCCTGAAGGAAGGAACTCGGCTGTCACCGTGTCAGACACTTGACAATGCTGGGGCCGACTTCTTTCTCTGTGGTTGAGCTTCCTTCATTTTTTTTCTTTTGAAATAAGCAAAGAGAAGTCAATTCCATGGCCGCAGAAGACCTAGGGGGCCGCCAAAGGATTATTCTGCTGCCCCCCTTTTCTCTCAATAAAAAGCAATATGATCCAATGTCTAGATAGATTCACAGAGGTTTTAGCCCGTTCACAGTGAGGTGTGTTTTGTCTGTTTTACTTGCGGCGGAACTGGGTTCACTCACTTTTTAAGCTGATGGGGGCGACAGACAGCCTGGCACAGGTGACAACCGCAAAGCCCCACCTGAGACGGGGGAATGGGCGGGTCCGGCACCCCCCTCCCTGGGAACCAGCGGGCACACAGCTCTGGAGCGAAGAGACTCCAGGAACTTTGCAAGCAGCGTGTGCTCCACTGGGGGCAATAACGAGACATTTCCACCCAGAGGGAGGGGCACACAGGCCCTGGGGGGACTTGCTGGAGAACTACTGCACTAGGGCCGCAGTTTGCTCTCTCTCTGTCTCTCTCAGAAGGGAACACTCAACCACAGGTCTCCTGGACCGCCCGTGCGTCACTCTCATTCAAATACAAATGGGAACTCCCGGCCTCGTTTATCGCTCTCTGAAACCTGACCGTCATTCCCCTTTGCACTGGCGTGGCTCTCAGCTCCGGGGGAAATCAGAAGAAGGCAAGGGCTTCACAGCTCACAGGGAAAAGCCAGAGTTTGACGAGTGAAGACCTGTCACCCGGACAGGGGAGCGCAGCGGCCGACCGACCACCGCAGGCCGCGCGGCAACTGCGCAGGCCTTCTGGCTGCTGCAGGCCTCCTGGCTGCTGCAGGACACACTGCGCTGCGCGCCGCAGTGTGGCCCGGGACCTGCAGTGTTGGAGGTCCGGGCGCCAGGACCGTCTGCAGAGCGCATGCGCACCACCCATGCAACCAGATCAGCCTGTGCTACAGTGCGGGGCACTTGTCATTGCACCCTCTGTTGCTGTGGCACTCGAGCGGCCATTTCTTTCTCCCTTTTGCAAGTTCTAGATTTCCAGTTTCTTAAGGACTGAAGAGCTCACCTAACAAACGCTAAACTCCTAGAGCATTTTGACCATGAAATCACACAGGGAGCGTTGCCTCTCTGAGGACTTTCAAAAGCTGGAACCTTCCAGGCAGGTAGACTTCAGCCGTGACGTGCAGAGATAGGTCCTTGCCCATTTATGTATCTTTCACAATCCCCTTGTGTAAGGATGATGCTCCTAACATGTTTTCTGAACCAAATTTAGTCCGCCAATCTCCGCCTGACAAGTGCGGACAGCGGGACCTGGGAGCTGACACACCTCACTCAGCAGACCAGCGACGGGTGCACGCTCTCAGTGACCTGGCGTGGACATTCACGTTTTCTTTTGAGTCTTGGCTGCACTTCTGCAGCCTCTGGGGTGCAGCCTCTGCAGCCTCTGCAGCCTCTGCCGCCTCTGCAGCGATTCCAAGCCCACAGCTTTCCCCTTGAGATAAACTTCGCAGCTTCCCCTGGAAGGACTGTTTTCAGGCCTAAAATGCAGACTTTGCTGAGCTGGCCTCCTCCTCCCTGCTTGGCTGGCTTGTCACCGCCGTCACCGCCAAGCTCTCATCGATCTCCGTGTCTGCTTTCCCACCCCGCAGTCCTCTGTCTGTCTTTTTTTCTAAGATTCTATTTATTTTTAGAGAGAGGGGGAAGGAGGGAGAAAAGGAAGGACAGAAACATCGATAGATCTGTCGCCTCTCCCACGCACTCCACCTGGGGGCCTGGCCTGCAACCCAGGCGTGTGCCCCGACCTGGAATCCAACCGGCGACCTTTCAGGTCCCAGGATGACGCCCAACCCGCTGAGACACTCCTTGGCTCTCACTGTCACAAAACAACAAGCCAGCTGCTCTTGGTGACATTCAGTTGTCCCCTGCTCTGACGCTCCCAGAGGCCAGGGACTGGCTGGGAGGAAAGTTTCACATCTTGCGGCAGGAATTCTCCACCAAACATGACCGATGCATCAGGCTGGATTATGCTGTTGCAGGGGGCTGTCCGGTGCCTTGTAGGGTATTTAGCCACGTCCGCAGCCTCAACACACCAGATCCCAGGAGCACCAGCCCCTGCCTTCAAGCTGTGCCCCCCCCAAATGTCTCTAGAGTTGCCAAATGTCCGCTGGGGGCAAAACAGCTCCTGGTTGAAAACCGCTGCCTTCAGGGACCATGCCAGCCAGCCAGTAAACCCAAACACAGGTGACAGGGCTCTGCGGCTTTCTACCTGTGTGGGAGCGGCCGGGAGCTACCCTCCAGCGCCGTGTCAGAAGAACGAGCCTCTGTGTTCTGGAAACGCACACTCGCATACAGGCTGCCTTTGTGGGGACGCCAGTGGATTTTCTTGAAAAACAAAGCTGGCGTTTGTGAGTTCCTCAGTCCACACAGAAGCACATTGACGAGGAGGGCATGACTGTGGCATAATGAGAAGCCTTCATGTTTACACTGTGTTTTAGGGTTTACTAAAGCTCTGCACATGCATCATGTCATTTTGGCACGGACCTCCGAGGCACCGCAGGGAGAATTTGTGATTATGGTTATTACTGCTTTGTTAATATCATCCCCAGGAAACAAGATTTAGCCACTTTTTAAAACCTCCCCGCTGGCTTTATTGTCTTGCTAGAGAAATGAAAGGCAGACACATATTTTTAGGCCATGAACTACATAACATAGAAACAACTTCGTGCCATGTTTGCACGCTCTAGTGGGGTGTGTCCTGTTGGCTGCTCCCTCTCCTGTTTCCTGCCCCGCGTGGAAAAATAACTCCATCACCTCTTCCAGGTGGAAAAAGTCCCTTGGCAGAGCACGAGCAGGCAGTGGTTTCTGCTGTTGCAGAAGTTGCTTGGTAAGCCTCTGCATCCTTAGTGCCCCTTGGTAGCCAGTGCGGACAACAGCTAGTGTGCCCTGCAGCCACCGTTCCCAGCATTCTCTTAGCATGGCCCTCAGAGCCTCGATCCTTCAAGCGCATCCCTGATGGTCCAGCAGGGTTTCGGTGTGTTTTCTTCCCCACTGCTTTCTTTCTTTTTCTAAATTATTTTTAAATATGTTTTATTGAATATGCTACTCCAGTTGTCCCAATTTGCCCCGTTTCCCCCTCCTCCACCCAGCACCCCCCGCCCACCATTCCCTCTGGCAATCCCTCCCCTTAGTTCATGTCCGTGGGTCAAGCCTGTAAGTCCTTTGGCTACTCCATTTCCTACATTGTTCTTAAGGTCCCCCTATTTCGTACCTACCGATTATGCTTCTTTTTCCCTCTACCTTTCCCCCCAATCTCCCCCTTTCCCCACCCAGCTGATAACCCTCCAAATGATCTCCATATCTTTGATGCTGTTTCTGTCCTTCTTGTTTTCTCAATTTGTTTTTTAGATTCAAATTTTGATAGTGGTAAATTTACTGCCATTTTCATGCTCATAGTTTTGACTCTCTTCTTTTTCTTAAATAAGTCCCTTTAACATTTCATGTAATAATGGCTTGGTGACGATGAACTCCCTTAGCTTTACCTTATCTGGAAAGCACTTTGTCTGCCCTTCCATTCTAAATGATAGCTTTGCTGGATAGAGTAATCTAGGTTGTAGGTCCTTGCTGTTCATGACCTTGAATACTTCTTGCCAGTCCCTTCTAGCCTGCAAAGTTTCTTTTGAGTAATCAGCTGGCAGTCTTATGGGACCTCCTTTGGAGGTAACTATCTGCTTTTCTCTTGCTGCTTTTGAGAGTTTCTCTTTACCTTTAACCTTTGACATTTTAATTATGACGTGTCTTGGTGTGGTCCTTTTTGGGTCCATCTTGCTTGGGACTCTCTGTGCTTCCTGGACTTGCATGTCTAGTTCCTTCACCAAATTAGGGAAATTTATTTTCATTATTTTTTTCAAATAGGTTTTCAATTTCTTGCTCTTTCCCTTCTCCATTCAGCACCCCTGTGATTTGAATGTTGGTATGTTTGAAGTTGTCTAAGAGACATCTTACCCTTTTCTCATTGTTTTTTTGGATTCCTTTTTCTTCTTGCTGTTCTGATAGAATGTTTTTAGTCTCCCTTATGTTCCAAATCATTGATTTGATTCTCAGTTTCATCCACTCCACTGTTGATTCCCTATAAATTTTTCTTTATTTCACTTAGTGTAACCTTCATTTCTGCCTGGGTCATTCTTATGCTGCTGAAGTACCCAGTGAGTTCCTTGAGCATCCTGATAACCAGTGTTTTGAATTCTGTATCTGATAGATTGCTTATCTCCATTTTGTTTAGTTCTTTTTCTGGGGGTGTTTCCTATTCTTTCATTTGGGTCATATTTCTTTGTTTCCCTGTTTTGGCAGCCTCCCTGTGTTTGTTTCTATGTATTAGGTAGAGCTGCTTTGACTCCCTGTCTTAGTAGTGTGGCCTGCTGTAGAAAAGCACACCTGTAAGTTGGAGGGGGCGGAGCCTTAGGTAGTTACCTGGCAGGACAACCTGCGTGAACCAGCTTGATGGAGTCTCTGATATGGTATTGCCACTCTGTGGCTCTATGGGGGAGGGCTCAGAAAAGAGACAATGGTCACTGCCTGACCTCTGGAATTTGTCTGGGAGGAAGCTGTTTCCCGACACTCACTCTGATGCCAGACACGTCAGTTTCTCCCCGTATGCCACTGGTGTCCCTCCAGCTGCTGCCCTGGTGCTGGAGCCAAGAGGGAGTGAGTCTGTGTGAGTTCTACATCCATTGCGGGCCCTTTAAGAGGAGTCATCTGAGAGTCCCACAGTTTCTTAGAGTGCCCCAACCCCCAGTAGTTTTTGCACCCAGAAGTCATGGGAACTTAACTTCCTGGCACTGGAACCTTGGGCTGGGGGCCTGGTGTGGAGCTGAGATCCCTCTCTCCCGAGATATCCCTCCCACTTTTTATCCACCACACAAGTATGGGACCACCCATTCTGCATCTCCACGTCTCTGTGTCTTCGTGTCCCTGTCCCTGCTACCCGTCTAAATGAATGTGACTTCTTTAATTCCTTGGTTGTCAGACTTCCGTGGGGCTTGATTTTCTGATAATCCCGAGTGATAGTTGTTTTATAGTTTAGTGCTCATTTTTGCAGTGGTTGTATGAGGAGGCGAGCCGTGTTTACCATGCCTTTATCTCGACCGGAAGTCAAGTAATTCTTCCCCCACTGCTTTCTTCTGCCGTATTTGGACGATGTGATGGGTTTGTTCGGCGCCTCACACCCAGGAGGGGATGTTTATCAGTATCTGACCTGGCCTTATCTGTGGCGCAGTGGGTCCATCTGCTACCAATAGCCCAGAGCATCAGTGAGAAGACAGACCAGCCCTGCCCAGACAGCTGTGTGCCATCAAGGTCTCTCTGCTTGCGGGTGGTGTGCCTTTTGGGCAAAATGGCTTGATCTGTAATACGAGTTGGTGTAGCCACAAGCAGAATCTCCTGGAGACTCTACTAGGCTCAAAACTATGCCTAGCAAAAACGTTGCTTTAATTGCCTATGGAATTTCGATGGGCACGGGCTGGGCACCTACAATCTGGAACTTGGTGAAACAAGCTGGGCTGGTTAGTACAGATTCTAGAAGGACACTTGGTGGGTGGGGGGCATGAGGAGGGCATGAGGACCTGGGATCTGACCCAGATGTGCCCAGGATGGGGCCCATGTTCCTTACACTGGGGGCACCGGATGCTTTACCTACAGCCAGAGGCAGTGGGACTACAATGAAACTGCAGTCTGTGGGCTCTCAATCCATGCCCCCAGGTTCCAGCTGCCCCAGAGAGTCCTGCCAGCGGGTGGGGGAGACGGACACAGCCCAGCCATCAACGGGACTAGGACACCTCGCTCTCCCAGAGGGCGGCATGCAAAGCGGAGTTCATGACACAACCATCAGAAATACTTCTGGGATCAGAAAAGTTTTCAGCCTTAGACACCCTAGAAATAATCTTTAAATTCCTTGGTCCACTGAGGAATCAGTTAGAAATCCACTTCTTTCTTTTTAACAAACTAAATTTGCTGAAACCAGCTATTTCCTTTCCTTTCCTTTTTTTTTTTACCGCAGTCTCAACAAAGACTTAGAATAACTGACAATCCAGGCAAATCCTCAGGATAATCTAAAGCTGGAGTGACCCGGGCTCCAAGCCACCGCTGACATGCAATCGACACCCACATCACACGCTGCACGGAGAGACATCGACTTGAAACTGACTTGTCGGGGAGGCAACAGGTGAACAGCGGGGGGAAATCAATGCCGGAGATCACGAAGACGCCAAACCACAAACAGAGGGTGAGTGAGCTGCTGCTTTCTTGGCATCCAGTCCAAGAGGCAGGGAGGAGGGGGTCCTGGCACTTCTGGGACTTTCCCGTTAATCACTCTGCCTGCAGTCGGAGAGGCACAATGCCTGCCTGAGACACAGAGAAACTTCCAACCTGGGAATGCATCCTCGGAGCCACGGATGCCAACCGTAATCATCTCTCACACTGACAAAAGCCTGGTTTGGTTTGCAGGGAGCATTCTGGAACACTTCACCATTGGAAATGCAGTCTGGGGAGGCGGGCTGGGTAGCACCGCAGGTAAAGGAATGGACATCCTAAGACGGGGACTGTGTGGGCAGGTGTCTGCGTGGAGTAGCAGACAGCTGAAGGTGTCTGGAAGGTGGATGGATTAGGCTCATTAGCAGCTTCTGCTCCGAGGTGCAACATAAAAATGATTCGCCTGGTTTTTTCCATCACTCTCTTTGGAGGCCACTTTGTTTTTAGCTGAAAAAGGGTGTTCCCAGGGCAGGAGTTAGTGCCCCCCCACCCCCGCCTGGCATTTTGAGGTCACCAGGTGACATGGAGGGGGGCGGCTGCACAGCACACTTCCTGCTGCAAACCCCAGTAATCTCACTGCCCTGAAAGTCAAGGGTGCCCACGAGTGGCTCTGAAACGCGCAGAGCCAGATGCCAGCTGCCACACGTGATTTTTACAATCCCTGAGCACTGCCTGAGACAGAGCCTGCTCCCCACTCCCACCCCACCGGGCCTGCAGCCTGGGGCGGGTCCAAGTCCTTCCTGAAGCAGGTAGAAGCACGGAAGGACATTTTAAATCTGGGTGGCGAGCGAGGCCTGATGCAGCCACCAGAGGCTTGGCAAGTCTCTTTCTCCACCAGCCAAGATGGAAAGTCTCCAAAGCACAGGATATAGACCCGCTGGGGACAGCCACCCTGCAGGGCACGTAGCAGCCCTGCGCATCCCCAGCCTCCTGCACAGTCCCAGCCTCCTGCCCATCCCCAGCCTCCTGCCCATCCCCAGCCTCCTGCACAGTCCTAGCCTCCTGCCCATCCCCAGCCTCCTGCCCATCCCCAGCCTCCTGCACAGTCCCAGCCTCCTGCACATCCCCAGCCTCCTGCCCATCCCCAGCCTCCTGCCCATCCCCAGCCTCCTGCCCATCCCCAGCCTCCTGCCCATCCCCAGCCTCCTGAGCCCTCTCATAAGGAGACGTGGTGGGGGTGGGGTGCCCAGAAGATGGAAAGTAGGTATCGCAAGCCTATTTTCTCTTTTTCTCTAATACGTATGTTGAGCTGCTCTGATTTATTCTGTTTGCTCACACAGCTTTAGCAAGTTCATCATGGAAAAGTTAAACAACACAGAGAATTCAGAAGGCAATAAGAATCTGCCATCCTATTCCCTATACAGACATGGCTGGTTTTCCTTCCTGCCTTTGGTCTCACTCACATTTCCGTATTTCAGGAACACTCTCCTGGACACATGCCCGTGACCCTGATCTTGCCAGTTCGTGGACATCGAACACCTCTTCACGTCCAACTCTAGGGCCGTTTTATGGTGTATACAACAAGGCACAAAGATGGATGATATTCGAGACATTATGTTTCTCTTCCCCATCCTTTCCTCCCAACTCTCACCCCGCCCTTCAAAGCAGAGAGTAAGCTCTGGGTGCCCTTGTCCCAGGAAAAGTCTAGAGCCAGAGGGCAGTTGCCAGCAACATGTCTCCCATCCTGGAATCCGGTTCTAAAAGCCTGAGACCCGTGAAGGGCTGAGGTGAGTCCAGGAGGCCCCCGGTGGAAGTCTCCGAGCGAACACGGACAGAGGCGGGGCTGATGCTCACAGGCCTCTGGGCCCCGTGGGAAGAGCCCCGAGGAGGTGACTGGAGCTGAGAGGGAGTGGCCTGATACTGCATCCAGAAAGAAGGGACCTGGGGACAGGGCTCTCAGTGCCAGCAAAGAGACCCCCTCCCCAGGTGGCCCAGGGCCAGCAGAGGGCCCGTTACCTGAAGGGGGTCTGTGGTCACTGCTGTGAAATGACAATTGTAATTGTAGCCGCTGTCCTCCCATTACCTCTCCCCCAGCCATGACACCAAGGACCATCTGGGAGCCTGTCGTGACCTGGAGGTGGAGTGGGTGGGCCCTTCAAATCAACGGGGATCCCCCTTCCCACCAGCCCAGCACTTTGCCGGGAGATGGGGGTCTTGAGTCTGAAATTAGGTTGAATTAGATTCCACAGGAAGTGAGAGTTCTTGTAAATGAGCTGGGCTTGTATGAAGATCAAGTTCATTCTACGTATGTAGCCCATCCCATGGTGTTTCCTAGGAAAATGATATCTATTGGGTTGGCCAAAAAGTTTGTTCAGTTTTTTCCATCCAATGGCTCTAGTTGTGCTTAGTCATCTTTAACTTCATTGGAAACAATTTTGTTAGCTTATGACAGCTGTCATATCAGCATGCATTTAAAAAACTTTTAGAAATTGGTGCATTTTTTGTGTAGCTATTTTAATATTGAAGATGGAAGATGATAAGCTACATTTTTGGTATATTATGTTGTATTATCTCAAGAAAAGTAAAAATGCAACTGAAACGCAAAAAAAGATTTGTACAGTGTGTGGAGAAGGTGCTGTGACTGGTCGAACGTGTCAAAAGTGGTTTGCGAAGTTTCTTGGTACTATTGACATTTTGGCCAAATAATTCTCTGCTGTGGGGCTGGCTTATGTACTGGAAGACATTTAGCAGCTCCCCTAGCCTCTGCCCACTAGAAGCCAACAGCAGGAGATAGTGGACACACTCAAAGTATCCACATCAATAAAGGTATTGATGAAAATGAACAATTTGTCTTATTTTATGGAACAAATGTAATGGACTTTTAGGCCAACCTAATACTTATCCACCATATGAGTTTCTGAGTCCTAATTTTTATTTCATCATATAGTTGTTTATGAAATTTCACCTTTGTAATTTTTTGGTCTAATTTTATGTGTTTACTGAAACATTTCATATTAGCATCGAGTCTTTCCGCAGAGCGAGTGGGAAGTACAGGCCTCCAGTGGCAGCAGTGGGGCCCGTGCGCCCTAAGCAAGCAACCCGGGGGTCTTGTCCTCCTTCCAGCTGACCCTGCAGTGGCTGGCCTAGCCCCCCAAAGTAGGCCACGTTCTCTGCGGAGAGGTCAGAGAGGAAAGGCTGCCTACCACCGCCGAATCCGGCCAGTCCAGGCCAAGTCCAGATCAGAGCTGCCCCCCAAATTAACAAGTCTAACCTTCCTCGGAACCCACGGGAACTGCCGTGATGGTGGTGTTTGCTCACATTTCGAGCTTTCTAAATGATAATGAAGAAATACAGGATCTTAGATGCCCTCGGTCTTTTCCCTGTCTCCTCTCTGAACTTGGACTCAGAGAGACAAGAGGGCAGAATAGGCAGGGAAAAGCTCGCTAGCAGTTGGCCTTCAGAAGTGGGAGTTAGGGACACGCCGGGTCCCGGGTGGCATGGTCACAGAGCCAACTTCTACTGAGATGCCTGCGTGGGGTAGATGTCCGACTGCAGGGGGCCCAGCAGCCACAGGGGGGGCGGAAGCGTGGGACTGGACGGTGACTGCCACGGGCACGGTTTGAGAGGACGTGTTGGAACATGAGGGATGTGTGTTTCCGGGCTGAGAGGAAGCACCGCAGCCAGAGAGAAAGGTTGACGCCACGTGACAAGGGGGGTCAGAGCGGCAAGGTGCTGGGAGGAGGGAAACGGCTGGGGTCAAGAGACTCGCTTCAGACGCTCTCTGAGTCTCTCTTCCCTTGGTGGCTGCTGCTGACCGTGTCACTTTCTCGTATCTGTCACTGATTGAGAACATCACAACAAAGGGCAAAATAAAGTTTCGAAGCCAAAGAACAAAAACCTACCTGTCCTCTTGTTTTGAACTGTGGTTAATGCGCATTTATATAGTTGGCAAAACTACATAAAACGTAACTGACACGTAAACTATATCAACGGTGCCTCACTGACAGTGCGTTTTATTGTATGCTTCTCAATGGAAAACATTAAAAATAAACCCATCTCTCCTAGAAACTATCAAAACATCAATCAGGACTTGTACTGACAGAGATGTTTGTCATAGTTTAGGGGCAGTCAGAATTGTAAGGTTTGAAAGCAAGAATAATAAAGTATTTTTATTTCCCAAGTGTGATTCTGAAAGCGCAGACAGAAACTGGAAAATCGCCATTAACACTGCCCGCACTGGTGCCAACCGGACGGACTCTCCCAGGACATGCGTTGGGCTGAACCAATGGTCTGCATTTTGTGATCAATAATATTGATTATAGTCGTCACTACCATTATTCACCATCTCTACCAGCCAGGAGTTCTGTGAGTACTATGTCATTTCACCCGCACCAGGAGCCCCTGAGGTAATGACAATTGGTCCCCCTTTTCCCAGCAGGGGGCCTGAAGCTCAGAAAGGCCGCGTCACTTGCCTGAGGAAAAGGGCAGACCTAGGGTTCAAGTCCATGCCGGCCTGTGCCCCAAGCCTGGCTCTTGAACCACTGCAACAAAAATCTTCTGAAGTTGTATTTTACATGTGAGTTAGGGAAGAGACGCGCTATTTAAGCAGTATTTTGGGTAAAATGAGACCCTTTGTAATGTGGTAAGTCAGGTTATCTGTTGCATAAGTTAATATTTTTTGCATTTGTTCATTTATTCATGACAGGGCATGCGTACATGGCCAGGGCCGAGAGAGAAACGGCATCTGACTTCACCTGGGGCGTTTCTTTCGTGAGACAGGCATAGAAATACTCCAGAGAGGGAGGCTGCCCCATTCAAGAAACTACTAGAAAAATATCAACCCAATGACTTCTGCGTACATCTCATTGGTTGGAACTGTGGCACGTGGGAAGGGAAGTGGGGAAATGTCACTTTTTTGGAGGGAATGTTGTCACTTCCAATGAAATCAGCTGTTGCAGAGGCAGAAGGATACTGAGAACCTAGACGGAAGTCCCTGCCAGGGAGAAAGAGAGAGGCGGGACGTACGGGAACCCGAAGACCAGACTCAGGGGACGACTCGCTAAGCAGAGCGGAGGCAGCGGGGGCCAGGGCATCGGGGCAGAAAGGGCTCCTCAGCCACCCCCCAGGCATCAGCGCTGGACGGGATGCAGGCCCTCTGCTGGGCTGGCTCCCTCTGCCTGTCCTGGCGTCACCCAGCTTGAGCTGCAGAGGCTGGGAGAGTCATTCACCCGGCCGTGTGTAGGCAAGGAGGCTCTCTCACCGAGACTGGCAGCTCGTCAATGGGTCCAGCAAAGTAGGTGCTTGCCAGCAGCGTGGGAAGAGAAATCTCCCCACTGCAGAAACGCCCACGGCTCTGTGGGCGAGGAAAAATGAGGCGAGAGGCCGGGGATCACACTCACCGGTCACACGCCCACTTTGCTGGTGCATCAGGACGGGAGTGTGTGTGTGCTTCCGCCCGGGGGAAGCGTGGATGAGTCTGCGGGGAGGAGGTAGCAGGGCCAGCGCCCTTCTTCCAGGGAGGTCAACGGGGTCGCAGCCCTGCCCTGTGCCGCTGCTCAAAATGTGGGCTGAATTGAGTGGAATCAATGAGAATTTCACTGAGGACAAACAAAGTAAATCCACTGCAGTGTTTCACAAAGTGTGGTTGGCGGAGAGGCTGCCTCGGAAGCATCTGGAAGGCTGTGTAAACATGTTCGTTCATTGAACAGGATGTATTGACTGAATGTACGTGACCGGCATCGTGCAAGGAACTGAGGACAAAACAAGTATCTGATACCATAGACGGTGAGAATATTGATTAGCCCTGCTTTCCCGAGCTGAAGTGGTGAAGCCTAATTTTGCTGGCATCCTAGAACAAACCTACCGTGCGCCTGCAGGCATGGAGATTTTGTATGGCCCTCCACACCCACTCTGCTTTGCCCCACCCATGCTTCTGGGCATAAGGTAAAAGGTTTTATAAACGGGATTGCCCGTACAATTTTTAGTCCCTATCATGTTCAGAAACAAGAGTATACACTTGACTCTTGTTTTCCTCTCGTTATTTATTTGTGTGTTTGTTTGTTGATGTTTGGTCATGAGAACAGCATGCAACTGGAAGGAGGACTGACTGAACACTGAGGTTCAGCAGACTCATTGGCATGAACATCGTTCCTGTCCGAGGGGCAAACGGGATAAAATCCACCCTGAGACGGTGACTGAGCCCGAGCTGTGCTTTCCCGGCCGGCAGCTGAGACGCCTTGGCTGGAAGGACCGTTTATGTAATTCAAACATACCCTCTGTTCTCCGCACGGAGATAACCCATTTCCAACCATCCGTTTTGGAAGCCAAGTGGAAGAGGCTGCGGATGGAAATGAGGCGAACGCTTCGTCTCGGCAAATATGTAACGGCTCTGTTAGAGACACTTTCCCCCGGAAAGATAAATTAATGTAACTCATGTTGGCAGCATCTTCTTGAACCAAATACATTTCAAAGTAAGGACAGAATGGGATGGCAGGCTCCGAAATTAAAATGCAGAGATACATCTACATCAACATCATGTTGTCCCTACCCATCTAAAATAGGAAGCTTTTGCCCAGATCCGACCAGAGAGTCTTTACCAACAGAATTGATGCGAAAAGAAAGCCTCAACATTTCACATTGGTTTTCTGCTGCAAACCCCTTCCACGAGAGGAGAAAAATCTCCATTACACCCTAGATTTACCTGCAAGGAGACTGCTCCGGGTTATCATCCCATTATCACGTCTTTTGGGCTTTACTTATCATTGTAACTTTTTCTTCCACTGAGTAAAGGACTTTAATAACTAAGTGTTCCAATGGATTAAACTAAAAGTTTTGAGGAAACTAAAATAAAACTACTTATATAAGGCTATTCTATTTCATGGAAACTGAAAATAACTGGAAAACATTTGAGGGGGACATTTCTCAAAGGCAGGCGACACCCAAGCCACTGGCTGAGAAAACACTCCTTCTGGCAAAGTTTGAGTGTCCTCTCATGACCTCGGTGCAAATGAAAGTGTTATTTTGTGATAACCATTATTGCATTGTTAGTAGAGAAAAATAAATTCTGGATTTGTGTTTGTGTAATTCAAGGGATGTTTGCCCGCTGACAGGTAGGTATAAAGTCTGTAGGTAGAAATCTCAGTTTGGCTAAATTTTGTTTTGATGTTCACCGCTCAAAATGTGGACTTGAAAATATACTCCATCCATGTTGGATAAAAACAGCCATCAAGGTTTCATACGAGCGTGTTACTGATCGATAGATTTCCTTCTGGAAAGTTCTCGCCCCGAACTGCATGAGAGACACAGCCCTCTGTGGTCAACAGGGGAGGACTGGACATCCGCTGCCTCTCGGGACCCACTGACCCGGGTGCCTGAGCGCAAAACGCCACGTGGTCCCCCGCCCCGACTTCAGGTGAGAGGCACACGCTCAGGGGGCCCCGGGGCTTGGGTGAAGAGAGGATTTTCCAGAGCAGGGCCGGGAGGCAAGCTGCAAATGGGGACCCCAGCCTCTGCCTGACGGTGGAAACTCTCCTTGGGTCCGCTGTGCTTCCGCTGGCGACCTCCACCTTGGGTGAAGGAAGGGACCTGTCTTCCCCACCTGGCCCCGTGCCCCAGGCATCTCTTCCCACCTGCCCTCTCCACAGCCCGCGGTCCACGGCGCTTACTCTGCCTTTAGGAGCCTCCAGCTCTGCACGGACTCCAGCATCCACCGCTGTTGTGCCCCAGCAGGTGGCCCCAGCTCCCTAGTCCCCTCTTTCCCCATCCGTATGACAGGGACGATGGTAGCAGCACCCACTGCCTGGTGTGACTGTGAGAGTTAAGGTGATGGTGCACTTAGCACCCAGCCTGGCACCTACCGTGTCAGGAGTGGTCGTTACTGTTCATCTGTTGACACTGTCAATACTCGCTGACCTCCTGCTAGGTGGGGATGCCGAGGGGATGCCACGAAGATGATCAGACGCAGCCATCTCCTCAGGGAGCCCCCAGCGACAAAGTGGGGACCACGTCTGACACAAGCCCTCTTACTATTGGGGACCACTGGTGGTCCCTCTCTCTCGGTGCTACTTGCCCTTGCAGCTTCAGAAAAATCTTTTACCCAAAGCCTTTCCTTCTCCCTTTCTCAGAGTCCTACAGGAATTACGGTAAGTAGTTTTGGAACTGCATGAAGTGAGAGAGAAACGGTTTCACAAAGGGAAGCGGGGAGAGAGAGAGAGGTGAGAGAGCAGGATCCACTTCTCTGAGTGCCTGGCCAGTGCCCGCTGGCTGGATTGGGCACAGAGAGGAAGTTTGGTTTCTGACGAATGGCCTTCACCCCATGTCAAAAATAACCATGACCCAGGGACAGTGAGCAGCAATCAGACAGCAAGTAGGTGCTCAGTCCCTTCCACCTCCCTGTGCTAAAGGCATGCAAGACACCGCCCCCCCCGCCAGCATCCATTTGAGAGCACAGAAGTGGAGGCAAGGCGACTGCACCTTTGAGAATGTGGCCTGGTGAAAATCTTCTAAAGCAATCCCAGCTTTTACAGCTGACACCCTTGGGGTCCTCGTTATTCTATGCTATGAAAAAAAATAAGTGCCCACAGAGCAAGAAATGAGCAAAAGGCGCAGGCTGGGAGTGGGGAGGACGTGGGTTGGAGGCCAATGCAAGTTAGGGTGGATACAAGGTGGGTACGGCTGAGTGGGTAATGCCCTCTGACGGACGGGAGCCAACGGCACGGGGAAGCTGGGACACCCACAGGTCAAGATCTCCCCCTGGGCTCTGGGGGCAGATGCGCTCGCCGATTTCACAGGAGCTCCCTTTGACCTTGAGGAGGCACTTGGGTCCAGGAGACAATGGAATGGGTTTTCCTGCTGATCGTCCTCGAGGGCCCCACCCAGTGCCATCCCCCAGAAGGGCGCCGGCAGGAGCTCTCAACACGCTGGCAGGGAGTCAGCTGCCCCCAGCCCGTGCTGCAGGCTGGGACCTGCCTGGGTACAACAGCCTGCGTCCCTTTTTTTTGTAAAGGACATATATCCAGCACAGTAACATCCCAGAGAAAAAAATGAGGATATTAAAGGCTAAAAAAGCCATTAATAAAGAAATCTTTTAACTTTAAGAGAGAGAAAGAGAGAGACTCATTAAGAGCCCACTCTGGAACCCTGTTGTTCCGCCTAAGAAGAAAGACCAGAGAGGGAGCTGTCCATGGTCCCCGCACAAGTGCTCAAGGGCTTGAGCTCACTATCGGTCACTGTCCACATCCGCCAGTCTGACCCACCCCTTGCCTACTCCCCAGGCGTCATCCTGAGCACCCCTGTCAATAGCCTGCCCGGCACAGAATCCCACACAACGTTCAGCTGTAGCCCCAGATCAGACCTCAGAGTCCATGTGGTACGACCCACGATTGTACAGATGACAAAGCACCGGACACGGGAGGCAAGTTGGCGGCTCCGGTGGGAATCCAATTTAGAGTTCCTTTACTCAGGTGGTACTCTATTCTCTTCCTTCTTTCACCTATTACCTGCCTCTCACCCCCTCACCCCATCCCCGTTTGGGAGGCTAGGAGTCCCGGTTACACAGCACACACCACCTGACGTCCCCAGACTCGATCCAGTGCGTTTATAATGTGCACCTTGTCGTTTCTCCTCCGAATTGGCTCCACGTCCCACCCGCTCCCGGACTCCACTTCCTGGCGAGCACCGCCGCCATTCTGTCAGCCCCCCACGGGCGGGACACAAGAGTCACCCGGGAGCCCTGCCACCCCTGATCACTGCAGGGTCCCTC
Organism: Phyllostomus hastatus; assembly: GCF_019186645.2. NCBI lineage: Eukaryota > Metazoa > Chordata > Mammalia > Chiroptera > Phyllostomidae > Phyllostomus > Phyllostomus hastatus. The sequence goes on along the minus strand of NW_025334004.1, from coordinate 27,988,672 downwards.
GCTCATTGAAAAAATACGTCTCAGTTGTGACGGGAATGCAGCAGTCAGCAGAGCAGACTGGGTTCCTGCCCCCGTGGGGCTGTCAGCCCAGCCGAGGACAGAGGATGTGCCCCTGTCCTTCGGATCCACACAGACAGCCCGGCACTGAGATGTGCCTCCTGGGGAACGTCTCTTCTCTGCCTCCCAAGGCAGGGCCCACCTCGCACCAAGGCGATGAGGGTGGGAGAGAATTCTAACTTGCCACTCACTCTGCCTTGAGCTCGTCCCTCTCCACGTCACCCTGCACACTCGCAGCAGGAGAGTCTCCTTACCCACCTTCACAACGTGCTCCCCTGCTGCTCCCTAAGCGAAGTCTGTGTGGTAGCCCCACGAATCCTCTGTTCTCCACTCCTTGGCAAAGCCTCAGATGTTCTTCCCTCCCCACCTCGTCTTCCCTCTTTCCCTCCCATCCCTTCTGATCTGCATAATAAAAGCATTTGAAGACTCAACCCTACTCCTGTCTCTTCAAAGAGGTCAGTGCAGGTCCCCAGCCCAAAGCCCCTTCTGAAGCCTACCTCTCCTACTGAAAAGAGTCTTAGCTTATAGCCATAAGCCCTTACAATGATTTTTAAATACTCAGAACTGGTTGCCTATCAGAATCGCCGATGGAGCTCACACCCCCATCCGATAACTCTGGACCCCACTTCAAACTGGGGGAACCAGAATATCTGGGGTAGATTCTGCGCATGGGGTGAGTTTACAACGTGTCGCAGGTGATCTGACCCATAGTCAGGACGGAGAAGCGCAACCACAGTGGGGGCCCAGGTGCGCTTCAGCGAGAATTGGGCCCCTGCCCCTGAGATGCAAGCCAACCCCCCTCTGTCGACACATTTTGGGTGGAGACCGTGCATCGATTCATTAGATTCTAAGAGGTCAAGATCCTCCCAGACCACGTGTATGTGAGGGGTGTGTGTGTGTATAAAAGTGTGTTTCCCGTAAGACAAGGCCAAGGCCATCACTTTGGTTGAAAGCCTCACAGTACATTACACATAGTAGGTGCTCAGTTCAGAGGAGCTGAACGGAAATGGGAGACCCCCGAGACACCCGTCTGCATGCTATTCCCTCTGGAGAGCGAGTCATGTCTGGTCGCACAGATCTCCAAGTGTTCTGGCTGCAAGGTGACGTCCCTTCCTCCCAAGATAACAACTCATCGAAATTCTATTGTAACCTCTCTTATAAAACATATAATCGGTTCCAGCTGAGCGTTGTGTGCACCGCAGCCAGTGTTATCCTCGCGCGTTAACACCCGGAAGCATCCCAGTAAGTCCTTCAGATCCCAGTGAAGAGGCTAGAATTTCAAAGGAGAAACTCCTCGCCGGTAATAAAAGCCAAATCTGAGTTCCAACCCCAACCACCTGGAATCTGCAAAGTCTGTAAAACTGACCTAACACTGCTGGCTTCCTCCTACCCTCATGATGAAAATTAAATGAAATTACAACACAAAACAGTGCCAAGCGCATGCTGGGTTCCATGATACAGTTTCCCCACAAGGACCAGTTTTCCTTGCCCCCGAGCCCACACCGAAGAGGATCGAAGCCCCCAAGGAGCCTCTTAATAAGACACAGAATCAACCCCAATGGCCATCAGCAGATGCATGGATAAAGAACACGTGGTATACACATATATGACCTATTATTCATCCTTTAAAAAAAAACAAAGAAATCTTGCCATCCGCAACAACATGGGTGAACCCGGACGACACTGTGCTGAGTGACATAAGCCAGACGAAGACAAACCCTGCGTGACCTCGCTTACTACATGCGGAGTCTAAAACACCCAGACTCGCAGGAGCAGAGACTAGAAGGGTGCTTGCTAGGGGCGGGGGGAGACAAACGAGGAGCTGTTTGTCTGGCATAAAATCTCGGCCATGCAAATGAATGAGTTCTGGATATCCATCACACAGCATAACGCCTAGAGTCAACAATGCTATATGGTGCACTTAAAAATGTGCTAAGAAAACAGACCCCGTCAAGTATTTTTACCACAAAAAGCAAACGAAAATAAAGAGCCACTGGGACCTTTCGAAGGTGATGGATGTCACTTTGATCGTGGTGATGGTTTCACGGGCGTACGCATATGTCCAAACTCCTCAAATTGTCTCTGTTAAATGTGTGTGACTTGTGTATGGTAACTATACCTCAGTAAAGCCATTTAAAAAATGAGTATGGGACAACAGATGTGGTGCCGACATGCAGGGCCAGTTCTCCTGCCCCCAGGGACTGGGCAAAGCTGAGGCCGGAGGAAGGAGAGCCAGGGAGGAGGAGGAAGAGAGGGGAGGGCAGGGTCTGAGAAGCTCGCACAGGGAGGAAGAGCCTTTTGTCTTGAAGATCGGGTTGCTGAGGAGGAGGAGACAGGTGCCAAGCTGTCCCAGAACATGGTGACGCCCCTGCTCAGCCACCAACAAACAGTCCCTGCGTGGAGATGGGCCCACAAAGGACAGACGGATAGCCTCGATCAGGACGGAATGGCCCAGAATAAGCGGACAATGTCCCAATGAGCTAGCAAGGCCGCTGCCAGATGCATAATGTTTACTTTTCAAAATGTCTACTACCAGCATTCAATTTAAAGACAAGTCCGACTTGGCCGGGGCTTCTGTCAACTCATCCTAGGCCGGCCCTGGCTGACACAGCCTCTCCCAGCTGCTCACGAGAAGACCGCCGACAACACAGGTGGGGATGCAAACCCATCACACACGCGGGAAAAACAAGCTGGCCGTCGGCCTACCGTGAGGATCCGGGAGATTGTCCTGCTGTCTGCCAGACCTGCGGAGATGCATGGATGCCCGCAATCTGAGCCGGCAGATGCTTTGCTGCATTCAACGGAGAAAATCTATCAACCTTAAAAACAGAGCTACAGAGATACGTCCTCTCTTCTCTGCCGCATGTGGCAGACTCCGCTCCGCACCAGCGGTGCTCAGGAGGGTTTCCTGTGGTGGTGGAAAGGTCTACAATCTGGGCTGCCCGACGCAGTGGCCGCTAGCCACACGCAACGGCCAAGCGGTGCAAATTCGCTTAGTGCAAGGGAGACGTGGAATTTTTTCATTTGATTTAAATGTAACTAACTTAGAGTTGTGATAGGGATTAAATGAGGTAAACACGCAAACTGATGAGTTTGGCACCAGCTACAGCCACCTCTTGCTGGGTGCTAGTTACGCTGATCAATATACTTTCCCACACGTAAAAAGAGAGACAGGAGAAAGATGATTTTTCTGCTGCGTCTAATTTTCCAGTGGGGAAAATGTTTAATTTGAGAAAAATGAAAGGGAAAATTCCTTTTAGCTCCTACTTTCTTGCTAAAAAATTATGCTAATTAAGCATGCAGAACAAATAGGAAAGGGAGAATTTCAAATGCTGACTTCAACTCTTTCCAAGGCCAAGAGTAAAACATTAAGTGCCTTTTTATCTACAATATATCATTTTAAGTATCTTTTGTTATAGAAAACAAATGGGTAATTTTTTAAAATCAAATCTTTGTTTTCATTTAAAAAGAATTTAAACCAGTTTTTTTGCGTTAGCCCTACGCAGGACAGAACGTGCTGTGTGGAATGCAGTGCGTCTGTGAGTAGACTTTGGGGGTGGTTTTGCGATGTCCCTTTTCCCTGCTGACACTGCCGCGGTCGTGAAACAATGCCACAGTTGTCTGTGAAGATTCTATCACATGTGCCTGTTCACACGGCCTTTAAATTCCTAAAGCCCAGCACGCACGGGCCTGTGATGGGAAGACAGAGGGTATTTGGGGTCTGGTGGTCTTTTCCAATTGTTTCCTGTGCTTTGGAAAAATAACCAGGGGAATCATGACACAGTAGTGCCTTTTTAGTTCCTGTTTACCCTGGGGCTTTGCTTCATGGGCAACCGCTTTTTTTTTTTAAACATATTCAGCTTGCCAGCTTCCATGATCTTTGAAGAGCCCGTAAGTACAGGCCCCTCTGCAATGTGGTTCGTGGGCTGCTTGGTCTGTGGATGCACCCGGGCCCGATCCTGGGAATCTTCCCGCATCTGCACAAGTGGACAGAGCAAGAACCAGCGGACACGGCACAGCTGTGGGACACCACCAACCCCATCCATGGATGGGACTTCAGTTGACCCTCCTCACAGGGACCCTCTGAGGCATCACTCTTCCCATTTTGAGGACAAGGAAACGAAAGGCTCAAAGAGTTGCAAATTGGCCCGCAGTTAGAAGACTGGCAAATGACAGAGCTGGCGTTCCAGCTCCCAAATCCCCTTTCCACTGTGACCTTCCGATCTTGGTGTGTGGAGCTCTCTCTGAATCAGATTTACTTGCCCAGGGCCAAAAGCTCCTACCACAAAACATTCACTCAAGGAGATTGGTCCGTATTTTTAAGATCTTGGTGTCTGAGTGGGCTGCCACTGTGTTCTAAACACTGCCCAGCAGAGCCTAGGCAGAAAGAAAGGAAATTCCACATTGGCACATTGGGGAAAATCTGAAACTAAATTCTGATCTCTTTCCAAGGGTCACTGGCTGAAATCAAAGGCAATTACGGGGTGATTTAATCTTCGGAATTGTGCAGACCATAGCAATGAGAGACCACTAAGGACCGAACCCAAACCAAGTAACGCAAGGCATGACTTGATTATTAAAAAGTGAATGTTAAAAGAGGAAAATAAAACAGATAACTAACATATCTCATGGGCAGACAGTGGTGGTGAGATTTTTCTCTTAAAGATACTTGGAAACACACGACCTCCCCAGCAGACCTGTAACAGAACACCTTCAGCAGCATAACTTACTATTTTACATTTCTACCAACCCTGACATACACGTACACATACAAATAATGCATTCACAGTTCTTCTGAGTCAGGGTTCAGAGTTACTCACTCCTCATAAATACATCGAGGAATCAAACAGGACTTAATTTACACAGTATCACGTTTGTTCAGGCTTAGTGAGCAGCCAACAAATCAAAGCTAATGGCTGCAGCTAACTTAGTATCCATGCGCCTAAAATGAATGCCATTTCCCTGGTTTGGGAACAGGCCTGCCCACGCCCCAGTGCCCTCACGGCCCCCCTGGCTGCCATGGGGAGAGCATCCTGTGAGGCAGGGACACAGCACAGCTCAGACGCCAGGTCACCACGTGGTGAGCCTCAGTCATGTCCCTTGGCCCCTCAGTTGTCATGGGCAGAATGGGAAGAACGGTGGCTGTCCTTCAGGCCTCACCCTTTGCATGGGGACAGCCCTGTGGGGCCAGGGACCGTGCCTGTGTGGTCCCCACTGGGCACCCAGCTCTGTGCTTGGGCCTGCCTGGCACCGTGGTCAGTAAACACCCATCAAGGGTGCGTGAGAAATGATGAAGCATAGATAATTCAGAGAGTCGGTATGACAGTAGCTACCATGTATGGGAATGGGACCGCAGGCCAGGGATGAGATGAAAGGATTTGCATGTGTTATCTCATTTAAGACAACAGTCCCCTGGGCTGGGTGTGATGTTACTATCCGTGGTTTACAGATGAGGTGACTGATGTCGCCCAAGGCACAGAGCTGGCCATGGCAGGGCTGACCCTTGAGCTGCAAGACTCAGGACTGCAAGACTCCTCTCCCTATGCCCCCGGCCCCTTCTCCTCTCCACTCTTAGCTTTTTGGGGGATTTTCCCAAGGTTTATACGTTATGTATTCCGGAAGAACTGGCTGCTTCTCATTCATTCACTTTCTTTCATTTATTCAAGTAATATTGACTGTGTCGCACAGAGAGAGTGAGAGAGGTGTGCTAGGCAATATGGGAGAGCAGGCTCACCCTGCACCATCCTTCCCCAGGACACTTACAGTCTGGGTGGGGGAAAGCCAGGTAAAGATAAGGAGTAAATAATACCTCCGCGGTTAATGACGGTACCTGCTGCTGGATATCACGGGCCCCATCGTAATTGCCTTCTCGGTGGAGACAGGTGTTATAGCGTTCAGAAAAGAATGTGGCCATGCGAACTCGGTCATCTGGGGAAGCTTCCGGAAGGAATACAGACCCAAGCTGGCCCTCGGTCCTTAACCGAGGTGTACACTTGCTCCTGAAGGTGGGCATGAAAGGCCCCTGGGAAAGGGTGGGAAGGGAGGCACAGCCGTGCCGGAAGGCCACTTCTAAGGTGACAGCAGTGGGTGTGAGCTCCTTTAACTCCTCCTCCTTCATCCCTAGAACAAGATCATCAGCCAGGCCTTTCTCCTGACAGGAGTTACATGAGAGGGCAGACACAGGCAAACAGACGAGTCCGTGCCAGCTCCAATGAGCGCTGGCTGAAGGCTAGTGGTGCAGATCCAGACCGCTTCCCCATTCTTCAAGAGAAACGGACGACTATGTTTGTGCTGCGGCAAACTTTCCACTGGGAAACTTTTTAATTCTTGAGAAAAAGGAAAGGGAAAATTCCCTGTAGCTTCTCCCGTCTCACTAAAAAAATTATGGTAATGAAGCATATAGAACAAATAGGAAAGTGAGAATTTCCAACGCTGACTTCAACTCTTTCCAAGGCCAAGAGTAACACTTTAAGTGCCTTTATATATATATATATATATATATATATATATATATATATATATATATATATATATATATATATATAAATAATTTTTAGTATGATTTGTTATAGAAAACAAATGGGCAATTTTAAAAAATCAAAGCTCTTGTTCTTGGCATGATCATTTCTCTTAGCATTTTTTTTTAGCAACTGAAATCCTGTATTAAAATAAAATAGAGGGAGAAAACCTTATGTAACAAAAAGTGGCAGATTTTAAGAGGGCATGCTGGTGACAAATCAGAACATCCTCAGTGGAGAGGTCTGGACCCCACGGCATGAGGAACAGCTTCTAAGCTCCAGCACCCACTGTAAGGAGAGGCGGCTTTTGGGCACCAGAGTCGTGGTTTTCCACGACGGACAAGCTGTCACACAGAGGAGGAAGAAAGTTCGTTCTGCCTTTTCCCAAGAAGCAGGAATCAGGCTAATTTTTTTTTTAGCTTGAAGGAGACAGATTGGACTTAGTATTTTTTTCAATACAAGGAGAAAAAGAAGGAAAACGGAAGGAAAGGCCTCTCCTAACTTTCTAACAATGACAAATCACTGGCTGTCGTGACGGACACAGACAAGCCCTTGAGAAACCCGGGAACCCAGCTGCCCAGGGTGCTGCCCCCGCCTCCTCGCCGGGGTCCCTCCTCGCTGGGGTCCCCCCTCACCTGCCCTGCCCACCCATTCTCGGCATGACCGCCAGACCGATCCTTCAGAACGGAAATCAGATGCTGTGTGTGCACTGAACACATGTTAACCCAGTGGTTCGCAGGCTTACCTGCCCATCAGAATTATCTGGCCACCTTTTAAAATCCTGATTCCCAGGCTGTACCCCAGAACAATTAGAGTCAGGGCCCAGGACCCAGCATTTGTAAAGACTGCCAGGACACGAACGTGGCTCAAGGTTGAGAGGCGATGCTTCCCCCCGAAGGCCCAGATTCTGACACGATTGCGTGACCCTCACGGAACAGCCCCCTACCCCCAGCCTCCCTGCCCCCTCTCCCCGCGCACTCCCATTCCCTCTCTCCTTGCTTTCAGGCTGGACCAGCTTGCTCCCTGTCTCCCCATCGCCATCACCCCTCCCATCCCAGGACTCTCTGCCACCTGTGACTCCACCCTGCCGCCCGCCTGGCCAGGCCACCTTTCAGCTCCTGCCCTCTCTTCAGACTTTGTTTTAGTGAGGCCTCTCCAGCCCTCCCTGCCTGGGCTACCCACCGCCTTGCAGGGACCCAAAGCTCAGAAACACTGACCTCCAAGCACAAGTCGTGGTCATTAATATAAACCGTATTTGTGTAAGTACTTACACAACAACTGAATGCCCAATAAATTGTAGGCTCCTGAGAGGGGTGGGGGCAGCCCTGCCTATATTGTTCACCTTAAATCTCCAGCTCCTTGTACAATGCTGACATAGGGTAGATTGGATGAATGAATGAATGAATGAAGACATGAGTGCCGTGGATGTAATTTCTGCATACTTTAACATGGCATAATTGTTATTGAAACACTCTACATTCAGACATCTTTAGTGCTAGCTCAGTTCTGCCACTCCATCCCCCACCCCAGCGGCTGCCCCCTCTCTAGCCCCAGGCCCTCCAATCTAGACGCCAAACTGGCGAAGGGCTGTGAGTTCGGCCTCTGCAGCCGAGCTGCCCTGGGTCTTAGGACTTAGCTCCTTTTCAGTAAATAGTGATTACAGGCCAGCTGCTTATCTTCTCCGAATTTATCGCCTCATGCATATGTAGAAGGAGGAGATTAATATTCATTTCAGCCATTGTAAGATTGAACTGAATTGCTTAGTACAGCACTTAGCACATGGTACGCGTCGAGTAAATAGCAGTAATAACGCCGAGAATAACTATTATTTTCACGTTCTTCCCTTGCGCGGAAGCCTGCAAAGCCTGTCCCCTTGAATACTGGATTAAAACCTAACTCAGCCAATGACAGGACCCTCTCGCCCATTGTGTTTGCTGCTTGCGCGCCTTGCAGTTGCCACTGGAACAAAACGAACTGGAGGATTAGCTGCTGCTCCACGCCCCCAGTCCACAGCCAGTGCCGGTCCCTTTATCCGGAGCCTCCTCCCACTACCTGTCTGCCTCCACCGCCCACACATCCCTCACGGTTCGGCTCGAAGTCTAGTTTATTTGTAAAGCCCACCCTGCCTCGCCCGAGAGGGACCATCCACATTCCCTCACTAAGCAGTGGCCACACTGTATTGTTCTTGGTTTAGTGTCTGTCTGCATGTCTGTCTACCCACCGGACTGCGAGACACCTCAGGCCAGGGGTCATCTCTGTCCAAGGTTGTAACCACAGATTCTTGCTTCAATGTCCGATGCGTAAGGTTGCACAAGAATCGGGTTGATGTAAATAAACAGTGGCCCTCATCTCAGGTGCAGGTGACTCAGGGGACAGTCGTTTTCCTCCCTGATTTCTGAAATGGGTATCCCCAGGTCTGCAGGTGCTATGAAGAAGTCTCAGGCATCAGCCGGAGCTCGGGTACCCTGCAGCACAGGTGCACTCTGGCTCAGGCTCAGGCTCAGGCTCAGGCTCAGGTTCAGGGTCACGTTGGGGCAGGAGAGCTCAGGCATCTCTCCACGTCCTGGGGGAATAGCACAGAGCCCGTGCCTCCTAGCAGATGGCGAGCAGAACGCATCCCATCCCCCTAGTGAGTCACTGCAGAGAGCCAAGGCACGCCCTGGGGGAATCATTGTATTCTTCCCCTAACCTCACTTTTAAAACATCCCCCTTTACAAATAATCACACGGAAAAAGCTCCCTGGTTTTAGAGCCAGGTCTCCTCAAAGGAAAAGAGCAATTTTCAGACTCCGTCGCTTACACATTGCTCAGATGAAAGTTGCATAAGACCTGTCGCAGCCTTTACAAATAAGAAAGTAATGGCTCTCCCGGCCAAGACCTCAGCCTGCGGGCCCCTGCTTCGGCTGTGCTAACCTCCTAATGTGCTCGGCGACGGCCGGCGGTGCTCTAAGAGCTCAGGTGAGCACAGGTTCACGGTTTGCTGCTGTTGCCATTGTTTAGTTGTTCTGAAAGGATCATTTCTGCATATGAAATCTCCACACTGGTTTCAGCGGAGCTGTCATTAAGATTCATTAAGGTTCAGTAATGGGACCAGCTCTGAGTTGAAAATATGCCTGCTCCAGAGCAACACTCATCATCTCCTTCTATTACATTATCAGGGCAGCGAGGACCTTTCAGACTGCCATCATTTGAGAAACAGCCCAAACATGCATTTGCATTTCCTCTGGTACTTACTGTCCTGGGAAGGCAGGTCAGAGGGCCTCTGAGTCGAACGTCCTGGCCGCTCCACGCACTTTCTAGAACCTCCGGCCTTTCTGTCTCTGCACAGGCATGGGGTTTCGACAAACCGGAGTGGGTCGTTTGGTTGGTGTAGCGCCCTGGTTTTCAAACTAGAGCTTGCTTCAGAATCACAGGGAGGACTTGTTAAAACAACACTGTTACGTCCACCAGCACAGTTTCTGGTTTAGCAGATGGAGGGGGGCCAGAGAACGTGCAGTTCTAGTGAGTCCTCAGGTGAAGGCAATGCACCTACAGTTTTCCCAGGTGATCCGGAAGCTGCGGGTCCAGTGCCTGGAGAGGATTGGTGTGGTGGGGCTTCTCAAACCTGACTGTGCACAGAACAGCCTGGGGATCTTTAAGATCTAGTAAGTCCCCTCCCCGCCCTCGCGTCTGATTTGACCGGGGCTAAAGGAGAGAGAGGAACCTGTCCTGACACATGAGCTACATCGGCCTCTCTGAAGTAGGGGCCAGTGTCACCTGCTTTTGGAAATCAAAATAGATACAGAGAAACACATGAAGCAAATGCATAGCTCGTTGTATATATGGTTTGTATCCTTTTAACCGCCAGACTAGAAATTGAACTTGGCCGGCCACCCAGACTCCCTCCGGGGACCTCTTCCCAATCATAACCCTTCATCATGGCGTTTTGTAGGAATCGCTTTCTTGGCTTTCTTTTTAGTTTCTTCACTCAAGCGTGTGTCCCTAGGCACTAGTTTCAATCTGCCACTTAAAAATTATTTGATATATCTTTTAAATCCCTTTTAATCTCCAGAGTTATCTCCATCCCCTTTATTCTTTGCGTTTATGATCTGAAAAACCCGAGTCATTTGACCTGCAGAGTTGCCAGCGGTCTGGGCTGGTCCATCACATACATGCCCCTTGTACGTACAGTGCGGGGTGTCCCTCGTTCCTTCCTGCTTCCTGCGCCCTGCAGCTGGGCCCAGAGGCGTGCTCGGACCGCGGTTTGTCGGCCCCGGCAGGACCTCGGGCAGGCTGTGTTCTCCCATCGGGGGCAGTGTCCAGTTGTGGGCTGGGCGGCTACTGCTCCGTGATGCCCCGGTCTGCTGATTCACCAGGGATTTCAAACTGGTGATATTCTAATTTCCTCTCTGCTTTCACTGGAACGCTTTTGTTCAGAGATGCTTCCCCTCATCTCCTATTTGTTTACCCAGTAGTACGGTTCCCATTAGAAAAAGATAAATGCATCATTATTTCCCTTCATTTACCAGTGTCTGAAGTAATGAAAGCCTATAAAGTTGATCTGTTTTTTTAAACTATTATTGTGAACCCATGGATTTCAAATATATTTGATGGGTTTTAATTCATTGCAGTTACCATCCTTACTGGAGCAACCATTGTGCCGACTGTGGCAAATGGGAGCCTGTTTAGTTTGGCTGGCGAGTCCTCTTCACGTGGCCCCAGTCTAGTGGTCTCTGACGACTTCCTTCCATCTGGTGGGACAATACAGTCCAGCATATATAGATAGATAATGTTATCTATATAGGGTTAGGTAATATATATTATCTATCTGTCTGTCTCAGCCTCTCTACCTTTTAAGCTTCATTCAGTATTAGTTTTGCAAATAATAGTTTTCACATGACCCTAGTGGCCTTTGATAACTTTCTTGCCATCTGGCCTAACAATATATTCCAGCATATATATATATATATATATATACACACACACACACACACACACACACACACACACACACATTATATATGTAATCTATATAATCAATATATTCCAGTATATATATAATCTATATATCTATCTCTATATAGATATAGGTTAATATATATATATATATATATATATATATATATATATATATATATATTTCAACCTCTCTACCTTTTAAGTTTCGTTCAGTATTAGTTTTGCAAATAATTATATGCTCAACACTCACTGCCAGTCTTTCTACAAATATCTCTCTAGTTCTTCTGGTAGCCTGAACTCATTCTTCAGTATCTTTGTAGAAGGATTATACAAACTGCTCCCTGAGTTCTAGGTTGCTGAAAGTGCATTGCACCCTTTATACTTTGAAGTCAGTTTTGATAGGTATAAAATCTTTAGTTCCTATTTTTTTCCCCCCAGAGTATACAGCAGTGGGAAAAAAGTAGATTTACAGTGGAGAGAATTCAAAGATAAGAGTTTCTCCTTGTATTATTATTTATTAATTATTGTATTATTTTCCATACAAGCAACTGTAAACCTACTTTTGTCCCACCCTAATAAGGTTATTACTTTACTGTCTGCTGGCATGAGGCATTGCTGTCAAAATCCAATGATAATTTAATTTTCTTTCTCTTCTGAGTCACTTGCCCTTTTTGTCTAGCAGCCCAAAGAATTTTTTTAAGTCTGGTAATTTTACAGCTAGAATATTCCTCAATACTAGTCACTCTGGGTTGATATTCTCAGATATTTTGTATGTTTTGAATACTTAGCTGTAAATCTTTTTAAATAATTCAGTAAAATGTTCTTAAATTGTATTTAATGTATTTTTCTCCCTTGCTTTATTTTTCCCTTGCTTCATTTCCTTTTCCAAGGAGCCAATTGTCTGCATATTGGATATTCTTTGCTCATCTTCAATTTTGACACCTTTACTTCAATCCTTTTATCTTCCTTTATTTTTGATTTTTAAAATCACTCACTCTCATGTTTCTTATAGTTTAAATTTCATTTAAAAAAAAACCCTTAAAATTCTATTCCTGATTCTTTCCTGAATTTGGTGTTTCTTTTCTGAGCTTTCCCCATTTTAATTTACATTGTTCGTTGATGTCCTATATCTTTTTCCAAAAGCCATCTGGCTCATTTTGAAATAGTAGATGACAGTTTTCTGGGGCTGCCTTTCTGGCATGTCTTCATGGTCTTTAAAAACATGATTTCTTTCCTTATTCTCATGATAACCCTGAATGGACTTGACCTGGAATGGTACATATTCAGTTTTATATGAACTTACTTTCTCCTGAACCTTTAGCAGGATGGGAGGTTCAGAACACATTTCCTAATTTCTCAGTTTCCTATTTGGTTGTTTTCTTCAGGTGTGCCAAATTATGATGGCTTACATTCTCAATTTTCCTGGTGTCGTTTCTCTCTCTTACTTGTATCTGGATTTCCTCTTTCCTTTCCCCCTATCATCCATATCCTGCTCATTTTCGATGCCACTCCAAGATGGATCTCCTCCACTCGAGTCTCTGTCCTGCAAAGGAGCCCTAGCAAGTCAGGCTCAGGTTCACATGCACTACTTCCTCCCCTTTCCGAACTTGTCCAGAAATCCCTCTACTTTGCCCAGTCCATTTCACTCACTGTTCACAAATTGATAGGATTTATTTTCCAGTGACTACCTGCTGGGTGTTCGGGGTTCTCCTCGTCCAGGACCTTCAGGTGTCTATTGCTTCCTGTACTTCCTTGCACACTGACAGGTTCTTACGGCTGTCGGAGGTGTGTTCCCACCTACTGGCATTATGGGGTTTGTGGGAGACACCTTACCACCTAGTGTGTCTGTGAACACTATCCATGAGTTTCTGGTTTCATTTCTTTGACTTGTTTTTATGTGCGGATTCGAGAAGAGTCCTCCACTGCTGCACGAGGCTGCTGCCATCCTACAGTACAACCACCTTCTTAATCGTATTTTATGATATTTGCTGAAGGAGGGACAGATGACAGAATTTGCCCGAGAGCAACAGCAGAAGGTAGAAGACTGGTCACCTGTTCCAGGGAGCTCTGTCCAAGAGAACTTTCTAGGATGGTGGAAATCTATACCTATACCATCCAAGGCATGTGGTTATTGGACACTTGAGTGTAGCTAGTGCCGATGAGAAGCTGAATTTTGAATTTCATTCAATCTAAGCCTAAATTTAAATAGACACAGGAGCTAGTGGCCACCACGTTTAACAGGATGTTTGTAAGAAAACTGGAGGGCTTTGACTCGCTGACCTTTTCTCACCCGGCTAAGCCGTGCTGATGAGAAGGACACAGGTAAAGTAGGATGCCCTACTTTCAAGGAGCGTATGCTTTTTCTTAGAAATCTGTTGAGATGCATTAAATCCCTGCATTTCACAGACTGAAGAATGATGTGTGTCTCTGTAGTACAGAGATACCGGCAACCTTGACTCAAAACCTGTTTTCTATGGCACTCAGAGTGACTTTGCAGAAATGCTTACAGTCAATCCTATTGGAAGGATTGCTTGGAACCTGATTAAATGTAAGCCACCCTTTTCCCCCAATTGGGCAAAGTCCTTGTTTTCAATTTTTCCAAATAGGTTTCTCTTCCATAAGCAAAGTAAGGGCAGGTATTATGTCTGTCTTTTTCTTTGTACATATGCTCAAAACATACTTATTAACTTGACAAATTAGTCTGTGAGTCAACAAACTATTTGGCCAGGGGCCAGATCTGGCCTGTGGCCTGTTTTTCCTATCGTCCAGTAGAGACTATGACTGGACATCTTTGAATGGCTGGGGGAAAGCAAAATAGTCATAATATGTTAAGACAGGTAGAAATTATACAAAATTCAAAGTTCAATGTCCATGAAGACAATTTCCTGAAACTGACCCATCCTCACTTGGTGGGTACGGTCCATGGCTGCTCCCACACTACACTGGTGAAGTGGCTACAGCAGCCACTGTATGACGTCTTAAGTACTTGCTATCTAGACCTTTCTGGAAGAAGTCTGTGGACCCCTGAATAAGTCAATACATGCCCACCATCTTCCCAGGAGAAATGTTGTGTTTCACATTTTAGAAGAAATTAAACCTTTAAAGAAGCTTCCTCTTAGCTGTGTCCAGAGAAAATTACATCTGCACCCAAATATACACAGCTGGATATCAGGGGGAAAAGCAAAAGCTGTAATGGAGTTATTAAAGTTGCAGCATAAAAAAATAAAATTCTCAAGGTAGGAATTTTTTAAGCTCATAAAATTGGAGGGAAATGGAAAATTTAAGACCTTGTTTCTCATTTGATTTCATAAAAATGCCTGGTCTGAAAGCAATTACCCATTCTAAATGCTTCAGCAAAGAAAACATTCACTTACTCCTCCCAGATTTGGGGGAGAGGAAAGTAGACGTTGGCTAGTAGTATCTTAAATCTGCGAGAGGTCTGAGCGAGAATCTTCTGAGCATGTCAAGACTTAATGGGAGCTAAACCTCAGCCCTGCAGCAGTGAATCCGGGAGCAGTTTCCTCCTTTCCAAACCTTGGTTTCCATCTGGCATCCTTGCAGGGGGGAGAAAACATCAAGATTTTTAAGAGAAGGTAAGATCTTAATTGGCTGCTTGACCTTGCACAGCTCCCCCCAGGAGTAAAACTTAATGTATCCTGTTTGGGTATCGGCAGCCTGCTCATGAATTACCCGGGTGTGAGGAGACAAGGGGAGACAAGGGAAGACTGGATAACTGCAGTCTCTGGAGAGAGACAGCAAGTCATGTGATCCCACATACTAAACTGTGTCCCCAAAATGACACCAAAACTCTTAAAGCTCTATCAAAAAAGACAACATCAAAGAATCAAATAAAGCCATGCACAGTACAAATCAAGGTAGAAATGGAACCTTCAGCATTTGAATTTTAAAAGAAAAGATTACAGCATCGTGAGGACAATATAATCAAATATTCCAAGTTGGCTGCTCCACAGAATTGCTGGAGATGGGGTCCACTCAGCACCCCCATTTCCTGCTGAAGATGGTTGTCAGGGTGTTCGAGAGCAGTTTCAAGAAGGTTCTTCTATTTTTGTTTCCTTGGGCTCTTACGTAGATTATCACATGGTTTGCAAAATCCTTCTAAGAGTAGAATGACAGTCCAGAGACATTGTTTATGGCAGAGAAACAAGAACTAGAGAAGTCAGGCGAAGCCACATGATAAGTTTGCCACCAACTGCCACAGCCAGGCGGAGGAAGACATTTGGCTTATTAGGAGATGACAGACTCACACAGGGGTCATCAGAAAACTCGTACGAGAGGCACCGCAGCCTGGTGGTTTAAAGTCTGTGCCTTGGAGCTTGATGGAGTTGGGGTAGATGTTCATCCTGACTCTTATCAGTTGACCTTGGGCAAGTGGCTGAACCTTATCCATGATACTGGGATAACAGTGTCATCCATCTCTTAGAGCATATGAAAACGGACCAAGATGATGCTCATAAATGCTGAGGCACTCGGTCAACATTTACAACACCCAGGACAGTGCCAATGGCAAAGGTGCCATCCTAAGCTAGTGCTGGATGCAGTTCAATAGGGGAGCTATTCTTACTCAGGAAGTAGAGACCACCGCAGACCCCTAAAACATGAAGAAGTGACTTCTTCTAAGGCTCCACCCTCATGACCTAATCAATCCCCAAGGGGCCCACCTCCAACTACCGTCCCATTGGGGTTAACGTTTCAACACAGGAATTTGGGGCAGACAGAAACATTCTGTCTAGAGCATCATATAAGCCGAATCTCAGATTTTACATGTCCCATGTTCTGTGACCTAGGTTTTAGGGCAGTACATATCTCTACAGGGGAGGCCACAAGCATACAGCCACAGGAGGAATGAAGAAAACAACCATCCTAATACAATGCCACTGAGTTCTCAGGGCTGAGGAATACGTGTTTCTAGGGAAAGCATGGTACCCAGCTTCAAAGAGTTGTTCGGCTCAGGGACTTAGTAGCAAAGATAATGAATCCGGAAAACTCAGACAAGAGGCTCACATCATCATGGAGACAGCTTTTCTCCAAGAATGAACATGAGAAATTTGAATACAGATGTTTTCTAAAATAATAGCTTCCATCTCTAAGTTGCATTAGCAAAACTTGGAGGGAGTAAATAAAAGCCTATTTAACTTTTCTTTCTCTTTAGATCAGGTCAGAAGGTACTGTTTCACTCCCGACTTTGATGGTTGTGGAAACTGTAGTTTAAATGTTCCTTAAAAGACTTATGAACAGCCTGTAGGGCTTTCACTCTAATTGGAAACAAAGGCAAACAAACTACGATGAATGTTGTGAAGAGGAAGGGAAAACCAAGGTAATAGTGAGGAGGGAAAACCAAACAGAACTTCGCCCCATCCCCAAAAACACCCCCGAAACCACAGAACAAGAGATGGCAGAAGTAAGGCCAAATGTCTAAAAATTACCTCAGTAATTGAAAGTGGTTGAACTTTATCTACTGAAAAGTAAAAGCGAGAAAGCTAGCGTGAGCTCACAAGCCCAGCCCCTCCCTCCCCTGCTTCCTGCAGCCCCAGTGAGGTGACGAGAGAAAGAGGAATTGGGCGGGGGCAGGGCTGAAGTTCCCAGAGACCTCCCCGCTGCTCCTGCGCGTGACCCTGCCTGGAGACCCCTGAGCTGCACAGAGCACCCCACACGGTGCAGGGCAACCTCGTCGATGAAGACCAAGCGCCATGTAGCCTCTCGGAAGTCCTGGAGGTAGTCAGTTAAGTTTTGTAAAAAACAGTAACCTGGTGATGTATTATTTGAGAAAGCAGGAACAGAGTGTGCAGGTGCCCCGCCAGAAGTTTCCATGGACATAGGTTCAGAGAGAGAGGTCTGTTTGCACATTTAAAATCCAATGGGAAATTTTAGGGGAACGTGAGCCAGTGGTGCTTTCCCAGGGCCAGGCTGGACAGCTGCGACCTGCTCTGGGGGAGCACAGCCCTGGCTCCGGGAGCGTGGGCTCTGCTCAGGTGCCCGGGACTCCGGGCGCGTGTTGTGGGACCTGAAACTCAGGCAAGTTTTTGAGCTCTCTTTAAGAAAAAGAGAACAAAAGTATAGCCACCAAGTTTATTTGGAATGAGAAAAGGAATTACAGCAAATTTCTTTTTTTAATTTTATTTTAATCATTATTCAAGTACAGTTTTCTCCCTTTTACTCCCATTCCAGCCCACCCACCCAACCCTCCCCACTTCCCTCCCATTACCACCCTCCCCCTAGTTTTTGTCCACGTGTCCTTTAAATTTGTTCCCGTAAACCCTTCCCATTCTCCCCCAAAATTCCCTCTTCTCTCCCCTGTGGTCACTCTCAGCCTGTCCTCTATTTCAGTGTCTTTGGTTATATTTTGCTTGTTTCTTTGTTTTGTTGTTTAGGTTCCTGTTAAAGGTGAGATCACATGGTATTTGTCTTTCACTGCCTGGCTTGTTTCACTTAGCATAATGCTTTCCAGCTCCATCCACGCTGTTGCATAGGGTAGGAGCTCCTTCTTTCTTTCTGCTGCATAGAATTCCATTGTGTAAATGTACCACAGTTTTTCGATCCATTCATTTACTGATGAATTACAGCAAATTTCAAATGTGACAAGTACCACAGCCTGTAATGTCCAGAGAAATAGCTACCTGTGCTCTGATCTGTTCACGAGACAGCGATTGTGACATTTTCTAACCAGTGGAAGAAGGAAAACCTGGCCTTCGCTCCGGCATGATTGAGCGACACGTTTTTGCTGTTGTCATTACTGTTGCTAAGTTAGAAATATTTTTTTGGCTTCACAACTTATCAGTAACATTATGCTTTTTTAAATAAAGGACTGTTGTTAAATTTGGGCAACCTCTATGATGTTCTTTTTATATATTTGAGATGTGACATTCAGAAGAATTCTCCAGAGACCAGCTGCATAGTTTCATGCAATCCAAACCTTGTCTCTTCGCTTCTGACTTAGTTCCGGTGTAAAGTACCCAGTACGACCTGTCCTGACTTCAGGTGGATGGGTGCACGTGGTGGCCGGAGTATTCCGAGACCTCCTTCTTCCAACCAGAAGGTAAGTGAGAACTTGACTCCACGCAGAAGTGACTGGAAACCGTGAAAACTACCCCACTAACTGCGTGAACTGTCCCCCAGCTCACCCGCCCCTCAGCCAGACCCCCAGGGCGCCCTCAGCCACTCCGGCGTCAAACTGAAGTGGGGCGGGGCTGACGTGGAAAGAGGCAGGCGGTCTGAACGGCCTGCAAACAGAACATCGTAACTTTGCAAATTGTACCAAAAACATGGCCGCAGGCACACCTTGCAGAACTCGGGGAGCAGGGTGTGCCAGAGAGGGGCCCCAGAGTGTACGGCCCGTGCGTTCCTGGGGAACCCCCCTCTGCCTGCACGGGCATCCTGCCTCTGACGCCCACTGGGCCTTCGGCAAATTGCTTACCCACTCGGTCACCTCACCTGTGCACTGGGGCGGAGACACCTACACAGAACAAGACTGACTGTGAGGATTAAGTGCAGAATCCGTGCTTACCACAGAGCCAAAACGTTGGCCGGCCCTGCTCATGCAACCACAGTGACAGGTGCCGACCGTCCAGCTTACACTTGGTGCCCGACAGCATAGCCTTCATCCCAGGTGACCCTCACAGCGCCGCCAAGTGCGTGTGCGGCTCCACAGTGGCTCAGGGAGGCGGGCCCTTGCCCCAGGTTACAGAGGCGGTGTGTAGATTGACCCAAGTCTGTGGGACTCCAGACTCCGGCGCCTCTCCATCAGGCCACCCTGCCCCTGGAGTGGGCCATGTAGGGCCCAGGGCCATGGTCACAGGGACACGGGAGGGAGGGAGGAAACAGCTGCCAGTCGCTGGCTCCCTCTGTGGAGGTGGCAGTGCTCCGTGGCTGGTGGCAATGGAAAGCTCCCTGCTGGGCGGGCTGGGCTCCCCTCCACCCTGCAGGGTGCATGCGCTGCCCATCTCCCCATGAACGTGCTTGATGATTGTAAACAAATCATTTTACTTAAAGTGAGGTTTCAAATTGTGTCCCGGTAGGAATCCCATATTCAAGCATCAAGAGTTTGATTACAAGTGTTTCTCAAGTGATTTTAGTATTCCAGCATTCAAACGGGTTGTCAACGTTTATATTTTGCAAAAAGTAAAAGCAATTGGTTCTTTCAGGAAGCCTGGCCAACTCTGCAGCCCCTAAGAAGACAGAAAAGCCCCCTGAAAAGGAGTGTATACTGCAGGGACCAGAGGCCAGTCACCAGGAGCAGCTCTTGAAAGATGGCATCCCGTGCCTGTCCCCAGAGAGAAAGTCTCCGTGCCCCCATACCAGCAGGGGACAATCAGAGTTCCTGGGGTCTCCGACGCCCTCCCTGAATAAGGAACCCCACCCCCAAGGGCTCCCTCATTTCCCTTCCTCCCCTTCCTCAACCTCCCGGGGACGTTCAGAGCCCCGGGACGACCAGAGTGAGCTGTGGGCTGTGCAGCGCCCCCTCCTCACCGGGCCTCCTCTGCTGCAACCACATCTGTTTATGGGGAGTCACTGGGGGGGGGGGGGAGCAAACCATTGGCTGCGGGCAGGTGGACGGACTTCAAACCCTCTTGCTACAGATCTGTCCTGAAGCCCACCCCAAACCCCCCCTCTGACATGGGGGTTTCTCTGGGGCACGGTGGGGTGGTTTCATTTGTGTTGGGTTGGGACAGATGTTTCGGTCACCATCTGAGGGGTGTGGGCATCAGCTACAGACAGAGGACATCCCTGTGGTGAAAATGACCCATTTGGTGTGGTTGTCAGTCGTGTGTTCTTTATAGACTCAAAACCTGTGGCGTTTCCCGTGTATTCCTTTTCCATGCTATGAATAATATAGTAGAGGCGGCCACCATAAAGAACACATAGTAACCAGCGGTGCCGAGTTGGATTTCAGGTGCCGGGATCCCTCAACTATCCTCAGGAAGTTTGGTGGGTAGAGGGAAGGATAGAGACTGGACCTCGCCTGGGTGGCAAGATGCCTCCTGGAGGGAAGGTTCTGGAACTCCATCAGGACCCCTGCACTGGGCACAGGACGGGGGACGTGGCTTTGTTTTCTTCCTTTGTTCCCCTTCCCAGAAGGAACCCCCACTGAGCTGGGGCCCTCAGGCCAGGCTGGTGGGGACAGGCCAGCCCGGAGCTCAGATGGGGCCACCCCTTCAGGCCACATGATCAACCCACACGCCCGCCAGCCGGGGAGGGAAGTTACCCATCTCTGGTGGACGGCCAGGACGCAGCATACCCAGAGTGACTGTCAGCCTAGGCTCCTGCTCACCAGTCTGAAGCACGGGTGCCCGACAATATCCAGGGGCCTTCAGAAGCAGAGGGAAAAGGCCCTGCAGAAATTCAAGAAAACTGTGGCCGAATTGTCTTCAGCCCCCGCTGCTGTTTTGGGTGAGGGTTCCACAAGGCGAGCCTCTGTAATGTGGTGTTGTCGCCTCCCCGCTGTAATTTATAACCCGTGTCTGATTTCATAACGCGGCCCTCCCTCCCACGCCGGCCGTTCCCTGGTTCCCTTCCTTCGCGGCTCTGGCTCTTTGTCACTGTTCGTTCACGAAAGGACACTGGGGGCAGTAAAATAACGTCCCTGCCATCTTCCCTCTGGGCAGAGCACTGAAGTGGGAAGGGCTGTCCCATGGGTGTCATCAGGACACCTGACTTCTGAGTTCCGTGCCCTTGACCAATAAACTTAACCCCTTGTGAATTGACTCAATTAACTGGAGTTAATAAAGAAGTGGATTATCTCTAGGATCCTTTGCAGCCCCCAAGTCTATGACCCTAAGTAGGGGATCAGGAGCTGTCTGCCAACGATAATGGCAGGAAAATAGATGCTTCACTGATGTTTAAGAGCTGAGTGGAGCACTGGGGATCCAGGATGACTGGGGAGGAAATATCTGCCCTCTGAGCCATTGTGTGCTCTGCGTGAACCATACACTGATGGTCTCCAAGAGCAAAGGCACACTCCCACTCACCGTCGGTGCAAGGAACTCAGCTGAGGCACGCGCAAAGCCACGCCGGTGAACAGGAAGTGAGATCTACATGCCCTCCACCCTGAAACATGAAACAGATCTTGTCGCGAATGAAACTACTTTTCCTGACGGGGAGGGGGAAGTCCTGCTGCTCAGGTAGAAGGCAGTGCCTGGTTTCCTCCCGAGGGCGTGCACGGAAGCTCGTTGCTCCGGGGCTGTCACGCTCAGCTTCTTCCTGCCTCAGTTACTTTTCTCTTTGATCGAAATGAGACGACCCTGTCTGCGGGGTTATGGAGAAGAACACCACCAACCCATCTGCCCGCGACCGTCAGAACGGCAAGACACCAACTGGTAAGCGGTGGGCTGCAGAGGTTTTTATATAAAGTTTGTGCAATGATTGTTACACTTGAAGAACCCCATGTCGCGATAGATGGCAAAGAACTTTTTATCCTTAAAAGGATCGTAGAGGTGTTAGTCATTCCTTGGGGCTGTCCAGCTCAAACCCCTTCTTACAGCTGGAGAAGCAGAAGCCCAGAGAGAGAAGCGGCGTGCCTGGAATTACCAGCAAGAGACTGGAAGAGCCACGCCTGGCAGCTGGGAGGACCCCCCACCATCACGGCCTCTCCCCTAGATGACGTCAGTGGCCCAGGGAGGGACGCTTCATTGGAGGCAGGCCACTAGCTCTCGGCCCCAACTCTGGGGCAAACTTACACCAGCAGGAAGCCAGCTGGGGCTGTCATTCTGGGCACAGGACCCCCAAAGGACAGTCCCCAAGTTCCTACTCCAAGACCCCTAGAGTTGGGCCAAGAGCTTTGTCTTTCTCAGGTCCATATGCCCGGTGTCCTTCAATTCCTTCCTCCCAATACGTATGAACTCCTCCCCTGTCCCTGCTTTCGTGTTACATTATTCCAACTGGTTTCTCCTACTCGTAAGCAAAGAATCCAAACTATACTGCATTGTGACACAGGAATCCTTTGTCTCACTTTTAAATATCGACATTTATGACAACCTTCTAAAATCTGTAACATCCACAGCCCTGCCTTCTTATTCATAGTAGTGAGTGTTTCGTGGGAGAGCTGGCACTGTGAATGCATGCACGCAGAGGGCACCGTGAGGTGGCCTGGCTGTTTGCTGGGCCCACAACACAGAGTGAGGGATGTTCCTGGGGGGGGCATGCGGTTGTTCTCCTCTTCGTTCGGTGCCTGACTTGAACCTCTATGCTGCGCCTGGGTCCCGGGAGTCTCTGGGGAGCCCTGGAGTCCCTGCTACAAAGCCCCAGGCTGACCCGCCCCCAGCCCCAGGCCTCTCCCAGCGTCCTCACCCCCCTCCCACTGTGTTCCAGTTTGGAATAACCCTGCCTTCCACAACCCTTCTGCCTTCTCTTCCCATCCCCTAAACATTCAGTGCTGTCTGCTCGCTGTCTGTCTGTCTGTCTCTCTCTCTCATTCAACTTCCTTCCCCCAGATCTCTAAAATTGCCGGTGCAGGTCAGCTTCCCCATCATAAAAGAAGTTGTATAAGTGAAGTGTCCGCTTCACCCTCCACCCTATTCCCGGCACCTCTGGAAGCACCTGACGTCATCAGTACTGACCGGATGTTGTTGAGTGAATGACTAGATGGTTGGTCCCTCTTCAAGTTCAGCTCTCACCCGAGTGGCCATGACTCTGGTCTCAGACTTTCTCCCACATGAGCCCCACATCCCCAGCTGCCTGTCTGCCTGCTCACATGTAACACACTTGAGACGGAAATCTTTTCCTTCCTCTCCAAACCAGCCTCGCCACCTGACCTTCCTGTTTCCGCCGCAGCAAGGCCAGTCACCCCGAAACTCCGCACGGAACACCCAGGCGGGGCTGCCTCCTCCCCTCCTCCCGCTGACCACAGCCTGTCCTAGAGCCTGCTTGTTCACTACAAGGCCTCAGCCACCTTCCCGCCCTCAGCAGTCCAGAGCCCATGGTCCGACTCAGAATCTCCTCCCCTCAGAGTCGCCCATTACCGCAGGACCCTTGCTGGCCTCACCGCCTCCCGAATCCACTGCACACCCCCCGCCAGGTCAGGGTCCTTGGGTCCCACATCCAGCTGCCGCTTCTCTCACCCAATCACAAGTGGCCAGCCACTCCCTACTGCCCACTGTTTTGAACCTTGGCACTCAGAGTCCTCCAGGGTCAGCCTTCAAACATCGGGTCCAGTCTCACGGCCGGTGACTCCCAAGTTCGGACCCTTCTTCCATCAGGCGCTGTCTCCTGAACGCGTCTTACATCTTCCCCCATCTGGACGCGTGTCCTCCCCCACCCGCTGCCCCAGGGGTCTCTGTCCTCAGCTTTGCCCAGTGAAGTCTCCCCTAGCCTTCGAGGCCAGCCCAGATCACACCTCTTCTGTGAAGCCTTCCCTGACCAGCTCTGCCCACAGCCCTCTCCCCCTCATCGGAATTCTTGCAGCTTACTTCCTCTGCACCGTTCGCTCGGTCTCAGAAAACAGTGCGAAGTGATTACAGTGGATCGTTGGTAATTTTGTCATGTGACTGTCTTGTCTCCCCAGCTCGCTTCTAAACCCCTTTTGAACTGGGCTCGTGGCTCACGTTGTCTTACATTCGCGACAGCAGTTAAGCTCCCTGCCTCCCAGTCCGGAACTCAGTGACAACTGGGTGATCTTCAAGTAAGACAAGCCCGAAATAAATGAACATCGGGCTAGGACTCAAACTACACAGATTCGGGGAACGTCATTTCCTCAGAGTGCTTTTAAATCATTTTCCCTGAATAAAACAGGGTGTTTGGAACAGCATTAACATCACATATTAGACGTGATATATGCTAGTTTACTTTAGAACTTACGTTACTGTTACTAATGTATGGGGGAAAGAAAACGAGGCAACCTATCGAGTTCTAGTAAGGACAGCAGGCCGTCTGAAAGTGGATTGTCATTTTCCACCTTAAGTCACCTTGTTCGGCGATGACGCGGCAGCGTAGGGGTAATGCAGGCTCACAAAGAGACCCTTCTGTAGCGTTTGTGCTTTCAAGCAACAGAACCGAGTTGTTCCTTTTGTTCGACTTCAAATACTGTCGGTTAAACTCCCTACAGCCACTTCGGATTTCAGGAAAGTGTCCAATGTGGCTTTTGAGCCCCGCCCCCACTTCCTCTCCCCTCTGGACTGACTGTGTGTGTGTTCCCCCAAATTCCAGTGCTGAAGCCTCATCCCCAATGTGACATTGTTTCAATAAGGGACCTTTGTGCCATGATTACGTCACGAGGGTGGAGCCTCACGAACGGGATTAGTGTCCTCACAGGAAAAGGCAGGAGGGCCTTGCCCCAGCCTCTGGGCTCCCACCACGTGGCCGGCCATACAGAGAAGGCGGCCGTCTGTAAGCCAGACACAGAGTCCGCCAGCCCCTGGACACCCTGATGCCGAGTACATGTGTGAGAGGTAAACGAGAAATGTCCTTTTGGTTGAAACCACCCAGTCTGTGGTGTATTCGTCATAGCAGCCTAAGCTAAGACACTAAGCTGTCCCCAGGCGTGTCCCCAGGCCTGGCTCAGCCTCTGCCACTGAGGGCATCTTCTGACAAACACAGTTTCCTGGGTCCAATTCTACAGGTATGGCTAATAACCTCTTGGGGCGGGCCAGGGAACAGGTATGTCAGCATGCTCCCCTGGCGATGCTGATGAGAAACAAGCCCTGGGAATCCCTGCTCTCTGGGCACGAGGAAGCTGAGTGGCCTCTGAGAGCCAGGAAGCGGCCACCGAGGCTCCGCCGCCCTCTGCCCACCAGCACCGCCTCCGTTTGGACCACTCCTCTCTCTCAAGATGTGCGCGCACACACGTCTGAGTGTCCACTCACACCTCGTGCCTCTGCAGAGCTGTTCCACCTGCCTGGGTCACCACCCCTGCCCACCTCGCCCAGCCCCAGTCCCCCCTTGGACACGCATGAAACGTCGCTCTTTCTGCGATGCCCTGTGGAATGCCCTCCGGCAGCTCGCGGCCCTTGCTCCGCTTCCTCCCCGTGCGCCCCTCCAGCTGCACATCCTTCGTTCCTGCGCGTGCTCAGTGAGCACCCTGGGGCCCCGGGTGGGTGCCAGGCCCTGGGCCGGGGCCGGGCCCGCGGAGATAACTAGGACACCGTTCCTGGGATCAAGGGGCTGAGAGTGTAACTGGGGACACCAACCAGGACGAGAGGTACCGCTTTGAACACCTCTCACCCAGAAAGAACACGAGAGCGCACCGTGCAGTCCGACTTCAGGGTCAGGCTGTCCTTCTTGAAAAGCTAGCTCTTCAGCGGAGATTTTGTTTTGTATGGTCTTGCTTGGCATTGTATTTTTTTTTTCGTCTGTTTGTTTTCATCAAGGGAAACACTGTGGGAAGATTCAAACAGTGTTCAAGCCTTTCTTGTTCGTTTCAAAGCAGGCGCATGCGCCCCCTTGAGCTGAGCTTTTTTTTATTTTAACCTCCACGCCTTTAAGTAGTGTTCTTGAACTGCTATCTTTTCATTTTTCACCCTTAAGGGCGTTTTTTATCGACTCTCCACCGGGGAAAGCGAGGCTTTGGTGCCCTGCTCATGTGCAGCCTTCTGTCTCCCCTCCTCTGGACACAGCGTTATTCTGGTTCCCACCCTGGTTCTGATCGGATCACCACCCAGTGTTTCCGATGTTATAATTTTATAGCATAACTAACATAACTCTGTTTGTTCTTTTTTAAAAAAGTCAGCTTAGTACACTCTGCTCTCATTATGAACTTAAGATCATATTCATAAATAATTATCTAAACATCCCCCCAAGAAGCTCAGGGCATTCAGTGCTCCTTTGAGCTTGTCTCCCCAGGGAAGCTGTCTCCCCAGCAGCAGCCCTGCCCGGGGTGGGCCCAGGGCCGTGGGTGCCCAGCCCCCAGCCCCCGTCCTGGGACCTCCTCACAGCGGCGCCCTGAGGACACCCCTCCCCTCTCCCCTGTGTTGGATACTGCTCTCGGCATCCCAAGCCTTCCGCTTCTGTGATGGACGGCCTGTGTGGGCAGACCACATTCTCTGGTGTCCTCCTAAAAGTGGTTCCCAGAGGGCTTTGCCTGTCTGGAAAGGTCTTTCATTTGAGTTTCCCCAGAAGCAGATCCCGAGAGAAGGAAGCGAGTACAAGTGGTTGCTTTAGAAAGTGATCCCAGGAGGCACCGATGGGGGAGTGGGGAGCTGAGATGGTGAAAGGAAGGATGCCTGTAGGAGGGTGTTAATGATCGTGTCACTGTTGTGGGCAACTGGGCCTCGGTCCTGCCGGGACCTCTGGCCACTGCATGGAGCACGCCCGAGAGACGTGCCTCCTGAGGAACAAGAATGCCATCCTCCGTTTAATGAGCTGCAAGGATTAAGGGCTCATCCGTTAGAACAGCTAGTCATAAGCCCCCTATACCTGCTGATGTCAGCGAAGCAGGGAAGTGAACACAGAGGAATCTGTCAGGACAAGCATATTGAGAGGTATGCGGGGTGGGGGGGTGGCAAAGAGAAGATCAGGGCAGAAGGGCAATGCTGAGAATCAACTCAGCCCGCTCATTTTGGCTATGATGTCCCAGAACCCCTGTATGGTTCTGGTTTGACCTTGTTAATCAAGCATGACACAGATGGAGAGAAGAGCAGAGAAAGAATTACGCAACACACATTTTCTATTTTTCTCCCTGCTATTTTAGGAAGAAAGAACATGTATGCCTTTGTGCTATAACAAGCACGCAAAGACGGAGCAGACACTCACTCATCTGGGCTCCCCGGCAACTGCTGTCTGTGGAGTCGACCCCAGGTCCTGACCTACTGCAGGTCGACCAGGTGGCCTCCAGACCCTGTCTTTCGCACAGTCTATGCCCAGAGGTCGACCAGCACTCCGATCTATTACCACCTGTCTTTAATGTCCTTCTGCTGCCTGCAGGGACATCTATTATCGGTGGCCCCAGGCGGGCAGCCGACTGAGCCAGTGAGGAATGAGAGAGAACAGAGCAAAGTTCCTGTAACGGGATACAGGTCTGCAAAGGGTGTAATGAGACATCAGAAGTCACCACACACCGGCCACAGTAATCAGAGCAGTGTTTGGAACTCAGCTCCTGTCCGGGGCGTTTCACTGCCCACTCAGCAGGCGCCCCATCCGAAAGCTGGGGGCACACGCCCACTGCTCCTGCATGGTGGAGCTGCAAGGAAGGAGGCATTGGCCGTTCAAACTGATACCTAAAAAATCAGTGTGTGAGCAGCTACAAGGCACTGGGCATGGTGCTGAGCATCTTCCATGATCCTGATTCATTTCACAATGACAGAGTTGCAAGTTTGCCTTTAGGTGAGGACCCTTTCCAGAGCTGGAAAGTGTAAGCGCCCACTGATTTAATGACGGGACCACAGCAAGCATTCCTGAGCATGCGCTATTTGGGGAGGGACCCAGGGTGTAAAGAGCTTGGGCTCTGGAGCTTGGGTTCAAATCTGGCTCTGCCTCTTAGCCCCGCTGTGCCTTGGTTTTCTTATCAGTAAAGTCGGAGTCCTAAGAACATACTTCATATGTGAGGATTCAATGGGAAGCACACGGATGCTCTCGGTAACTAGCAGCTGCTGTTACCTGCACTGAAATCTTGCATTCACTAGCCCTTTCATCTTGACGACAACACTATGGAGTAGGTAATTTATTATTCCCATTTTTCTGATAAGGGACTGAAACTTAGCTAGTGAGCAAGGCCAAATACAGACACACCTCAGGGCTATTGTGGGTTCGGGCCCAGACCACCGCAGTAAGATGGGTGTCGCAATAATGCGGGTGTTGCAATACAGTGAGTCATTCTCTTGTTGCTGGTGGAGGGTCTTGCCTTCAATTTGTGAACAGTGCAACATCTGTTAAGCTCCATGAGAAGAAGTCTGTCTGTATCTTGTTCAAGGCAACAGAGCTGGAGGGAGCCAGGGAGAGGCTGTGCGCCCAGGGCCCCGGACCCCGAACACCCCGTTCCTAATGAAGGTTTTCCCACCTCACCCCTCTACCTCTCGTGTAAAGGACCTTTGCACAATCAAATACAAGCAAAACTACGTTCGGTAAGTGTATTGTCATGTTAGTTCAGGTCCTCTGAGAAACCGATGGGACTGGGTATGTAAGAGATTCATTGGGGGAAATGCCTATGAAAGACAGTGGGCAGGGAGCCTGCAGAGGCTGGGACCCTACCTGGGACCAACCCAGTGGAGGAGAGAGGGCGGGAAGCGCATAGTGGGAGGAGTCACAGACCACAGGCCAAGGCCAACGGGGAGCCCTGGAGCCGACACCTCCTGGCAGAGGATCCTTGGGTCTCCCAGGCACGAGCCTCTCTTAGAATTCCCACAAGCTCAGCCACTGGCCAAGAGCAGTGTGTGGGAAGAACAGTGCAAACGGGGTGGTGGGCTTCAGCCCGGACCATGGCCAATCAGGCTCCTCGCAGTTCAAGGTGAGAGGTGCGTTTTCACAGCTGTCACAACTAGATGCCAGCAGCACCCCCACTGCTGTCTCACCCTGTCCATTGTGACACACAAAAATGTCTCCGGAGATTGCCAGATGTCCCCTGGGGAGGAAGGACAGAAATCCCTCTTGACTGAGGATGACTATTCTGAACAGAGGCTGTGACTACTTGTCTACCTGTCCTTTGCAGCTGCGTGTCCTGCCGGCACTTGGGAAACAGGTCTGCCAGGTGTGGCTGGCCAGGTTATTCACTGCGCGAGGACACCTGGCCACAGGGATAAGGAAGAGCGGAAATCCAGCCCTGGCTCCGCTTGCTGAGCCACGAGCCCTGAAATGGGGCGGTGTCTTGAAGAAAAAGGCCTCTTTAGAACTCACGTATCGATACCTCATGGGCTAGCTCCTATCAGCAAAATTAAAAAGTGTTAGGAACACTAGAATGTCGGATGCTCAATTCATGGAGCCCAGCTCCTTCTATCTTACAGAGTGGAACACCGAGGCCCGGTGAATTCTGGGAGAATAACTCTGAGGGCTTTATCCAGCCTTTAATTTAGGCAGAAAACTAGGGAAGAAAAGAGAGAAGCTATTGAACTTCAGGGACCATCACGCAGAGGAAAATCCAATGCACCTTTTGGAGAAGGGCCCGTCCATAGGCGGGGGCGGGAAATACAATCCAGGACGCGGGCAGGTGCCGACAAAGGAGAGAGGAGCCTTCCGGGGAAAGATGGCCTGGGGGGAGGAACGGGACACACTTGACCACACAGGACCTGACCCCAGAGAGGATCAAGCTGGTGCTCAGCGCAGACTGGGATCAGTTCAGAACCAGGGCTAGCGTCGGACTGATCTTTGTGGCCTGCGGGCTTCTGCCTGGCCCCTACTGGCACGGAGCAGGCACACAGCAAAGCCCAACCCCGGGCAAAAAAAAGTGTTGACTGTGGACCTGGCCGAGGCGGAAACAGGAAGTCCCCCCAGTGGAAAGGGCAGACTGGCCAGAGGAGGCAGAGGGTTCCAAGAAGCCACGGCCCCAGTCGGCTGGACCCACAGAGAGTTCGCCTCTCTCTGTAAGAAGCACGGCTACATGTGGCGGTGCCCTCCCTCCAGAGGATCTGCACGCTGAGGGAGGGAACACGAGTTGTGTTTGCCATTGGCTGCACCCACCCGCCTCGGACTCAGCAGCTGGACCGTGCTGCTCTCCAGAACCAGCAGGTCTCCAAGCTCTGAGCCCGTTGACCCCCTAGAACCCCAGCCCCAGGCATCTGGCCCAGGCCCACGCTGTCCGTGCCCTTGCCGGTTGACTTTGCCCAGACTGAGGGCTCAGCCCCTCTCCCGTTCCCCAGCGGGAATCCTCTAGCAAATGGCACAAGAGCTCGTGAAAAGCCGTGAACATGTTGCGCCTCCCCGGGGTTCCTGCTGCAACCTGGTGACACCTCCCCTTCCCTTCTGCCCAGGGAGCTGGCACTCCCACTGGTTTCTGTCTTTCCTGCTCCCTCAGGGGTGATATGCAAATATTTAGGAAGCAACCACAATGCACCAACTAGTCTGAGCAGGTGCCTGAAGACCCCCTGCTGGGCAGAAGCCAGCGGCTGGAGTCCCTGTAGCTGGATCCCATGGGCCGTCCCTACCGGTACAGGAGTATTTCAGTGTTGTAACGCCAGTAGGGTCCTACCAGTGGATATCTGTCTCAAGCCTCTCCCTCCTTTTGGGGAGCACCACGGGGCTCTGCCTGGCTCCCGTAGCTGTGAGCAGGTCCCCTAAGGGCACCACACGCTCTAGAGACCCCATCGCGATGTTCCCTTGTAGTTTCCCTTTGCACAGAGCACCGGCTCTCATTAAACTGGAAGAATCAATGCAGCAGCAGCGCGCAGCGGGGCAGGGATTCATTTCCCGAGCCATCCTCAATGGCGCATAACCCTCCTCTGGCTGCCATGGCACGTGGCACAAGGCACTGTGCTGGCAGCGTGGAAGCCCACAGTGCACCTCTGGCTGCTCTGCCCACAGCAGGGGTTCGGGAACCAGTCACCGGAGCTGTGACCATGACATGGAAAAACAGTCCGTAGGTGAGTGCTGTCGGGACGAGAGACCCTAAGGCTGGAACTCCGAGAATGCCTCAGGGAGGTCGTAAGATCTGGTAGCAGGAAGGGACCAGCCAGGCCTGGTGTGCCACTGGGCAGAGAGGGTGGGACGCCTGAACCAGGAGAATGAAGAAATAATGTGACGCAGGCTGACACTCCAGACCGAGGTTTTCATCGGTCCAGATCGCCCACCGGACTGCTTGTCTACATCTGCAATCTGCTTCGGTTAACATACGTGTGTGTGTGTGTATCGGGGGGGGGGGGTTATTCTACAATGTGAATTTCATTTCCCATGATTCCTTCTGCTCTCCTCGTTCCACTCTGGAACTGAAGGATGTTACAGCGCAGTGATAAACTAAGTCTGCGTTGGGCACAGGTGCTCTGCAGCCAGCCCAGACTGGAAACAGCAGGGGACCACGTTCCTTACGCTGATTTCTCTCATACATGGTTGGCTTCTCTCCCCCTCCCCCAACCCCACTCCCAGGATATGTCCACCCGAAACCTATGATGTGTTCTTATTTGGGGAAAGAGTCTTTCAGAAGTAATTAAAGAGCTCAAGAACAGATTAGGGCAGGTCCTAAATCCAATGACAAGTACCCTTTTAAGGGGAGAGAAAGGGAGAAAAAATGCAGAGAAGATGATTAGAAGACAGAGGCAGAGGTGGAAGCGATGAGTCTACCAGCCGAGGGTCGCTGGGGATTGCCAGCAGCCCCCGGCAGCCAGGAGGGGGCCTGGAGCCAACACCCCATCAGAAACACCCCTGCCAGAAACCTTGGTTTCAGACTCTGGCCTCCGGGCATTGAGAGAGTACCCACCCATTTTAGGGAAATGCAAACCCATGGTGGCAACCGCAGAGAACCCACACACTGGATGACAGGTGACATGGGCAGTGGCAACTAATGCTGGCCCTGGAGTCTGGGGAACCTGGATGGGGGTTTGAATGGTGCCTCTGCCATTGTCTGCTTCGCACAGCTTCAGACAGATGATCTCTCTGAGTTCCCTTCTGCGTATCAGAGACCTCACGCAACATTTCCCAGGGCTGCGAAAATGAAACCTGACGCGGCTGCAGAGCACCGGGCTCAGAGTAAGTACTGGACCGAGTTCAGGTTGTTATCACAACCTATTATTAGAAGTTGGTTGAGAACCTAAATCAATGACGACTTAAGACAGGGGAAGACACGGTTACTGGGAAGAAGATGTCCCAGCGCTGACATTGGCTCCGCTCCCGAGACGCAGCAGGGGTCGGGGCCTTTGGGAGAAAAACCAGAGGAGCTGGAGGAGCGCTCACTGGCTGTGTTTGAAAAGCGTGAAGAAAAGGGGAAGAGAGGCGTGGGCTGAGACAGACACGGTGGAGGACTGGTTTTAAATTTAAACAAGTATTGCTATTTTGGAAGATGAATGGGGGGTGTTGATCTGTGTTTGGGAGGAGGATGGAAATGGAAAAACTATTACAGGACAGAGGGAGCGAGGCTATAATTATGAAGGGGTATGCCCACCGCATGCTGGCTGGTTAAGTGGATATGCTTTAGGGAGGGGTGAAAAGGAAAAGCCTGGGGAAGGGTCAATGTCCTGATCAGGGTGCCCCCGGGGCAACAGAATGGGCACCTGCCCAGCTCCTTGGCTGGGTGGGGGTCATGACAGGACACTCGGAGATCTCCAGGCAACTGTCCGGCGCGAGGGAAAGGACGTTGGCTGGTGGTTGTGTTGGGAAGAAATTGAAAATGTGCCTAAAAGGGTTCACAACACACCCATGGGGTCTCATATAGCACATCCATGGGGTCTCATCAAGACTGAGCTAGCCCTGGACATACAGTTTTAACGGGAGGAGCATGGAGGTGTTCTGGGAGCAGAGAACAGGCTGGGCAAAGATAGTGGGCGCACCCCCGATGAAGGGGGTACAGGGGCAGGGGAGAGGCACATGGGGTGCACACAGAGAACAGGGGGAGATACGGGGCACCCATCGCCCTGAGCAAGGGGAGCTACGACCAGTGCTCAGGAAGGTCGGTCAGGCAGCTCGGCCGAGAATGGATGCAAGGGGGAGGAGCCCTCATCGTGCTTATTAAAAAGTTTAACTTAGCATAATACTTAAGAATCAAGGGATTTTACTGAAAAGCCAAATCACCGGCATCTCCAGAAAAACCAGAGGGTCTGGCAGTGCTGGGCCCACCCCCTGGTGGGGTGGCCCGCCGGCCTTCTCCGCCGCACGGCAGCAGCGTCTCTCAGGCGCATCCCGCCCAGGCACTGTTCCCAGAGCCTCGGGGACAAAGACAACGCATGGTCCAAACTGGCTGATTAGGTCAAGACGAGTACCTCCTGTCACTTCCCCGAGAGCGGGCCTGAGACACAGGGCGGGCCAGCACTGATAATGGGAAGAGGAAAGGGTTTTTAACACCAGGCTTGGGTGGGCATCGGTGTGGGGGCCCTGGACAGGGAAGACCAGGCCCACCTGTGCCTATCAGCTCTCCTCCCTCAGGGTGGGCTTCTTTATGTGGCTGCCTTCCCACTGAGTTATGATCTCCTCTCCTCCTCCGACCTCCGTGTCTTACTTTCCATTCAGCTGCCTACTGCCGACGAACCACTGGCAGCAGACACAGTGCAACAAAGGCTCCAAAAGACTAGGCAACTGAAAACTTCCACTTCGGGCCAGAGGAACTGAGATACCAGACTTGTCTGCCCACCATTACCTACCAGAACACTGAACCGAACATGCAAAACAGCTGTTTTTCAGGCATTGAACGACAGGCAGCATAAAACTGAGTAGAGAAGAGAAACGAAGAAGGTGAGCTCTACAGATCACCTTGACTTTCCACCTGGAGGCACTTTCCAGCTCTCAGTGCACGGAGAGAGACCCCGAGCAGAACACAGTAGTCTGTTGAAAAGACAGAGGTCAAAATTCAGACTGACTGAGGCAGCTCCTTGGGCAGAGTATTGGAAGGGAAGGAGCTACGTAAAGCAAGAGCTCCAGAAGTCTGCCCAGGCGCCCCTTTGAGTCTCCGGTTGAACATTAAGCTGTGCATTTTGAGAGTGAAACACCACCAAGGGGAGGCCAGCCTGAGCACCCAGCGTGGCTGGTAGAGACTTTACTAGGGTTACACCTTTGCAGGGGGGCTAGAAGAAGGCCACCATGGGACCACTCTGACAAAGCTCAAACACAAGCCCCCATGGGCTCCGTTTGATCTTGAACTGATTTAACTGCCTGCCATAGCAAAGTCCAACTCTCTTTAAAGGAAGGCGACAGAATCCAGATGCCCAGCAAGGTAAAATTTACACTGTCGAGCATATAACTAAAAAATTACTAAACATGCCGAGAAGCAAGAAATGGGGGCCTACAACCAGAAGGAAAATTAGTTCATAGAGACAAAAAGTAAGAAACGAAATCCTTAGATGTATTTTTGTCTCTTATCCAAATTTCCCTTCTCATAATTAGCAACTGATTTTACCTGTGAGACGACTCCTGTTTATCTACCATCTGATGTGCTTGACATCTAATTAACTAAACATTTACAAAAAAAAACATCCTCAGAGACCATCCGACAGCTTCTGCCATGGAAGGGCCAAAGGCGGGGCTTGCTTGGGTGAGACAAAGGACAGCTGTGCACGAGAAAAATAAATACCAGATTCATTCCTTCCATGGAGAGGACGTGCCAACATCCTTTTCAGGTTCTCTGCGATTCGTAAGGTCGTCTCCCATCCCTACGGCCCCAGCCTCACCTCCCCAGCCCCACGCCTATAGTTAAGTACGCACCAATGAGAAAGAACCCCCGTAGCAATGGTTGGCAGACTCCCAGAAGAGGAAAAGAGGGAAATGCAAAAGGGAGACTCTATGTGCATAGCACCTTGGTTTTCTCTGTCATTTGGGGGAAATTATGCCAAGTTGTTTTTTTTCTTTCATGAGTGACCTACCATTCAATAACTGTGATTTCAGACGTAGCTGCCTCCCACCACCTGCAGAAAGTGGCAGTCACCGTGTCCCCTGCAGGCGGCAGGCTAAGAACAGGTGGGGGAAGGAAAATCGCCACCTGGGCTTCTAAGTGGTAGTGTAGGAACTTAGATTTTGCTTAGTTTCGTAAAAAGTGCGATCAATTAAAATTTAAGCCTTTGTTTTAAATGCCCCCCCTCCACACACAAGGTTTTCGATGTATAAGATCTCGCATGTGAAAGCAAGCCCTTGACCCTAAGAAGGATGCCTATCTGCTCTCAGGCTTGGCGGAGGCTCCCTGAACTGCAGGGGCACGCAACAGCTATTCCAAGTGTTTTTCTGCTGTACATCTTGGAGTTCAAGTGCCTTCTGTCATGCCTCTTGCTCGTGTCATGGTGTGGGTGGCAGTGTCCTGGCAACAATGACCACGCACAATTGGGGACGGAGAGACTTTTACAGCCTTCTCACCAGGTTCTGAAAGCTCTCCGGAGCTGACAGCAAAGGGCTAATTAGAAAGGCAATTCAAGTTATGTGCTAGGCAATGTGAGGAAATGCCTATGATTTAACTTTTACGTGCTATTGTTCCCCGTGGGGTTTTTGAAGGGACGTAATCACCTCCTCATTACTGCCAAGTGTTACTTGGGGCATGTGTTGCTGTTGCTGCCATAGTTGTTTCCTCCTCCGAACACTCCATGAGCCTAAGAGTTATTTGTTCCCAACTGGCTCTAGCTTCTTTTGGGCTTTCCAGCAAGAGCACCTCTTTATTTCCAACAGTGCACTGTGAACAGACTCTCAGTGGTTAGTCTGACATTCTCCCCAGTGCGTGAATCCCCTGTCAACACACCCCGAGCGTGCTGGCCTCTGCTTGCACATCTCCAAACAGGGAATGCACGCCTCACTCGAAAGCCCATTTCTCCATTAAGAAAGTTCTTAAAAGCCCTGGCTGGTGTAGCTCAGTGGATTGAGCATGGGCTGGGAACCAAAGTGTCCCAGGTTCGATTCCCAGCCAGGGTACATTCCTGGGTTGCAGGCCAGAACCCCCAGCAACCGCACATTGATGTCTCTCTCTCTCTCTCTCCCCTCCCTTTCCTCTCTAAAAATAAATAAATAAAATCTTAAAAAAAAAAAAGAAAGTTCTTAAAGTTGCCCTTGCCTGTGTGGCTCAGTTGGTTGGAGTGTCATCCTGTAGACTGGAAAATCATGGGTTTGATCCCCTGTCAGGGCACACACGAGAAGACAACTGATTGGTGTTTCTTTCTTCTCTCTCTCTCTCTCTCTCTCTCTCTCTCAAAAGCAATGAAAAAAATGTCCTTAGGTGAGGCTAAAAAATTTTTTTAAAGGAAGTTCTTAAAATTGAACTGAAGTCTCCTACTTACTGGTTCTAATTCTTCTTTCTGCCAAGTGAGAAACAAGTTTTGCAAAACAAAAAAAAAAAGATTTTGAAATGATGGCTCTGTGTCGTACTCTGCCCCAAGCCCTTGAACCACTTCCTGACCCTGTCAGCGCCCCCAGTGTCCTCCCCTCCAGCCCATGACGCTGCAGTAGAACTCTGACCCTCCCAGTTTCTTTCTCGCCCCACCTTTTTTCCTGCTTGTGTTGGTTTTTCTTTCTGTTCTTCCTGCCTCCCTCCCCTCCCCCTTCCCTTCCCTCCTACTTCCCTCCCTCCCGTCCTCCCTCCCTCCTTTCTTCCTTCCACTATTTCCTACAATCTCTTCAGAAGTCTAGACTCAAATGTGACCCCAATAAGAATATAAGCCATTGCTTATAAGAATATGCCATTGCTAATAAGAATATGCCATTGCAAAGGGGCTAAAAAAAAGTATTCAAAGTAATGAAAGGCAAGGACCTCCATCCAAGATTACTCTATCCAGAAAAGCTATCATTTAGGATGGAAGGACGGATAAAGTGCTTCCCAGAAAAAGTCAAGTTAAAGGAGTTCATTATTACCAAGCCCTTATTATATGAAATGTTAAGGACTTATCTAAGGAAAAAAAGATAAAAACTACGAACAGCAAAATGACAACAAACTCACAACTATCCTAAAAAAAAACAAAACAAAAACAAACTAAGCAAACAACTAGAATAGGAACAGAATCACAGAAATGGAGATCACATGGAAGGTTATCAGTATGAAGAGGGCAGGGGGAGAATGGAGAAAAAGGTACAAAGAATAAGAAGCATAGATACAAAATAGACAGGGGGAGGTTAAGAACAGTATAGGAAATGGAGAAGCCAAAGAACTTATGTGCACGACCCATGGACATGAACTAAGGCGGGGAGTGCTGGTGGGATTAGGGGTACAGAGTGGAGGGGGATAAAGGGGAGAAAAAAATGGGACAATGTAATAGCAAAATCAATAAAATATACTTAAAATGCTTACAAAAAAAGTAATATGTTATTGCTCTATGAAAATAGAATTTCGGATCTTATTTACCTAAGAAATCACGGTGAAAGTCGGCTTTGGGGGTCTTACTTTTTATATAGCGCCACTATCTACCAGACCAGGCCTCCACTTTTCATCTCATTGTGTGTCTTCTCAACACAACAGGAAGCTGAGAGTCCGGACATTTATTCACTCAATTAAGATGACAAGCCTTTTGATTGAATGTAGCAGCTGATAGAAGGAAAAACATTTCAGAACACGAGGCCTTCTGGTGAGTGCCCTCGGCTTCCCCACGGCCACGCCGTGCGGGGACAAGGCCTCTGCGGGCCACCGAGCTCAGTGCAGTCCCCCCCCCCCCCACTGAGACGTGGGGCTTCCGTTTTCCCAAACACAAACGGAAATCCTAGAAACTGCCCATCTGCCTGCAGGGGGATATGTCATTTATGAAACGAGGCAACCGTTACAGCCTTCCCTGAAAAAACTAACCTCACAGTGGTAAAAAAAAAAAATTTACAAATGGCACTGAATGTGTTTTATTATTGCTTGTGACGACTGATGGTATATTAACCTACTTTCTTCTTGTTCCCGCAGGAAACAAACCGCAAAGACTACATTTCCCCCTCCGATTACATCAAAGGAAGAGCGGACTTACACGTGTACTTATTTATCCACACACACACACATTTGGCGGAAGCAGACTGCCGTATCTCTGCATGTCCCAAAGGGACATAATGGGGAGCAACACCAGGGTGGCATGGTGGCTCTGAGCCATCAGATGGAAATGGCAGGTGCAGCCCAGCTGCACGCGCACGCGCGGGCTGATGAAGGCAGGCCGTGGGATTCAGACCAGCGCGGCGGTGCTTTGCGTTCAGCCTGTGTCCCCCAACAGAGGAGACACTGTTCCGATGAGGGGGGAGGTTCAGTCACACAGAGTCCCAGTCTACGAGGTTCCGAGCATCAGCTGCATGAATGGAGAGCCGTGGCTGGCTCGGGGGGCGGAGGGTGACCACGAGAAGGGACCGGGGGCAGATGAAACTCATGAAAGAAATGCAAGGCTCAGGCAGACCCCCGCCAAAGGGAAGGAGACCCGTGGGGAGGGAGGAAGGGGGCACACTTGTGTTTCAGAGTGTGGACCACTATTGCTGGCCCTTGTTGAAAGCAGTTCCATTTAGCGTAGCTGCACGGGATGTGAAATGACACTAAACCTGGCTAAGAAGGGGAGGAATTCATTGGCTCAGGTCACGGAAAAGCCAGAGGTAGGGCTGGGTTTGGGAAGAGCTGGCGGAGAGGCCCAGGTGGTTGCACCTGTTTCACTCCCTCCATCTTGTACCTCTGGTGTCCTCCATGTGGGCTCCACCTACAAATATATGTCCATCATCTTCTGGTAAGGTGGCTACCCCAGCTCCAGATTCAATTCCACCCTCACAGCGATCCCAGGCAAAAGAGGGCTTCTCGTTTTCATCGGTGCCCACGGAAGTCCTCGAATAGAGTCTCAGCAGCTCTAATTGGTCTGCTCTGGACCAATCAGTCACTAAGGTCAGAGGGATGTGATATTCTGATTGGCCAGGTTAGGTCACATGCTTCACTTCTCACCACTTAGAGGAGAAAAAAATGAGTAGTTCCCCCCAAAAGTTGAACACTACCAAGGGGAAAGGGTGCAGGATAGAAAACAAAAGTAGGAGACACCTCAAGGTGACTAAACTGAGTGAAGGGACTGCAGCAGGGTTTATGGATGGACTCCTAAATACAACAGAGTGGTGGCTTCGGCCACACTCTCGGGGGAGTCTGCCACTGATCAGGACTATGCTCTTTCCTGTCATTATTGTGACCAGGGCCACTGCTGAAGAACAAGCGCTCCTCACTTGGTCTGGTCTGAGGAGAGAAGCACGCGACGACCCAGAGCAGTGGAAATGAATTTGTCCTCATCAGCAGTCAGATATTTTGAGAACTGATGACATATGAAATATAGAGTGATTGCCTTTAATTATTCTTGACAGCTTGTAAGCTCCCGAGTTTCCTTTACTGACTCTTAACAAATCATTGTTACACTCATGACTTACGATGGAAGTTTCCCATGTGAACTTGTGAAGTCTTAGGCATTTCTTCATTATTTTCTGCCTTGTCAGAAGTGCCCAGGATTAGCGTTGCTACGTTTGTTAATCATGCCGATGGCTCTCCCAAGCATTCTCTTCCTCTTCCTGTTAAACAACTGGGAGGGATTCTTTGGAAAGTCATTTAAGAGGCCACAGAAAAGCAGTATCTTCCCTCTAGAATCTGTTAGTCACTCCTACTGACTCACAGACATTGCCTCTTTGAGCAGAAGCTCCTTTGAGACATGTCCCCACCATATGGCGATTCCAACTGATGAAAGAATCTGGAGTGATGTTTTCAAAGCAAAGAGGTCTTATGACTCTCAGGCAGCAGGTCAATGTCAAGTGGAAGAGGCCGGACTTGGCTCTGGGGCTTATATAGCCCTGGCTGGCACTGCCAAAGGTATCACTTTAACCTCCATACTCTGCTTCACAACCACCCACTCCATGTCTAATCTAGCCATTCACTTCTCCGATGCCCGATCACAGATGATGCAAGGGCTTAAGTGAGGGGGACAGGGAACATAAATCTTTCCTGGTCAGATTCCTGAGCTTTCATACTCATTGTCTCGCATGAGCCTGAAAAAACACCAGTATGTGTCACCCCAAAATATAACACGGAAGGCAATGGAAAAGTAGGTATCTCCCCCCCAAAAAAGCTCTGCTGGCCCCCTACTTGCCTTAAAGCTGGACATACCGTATATTTACAAAGGTGCCCCTCCCCCTCTCTCTATCAGGAAGCACAGAAGCCAGTCGATCTCACTGGAGACACCTTTACATCCTTAGCAGTCTGGAGACCGAACCAGAGAAATCTGCGTACAGCTTCACTCACCAGCCTCTGCCCACCGTCACTTTCCCAGACATTCACCTGCCCACAATTTGCCCCCTTGGGAGCCTAAAATTGCTTTTTTTTTTCTTGTCATTTCTCTGCACATTTATTGTTCTTGGTTGAAGGTGCTACATAAGGCTGAATTCAAAGCCATCTCTCTGAGCTACTCATTGCTGGGTATTCCAAAGTGTCCCATGTGTGTGACATGTGGTAATAAACTTGGTTTTCTCTTATTAATCTGTGTTTTGCTATAGAGCCCCAGCCAAGAACCTAGAAGGGTGGAAATGAAGGTCTTTTTCCCTCCACACAAGCCTGATAGCGTCCCTGTGAGTTAAGCAGGGCACGTGCCATCGTCATTTGATAGATGAGAAACCAAGGCTTTCTCGAGGCCATCTTGGATCCACTACCTAGTAGCGCTGATGAACCCATCCCCAAGGACTGAAGAGTTTGCAGGTCTGTTTGTATAGCTCCATCCCAAACTCTAGGCCTGTTTGAGGCCAATGTCCCTTCCCCTCCCAAGGAACAAACGTGTAAGGCAGCCGAAGGCTCCTTGCTTCCCAGCAGAGACTCCTGTTGAGGCACGTGAAAGGCTCTGTAAAGACATCACCACTCGCCAGCACACTCTTTCCGGTCAGATGCGCCAACGTCTCTGTTTCACGATCTTCTCCACTTTTATTCTTCTTTTCAGTTTATTTGTCAAGATGGTCACTTGCTCTCTGGGGTGGGCTTTATTTTTTACTGGTGGGCCCAGTGTTCCAAAGTAGGGAAGCTGTGTTTGTGAACTGTGGCGAGAGCTGCTGCGTGGACGCAACCCAAACCCTGCCCTGACTTCCCCTGGACGCGACTGAGTTTGGCTGCTCTTCTGCGAACCCAGATCCTTCTCTTAAATATGTTAAGACACTGCATGGTCGGTCCAATTTGTAATCGTGGCTTTTGGCCACTGTTAGTTAAAGAGAAGAGACTAAGCCACGTGGGAGACCCACGCCTTTGGCACTTGGAGAAGGACAAA
Source organism: Phyllostomus hastatus (assembly GCF_019186645.2). Lineage (NCBI taxonomy): Eukaryota > Metazoa > Chordata > Mammalia > Chiroptera > Phyllostomidae > Phyllostomus > Phyllostomus hastatus. The sequence goes on along the minus strand of NW_025334004.1, from coordinate 27,947,464 downwards.
ACTCCCAAAGCCTTCTAGTTCAAAGCTTCATGGTGAGGGATGACTCAGAGTGCCTTCTCCACTATTAGTCAGCAAGAAATGGCAAAAGTAAGAGGCCATTCTTCTCAGGGACTTGTCAGGTGCAAAGCACTTTTCCCCAGTGCTTTATTCTGCACTGATTTATCTCATTCTCTTAGGGATCTCTCAGGCACACACGGTCCTTATCACCACGCTTCAGATGAACAGGGTGAGAGAACGCAGGGAACTTGCCCCAGCCCACGCGGGAGAGCCGGGATATAAATCTGTGGGTGCTAATCTGCTCGAGAGAGGTCTGAGCGGTTCTAGAGCTATTACTCGTACCTACTCTGCTGTGTTACTTTCAGCCAAAACATGGTACCCAGCTCACGAACTATACAGGGAGTAAGGGACAGTATTCTGAAGAGCAAAAACATCCCCTGTTGGTGCAATGCACACACCTTCCGCCCACACCTGGGTGACAGTTGAAAACGGCAGACTTAAGTGGGCAAGATACAGCATGTTACTTTATTTTCTTTAAAGAAAATTCACTTTGACTGAGTCCCCGCCCCAATCCCATTGGCCTTGCGAGGAATTCAGGCTCAGGGAATTGTCCTTACACCGGCCTCATGGAAAGGCTCTGGGCAGTTATAAGAAGGGGAACACTTTGGAGCACCGTGGTTGCCCGAGATTGTCGGCCCGCCAGCAGCCTAAACCCACATGGTTCCCCAGCTACAGAGTTTCCACTGCCTTCCTGCTGCTCTTACACCCATCGGTCCCTGCTGAGGCGGGGGGCTCCGAGGGGCGAGGAGGCCCCCTCCTCTCCGGGCAGATCTCACAACCAAACCTCCATCCCTCTCTGCCTCATTACCCACCCAGACCCCTTCTCCCCCTTCTGTTAAGGCCAGCACAGTTCTCTGTCCCCTCCCAGTGCGACCTCCATGAGCGCAGGAACGCTGTCTGTTCTGTGCTCTGACGTCCCCTCCATGTCTAAGCCAGAGCGACACACAGACCTGTGCTCCTTCTGCCCCTCCCGCCCCCCCCCGGCCCTCCTGCCTCCCCTCCCCCAACGCCCAGCACCGTCCCGACAGTACCCTCGGGACTGGGGGAGAGAAAAACCCAGAGAACAGGAAAGCGAAGGTTCTCACCCTTTTTCATTTTCTGTCAGCAGCAGAGACACAACCTACACCAACATCTCCATAAACGACCCTGCACTTCCTGGAACGGCCAGTGCGTGTGTAGTTCTACACGCCCAACTTTCCGTGGTGGGGGAGACAGGGCAACAGTGAAGATACCTGTAGAGGTTTCAAAGGCCTTTGCTACTAAATGACAGCGTTTGAGAGGCTCCTCCCTCCAGTACCGGGGTAACAAGGCAGCATTCACACCCTTGGAGCGAGCATTCACTCTCTGCGACACTCTTCCGTTCCACGAAAGTGCTCACTTTCGCTGCAGGGGACGTCGGTCAAGTCCCACGCCCACCAACCTCATTAGCACAGCGCAGGCGGCCAGATAATACGACGAGAGAGTCGGAGACACGTGGACTGACACACTGAGGAGCAGAGACACGCTGGCCGGGAACAGAAATGAGCACTAAAGTCACAGACCCACGGTGATGCATGGACGCCCAGAGGAGTCACTCTGAGAGACACAGAGAAGGAACCACTCAAAAGGACCTACAAGAGTTAGGACACACCGGAGCTGAACCGCACATTAAACATTACATCGTTCCCCAAACTTAACCAACTTCGCATTAGAGCAGTAGCTACACTACTTAGGCACCTGAGGGGGGGGCGGGTTTCATTGAATGGGCCAGGTTGTTGCAAACCTGCTTCAAGCTCCGCCACTCAAAGAGATACCATATTTGCAATGCAGTCCTCTGCTGCCTCCTTCACTACCCCCCACCCCTGCATTTCTCCCCCCACCCCTGGGGTTTTGAATTTGCACCCTCATAGCCCTTTGGGGGGGGGCGGCGATGGGTTGGGGGTCTGTTTAAAAGCTACCCTGGCCTCTCCTTTCCTGGCCTTTCTGGCAGATGCCTCCTGGATCACCAGCATGATTTAACCAGCAGGCCTGCAGCTCTGTGTGTGCAAGAGGCTGTTCTCAAAAGACCTCTGTGTCAGTCAAACGGTAATAAACTCTGTCACGTGAGAACAGGACTGGGGCATCTGCTTTACAAATTAGTTGGGGGGTCAGCACCGAGGTTAAGAAAAGAAGGCTTTTGTTAAGTCGGTTGGTCTGCTTTGTTTCTTGTAGCACCTGGAAGGCATCTGGGTTTGGTTGACCGATCTTTTCGCTCCTCTCCCCACATCCCAAGGGCGTAACTCCGAGCCCACCCAGGTACCACCAGACCGGCCCTCCCACCACCTGGGAGAGGAGGGGGACAGGAGGTGGCGTATTCCTCAGGGAGACCCTGGGCAAACTACGGGGTCCCTGAGAGACACGGGACCGAGAATCAGGAGTCCTCTAGCTTTGAGAGGAGTCGCCTTGAGCAGGTGACCTGAACTTGAAGAGCCCCCCTTGTAGGGATAATGGAGAGAAAAAAAAATAAACTGACGAGCCCATGTATTGAGGGTCAGAACTGTGAGCGAGACAGAGGGATCCCTGGGGTGAAGGCAGAAAGAAGAAAGAACAGACACATTCGCTCAAGGGGCTGAGTAGCCGAGGGCCGCAGACTGGGTCCCTGAAACAACAGGAATGTTTGTCTCACGGGGCTGGGGCTCCAAGTCCAAGACCCAGGCATGAACAGGGAAGGTTCCAGGCATTCCTCTCCCCTCCACTGCTGAAGCTGATGGCCGTCTTCACACGGTCTCCCCTCGGTGAATGCCTGTCTCCAAACGGACCCCTTGTCAGGGGACACCCGTCCCGCCGGATAGGGCGCACCCTGATGACCTCATTTGAACTGCCTGCCTCTGTAAAGACCCCGTGTCCAAATGAGGTCCCCTGCTGAGGTCCCCAGGGTCAGGACTTTAAAACAGAAATTTTAAGGGGCAAAATTCAACCCATGAGGATTTATAAGAATGCTATAACTGGGACATGTGGGAACTTAGTGGGAAAATATAACAGGAAAATATTTGTGTGTGTGGAGAGGGGGTGTGGCGAGCAGAGGAGTGGAGGATCGTGGTGGTGAGTGGGGGAGGGCTTGAGGGGGGGCCATCTGAGCTGAGCCCCGAAGGGAGAGTCAGAGCCAGGCCAGAGGCCCTGAGGAGCAGCTGTCGGGCGCCCAGGGCCCCTGGGTGCAGAAGCGAGAAACCGGGCAGCTAGTCTGAGCGACAGAGAGGAGGCACCCTGTGCAAAGGGGGGCGGGGCCAGGAGGAGACCCCTCATGAGGTGGATATCAGGTGGATGGATCGCCAAAAAGGCAGAAGCAGGTAACGGAAGGCCACGTGGCGTGTGACTGTATTTCTGTGACATGTCAGAAAAGGTGAAACTTTAACAACAGTTGACGAGAGAGGACGGAAAGCAGAGGAGCCCCAGGAAACGGCGGGAATGAGGGAGTTCTGTGCCCTGACAGTGCTGGTGGCTGTGCTACTGCACGCAGTGATCACAACTCAAAAAGGTGGGCGCTTGGCACAGGTGACGTGTATTCGATGTAAATGATGGCTTCGTGCAAAAGGAGCACACGGATGCAGTCCGGCCCGCGTGGACCGTGGGTTAGGAAGCGGAGGTGGACGTGGTCATAGGAGGCGCGGCATTCTGGGTGACACAGGGTGGCGACAGCGAGGGCGGGAGGACTGGGAGGTGTGTTTTGAGGGTGGGACCAAGAGGAGTGACCGACGCACCCGACGAGGAGAATCTTGGGAGAGAAACCCTCGGGGAGACGCCTAGGTTTTGTCTTAAGCAGATGAGGTGACGGTGGTCCCACAGCACACACGTGCTGTGAAGTCTCCACCGAAAGTCAAACATTGTCATTTCAGAGTCCCTTCCCTCCCCGGGCAGAGGACACCAAGGAACAGTCCCCTCTCTGTCCTGTCCCTCGGGGACTAAGGAGGCAGGGGCAGGGGCTCCCAGCCACAGGGGCCTGAGAATCGCCTGGGGGGGCGGTATCCACAGACTCCGGCTCTCCTTTCCCCGAACGTGACTCAGGACCCCAGGATGGCACGGAGGAGCTGGTAATGGGAGGAACCAGAAAACCACCCCAGGCCCGTGGGAGCGGTAACCTGAGGGCTGAGAGAGAGGGCACAGCGGCCGCTGTCCCGCTACAATCAGACGCAGGCTCCGTCTCCACCCGAAGCCACGGGGCTGGGGGGCTTTGAGCCCAGAGGCCTCTCTGCACTGGTCTCGACACGCTGCGCCAAGTGCCGCCTACTGAGGACGCACAGGCTACCTGTGGGGGGGCTCGGCGGTTCTCCAGGGGCCGGGCTCCTGCCTCCAGGGGCCATCAGAGCGGGGCCCCGAGTGTGAGGCCGCAGCTCGGCCTGCCCACCGGCCCCGGCCTCGGCTGTGAAGCCCACGCACGCCCGAGCGACCTTCGCTGCACCGCACGGCCAACGCCACATCATCCAGGTGGGAGGTTTTATTATGCTTTACAACCATGAACACAGACAGAGGAAGGCGGCTCGCACGGCAAACGCGGCAGACAGAAGAATCCACCGGGCGGCACCCACCCCGCCCGGGCAGCCTCCTCCACGCGTCTCCCCGGGCTGGGATGGTTCCTGCGTCCTTCCTCTGCGAACTCAGGCGCGCGGAGAGTCGGCACGTCAAGGAGCGGGAACCATCGGCAACATGGAAGCGGAAGGGTCACTGTGAGAAACGACGCATGGCAAACACACTACAGGAGACCTCTCCTACTGCGTGGTGATGTCGGGTGGAAGGGCGCGCCCCGGGCTCACCATCCGTCCCCCTGTCCCCAGGGCGCTGGTCATACGGGGCCCTCGGTGATCCCCTCCAGAGGCAGGGTGGGTGCGGTGTCGGCGGGCGAGCCCTCCTCTTTCTTCAGCGAGGTCGGGACGCGGAGGCTGACGTAGGGCTTGTGACAGGCCGTGTTGGCCAGCGGCGGGTAGTGCTGTCTGTAGCAAATGTACGCGAAAATGAGGCCGATGACTCCGCCCACAAAGGAATCTAGGCAGGAAAGAGCAAATACGGGAGAAACGAGTTACTACTCACTCAAACGTGGCCAGAAAGCTCTTTGCCCACCTGCTCCAGAGACTGGCTCGCTTATCGGGCCAGGACAGGCTGAAGGAAAGAGAAACCACGCTGGAGGTACAAATCTTGGTGGCCCCTGCAAACTTTTCTAGAACTCGGTAAACATCCCTTTGCAAGGTGTCCTTGATTCCTTCTTCTCTTTGCCTCCTTACTCTGCACCCGGGCATCGCATGAGCTCAGGTTTGCATTGTTGGTTTTTAAAAGCGATTCTGCATTCTGCAAGAGGGATCCCAGCCGTCTCTGTAGGATCTGACTACCGTGGAGAGCTGGAATGCCTTTTTCTTCAGCAAGTTCCCGCTGGAGTCCTGCAACATTGCAGGGGCGCCAGCGAGACCCAGCGGGCATGCCAGTCTCCGCTGGGCGGACAGTGAATTCCCAGGAAGAAATGAACCTTCTGAGTCACAAAGTGAATACAACGTTTTATGATACACCAGGACTGGCAAACTCAACAGACAGCTGGTCGGGGAGGCCCAGCCCCTCCGACAAGCTGCAGGCCCCTCAGGTAGGAGGGGCACGTGCCAGTGGAACAGGCCCCTCCACGTGGGGCGGCCCCTGGCCAGCAACAGCGTTTGGCGGGTGGCTGATAGAGACCCCGCCGGAGCAGCAGGACCAACAGCCCTCCTCGAGCGTGTGTGTGCACACACGTGCACACGTGCACACGCTTTTAACTGTGTCTGAGGATTATTCTTCCCCAAAAGAGCTTAACACAACGGAATCCTTCCCCTAACCAGAGAGCACTTTGAACTCTTTCGTGAAGGTCGCCGTCGTGCGGAACCGTCCTTCTCCATCTGGGGGTCTCCGCTTCCACAGTTACCACGGTGGATCGCACACACCTCCATCGACGGGTAGCATCGGCCCCCTTTCACAGAAGCAGCTCAGGCTCAGAGAGGCCAGCGGAGCTCTGCACACACACGCCCCTCGTTAATGACATCACGGACTTGAACTCTGGGGTCCTGACTCTGCACCTGCGCTGCTCGGGGGGCGCTGTGCTGGCTCCCTGGCAGGTTCACTCCGGCTTTCTGCGTCCAGCTGTCAGCAGGCAGCGGGCCGTGACTAGAGGTCTGTCCCCCTGGGTCCCCTCCCCACACCGGTGCGCGGGGGTGAAGCCCCCACGTGCCACCCGGAAAGCAGCACACTGCGTGCGACCTTCCGTTTACGTCACAGGCGGATTCTCCTCGGTCTCTGCAGGGGTCGGGGGGTGGGGGTCCAGGGGATGTATCTTTCAAGAAAACAAACTGCTTAATGCTTAGATCTTCGCACCTCACTTCCTATTGTTTTTTCGAAGCCTGTTATAGGTGTCCTGGCTCCACTCAGATGTATTGGGATAATTTTTGAAGAAGGGAAAATACTTTGGTATTTTATCATCTGTTGAAGAATTGTTTCTACTGTCAGTATTTTTACTAGGCTAATGGTAAAAAAATATATAAAGTTCTGTAACAAAGAGCTCTAATCTCTTTTAAATAAATTGAGCAATTCAGTGTGTGTAATTTCACTTATGTGCGGAGGTCAAGAACACGGGCACTGCTGGGAGGGCGGCACGAGGGCCCACGGGGTGCCCAGGCGCTGCTCAGGCGGGTGGCGGGTGGACACAGTGGCTGATGATGGGCTTATTTAAGCGCAAACAAATGAGGTCATTCTCCTGATTAAATCCTTCCCTTTATTCTTTGGGAAATGAGCAGGTCCCTGTGGCCTTCAAGGCCACAGGCCTGGTCCTCCTACGCCCCAGCCCTGTGCCCTCTCTCCCCCGTTCTCCCACGCGCCTGCTCCCCCATTCTTCCTCTTCCTACAAACGCTGTTTCCGTCCTGGGAGTCTCCTCCTCTCACTGCTCCCCCCTTCAATTTCTACTCGTCCTTCGGAGCTCACCTCAACACCATTGTGCAACAAGGCCTCGCCTGGGCTCCGGGCGAGACCACCCCTCCCGGGTGTGCAGGTTAATTGCTCCTTCCGCACCCCACGTGCAGTCAGAATGAAAACCAATGACAAACTGCCACTGTCTCGTGTTTAAGGTTGGGCTCCAATCTCCGTGAGTGCAGGGGTGGCATCTGTCCTGTTGGCAGTGGATACGTAAACATCTGGAACACTTTCTTCGCGCAGCACTAACGTGGCGAGGGAAACGGATGAATGGCCGCGTGCTCGGTAATTGGCTGCCGGCCGCGTGTGTCCCTGCAGGGGCCCCTCTCACCTCCCTGGGCCCCAGCTGCCTCATGAGTAACACAAGAGCATCCAACAACTGTGTGGAGAGTTAGGGGCCTTCCCACGCGAGTGTGCCAGGAGTCTGACCCCAGGCTCAGCCTACGGAGACCAAGCAAATTATACAGAAACTCTGCCAAGGCATATGTAGGAAGCAGGTCATATCCTCAGTGGGGATAAAAACATCACTCAGAAACGAAAGTTGTTCTGACGGGCCAGAGGAAGAGCCCGAATAATTGCGGCCACTTTCCTCTCCACAGCTGCTCACACACAGCGAGACTGTGTGGCCTGCATCCCGCAGAAAGGACAGGAAGACATATCGGGGTGTGCTCGGCCCAAGCGGAAGACCACCTGGGAGACACCGAAGCCCACCCCCGCTCCCAGGACCGGCACCTGGGGCTGAGGGGGAGGAAGAAACGTTCCTCCACCCTCCTAGGTTCTTCCGGCTGCTCTAACAATTAAGTCAGCATGGTAGACTAATCAGAGAAAATGACCACATTTAATTGCACAGGTACATACAGGAAACCCACGTGCATGAGCGTCAGAGGCTCCCCAGACACGGCGGGTTCAGGGACACGCAGGTGCAATGAGGCCCGTATGACATCCTGAGCTGAGGGCGAAGCAAGGCGCCCTGGCCTTCGCAGCGGGGGGCCGGGGGGAGGGGTGACTCACAAGACGACAGGAAGAGCAGACAACCGGTGATGGGTGTTTGCCTGACACACGGGTAGGTTGTAAAAGGGACTTCTGGTGATCACTCGCGTGACGGGCAAGGTCCCTGCTGTAGACTCGTCAAGGCAGTTGAGGCGCCAAAGGTTGTCCTGAACATGCAGGGTCCTGATCGCCTTCAACTCAAAACAGTCTGCGTGCGAAAGTGTCCCCTCTTAGGAAGGCTTGTTCTGAGCCCCTTTAGGGCCACGACAAGGTATCCGGGACCTCCTTTCCCCTCCACCTGAGACCCCCTAGGCAGAGGACCCTCAAGCAGAGGCAGCGCAGCCCCCGCCGGGGCAAGTGGCCGCCCCCGTGCGGCTCGGTGTCCCCGGCTCCCGGGCAGGGACCGCAGTGTCTGCTCCCTGAGCTGTGAGGGCAGCTTAACGGGGCTGCTCTTCTGAGGATCACGCCACAGGGAGTGCCACAAAATGAAACAGTGTCTAAAGCATAGGGTGCCCACCACTGCTATTCTTACTCTATTCCTTTCCAGAACTTCTAGGAGCTTCCTGACCTTTCCCCATCCTTCACCTCACAGAACGACTCACCAGTCTAGACTTCTAATCTCTTCAGAATGGCCAAACTTCATAGCACTTTAAATACACTTCTAATGAACTTAAAAAATACTCGTCACCCAGGAACTGGAAAAGTAATATGTACCGTGATTTCCTGAGTGGGGTCGCAAGGGGCAACCAATGTGACTGAGTCGAGTTCCTCAAATGGAGCAGCTCTTCATGTAGCCCGTGGCCAGTAGCCTTGTCTAGTTCAAGGTCTCAGACTTGCACTATTGTTTTGTTCTTCCCCCAGCCACAGGGAACAGCCCCATGGGGTGTTATTTTTATCACCATCCGAAACGATCCCCAGCACCAGCACGTGAGCCGTTCACTACCGCACGGACCAAACGGCAAATTTACAAATACGGCCGTTCGACTTCCTATTTTCTGTGACACCGTGTTTCATCAGCTGCATCGCTGACCAAGACACCAGATCGTCCCAAGGGCACGTTCCCCAGGACTACTGAGGGGGCAGCAGGCAGGGGCACAGCCATGCCTGTGGAGGCGGTTTTCCCGTTCAGTGGAATGCATGACAGGTGGGAACTCAGGTACCGTCAGAAGGAACCAGGGCATTGAAAGGTCTAGCTGAGCTGCCTTCTCAGCCAAGTCGTTCGGGGCTTTGTCTTTTGCCAAGGTGGTGAACGAGACCCAAGTGACCACTTACGTTATTCGGGGGGACCGTCACCAAGCACCTCGAGTGGGTTGCTGTTCCTGGTGGACTCGCAGGCACGTCCTGCAGGGCGTGTGCTGGCGGCACAGCGGGCCGAGGACGAGCAGAGTCTCACCAGAGGGAAAACCCTCTTGGGACTGGCTTCGCCCCGCACAGGGCAGCATGGGGCTGGGGGATTCGGAAGGGGAATACATGGGCCTCGGTGTCCCCAGCGTACAAAACACGGCAGGCTCCTTACCCAGCACGGATGTCATCTAGTCATCACGCATGCACTGCACGGTGTCAGGTGTGCTGCCCGGTCCTGGACAAAACAGACAAGGTCACGGTCCTAAACAGTGGCAGCCCTATCAGTGAGCTGCAGCTGTGACCCTGGCCATGAAGGAGAAGCACGGGTCTCTGAGGGCACAGTGACCCACTGGAGTGACCTGGCTGGTCTGGACCGGGGGCGGTCCAATGAGGACGTCACCCACCGGCCAGCCCTGCAGGGGGGCAGGTGTGACCGGGGGAGTTGAGAAGGGGAGGCAGGGAGAGCACCTGCAGTCTTCCGGCAGAAGAGGTGGCCTGGCAAACTCCAGAAGCTGCGGGAAGGCCCACCTCTTACCCTAGGGGTGGTGTCTACCATCGTGTACTTGACCAGGCTGCTGGTGTGGGCCGGAGAGGAGGGTCTTCCCTAGCCCTTCAGGGCTCTGTTGAACTTCAGCATGAACCAGGGGCCCCCCTGGCTTTCTGGGTGACTGTCTGTGTGTCTTTTTTAACCTCACACCCACCACTCGGTATTTTGGTATTGCTCCACCCCCCCCGCCTCACTCATCTTGGTTTCTCCAGAGCCCAGCAGCGGTCACTCAGGAAGTGTCTGCGGAACTGAGGTGCACTAAACAAGGTCCACACGACGCACTGAAGAGGCGACACCACCAGCCACGACAGGCAATGCCTTGTGGGACCCCACGGATGTGCGACGCCCAGAACAGGCCAACCCGGAGGGAAGGGAAGCAGATTAGTCACTGCCTGGGAATGAGTTTCTTTCGGGGGTGATAAAAATGTTCTGGAGTCAGACAGTAGTGATGGTTGAACAACTCTGACATACTAAAACATCACTAAATGGCACACTTTAAAAGAGACAATTTATGAATTATGAGTTATGACTATATCTCAATAAAGCTATTAAAAGGGGTTGGAGGAACCGATACCAGTGGGTTCTGATGGTGGTACCACCAAAGTCTAGCCTTTGAATCAGGCAACTGGGATTTGGATCTTTTCCTATAAAATGGGCATGACCCCACACCCTTATCATGAGGTTCAAGGACAGGAGAGGACCTCACGGGGTCTGGCGCACTAAGTAAGGCGCCGGCTGCACTCACCTGTTCTGGTGCAAGCAAGCAGACACGCTTCCGAAGATGTGCTATCAAGCCCAGGAGGAACACATCCTTCCCTGTCACCATGGCAACATCCAACATCACTGAGCTGGCTGACTTGGGACCTTGTACGGCTTGGGTTCCATGACCCGAGATACTAGGGTTAAAATCAACTCTGGCAAATTCGATAATCTCACGTGATCATTTATGTTTGTTTTATTCTGTTACTAGTAAAGCTTCCTGATTCCGTGACTTTGAGTTTGTTTGAAAGGACTTACACAGCACGGAGCATCCACGGTGTGGTGCCCTGGTACCCTACAAGCTGGAGGGCGGCTGCCATGTCTGTCTTCAATGCTGTGCCTCCAGCCCAGAGCGTGCCTGGCACACGGGCACAAGAGGATGGATGGAAGGAAGGATGGATGTACAGATGGTTGGATGTTTAAAGTGTAATTTCGGTTCATTTTGAAAGGGAAAGAACTTGCGGAGAATAAGGTTGATTTTTGTAAAACCAGTATAAAGAAAAATCAATGCTAGTAGAGAGGGACGTGATTCATTCATTCACTCAGCACATATTTACTAAGCTCTGTTGTGGGTTGAACTGGGTCCCCCCCAAAGACATGCGGACATGCTCACCCCCAGCCCCTCGGAATGTGACCTTATTTAGAGATGGAGTCTGTACAGAGGTCACCGAGTTAAAATGAAACCATTGGGGCGGATTCTCATCTATCGTGGCTGGTGTCGCTGTAAAAAGGGGACATTTGGACATAGGGACAGACACACACAAGGGAAGATGATGAGAAAATACAAGGAAAACACCATGTGGAGATGGAGGCAGAGGTTGGAATCACGCTGCCAGGAGCCAAGCGACATTTGGGGCCACTGGGAGCTCGAAGGGGCAAGGAAGGAGGTGTCAGAGGGAGTGTGGCATTTCTGACTTCTGGCCTCCAGAACCGTGAGATGACTTCCACTGCTCCAAGCCACTCAGTTTGTGGAACTTGGTTACAGCGGCCCTGGGGAGGGGGAGTCGCAGGGGACCGCGGCAGAGGAGTGGCACACGCTGGCGCACGATTTAACGGCTCACTCAGGCCGCGGTGGGAGGGGCAGAGGAGGAAGGAGGGAGACTGGCAGGGAGGGATCTATCAGCAACGATCCAGGCAACAAATGGTGGTGGTTTGGGCTGGAGTGGGAAGAGGAAGTCGGATTTTGGAAATACTCTGAACATAGGTCCAAGAGGAAAAACCAGAGAAAACCCTGGAAAGCAGAGGCGAGGATGCGATGGGGTGAAATGAAGCAAGGCTGTCCGCAGAACTTGGCAGTGGCCGTGATAATGGACAGAGCAAGGCGTCTGAGATGATGCCTACTTCCCGGATATGAACATGCAATTGAGAAACCGTATCACTACATAATGGGTGCCTCCAATTAGGCACAGTGGCTTAGACTGAAATTGAAATGGAGTCATAAAAAGCTCATAATGTTGACTAAAGTCTACAAGGAGAGGCCTCAGGTTTTGCGGATGCCCACGGGGCTCCATGGAGTCTCATCATGATGGATGGCCCCTGCCCATGGCCGCTGGGCAGCTCAGTCTACTGAAGAAAAGCAACTTATTTATCTCAATCAGGCAGCCTGCCTCAAACCCTCACCTACGCGGCAGTCAGAGGCCTCACAGCCTGTCCCTTCTCTGAGCTGGAAGCCTGGAGGCCTCCTTGATGACTCTCTTAATGAATGAGTGTTGCGTGAACACGGTTTCCCACACCTGGAACAGTGCTGCTCCTTAACGTGCAATAAGGAAAGGGCAGAGCTGAGGTGCTGTGTAGTTCAGGGTTTTGCGACCTCAGGGGCAAACCTCTGGGCATGGATGAGTCTGCGCTGTGGGGGAGGCGCTGCCTCGTACACGCAGGATGTTTAGCAGCATCCCCGGGCTCCACCCACTGGGGATGTAGGGACATCCACTCCCAGTTGCGAAAACCGGACAGATGTCTCCAGACATTGCTAAACGTCCCCTGGGAGGTAGAATCTTCCCCGCCCCAGTTGAGGCCACTGGAATAGGCAGTGACAGACGACCTCTTGAAAGGGGAATTCAGGTAAAATGAACCTGACTTAGAGCATCTAAGGAAAGGCAGTAAAGCATCCAGGGAAAGGCACCCCCCTCTCGTGGCTGAGTCGGGGGGACAAGCTGAACAGAGGATGGCACAGCTGACCTGGCCCTTGAGCCACATTGATGACCTGTACCAGCCAACGCGCCTTCAGTTCTGCCTGCAGAAGTCAACTGTGACACGGTGTTTCTTCCCCCGCAGGCCCAGGTACGGCCCTAAACATTACTGAACACGAGTTCCCTCGCTTTGCTTCCCATCGGCCCACAGGGCATTCATCATCTCCCTCTTCTGCACCCCGTTCCTTCCTGCGCCAGATGGATGGGACGGATCTGATACCGCATTGCCAGCAGGCCTCGGGGACACCAGCTGCATAATGGGTCCACCAAGAACGCTCCCTCAGTCTCTCGTCCTGCGCCAGCCACAGCCAGGTGACGAGCAACAAAGCTGGTAGGACCAGGAGTATCCTGGAGAGGCCAACCTTCCGTCTCAGGTTTTCAGGACAAAATCACTACACAAAGGCTCTTACTGCCTTCCGAGAGTGAGCAGAAATCTTTTCAATCCTGAAACCCTTCCTCATTTCTCAAATCCAGAGTGGCTGAGCAGAAGTGAAAACCAGGACGCCCAGCTTTACTAATAGAGCGTGTTCTGCAAACCACTGCCTTTCATCAGCTGCTTGGGCAACACAACACAATTCCGGGCCCCGCTTTAGAAACAGGGCACTAAAGAAGGACAGTACCGATTTTCATTTACAAGGTACATTCAGATCCACTGGCGCCTTCGGTCTATGAACAGCTCTGTGAGATGTTTGGGAGGGGCCGCTCCCAGGCTGCCCCCCTGATCAGGAGGAGGAGCTACAGTTCACAGGGGAGAAATGAGAAGTGGTCACAAAACAGTGGGTGGCCTGTGGTATTCTTCATGGGGAAACGCCCCAGTCATATAGACGATTTTGTTGGAAAACATTCCCAGTTCCAAGGGGGCGACGGTATGCCCCTGGGCTGGTGGCTCAGCGATGGGCTCCCTGCTTCCCTCGCGTGATGCGACTTCGTGCTACCTGGGACTTAATCCAAGTCACTGACGGAAGCAGAGAACAAGGGAGGGCTCAGGGCCCAGCTGGTGGCCCTCTGCTGACCGCCCCTATCATGCACCCACCTGGCCAGACCACGCATTAGCCTCTCTCTCTCCTGCATCCTCCACCCCCTTCACCCCCAACCCCAGCTCAAAGCTACTGCTGGAGGCTCGGCAGGCCCAGAGCATGAGCTCCAGGAAAGTAAAGGGTGGAGCCGAGGCCAGGGGAAGAGCAGGAGAAGCTAGGGAGGTGCTGGGAGGAGCAGGAGGTCCCCAGAAAGGATGGGGTGAAGGCACCCCCAGCTAGGAGTTGCCCTCGCCTGGCCTCAACCGCTGTCTCACTACCACTGGGACAAACACCTGGGAACAAGTGAGCAGAGGGCGGTCCAACGAGGCACTGGGCTGCAGAAGCCGAGAAAGAGGGAGGAGGGGAACAGCGCCCGGTGGCAGAGCAGAAAGGAAGGGGCGGTGCAGGCCACGGACTAATCGTGAAAGGCCATTGGTCCAGGGGAGCCGGATTTGGGCGCACCACATTCAGTCTGTTTGCTTGAAACCGACCCAGTGCAGCGCCTCGCCAGTGCCTCTCACACTTCACCAGAGACAACAGACCTGCTGGTTGGCAATGTGGACTCCTGGCCAGCGTTCCAGACGCACCCCCGGGAGCTCGACTCCCGGCTCAGGGCCCCCTGATCAAGGTGGGCTGAGGACTGCCCTTTAGGAGAGCCAGCCTGAACCCCGTGCTCCCAGAGGCCACACGTCCTGGGACACCGCCTCTGCCTCCTGTTTGCGGCGGCAGCTGTGGCAGCTGATCTGCAGAGGCTCACCACATGGCTTAGTTTTATTCCAGGAGCAAGCCCCCCATGTGTTGTGGTATCTGACTGACTACTTATCGGTCAGCCGCCCCCACCTTGCAGCGGCTGCTAAGAACACTGCTGGCATGGATCCCGGGCTGAACGTGTCCTTTGGAATCACATCCACGGGGAGAAATGTGTCCTCGTGGAATGGATCTGAGTCGCAAAAGGAGCCAAAACCACATGGCACCAAGTCAGAGGACTGAGGCAAATGACCCAGTAGGGAAGTCACGCGGGGGTCCAAGGTCAAGGGCCACCATCCTGGCGGGACTTGAGCAGTCCCTTGAGCTTAAAGGAGGAAAAACTCCAGTTCTGTCCCCAGCAAGGGCCAGAACTCACTTGAACAGGTGTATTTTCTTCAACACGATGCCCCTCTGTCACTCAGCCTACTCTGGTTTCTGACAGCAGGCACTTACCTCTCCCCAGGTGGGTGCCCGTCTCCTCCCACCCCCGCAGGAGACCGGCGGGGACTCACCTTGCCAGTGATGCTTGTAGTCGCACATGCGGGACAGGGCGATCATCATGGCGCAGTACAGCGGCAAGATGGCAGCGCACAGCCTCCAGCTCTTGCCCCGCCCGCTCTCAGTGAAGCAGTGCAGCTTGCCAGCCAAGTAGAAAGTCGTGAAGCCGAGGCCAGAAAAGGCAACTGCCAAAGAGAAACAGCAGGTGTTACTCTGGCAGGTGGCGAGCAGCAGGGACGCAGAGCATCCCGGGCATGCTGTCTGCCACCGTGCACAGCCCCGGGCACAGGACCGCACTGGCACCAGGCACCGTCTCAGCAATCTGTGCTCCTGCTAGAACCACCCTGGTACGAAACTTCCAGCCATGAGAATGACCTTTCAGGCTTTCGGGTGATCAAAATCCCTTCTATTCCATTCTTTCCTTCGTTCATTTGTTCATTCATTTAACAGTGACATAATGGGTATCTGTCATGTGCCAGACAGGCACTATTCCATATTCAGGCGTGGGGAATAAAAAGAGACATCAGATGCTTGTGTCTGGTCTCAAGGCGCTCACAGTCAGGTTGAAGGGCATGGTCATGCTGATAGACAATTTCAACATAACGCATTGAGTTCTACGAGGAAAGAGGTATACACAGAACAAAAGAGTGAGACGGTGACTTAGATTTGAAGGGCAGGGAAAGGAAGGGATTTGGGGCTTGCTGGCATTCACTAGGATGGGACCAGAAAATGCTATGGAGGAGTGAGTTTGCAGAGAAGCCAGTAATGTCTAATTCCTTATTTGCACTCTTAGAAGTCATGGTTATTGATTTTTACTATTCAAAGATAACTTTTGGCTATGCTAAATCCACTGTCCAAAGTGTGGAGTTGGGTGTAGCCTACATAAACCCCCAGCTTTTCATCCAGTCTGGTTTAAAACACGGAAGTCAGTGAGATTGCAAGTGGGTCTTCTGTGGGCTTAGAACTACGGTCCTCAGCCCCGGCTACACATGGAGTCACTTTAAAGCCTGGAAGCTTTAAAAAAAATACCTCTAGCCAGAGCCCATTGCTAGACATTCTGTTGGTTCTGCTCTACTGGTCTGGAGTGGGCCCTGGTGTGTGTGCATGGCTGTGTGCGCATGTAAATATGTGTGTGTGTGTGTGTGTGTGCATATGTGTATGAACTCTAGTGGCAACCAGGATTGAGCTTAGATACTTTTGTTGAAGGCAGGTGCTATAGCTCCCTCCTTCTCTGGACACTGGCCAATCAAAACTTCCCTCCTGATTAGACAAAGACTGCTGAGGGGCGGAGCTCCTAGGTGTCCGGCTCGCACAGCGACTTGGTGGAATAGGTCCTCCGAAAAGGGAGTCCCCAGGTAGGAACACAAGCGTGTAACAAATATCAGCAACCGAATGAGACAAGGCAACAGAGAGGTGTTTTTTTTCTTTTTAAAACAATATTAAACCAGGTTTATCCCAAGGATAAAAATAAAGCACTTCAACACTTTTAAGTAATAATTAGCACTCAAACAGCACAGCAGTGCCAACATATATTGAATATTCTGTTTAAACTCAAAGAACTTATATGCACAACCCATGGACGTGAACTCAGGGGGGGTGGCTGGAGGGTGGAGGGCAGGGTGGAAGGGGGACGAAGGGGGGGAAATTGGGAAAACTGTAATAGCATCATCAATAAAAATACTTTAAAAAATAAATAAGTGTAACAAAAAATAACAAATAATAAAGTCCCTGGCTGGCATAGCTCAGTGGATTGAGCACAGGCTGCAAACCAAAGCATTGCAGGTTCAATTCCCAGTCAGGGCACATGTCTGGGTTACTAGGCCAGGTCCCCAGTGGGGGCCACGTGAGAGGCAACCACATGCTGATGTTTCTCTCTCTCTTTTTCTCCCTCCTTTCCTCTCTCTAAAAATAAATAAATAAAATCTTAAAAAATAATAATAAAGTAAGAATATGCATTGCCCAGGCCATTTGCTTTGATGAAGGCTACTGAATGATATTTGCAAAGTGGCCCCACAGGGCCAGCATCCTAACCAGCACTTCCGGTTCTTAGTTTCCGGTCCTCACCCACTTTCCTGTGTCCCTGCCATTCACTGACCCTCTCCCTTGAAGCATCAGAGTCGGGTGGGTGCGGGCTGGACGGCTGGCTTCGGTGGGCACTGGCCTCATCCTGACTCTCATGGGAAGGGAAATGGACTCCATTCCAATCAGACAGCCTAGCAAGTCTATCCACCTGATTACGCAAAGGTGGGGGGCAGAAACCAACTGCCCTAGGGCTCTCCAGGGTCAGGGATGAGACTCCCCAAGATTCAGAGGGGAGGCAGCCCTGGGTGCTGCCCAACTGGCACCTCTTTGAAAAAGAAACAGAAAAAAAACAGTGAGTGACGGCTGGACATGGAGCAGAAATGTGTGTGTGTGTGTGTGTGTGCGTGCGTGCGTGTGCGTGCGTGCGTGTGCGTGCACGCACAAGCACAACGGCTATGGACTTTCAGGTCCTGAGTGCACCAGCCAACACCGCCCGAGCCTCCGGGCACACTCGGGGCGTGGACAAGGAAGAAGCTGCTGAAAACCTCTGAGGTCAGCACCTGGGGCAGGTGGTTTGAGGCCAGACCCTCGATTCCTTCCTTGTCCACCAGGACCTGGACTTGAACCAGCGTGGCGGCAGAGGGCGTGGCTCACCCTTTGCTGAGCAGGCCAAGTGTATTCCCACCCACTCGGCGGGGCCCATACTGCAGGCCTCCAGAATGCAGAAGCATCTGCTTCTGTGAAAACGAAGTGGGATTCAAAGGCATTTTTAAAGGTCCAGTTCAGCAGCCTAGACTCTGAGGGCTTCCGGCAGCCGCTGGTCCTCTCCAGCACATTCAACGGGGCCCTGGGGCCGTACTTCTAAAGCAGCTCTACGCGCCCTTATTGTTCTAGGTGACATGGCAGGCCCCAAGTCTGTGGAAAACCTGTGCTAGTCTCTTTCTCACTGACATCTCCATAGTTTCTAAGCCGGCGTGATGCCCTTCGGCAAAGGGCTTCGCAGGCACTTCTCTCTAGCCGGGGCAGGTACACTGGGGAGCACGGGCGCGCGGTGCTCCTGCTTTTCCAAACACTACCTGGAGAGGAATTAGGCTGGACCAAACTCTGCTGGATTCAAAGGATCCCGGTTTTTCCACCACCTCCTCTCAGAGACGGGGGCAAGAAATGCTTTCCAACTCTAGCCAAACACCACTGTGTTCTCTTCTCGAAGAAACATGCACTTGAGGCTTGGCCGGGATAGCTCAGTGGACTGAGCACGGGCTTCAAACCAAAGGGCCGCTGGTTCAATTCCTGGTCAGGGCACATGTCTGGGTTTCGGGCCAGGTCTCCACTAGGGGATGTATGAGAGACAACCACGCACTGATGTTTCTCTCTCTTTCTCCTTCTCTTCCCCTCTCTCTCAAAATAAATAAATGTTAAAAAAAAGAAGGAAGGAAAAGAAGTATGCACTTGAGTCACTGAGGGGCTGTAAAGCCTGGCATGCTGGTGGGGAACAAGAGAGGGGATCGGTTCACTCAAGCAGCTGGCTTTCCCTTAGCCACAGCCCTTGCTTGCTCCCCCAGGATCAGAACAGAACTCCACGTTCCCAGACGTCGGCAGGGCACTGAACATCTTAGAAGACGAGGGTTATAAAATAGGGCAAATGCATTCACAGTTCGGTACCATTAATGACAAAAACATAATTAGAAGACTCTCAAGCCAGGGATGAGAGGATGCAGACCACCTCCCGGTCCCGAGGACTCAGAACTTATTGATCCACTCTCCGGAGGCTGAAACACATGGACAGAAATCACACGCGCACCCACAGCGACCGTGCTTTCGGCCTGGAGCAGGTTTTCTTGGCTGGAAGCGGCTGACTGTAAATATTTATGTGTTGATCTGGCTGTGAAAAGCGAAGATGCGCGCGGAGTCTCTGCACTGGAAGCAGATGAAAGCGGAGGGCTCCCCACCCTGCTTCCCGCACTTGAAGTGCTCGCTCAGCTGTCGTCTGTGAGGGCACAGAAGCAAAGCAGCACAGTAGGAGCTGCTGGCCCGGGAAGTGATGCAGGCGCCCTGGTCACGCTGAGGGGGAATCACTGACTCTTCTCTCTGGCTGCGCAGACGGATTGCCAAAGGGTTGTAACACAGTCTTCGCAAAGAAAGGTGTATTTACTGAGAAGGCTTAGGGACGACAATGTGGTTTGCCTTTCCTCCCCACTTGACTTTTAATTTTATTGATTGATTGATTGATTGATGTTTAAAGAGAGTGGAAGAGAAAGGGATAGAGAGAGGGGGAGGGAGGGAGAGGGAGGAAAGGAGGAACATCCGTATGTTGTTCTACCTGTCCACGCATCCATTGGTTGATTCCTGTAGGTGCTCTGACTGGGAATCAAACCCATGACCTTGGTGTATCGGGACGAGGCTCTAACCAGCTAAGTGACCCAGCCAGGGCTCCCATTTGACTTTTAAACTAAGTGGAAGGCCTTTGGACCCAAGGAGGGCAAGAAAAAAAAGCTTCAAGAACAAATAGGATAATAATCAGGGGACAGACACTACTTTTGTGCTACATTTTTCACTTTGGCTAATTATAATATATTGTCCCAAACGGATCATTCTTGGCACTGAAAATGGAATTATGCCCCAATACAGTAATCTCTACAGTTGTTGTTTTTTTCATTTTACGATGTTCAAAGAGTTGATACTGTCTCATCCCAGAGGGAGGCGGGCCTACCAGGTGGCTGAACCCACCTTGGGTTGGAGGGCGTTGTGAGAGGGATGTCGGGCATCTCCGTAAGACCACTCAGCCAAGGCCATGGGGACGAGCGTGTGCGCTCAAGGCCTGCAGGCCCCTCCCAGGCAGCAGCTTGCTATAGGGAACCAGGGACCTGGGTTCCCATCTCGGCTTTGTCATTAACTAAACACATGATCTTCGGCCAGTCACGTCCCCTCTGGGAGCCTCAGTTTGCTTTGTAAAATCAATCTGCTCCATGAGGTGGGGCCCCGTGGAGTCACGAGGGGCCACCACGTCACGCCATGGGCTGGGCAGATGGTGAACATGAACCAAGTTGTTGGATGTTCGAGTCCACGTTTGTGCAACAGAAAACCCTCTCGGTCTGGTTCCTACTCCCCCACCATTGCTAGATGCTCAGAGCCAAGATTTACTTCACTTGCTGAAAAACCAGTGGTCCATTTGTGATAACCAATGGCAACGCATACCCAGCCTCCCTGTGGGGAGGCAGCTGGGAGTGGTGAGGACTGGGGTAGACTGGGGAGCACTGGCCTGCTTGAAGGTGCACCCTGCCTCCGCACCAGCTGGCGTCTGCTGTGGGGAAACGTGGGCTCTGTGTTCCCCGAAGTTTTGATCTTCTGACAGAAGAGGGAAGTCCCGGCATGTATGGGAAATGCTTCCATTTTTGAGTATTAACAACTAAGCAACACCTCACACAGGGCAGACCAGATGAAACTCCCCCGCTGGCCAACAGGGCTGGGTCTGCAGGCTGCCAACGTGAGAGCTCCCTCCTGTCCCGCCTTCTGCTGCTGACCAGCGAGTGGTCTGCTGTTCAGACGACCCTCTAAGCCTGCGCTGAAAAGGACACGTGTCAATTCGTCCCTACCCTCCGCACCAGAGCAAAGAAGCACTTGATAAGTTTGGCGTGACTGCTTTCAAAACAACAGAAACAACAATGTAAGTTTATTATTATTTGGGGACTAAACTTTGGCAGGAGGGAGTGTCTGTGCTGTTAAAGAGCGCGGGGTTTTGAGACAAACCGGGCACACGGTGGCCCTCCACTCTGCCACGTACGCCGGAGTGAGGTCAGCTCACTCCTTGGGGCCTCGGTTTCCGTATCTGTACAATACAGTTAGCAGCACTCAACTCACGGCGTTATCTCGGGGATCAGGTCCTGAGCAACTGTGGAACACTAGCATAGTGTGTGACCACTCTTCCAGTGCTGCTGGCTGCAGCAGCCGCACTCAGTTCTGGAACGTTCCGTTCTGAAAGAGAAGGCTTCCCAATCGGCAGTTCTTTAGTTACGTAACTGCGTGCTTTGGGAGAATCCTAGAGCCAGGTTCTCCAGCTCTCATCATTCCGCAGCCCCCCGGGCTCTCGGCAGATGCAGAGTGATCCTGGCTGTGCAGTAAACAGGCTCGAAACCTGGGTGAGGTCATCACTGCAGAGGTCTCTCCCTCCAGCTCCGCAGCAGGCCTGAGGCCCTGGGAGGAGAGGGTCGGAGCACTGGGGGGCCGCTCCCGTGCTGAGCGACCCACACGCGGCTCCTGTCCTAGGGTTCTTCAGAAACAATTTCATTGTGTCGGAACCTATTTAATGTCCCCATGGCCCTAAATCCTTTCATATAACCAGTCTCTCCATAGGAAGATGAATTTTGTAGTTTCTCAATTCATTTAGCCTAGCTAAGATGTTTGCTCTGTTTTCTTTTTTCGTGACAAGCTCTATTATTAATATTCTATGGTATTAAGAGATTTCACTCTCAGAAAGAAGATGGCCACACGTCTTAGAGAGAAAGCAGGTCTATGCGTATGTACAGGCTAAACCATTCGCAGAGCTCAGGGAGGGACAATAGCTTATTCCTCAGGAAACTGTCCACAACAGGTCATTAACACCTAATGTAGCTACCCAACCAGAGTGACAATTTCACGGAAAAAAATCTGATGAAAACTACAGAATAGATTCAGTACGCATAGTGACTTTTCAAAAAATCTCGCCTTCTCTCTAATCCATCAACAATGAGATCGCTTTGCTCTGATGTGGGAAACGAAAAGCCTACCTGTGTTGAACTGAAGAGCATTCTCAAAATCCTTGAGATCTCCCGAATCTCACACCAATGATTCCTTTAAAACCTCTTTAAAGACAACAGCTCACTGCCATTACTGATTGTGATCATTCGACCACCTTAAAAACGTCCGTTAATGCAACTAGATAACTCGGGGGGGTGACTTGGGTCCTGAGATACCGTAGTCAGTGTCCACGCAGAATTCCTCCCCCGTGTACACGTGCAGCTGGGTGGGCATCGGTCCCCGGGGACAGGATGTGCCTTCTTGCATCCACAGAGTCTCACCCACTGAGAAACGCTTAGGAGGCCCCAAGGCAACGGAAGAAGACGGTGGCCCAGTGTTAGGTGA
Organism: Phyllostomus hastatus; assembly: GCF_019186645.2. NCBI lineage: Eukaryota > Metazoa > Chordata > Mammalia > Chiroptera > Phyllostomidae > Phyllostomus > Phyllostomus hastatus. Next base: position 27,925,246 of record NW_025334004.1, on the reverse strand, counting down.
CTGCCATCCTTTCCCTCGCCCATTTTCTCAGTGCTGTTTGTCGACAGCAGCTCTGAGCCGGGGACTTTGCTGGGCCCTGAGCAGAGTCTCATCTGGGAGGGGAAACCTGGAGTAGCTAGGGGGCTTCCACGGCGAACAGGAGACTGGAGACTGGAGTACAGACAGAGGAAAGGGTGCGCGAGACGACCCCAGTGGTCCAGGATCCGGGGGTTAAAGTCATTCACCCCTGCAGAGAGCTGCCTGTGGTTCGGGCATGGTGAGAGCGGCCATCAGCTTGGGTGGCATTACCTACCCGAGAACCACCAGCCCTCAGATGTAACGAGAACAGCCATCCAAGGACAGAGAAGACCGAGTGGACCCTACGCACCTCGGGGAAGGCAGGCTGAGCCAACGCCACCTGACCATCCACTCCGGAGGGATAGAGGGAGCCACCTCGGCCCACCGAGGGAGGCCACGTGGCCAAGCAGACCCGATGGATACACCCCAGAGACGTGAAATGCACCGAGACTCTACTGCTGGTTGGAGGTGCAGGGAGAGTCTACGCGCATGCCCCTGCAGCACAGGCGAGCGGACCGAGGTGCATGTCCTGACCCCCCACCTCCTGTCTGTGTCACCTAGGGCAAGGTGCTGAACCTCTGAAGCTCGGGCTCGCTGTCTGTGACACTGACAGGCAACTGCTGTGCAACAGAGTGACCAGGAGAACCAATGGCCATCCACGATGCACCGGACAAAGTGCTTGGCACACGTCAGACCCGCAGTGAAAGTCTCTGTTCCCTTCCCTGCTCCCTCTCCACTGACACCCCTGCTCAAACCACGCCGCCTCCCGCAGGGGGACCGGAGAACGTGCAGGAGGAAACGCAGCGAGCACACGCACAGGGGTGAGGGCCGAGCTCCGCGGCACCAGGATGGCCCATGACCAAGAGGGTGTCTGCCTCTGTTGCCATTATCGGACCCCCTCCAGAGCCGTGCCAGGCACCTCACTGGTGCTCAGTACCAGTAAACGAACAAATCAGCAAATCGAAGGAACAGCAGGAGCCTATGAAACCTGGACCAGACGATGAGCACTTTCGGGGCTTGTAGGAGACACGGTGAGCAGCACCCCGCTCCTGCCTCCCTAACCCTCACTCCTCCAGTCTCAGTCTCGGTCTCAACGTCCCTCCCTCCCCGGCCCAGGCCACAGGCGGGATAGGCTCTTACTGCCCTTGGTACCCGTCCTGCACAGCACTGAACACGACCCCTGTTATTCATGTGGCCGCCGTGAGTCCACCTCCCCTGTGCTGGACTCTGAGCTCTGTGAGGGCAGGGGCTGGGGCCCTTGTGCCTGAGCTCACTAGACGCTCGAAAACTGTGCACAGTGAAGAAGGACATGTCAGGGTGACAACCTGGTAACCGGGGGAGGTTTCCCAGAGGAGGAGGGCAGGGAGGAGCCTGATGGAGGAGCGTGAGAGTCAGGTTTGAAAGGACACTGGCTCAGACTAGCACGTGGGAGGCAGGGAAGCCAGGGCCTACCCTCGGCTCTTCCAGACCGCAGCCCACCCTGACGTGTTCTCTCTCTCTCTCTCTCTCCCCCCTCCCCTCTCTCTTACACACACACACACACACACACACACACTCTTCCCAGAACAACACAGTGACACAGGTACTAGGCCCATGTTATGGATGAGATATACAGGCTCCCATAGGTCAAATTATTTACTGAAGATTAAGGCAGCCCTTAAAAAACACTGAATTATTTCTAAATAGAGCAAAAAAAAATAACAGACTTCCTTGGCATGAGTGCAGTTGTTAACGCTGCTAACTGCCTGTCTGTTCCACACCCCTGCAGGTGTGCGCCCCCCAGAGCCCCCGCGGAGCCCCTGGGACCTGGCACCCTGCCCCGCGAGGGACGTCACTGACACACGAGGACCGAGGGAATGTAAGTGTCTCTGGACTCTCCCGCACCCCGGCACCCAGCTGAGGTCCTTGGAGACAGACAGACCTGTGTGGCCACGAAAGGTCACGCCCTTGTCCCCTGTTTCATCAGGGTGAGACTTCGGCTCCCCGCGCCAGGCCAGGTTTCCATCCCAAAACGGACATGACTGTGCAGTCTTGGGGGAGAATGAGCCACGGGGACAAGGAAAAGGAACCAAAAAGCTCATCATTGGGCCGAAAGCAAATGCCAGAGGCAGGACATGCAAACAGAAAAAAGCGGAGTAGAGAAATTCCTGGGCGACGCCAGCGTGCATCTTCAAAGAGAATTTTGTTCTGAAATTAAAAATTAAGTAAAAACAGGCCCCTCGGGCAGGAGGCACAGAAAGGGCTGAGGACGTGGGAGGGGCCCGGAAGGAGGTGGCCGTGGGGGACGAAGGTGGCCGTCCCTCTGTCCACCCCCGTGGCACCGATCCTGGGGGGCGGGGGTAAGGCACGCGGAGGGGGGTAAGGACTTTTGAGACAGAAGCCACGCTGCCCCCCGGGGTCCCCACACCGCTCCATAACGATTCTTATTAGGAGCCACAAATGCTTCTCCTCACCCCAGCGAGAGCTACAACGCTCACCAAGAATGAACGGGAAGCGGTTTCAACCCCCAGGACGACCTTCGCTGCTTCCTGTCCTGATTGCACGCCGCCACGGTCTGAAACGTAAATACAGGAACAAGCCTTCCAGAGGGAGGGGTTACCTGGCTCCCCACCTCCACCAGGGGGGCCGGCGAAAGCCAGGGCAGGATCAGGTACAGAAAACATCTTCATGACAGGTAATTGTGCTTTACATTTAAGCCCCAAAGCCCCTACCAGAGCACAGATTTGACGGCAAGATGCGAACGGCAAAGCCCACGTTCGAGAAACCACTAAAAAGACAGGAGCCATTTATCGGCGCCGCCGTGGGTTGGTCAGAGTAGCCACCCCTTGGGGTGCAGGGACCGCGGAGGTGAAGCCTGAGCGGCTGCCACCGCCTAGCGCGCCTCTCAGGACGCAGCCTTGCTGCGCCCACCTTCGCCTTCGGTGACCTTCGGTGACCTTCGGTGAGACGTGACTGCACGGCCTGCGGTCTGACCCGTTGGGGAGAAACAGCCTTTCCGACCCGCCCCCAGCAGCAGGCAACCCTGGGGGCACCAGCTCACGCCGGAAGGGAAGGTGGGAGGTGACAGAAACCATGTGTCAGCCTCGGCCCCCCACCCCCACCCCAGTTCCCGGCCCAGAGCTCCGAAACCCTGGTGGTTTCCTACACAGTAAGAGCACGAGGAGCATCTTTGGTTCTAATGAGGCGGCCACGGGCAGCCACTGGGATGGGTGCGAATGGAGGCCGGTCTCCGGAAGACCAAGTGGTGATCAGAAGCTCGGGGATTCCCGGCCCTGTCCCCAGTCTCCAGACAGGGGAGGGGGTTACAAACAGAGCGCACAGTCGATGCCCACGGGAGAAAGCCTCGCAAAACCCGGACAGCCCAGGGGTTAGAGGCTGCCAGCACGGTGAGCAGTCTGTGCACTGGGTGGGTGTTGCACCCACCCCAGAGACAGAAGCCCCTGCTCTGAGGCCCCCACTGTCCCTGACTGGGCCCTGCGTGTCTCTTCACCTGGCTGTTCGTGGGGATCCTTTATCACATCCTTTAAAAAAGTGGTAAAGGTGAGTGTTTGCCCGAGTTCTGTAAGCCGCTCTCGCAAATTAACCACACCCAAGGAGGGGGTGATGGGACCCTCAGATTCAGAGCTGATCGGCGGCGAGAAGCACTGGCGACAACCTGAGATCGGAAGCGTGGGGGCCAGTCCGGTGGGGCTGAGGCCTGAGCCCGTGCGGGCTGACGCCACCTCCGGGCAGGGAGGGTCAGAACTGAGGTCGACTGTGAGACCCCCGGCGGGGGTCACCGAGCATGCTCGGTGTGGGGAAACGCCCACACATCCGGGGTCAGAAGTGCAGCGTGCAGAGTTTGTGGGGAAAGGAGAAACACTGGAAGAAAGACTGGGCTTCTCCACACAGAGGAACACGGGCTGGGCGTCAACGAGATCTGCCACCCCCAAGGCGCCTGGCTCAAGCGCTGACCAGCAGGCGCAGCCCTGATGGCCGCTGACCGCACGGCCCAGCCCAACCTTCTCGGTGCTGCGCACGTGGGGAAGGGCACATGGGCTTCGCGTGTCTGCCCTGAGCCAGGTGAGGCCACTCGTTGCTGTGGTTACTGAAAAAGACTGCAGCGCCCCGACCGGCATGGCTCAGGTGGTTGGGTGTCAGCCCACGGAGCGGAAGGTCGCCAGTTCGATTCCCGGTCAGGGCATTTTGCCTGGGTTGCGGGTTCAGTCCCCAGTCGGGGTGCATACACTTGGTGTTTCTCTCTCACATCGGTATTTCTTCCCTCTCTTTCTTCCTTCCTCCCTTTCCCTGTCTCCAAAATTACATTAAATCTAAAAGAAATACGGCAGCACAACCAGCCTCAGGACTGAAGCCCCACGTGACTGGGCAGCTGAGGAGAGAGCTTCGCACCCAAGCTGTTCCCAGTTCCCCTGGCAACAAGCCCCACCCCCAGAGACCACGGCTGCCCACCCCCCATGCTCACCCCCCATGGACACGGACCACAACCAGGACAGAGCCCCCTCGTTCCACCTGCTCCACGTCTCCCTGTTACGTACACAATCCAAATTCCATACAAGATGTTTTGTACATATTAAGAGTTGTGGGTGTTCTTTCAGTTAGGAGGGCCATTTAAATGGGCGGAAGTAAACGTGGCATTTTTATCTCCTGTGACCTCGGCAGACCCTGCCAACTGATCGAGGGACTATCACGAAAGTCAGTCTTGGGCTCAGAATCTTCTTAAACACAGTGCCCGCGCAGCGACTTGCCCCACGCACCTGCTGGCTTCTTTGATATCATTTCACACAGGACAGCACGAAACAGAACTCTCCCGGGTGCTGGAAGACAGGGGTCCCAGGTCAGAGTGGTGTCCCCGCCAGGGGTCTCATCCATCTGCCAACTGGTCACAACATCTGCCTCACCCAACTCCCACAAAACACGGTCTCTGTAAAGGGAGCTTGTAAACAGGTATTCGGCCTACAAATGAAAGGTGTTGATGGTAAAGTGAGGAAATGGGCAACTGGAAACACTGAACGTCGAAGCTGGTCTTGAACCGAGACCCATCTGCCTCGAAGCCCAGGTCCAGTCCTCTTTTCCAGACCACAGATACCGAATCATTGCCAAACCCAGGGTTTTATATCCAGCGGTGTGGCAGCCTATGTATCCCGACCGAAGTAATTAAATGTTGGGAGAAATATAAAAACAAGCAAACAATCCTCTAAACACATCCCTGAGTTGACACAAAGAAAAGAATTCACGAAAGCAAAGTCTCCCGGAATGAAGGGAGAGCAGGTGTCTTGGGCACCAGGAAACTGCAAAGCCTCAGATTCTAAAGTGTTAAGAGGAGGCAGGAGCCCTGACTGGTGTGACTCAGTTGGCGCATCGTCCCACACACTGACGGGCTGAGGGTTCAATTCCCAGTCGGAGCACAGGCCTGGGTTGCGGGTGTGGTCCCTGGTCAGGGTGCACAGGAGAGGCGACCAGTCGATTTCTCGCTCACACTGATATTTCTCTCCCTCTCTCTCTCCCTCCCTTCCCCTCTCTCTAAAAATAAATAAATAAAATCTTTTTTTAAGGAATAAGTAGGAAAGGAAGCCTGCTCTTTTGAAGGAAAGAGCAGGGGAGCTTCCTGTCTCCATCGTTGAGCTGTGTGGAGAGATCTCACAACCATGGGACATCGCTCATGGGTTTTTGCTGTTCGATTAATGCTTTTCCTGTGGTTCCCAAAAACCTTAAGAGCAGAGTTAATTTGGGGGTGGTCCTGGAGTGGGCAGTGCTCCCCAGATAACAGGCAGAATCCTCTCTGGAGGATTCCATCTTCAACCCAAGACATTAAAATACTCCCTGAAATACAGTTCTAGGAGAGAGTACAGCATCCAGAGTGAGAAAAGTCGAACACAAAAGGTTTCAGGGCACACACAGGAAAATCTGATTTAGAACCACTTTGGATATTATAAGGCACAGTATATAAAATAATTATTTGCAATAGATTTAAGGAAACCATAGGGAAGCATAAAAAGAAAGATAAAGAACAAGCATTATAAAAAAATAATGAAGGCGACTTTTTTTAAAGACCAAAGCAGAACCGGTAAAAATAGAGTAATTGAACTCAAAAACTCAATAGATGGAGTAAATAGCATGTGCGGCAGAACTTAATAGAGAATTAGGATTGGAACATGATTGACAGGTCAACAGATGAAGTAGATAAGACAGATGGATAGGTAGATACAGATCAATAAATATGAACATTCTGAAGGAGAGATTAAGTGACATGGGTAATATGGAGACAGAGTCTAGCAGGTGTCTAACCGGAGTTTTAAAATTAAAGGAGAAAGTGATAGAAAAAAAATGGGGAAGCAGGGAGATTCCATCGGACAAGGGCCGAGGGTATCTCGGAACGTCGGGGGCCGGGCCCGAGACCCAGCAAGCTCGTCCATGCGTCTCGGGCAGCACACGTCGCAGGAAACCCGCACCGAGACACTGAACAGTGACACTCCACGGCACAAAAGAAAAAGCAACCTGGCTGGCGTAACTCAGTGGATTGAGCACGGGCTGCGAACCAAAGCATCACAGGTTCAATTCCCAGTCAGGGCACATGCCTGGGTTGCAGGCCACGGCCCCCAGCAACCACACATTGATGTTTCTCTCTCTCTTTTCCTCCCTCCCTTCCCTCTCTGAAATAAATAAATAAAATCTCAAAAAAGAAAAGAAAAAGCAAGATACGAACAGCACCCAGAATGGAAGCCCGAGATGCCCACGAAGGAGCAGCAATGAGATTTACAACTGACTTCCAAAACACCAACACTCCGACGCTGACGCACAGCAATATCATAGCTTGAGAGTTCAGAGAGACAGGAGCTGTCATATTAGAATCCCAAATGTAATAAAGCCGTCTTCCAAGACCGAGGTCAACTGAAGAGCATCTAGCAAAATCTAAACCAGAAAGCAATGACCACAAAAGCATGTTCAGGCAGAAGGCGAGGGGTGGGGGGGCAGGGGGCTGGGATAGAGAGGACGCCAGAAGCCAAGGTGCCCGCGTGAGTGCATGGGTCACTGCCCACAGGCTGACGGTTGTATTAGGGGGAAGAGGAAGAATCGGGCTGAAATGAAGACACTAAACAAAAGTGAACTTACCAGATACGTTTTTATCAGAGTGTATTTAATGGCTTTCTACTGCTCAGAACAAGAACAGATATTAACTTCATGTCCCATTAATTTGAACATTCACACACACCCAACCCAGCCGAGTACACGCTCAGGGGTTAACGCTGGCGACCCCTGGGCAGCAGGAACGTAAAATTCTTCCTGTATATTTACTTCTCCGTATACCCTGACTTCCTACAGAACACCTTTACTGCTTCTGTCATTGTGGAACAATTATTAGAATAAATACATGAAAGAATGAATATGCGGGTGGTGGGAAGCAACAACGAATAAAGATAACAAAAGAGACAAGCACAGAGAGAAGGAAGTGCTTTTTGGCACGTTTAACGAGCAAAGAACTAATGGCCGGGGTTTTTTTAAGCCCTGTGAGTCAGTGAAGTGAAAGCAGACCACCTCACTGAGAAGCAGGCAAAGAGACGAACAGCAGTGTCATACAGAGAGAGAATCTAAATTCCATTACGTGGACGGGACGACGGCCCAGCCCATGTGTCATCAGGAAGAGTCACATCACAACCTCCAGGGGCCACAGGCAGGCCCCGAGTCCTGCAAAAACTAAGCCCCTGCGAGGCCCAGGGGTGGCAAGGCTGGGGGCCACGGGGACCCTCATGACTGGCGGGTGACAGCATCTAAACTGTTGGGCCTTATTTCTTAGAGAGGAAGATGAGCCAAGGCCTCAGGCATCTTACTGCCAGGAACACAGCTGAGAATTATTTCTGCAATGTTCATAGTCGGTCCAAAGTATCACAGGTGGACCGGACCCAACATCTGCGAACAAGTATTCGAATGCCTTAAAAAAAATGCCTGGTACGGTCGTGCCCAAGAGCACCACACAGTAACGACAGGGAGTGAACTCCTGCTGCATCCGTCAGTAAATAGAGAATCTCAACAGCAACAGTGAACAAAAGTAGAAAGTTACATGCAGTTCACAAGCAGGTAAAACTAAGCAATATGTTGTTTGGGAGTATGTACGTGTGTGTGTGTGTGTGTGTGTGTGTGTGTAAGACTGCCTAGAAACACAAAGAAGTTATTTTTAAAAGTCTAAGCTAATGGTTAATGGGAGACAGAACAGTAAGACAGCAGGGAGGGTTACAGTGAGTCTCCAAGGGTATATAGTTCTGTTTCTTCATCCAAGTGGTAGGTGCATGAGGGTGTTTCCTGGCGTTATTGAACATTTATTGTTATTACTTAAAATAACATGATGTAAACCATGCTGATATGTTTTAGATATGATTTTGTACATTTCTTCTCACCCTTAACTAATTCACCCTGTAAATTGGCAACAGCTGGGTGCTAAGAAAATTATACGGTCCAGGAGCAAATGTGGAACAATTACAGCCCATCATCAATCCATTTGCACTGTAACAAGGACTATCCGTTTGGTCACCCAGCAATTTGGATCACTCAGAAAAGGAGCCACCAGTTCAAGTCCCCCGACCCTGTTCTCCTTCCATCACAAAAGCACGACATGAAAAGCCCCGTGACCACGGGGCTACGCACACCACGGCTGAGTGAGTGCCCCGGCTCGGGCAAGACGGATGAGCACAGAGTACTACTGCATCTGGTTTTAGGACATCCTACCTATCCCCATTACGGAGCCTTTAAATTGTACTTTTCATGATGACAGCGATCTGTTTAACCAGGGAAATAGAAGCAATGCTCCTCGAGAAAAAAAACAACACAGGAAGCCTATGGAACATCACCTCATTATTCAAGTGCAATGAACTCCAACTAATGCTTAATTACAAGAGGCGTTTGGAGGCCCCGAGCAGAATGGAACCTGGCATTCTCCGGAGGCACCTGATGGATGTCTCAGATTACAAAATTCAAGCCGCCGAGAATTCTGAAAACATTGATTCTGCAAGAGAGAGACGAGGGAGCTCTCACAGCTTATAACAGGAATAAATACAGAATAAACGAAACTGGCCCGGCTGCCTGCTACGGATCTTAGACTCCAGGATGTATGTCAAGCTCCGCTGCTGTTTTAGTTTCCTAATGTAGCTGTTTCTTATGGGGGAAAAGGCAGGCCTCACTCCTTTGTCTCCCAGTCACTGCAGCACGGGCCCTGACTCTGTGCCAGCGGCAGGGTATTCTGCGGGGTTTGTTCCGGCTCAGAAATCTGCTCGGCCCAGGAACTGGATGGTTTGCTTTCTCTGAAAATTATCAGCCGTGAAACAGGCCCCACAAACATGAACATGCCCTTGTCACACAGTTTCCAATCAGCAAGTGGATGTTTCCTCACTAACATCTTAGTTTAAACGTGAGACAGATGTTTATACAAAGTAGCGTGCACATGCCTGCACTGGAATCCCAGCTTCACGACTCACAAGCTGTGTGACCTTAGGCAAGACACTTAGCCCTGTGGGTCTCACCTACCAAAGGGGACTAATAAGAACATCTACTCATAGTGGCTTCCTGAGGATAAACTAAGACGATGCATGTAGACTATGCGGTGCGTACCCAGAAGATAGTAAATGCTCGATAAGTGTCAGCTACATATAGTCAGTACAAAGCCCGTATGCTTGGTTCCACATACTGCATGGGAGACCGAACGTTCTGTGTCCTCTCTGTTACAAGTTTTATACTCACGTCCGCACCCTGTGACGTCCTACCCATGACATCTGAATCCATCCTGCACCCACGAACAGAGGCTTGCCAGAAACAGTGCGTCTGTTCCGCTCCACGGAATCCCAACAGGAGAAAGAGAACAATTCCACCCAGGACACTAAGACTCCATTCCCCGTGTGATCGAAAATTACTTCCAGGAATTTCTGCAAGTGCAGGGATCACAGGAAAGGTGCCAGGAGCCCGATGCCAGGGAAATATCCTGAACTGTTAAAAAAAATTTTTTTAGAGGCTTAAATAAGAAATTAGACTTCTGGAAATTCAAGACAAACATCTAACACCAGCTTCTGGCTGTATTCACAGAACGGGCAGAGTGTGCGATCTCCTACCCGTTTTCCTAAGGCGGGGAGGGGAAAGGGAGTCGGTCATGCAAGTCACCGGTCTGCAAAAACGATAGGTCTCGGGCATAATCACACCTGCCGTTTGGTCTCAAGGGGCACGGAGCCAGTCACTCTCCTAGAAAAATTCCCCCTCTGTTGTTCTGACGTCCTGACTAGACCAGACTTCCTTGAGGACACGTGCTACCTTATTCACCTGAGCAACCTCGACACTTAATTCAGGGCTTGGAACCAAGGATACAGTCAACACATGCTCGTTGGGTGAATAAATGAGACGTCAAATAACCTGCTCAAGGTCACTGCTAGAAATGAGAGATACTCATAATTAGTTCATTCATTCATTCACTCATTCATTCATTCAAAGAAGCTGGCACTTAAGCTAGTCAGACCTCCCCGGTCCCCTACCCTTTCTGCCTGGCACATGGATGCTCTTGGTGGGTGTGAATGTTAGCAGGGCATTCGCCGAAGCCACACCTGAGGACTTGAACAGGCTGTTCGAGGAACAGCCTCGGGCAGCCTTGGAACAGGGGCGGGCTGTTCCGGAGTTTGGGTAGCTGACTGAATAACGAAACTAGGAAAGCACCGAGTGCCGACCTGACCGGGAGCCCTTGGCCTCACGCCTGCCCGCCATCTTCCTGGGTGACTGGGGTGAAAGAGACGGAAAGTGAGGAACCAAATAAAGTCCTCGGGATGCTGACAGAACGTCAAAGGTCTTTTTACCCACGCAGCTCAGCATGCCCTGGGCAAAATGCAGGGGAAATGCAAAATGTGGTTCAAGCCAGTTGGGGCCAGCCCACCATCTGGGAGCTTCTACGTTAGTGAAGCTCAAGGACAATCTCTTTCAATCTATCTGCGGGAGTAAAAGTTCTTCCATGGGGCCGGGATTTCCCTTTTCTTCTAGAGGCAAAAGTAAGTGCCTTGCTGTTTGGGGTCTGCTTATGTTGGTGCGCTGTGCTTGCTTCTGCCTTATCTGTGCACTTCCCATTCCCTTCCGCCCCACTTCCCAAGTTTGACACTCACATTAACACTAGCAGCTTCTGGGAGATTATCTGCGTTCCCAAAACTTCCTAAAGGCAGGTTTGGGGCCAGGCAAGGCATATGCTGCCCAGAGTGGGCAGGCACAGCCGGCTGCTGTGGCTCTGGGGGCGGGCAGGTGCTGGAGACCCCGAGGGGAATGGCTAAGGCTGGGGCGAAACTCAGGCCACCGCACGGGGCCTCCCAGACCTGTCCCATCAGTGCCGCGTGGTCCTCCGGATGCTCAGGCACAGGTGTCAGGAGGTCCCAGGTTCGGGGAGCCAGCTCCCCCCAGGGACAGGCCATCTCACAGACAGCAGCAGTGACTTGAAGTGAGTCCACTCAAAACGGGGAGCAGCATCCCACATCCAATCGTGGGTAATATCTTTTAACTGAGATTCCAACTGAGAGCTTCAACTTACGAAAATAAATCCGTTTTACCTCACGTTTAACACAACAGGGGTTATAACTGCACCTCAGCTGACGTTTAGGATAAAGAATCGATTCGATCATCTTTGACGTCATTCTGAAAAGTGCGCAGCAACACAACCCCTTCCCTCGAAAAGACCAAGAGGACGTTTCTGTGATCACAGAGCGATAAGCAGCGTTCTTCAGTCTCCCTCGACCGCATCTCCTGGCCCTCTGTCTGAAGGTCCCATCAGTCCGGCCCGGAGCACCTCTGCTGGGCTCCTCCTGGGGTTTGTCACTGTAACTGGCCTGTCTGGTCCAGCGGGTACTGGCTCCACGGAATCCTGCGTCTTTCTCGAGACGTGCGGGTCGTCGTCAACTTGCAACGTGCTTGCACTGCACAGTCACATTACAGCCCCCGCCCACCAGTGAGAGCCGAGCCAGGAGGAGAGACTCCCACCCAGGGCCGGAGTGGACACCTGAGAGCAGGCTGACGTCCGAGGGGGTCCACTCGTGGCCATACATCAGCTTCTCCGTGCAATCTCCTAGCCGCAAAGGCCCACCTAACAATAACTTAGGTGTTAAGAACCCCAGTGTCCGCACCCCCCTCAGATTCAGCGGAACTCTGCCCATTCTGTACGAAGCAGCAGGAGAGGAGAACTTCAGGGGCAGGGACCCCACTCCGTGTGCGTGGCAGTTTTCAAAGACCTTTCCTGCATCAGTTCCACCAGCTCCAGTCCTCGTCACCCAGCGAGCAACTTGCAGAGGTGTGGAAACCAGCACAGCGGACAGGCCTCCCCCATCACCGAGCAAACCTGCCACTTGGGGGAAATGAGGTTCAGGGGTGAAAGTGGGTTCATGTTCTGCAAGGCCACAGTACGTGGGTCCAGTCAGTTCCTTTTTTGGGGTGAAGGGAGCAGCTGCAGGAGCGGCCACTTGTCCATTCAGTCAAAACGGTCCGTCTGGCCCACCAGCCAGACTGCTTTCCTGAGCGCAAAAGTGCGTGCATTGGGAGCTCCAGAAATGATCAAGCTCTGGACACGTCCCTGAAACACTCCTAGCTAGAATGAGAAGGAAAATGTTAAAGTGCTGCAACCAAGTCAGGTTCCAAAGTAGGAGAGAGGCGATGATGGGTGGCCCCGACTTTGGCTTCGGTATTTCACCCACTGGAGAGAGAAGCTGTCATCCGGTGCGAGGCTATCCACTACAGGCGGTGAGATCCCGCCGTTTAGCCGTAGTTTCTGGATTAGCATTCGAATTGGTGGGTGCAGAGAGCAGCCCACCCTCCCCAAGGTGGGTGGGCATCACCCAATCTACTGAGGGCCTGAACGGAACGCAGAGGTGGCGGAAGGGAGAAACTGCCCTCTCTCTGCCCGAGAGCTTGAGCTGGAACTTCGGTCTTCTGCCCTTGGACTAGGAGGCCTCACACCATCAGCGCTCCCGGTTCTCAGGCCTTTGAACTTGAACTGGACGTTACGCCACCAGCTCTCCCAGGCCTGCAGTTGGCAGACAGCAGATCACGGAACTTCTCAGCCACCATAATCACATGCATTACTGATTACAGCTCCTTACGATCCATCTCATTACATGCACGCCATGGGTTCTGTTTCTCGGGAGAACCCTGACTCCCGCAGAGAGAACTGATTCCCTCGGCTCCATTCCAGCCTGGCTCGGGAAAATCCCCCGGTTCGAATCCCCAGTGAGCGATGAAAGGAATGGCTACGTCGTCGTCAGTGATGCAGATCCCTGCATGCTCACGGCTGGTGCCACGGAGGAGCCCTGGGGCTCCTGCTGCCACCCCGGGTGCCAGAACTGAAGGGGAAGGTGGCACAGCGTGCATTGGAGGGTCCGGGAAGTTGACCCAGGTCAGCGTTTCATCCCCAGGAGGGACGCAAATGAAAAGATGGATCATGGGCGAGCCCACATCCCATGGGCCATTGCACTGCACCAGTTTGTCTGGGCCCTCACTGGCCGGCACGCCGGCCGGCCGGCCTCACTCGGGGACCTTTCAGGTGTGGGTGCGACCGTTAACCAAGGTCCCTGGCCTCCCCACTTCTAAGCCTACGGCTGGCAGGCGACAGTGCAGCGCTGAGCCCCTGACCGTGGCCGTGCCCCATGCCTAGCTCTAGAGAGGGCTCTGGTGCGCTCACCCTGGTTTTCAAGACTGATTGGCAGGGTGTGCCATGATTCTTAAACGCACGGCAAAACACGACTGGAAAAATATACTTTTGACGTTTTTACTTTTGCTTTGAAAAACTGGAAGACACTGTTTCTGAAGTGTCTAGATCTGTACTTAGAAACAAATCAATGTGGTGAGAACCAACACGAGAGGAATGCTGCTTGATGTACTGCGCACCTCTCAGAGCAACACACACACCAGAAAGGAAGTGATTAAGAGTGTAGTAATCAAACACATTCCTTTCCTTTGGGAAATAAACTGGAGTGATACATTTGTAGCCTGCTCTTTCACCGAGTTGGAAACGAACAAATTCAAACAGACACCTGTCTATTCAAATACCTGTCGCACGGAGGCCTAGTTGACAGATTTCCACTCTGGCCCTCCATCTGCCACAGGGGACAGAGCCCAGAGCTTTCTGACTTTTCCCAGAGGCAGAGTTCAAGGGGGAATGGCACTAAGTTATCCCATTAAATTCCCCACACACACGCCTCAGAAAGTGGGGATTAGTCAGCACCCCTGTGCACAGATGAGGAAACTGAGGTACAAAGTCGTGGAGCGACTCGCCTGAGACCGCGTCATCACTGAGTAACCCAGCCCAGCCGGACGCAGGTCTGCCCGGGTCTGAGAATAATCCTTCCTTCACTACCGCCAGCGTAGAAGTGTTCTTGGACGTAAGACAGTCCAATCAGGTAGAGCAAGTCAGCGATTGTAAAAGCGAACACATCCTAGTCAGCCCCACGCTCGGGCTTCGGATGGCCTTCTCTGGACACCCCGCCACATGCAGTCACGGGCTTGTGGGGGAAGGAGGAGCAAACGAAGGCTCGCGGCAGGTAGACCAGAAGTCCACGAGCCATAAATGACCTGCGGGCCTGGTCCTCTCCGCCACACGCACACGCCGAGGGGCAGGCGTGCTCGGGGCTCTTCCGGCCGGGAGCACTCTCAGCCCCTCTTCCCCCGCGCCTGGCTCCCGTTTCCTTCGGAATTAATTGTCCCAGATGCCTCTGTTTATGCAAGAGACACCACTTAATTATTATATATTGTACATGTTTCCTACCGGTCCACGTCAAAATTCAATTAAGTGGCCATTGGTGTGATTATCTGTTTAATGTCCACTGCTGTCCACCGGAGCTGCCGAGAACGGTCACTCGGAACACTCGCGGCCCAAGGGCGGCCAGCTGACCAGGCAGGCTGTGCTCTGCTCGCCGTGGCCGGACCTGGGGCTGCACCTGCTGGGGGAAGGGAAGCCTTTGCCTACCGGGCCTGACGTGCTGCACGAGCCCACGGTGGCCCCGCCCTGCAGACCCTCCTGGGACAGGGGCCTGTCTGTCTCACTCGCCACTGTCGCCTCCCCCGTCCCGCCCACAGAAACACGTGTTGAGGGAATGGGAGAACCGCTAAAGAAACGGACGAATGGATGCTTCTTAAAGCACACGCAGAGTCCTGGGCGTGTGCCCGAAGCTACCGTGAGAAACGGAGGCCGGACTGGGGACGCACGAGGTGGCCCCTCACTCGCCCCAGCAGCGGAGGCCCAAGGACAGCAGGACACGACCCCTCGCTCCGCCGGACGACAAAGCTCCGGGACGCACGGGCTCTCGCAGACGCTGCTCGAGTTTCTTCCCTTCCGGAGGGGATATTTTCGAAATAAGTGGACTCCTGTTCTATTTGTAAGGTGTGGTAAATAATGCTCAAGCCGAAATGTGTGAACATTTGACCGAGAGGGCATGTGAGTCAAGGACAAAAGTATGAGCCGTATTTTTCACAAGGTCACTAGTCCCCGTACAGGGATCTGGACAGGCCTCGCTGGAGTCAGGCTCCGCCGACACCTAGTTGGTGCGTGAATTACAAAGGAAGCAAAGGCTTCTGTTCCTCCCTCCCTTCCTTCCTTCCTTCCTTCTTCCTTCCTCCTTTCTCCCTCTTCCTTCCTCCCTCCCTCCCTCCCTTCCTTCCTTCTTCCTTTTTCCCTCTTCCTTCTTCCCTCCCTCCCTCCCTCCCTCCATTCCTTCCTCTTTTCTCCCTCCCTCCTTCCCTCCCTCCCTTCCTTCCTCCTTTCTCCCTCCCTTCTTTCCTTTTCTCCTTCCCCCCTCCCTTTCTTTTTGATGAAAAATTGTACAGTTTCTCATGACCCAGAAAACTGAGGGAGATGATCCTATGACAGGGACCAACCTATGAGCCAGAAATGAAATTTGTTTATTGGTGGAAATAAGCATAAAGAGGCCTCCAAAGAACTTTGAACTTCTAAAAATGTCTGCTTATTTTTTAAAAAAAGATTCCAGGAATGCCATAGCCCTGGAATGAAGAGGCTAGTCTGTCTCTCTTCCTGCCAGTCCCCCACTTCTCCACCCCCAGGTCCCACCCAGGCTTCCAGGACGAAAGGACCTGAGTCACAGTGGCGTGCTGGCCTTCCCAGTCATCAGCAGGGTTCCCCAGCTCTGCCGGAGGCGGCTGAGGGGGATCCAGCATGCACGAAGCACCTACTACATGCCTGGCACAGTGCAAGGGGCTCTGCACCCTTTCAATTCTCAACTTTTACCAAACAATGTCTTTGCTTTGGTAGGGATTGTTAAAACCTATTATAAAGCTGACGAAACTGAGGCTGGAAGAGACCACAGAATTCCATAGCTCAGAGTGAGTTTGTGTGAAACTCTACCCCAGCCACATCCCTTCATCTTCTGAAAGGAAAAGAGGAGACCGAGCGGTCGAGGGTGCGCCAGGAGATGACACGGCCGGCCGGCAGGAGAGCCGGCCGCACTGTCCCGGCTGCCCGGGTCTCTCTCCCACCCAAGGCCCAGGACGCTGTGCTGAGACACCGGCATGGATGGTAACTTTGGGGTCCTGATCACACACTCACAGCCTGACTGTGGCTTCAGTCAAGTCTTCGCTCAGTTACACTAATGAACCAATGAGCACAATCAACCTTTGGGGCGGGGCGGGTCAAGCACGGGTCCCTCGCTGTGCAGGGCGCTTGGAGCACATGGTCCTGGAATAATCGAGGCTCCTGTCGTCATGGAGCTGAGAGTAGAGGGCAGAGGGCAGGCGGAAAGAGAAGTCAACATGTGAAGATGATGACAGACTCAACTAAGTGCCACAGCAAGGATTATATGGGAGGAGAATTTGGGGCATTCAGACCACCAGACTTAGGCAGACACTCAAGGAATAAGCAGCATGAGCCCCCATTGGGTGCTGGTAGTTTGGGTATCCTCAGGATGGGACCCTGAGATGGGTTCAAGTGCAAGTAGTTT
Organism: Phyllostomus hastatus; assembly: GCF_019186645.2. Classification (NCBI taxonomy): domain Eukaryota; kingdom Metazoa; phylum Chordata; class Mammalia; order Chiroptera; family Phyllostomidae; genus Phyllostomus; species Phyllostomus hastatus. Next base: position 27,908,249 of record NW_025334004.1, on the reverse strand, counting down.
ATCAGGACGACGATCCCAGGAAAGACCAGCAGGTGTGCGAAGCACGTGACCTCAGCCAGGTACGGCTGTGGGTGGCAGGAGCATGGCCCCACTGGGGAACTCTGGGAGGCCGTGGGAAGTGCTGGGCATTTACACGCCAACGCCCACGAACTACTGGCCGGCAGCTGCCCTGGGGGATGGAGTGTTTGTTCATGAGCACAGGCACGACAGGGTAACCGCCGAGGGAATGTGGATGGGGTTCCGACAGGGTTCGAGAAGTACGGGAGAAGGGCAAGTTCAAAGACCAAGGAAGGGAAGAATAGGAGTATCTCACGTTGAGAGAGCTGTCGAGAGTCGGCCTCTGAAGTCAAGAGTCTGGTTCTGAAGTCAGACGATCCGGCCAGGAGCGCCAGCTGGGCGACACGCTGTGTGATGGGGGGGCAGGGGGAGTCATGAACCTCCCAAATCCTCGGTGTCCTCGTCCAGACCCGAGGGCTGATAACAGCCCTGACCTCAGAGGTATGCGGAGGAGTACGGAGGGTAAATCCTTTGAAGCCATTCACCCAGACCGGGACACATTTTCTTGCTCAACGGATGGCAGCCATTGGCATGCTCATCGAAACAACGGGGTGACGAGAGGGAGTGCGGGGAGAGGGACAGGAGGCTGACGAGGCAGCGGGGTCAGGGCGTGTGAGGCCCGCAGGCTGTGCTGGAGAGGCCGGACAGCCTGTCCCTTGGGTGCTCTGGAAGCCGCCGGAGCCGTGCACGCCGCGGGGTGAGCCGACCGCATCATTCCAGGACGTCGACCTCCTCAAAGTCTCGACGTGCTTTTTCTGCTTCCACATCCCCAGCGCCAACCCTACCGCTGGCGCAAAAGGAGGCTGCTACTTAGCACTAATTAGCGGACGCCAGGGGCTGACGGAGGGAAAGGAGCGTTGGTTTGGATCATCCGAAGACCGCACTTGGCTGCGGAACGATGGGTTTCATTGTCCTCCGGCAGGCTTCGCTTCCCAATCAGGCTGGCTCCAGCCAGCGTTCAAGTGACTCTGCGTTTCCCAAGTTGATGCAGCAGAGGCGGGGGAGGCAGCCCCTCACCCACCGGGAGGCGTCAGGAAGCAAACCTGGAATGAAACGTTCGCTGCAGAGACCCCAGTGGGAATGACATGTGTGTCTGTGAGTTCTGTCCGAAAGGAAAAAGAAAAGCTGCACTGGTTCTCAGATGTGCACAGTGGATGTGAGTCAGAGAAAACACCAAGAAAGGGCCGGGTGGGTCTGCACCCAGAGGTGACGTTTCCATGGTGGCACCCCAGCGTGAGGACCGGCACCCGCCTCAGGATCTGGATGACTTCTGCAGAGGAGGGCTCGTGAAAACATTGTGGGCTCACGACTGCCGACTCATTTTCTACCTCCTTCCACCCATACATCAATCCATTATCTCTAGATCCCCAAAAGAGGTCTATTACAGAGGACACGTGGTCATTTGAACTTTTATTTTTAGAACGCATGTAGCATCTCGAATGATCTTTGGGTCCAAATTGGAAGGCGGAGTTAAAAGTCAGTGGTCTGAAACAGCGGTAAAAGGATCCCGCACAAAACAGCTGTCTACCCAACAATTCCTTTCTAGTTCAAGTACATTTCATCACCAAGGACCACGAACAAGGTCTCCCTTATGAAAATGTTTCACAACTGTTGGGTTCCTGGGCTTCGCGTCCGGAAGTCGTTACGCGACGTAGGAAGAGAGAAAGTCACGAGCAGAGGGTGTTTCACGATGACAACTGGGTCGCAACATCAGGAGTGCCTGACCATCGCAAACGTGCACGAGCCTACCACCAGCGTCCGCGCAAGTCAGCCGTGTGCCCAGCACGCCACCCAGCAATGCCACTCGGATACTCAGTCAAGGTATGTGGCAACAGAATGCACTAAAAGAACTGAACGCAAATATTCATAGGAGCTTTTCCGACATGTGAAAACACTGGGAACAATCCAAATGTTTATTAAAAAGAGAAGAGGTCAACAATCTGTGGAATACTGATTACCATGAAATACACGTCAGCAATAAAAGAGAACAAATCACTGATATATGAGCTCTGTCCAGAAAAAGACCAGCCACTGTTAATATAATGAGAATGGCTTGCAAGACATTGAGGTAGCCTGGCAGCCAAGGAGCGTGGACTGGAATGCACATGTGTGTACGACAACTTCACTGTACACCGTACACTGTTGCCAGTACACACAGAAATTTGCACTGTGTGGCCATCACATTCAAAATGACTGAGCAAGTAAAGTAACGAAACTGCATCAGATTTCGCATTAAGCTTGAACGTTCCTCCACAGACACCATGCGGATGCTTCGGAAGGCCACAGCTAGGGGCAGCTAGTGATCGGCAGCTTTATCACAGCAACATGCCTGCTCGTGCACCAGGTGTCGTGCACAGTTCTTTGGTGAAACCTCAAATCACCCAGGTGACTCAGCCCCACTACAGCCCGGGTCTGGTGCCCTGTGACTTCTGGCTTTTCCCCAAACTAAAATCACCTGTGAAAGGGAAGCGATTTCAGACCATTGATAAGATTCAGGAAAATACAACAGGGCAACTAATGACAACTGGGAGAACCGTGTGAGGTCCCAAGGTGCCTACTTTGAAGGGGACTGAGGAGTCACTGTCCTGTGTACAACGTTTCTTGTATCTTGTATCTTTTTCAACAAATGTCTCTGTGTCTCATAGTACACGGCTGGATCCTTTCTGGACAGGCCTCAGAACAACAGGAAGAATTTTCAGACTATTGAACTGAATAAAAGCTGGTGGGCGCGCACACACACACACACACACACACACATACACACAGAGTGAATCTAAAGTTAAAACCCTGGCCAGGGGCTGACTTAAGGGGGTGAAGGCCGACTGGAAACAGACAGGAAGGGGCCTTCCAGGGTCGCCTGGGGACAGGCACATGGGTTGCATGGTGTGTCCGTGTGTCAGACCTGAATGATCCGTGCATTTCCATGTAAGTCTTACCTTCGAATGCTAAAATAATTTTAAAAATTCGCCATCGTCACTGAGTGCCGGCAGGGAATGGACAGGGAAAACCAGGCCGCCGGAACGGCAGCTGTTGTGTCTGGAACGCGCACACTCATTAGGTGTCTGCCTTCTGTGCTGTGGGTCTGGATGTTTTTAATGATAATAAGTTCAGACAGACAGAAATAAAAAGGTATTAGACTTTAATTATGACCTTTAATCCCACCCTGGTTTTCTTCCCCACAGACATCAAACAGTGAGCCAAGTCTTTTTTGAGGAAGAGTATTTTGATTAATTAAACAGTCCTCATTTCTAAAAAGATTCTCCTTATTCAGACCAGGAACTGGCAGCGTTGGATGAACTGAATACGTATGCGATCCATCTCTCCCACATGCTCGCCTAAGTGCCCGAGAACAGGGCTTCTCAGCCCAGACACGATGGACACTCTGGACCGGACACTCTGCTGGGGGGACTGTCCCGTGGACCGCAGGGTGTCGGCAGCAGCCCCGGCCTCTGTGCGCTCGACACCACTCGCACTCCCCGCCCCACATGGTGCTGGCCAAGAGGGTCTCCAGAAGTGACCAAACGTCCCCTGCGCCCCCGGCCGGGCAAAACTGCGGTGAGAACCACCCCTGGCCCAGAGCACGCCTGCTCCACCCGGACATTCCCACCCCCAGGGGATGAGAACTGGCTCCTGGGGAGACGAGAAAACCTTAGACACTGCCGTCGTTCGCAGTAGGCCTGCAAAGGGCCGCGGCATGCAAACAGATGTACAGTCTCCCTAGGGCATTAAAATGTCATGGTAGAGAGGAGCAACTAGGGGAAGAAGTCGGAAAATGGAGGACGGGGCGGTAATGAAAGGAAGGTTGGAAAACACCACCCCACAAAGTGGCCTGATTCTCCTTAACGCCACCCCCTCCACAGGGCTTTGCACCCCCCAAAAAAGCCTCTTCAGCGTTCAAAGGCGTCTCCACCGGGATAGGGAGACACGGTGAGGTCAGTGCAGCCGCTTCCCCGAACCCCTGAACGCGTCCCGGAGGCCTGAGACGCGGAATCTCACAAATCCAAGCGAAACGCTCTGAGCGGCCCCTGCTGGACCTGACGATGCCCCTCACGGGACAGGGAGCCCGGGCGCTTCCGCGTCTGGGTTTCCGGAGAAACCACGCACGTGAAGCCGACCTCAGACAGAGGCCGCCAACTGTCCTGGTGGAACCGAAGCCCCACGCGGCCCACGCCATCGCGCACTGCTTTTAAAAGAAGAAGGGGGTGGTGGCGTGTGGTGCGCCTCCCCCCTACCAGCCACATCTGCGGGCAGCAGTTTCGTTTCATGAAACGATGCAAAGCAAATGAACCCTGTGATTTCCTCGGCGCTCCTGTCTCCTGGCTCTTCAGGCCCAAGCCCGCGTAACTTACTCTCAGGACCACCTGGCTTACCGTGCTGGGTATCCATGCCTGATGGAGTTAAACCTGGCTGGTCTGCAGAGATGACACACCTTGTGACAATGTCTCAGTCCACAGGGACAACCCACGGGGATTCGTTCAGCCCAGACCTCCTGCCTGCAAGACCCTCCCTCCGGTGTGCACGCTCCCCTTAAGGACTCTCCTTAAGGACTCTGCCGCCACGGCGACCCCACGGACGAACAAGAACCTTCTAACAGACGGTACCTCTGTAAGGAAGGTGTGTCTGGTGTTAAAACCATAGGAAAGGCAGGAACGACAGGGCGATGGCTACATTCACCTGTCCGCTGGGCCAGGCCATGGTGCCCAGCTCTTCGGTCGACACCAGCCTAGGTGCTGCCACAAAGGTCTATCTCGGGTGGGGTGAGGAGTCCCCATCGGTGGCCTTTAAGTGAAGGGCCGCCCCTGCATACCCTGGGTGGGCCTCGTCCAGTCAGTTGAAGGCCTTAAGAGCAAAGACTGAGGTCCCCCATATAAGGAATTCTGCCTCAAGACTGCATGTGACACAGAAGGTCTGCCCGAGTTTCCGGCCAGCTGGCCTGCCCTGAGGACGTCGGACTTACAACGCCAAACCACCCCCTGACCTGTGTTTCCAGACCTACTGGCCTAGCCTACGAATGTCGGATTTGCCAGACGCCACAATCATGGGAGGCAATTCCTTAAAATAACCCTCCCCCCCACCCCACACACACACACCCTTTGAGCTCTGCATTGCTGGAGAACTCTGACTTTGCCGACAAGAAGACACGTTCTCTCTTACATGGAAGAACCTGGACTCCACAGCACAATGTAGGGAGACAGTAAGCAGATGGCAGAGTGACACTGACTCGCAGAGACAAGGAGCGTGTGCTGTGTCTGCAGAGAATGGTGCCGGGGGGGGGTGTTGGGGGAGCTCCTTCTCCTCCAGGCAGGACCCCACACAGCTTTGAACGGCAGGCACCAGGTACTGCCAGCGGCGGGAAACAGGGAGGTAGGTGCAAAGCCCCTAGAAACACGGTCACACTCTCCAGGCTGCCACCCCAACCTGCAAACCAGGAAGCCGCCGCCTCCCTGCCTCTTGAAGAGGACAGAAGGTCTGAGCGGCTGAGGCCCTGGGCTTGGGAAGAGCAGGCAGGCAGAGCACAGGGCTGAGCAACCAGACCAAAGGCAGGGGGATGAAGGGGCAGTCTGCAGTGACCTGCGCAAACCCGAGCCCCTTCTGCAAGGCCCCCAGAATGCCAGGCTCATGGACACCCGGCAGGAGCCTGGGGAGGCTCCGCCTGTGTAACCCAATAGCCTCAAAGTGAAGGGCAGATGCTCATGCTCAGGGCCAGTCTGCGAGAGCCCAGCTCACCCCCGACCACCCTGCAACACAGCCCGATTAATGAGCTCCGCCCAGTTGGCTTCCGTGGCTCCGCCTTAAGTAAGAGCAGACAGCCGAGGGTTACCAGGTAGTCAGTAAAAAGAAGATGCAAATAAACAGAAGGTGGGGGCTGATGGAACCTGCAAACGAAGACAGGGAAGGGAGAGTGTACCCAGGGAAAAAAGAACAGGATGCTTTTTGAAAGATCAGAGCTCAGGAAAGACCTGTTGGACATTAAAAACATAAAAATCAGCCCCGGCCAGTGTCCTCAGTTGGTTGCAGCATCAGCTGGTACACTGAAAAGTCACAGGTTTGATTCCCGATCAGGGCACATGCCTAGGTGGCAGGTTCGATCCCCAATCAGATAATATATGGGAGGCAACCGATCGATGTTTCTCTCTCATACTGAGGTTTCTCTCTCTCTCTCTCTCTCTCTCTCTCTCTCTCTCTCTCTCTCAAAAATCAAAAAATATATATTATGTATACATAAACCCTAATAAAATTCAGTAGCAGGGTTGGTAAATAAAACTTTAAAAATGTCGCAGAGAGATGGACAAAATACACAAAGCAGCAGACAACAGGAAGTAAAAGATAAGACCAATCCGGCAGATTCAACATCTGTCTCAGACAGGACCCAGGGAAAAGACACAGAAAACAGAGGGAAGGCACACAAAGTTCCAGGCTTAAAGGGCCCACGGAGTGGCCAGGACAATGGAGGAAAAGAACCCCGGTAGAAGGCGTGTCATCGCGAAACCGCAGAGGGCCACAGGCAGAGGAAGGATCCTGGGAGCTTCCAGAGAGAGAAAGAGAAAAACAAAACAAAACAACATCCCGTAAATGCCCCTTTCACGCTGCACGGGAGCTGTTTAAAAACAAAACACCCAAGTGCACAAGCCAAGGGCATCGGTCTGGCTTTAGAATTGCTTTGTGTTTAGTCTGTTACAGCGGCTTTAGGTTCACAGCCAAGTCCAGGAGGCACAGAGACTGCCCACACACCTCCCGCTCCCGCACCTGCCTCTCCCGTCGCCAACACCCCTACCATGTGTTACAACGGATGAACCTACGCTGACACACCAATTCACCCAAAGTCCACAGTTTAACCCAGGGTCCGTTCTTGGTGTTGCATTCAATCCACGGGCTTCGACAAATGTATGATGACACGTGTTCATCACTACAGGATCACACGGACTATTTGCACGGCCCTAAAAACCCTGTGCGTCACCTCTGCACCCCTCCCCCACCCCAAGTCCAACCCCCGAAGTAATGCTCTTTAATACCGTTTGTTGGGAGCGTGGACAACCTGTTTTTTCCGTGCTGTGAGCCGTGTCTCTTTTGCAGCTACTCAGCTCTGTTACTAGGAAGTGAAAGCCTCCACGGACAACATGCAAACAGACAGGCATCTCTCGGTTCCAATAAAACTTTATTTACAAAAGCAAGTAGCCACCGAATTGGGACCACGTGCTGTCATTTGCCAACCCATGGACAATGGTATCGTTCCCACCATTTTTACAGGAGAGAAATTTCTTAATATCTCCACTGGCATTAATAATTCCGGGTTTTTTTTCCTATTTTTCTCTCTAAAATCTATCCTCTTTCTGGAAGAGTAATCAACACACAATCAAAAGCTGAGATTGTGCAATGAAAGATAATTCCCTTCTCAGAACATCCCTGTTTTAAAGCTACATTACATTTCTCCCCTTTAATTCTCAGACTTCCCAAAAACTGTCTGAAGGAAATCCTTCGCTCTTTGAAACGGTGGTCTCTGCTGTTCCGACCAAGGGCGGCTCAGGCCGCCTTACAGAGCAAGTCCCACAAGACGGCCACCACGGGGACACGCTGTTTGTGGACAGCCTGCCGAGTGACCGCTCCAGGGGAGTGCAGTTGGACTGCTTATGGTAGCCGCTTACGGTAGGTTAAGAACAAGATCTCTTGTTTCAAAAACAAACCACTGTCTGATCCTAAGTTCAGAGGAAACGGGCCGCTCTCCAGGATGATGTGGGCATCAACCGCCCTCCAGCCCCCAGTTACCTGCAACAGAGCGAAGGCCAGCCCGTGCCTCCCCAGCCTGGGGAACCCGTCCCACGAGACCCCCTGGTCCAGAACGCCCGTGTCCACTCACTCAAGTACAACCTGCAAACTGATCCACTGAAGCGAGAGTGTGTGTGTCAAAGCAAGAGCCCACGGAGGTCACCCCCCTGAGGTCCAGCACCTCCTCTGAGGATCGAAGCGTCATACCAACCACTGGGCTTCCTAGTAGCTCAGTTAGAATCCAGAAAACATTCCCTGCAAGGCAATCACTGGCCCGCCCTTTAAAAAAGGAAAGTAGCAAGTTAGGAAGGGAGGGAGGGAGGGAATGAAAATACCACCATCAAAGCCTATGCCCAGAGGACAGACAGGATACTATGTCTGCCAAGTAATAACAATTTGTAACGTTTTAAGCAGCATCTTAAGCAAAAGATAGTAACAGCCTCTGTCAAAAAGCTTGTCAGGCATGGATGGGACACCGGCCACACAGTGACAAGGCAGCTGGCGGGCAGCCCTGTCGGAAAAAGCTTTTGACGCGCAAGGTGGCCGTGCATCTAAACTAAACACTCTGGCGGGGCCTGCGCCCTAGTCTCCGCGGCCCGGCCGTCTTCCAGCTTGAGTTAGTCACGTGAAAGCTATTCTCTTCCCAAGTTCAGATGCACCCGCAGATACTAACTTGAGCTGCAGTCCTCAGTCGACCGCCCAGAAGCCAGGAGGGAGGTTCTCCCATAGGGGTTCGCCTTGCGCTGCTTTTAGTTGTTGAAGGCTCTTAAAGCTCAGCACCAAGTCTTTGAAGGGACAGCACTGCCCTGAAGTGACAGAGACCTTGACCGACCCCGCAAGGACAGAGATGGAGAGCCGGTGGGAGCCGGGCCAGGGGCCCCCACGGCCAGCGCCGGAGGCCCCGGCGATGAGGAGACAGCATCTCCGCAGGTGTGCCTCCAGCCGGCATCTCTGGGGGCCACCACTGAACCCCCCCAGTCTCCGACAAACCAGAGGAGAAGCCGAGTTATTTACTGGAATGAACGCGGACTGTAAACACATCCTTGTATTTAATCACTAAGTTCCCCAAGACACTATCATGTCAGAGGTCGGTGTGAGGGTCCGCTAAGTCTCCTTGGACGAGACAGAGTCTGTCGGAGCCTCCCGCCCGTGTGCACCACTGAGACAACCCGCCCTGGCAGGCTGCCGTGCAGGCCGCCGGCCCCTCCCGCTCAGAGGACCCGGCACCTGGACACTGCCGACAGACCCAGCCCCCGTGGCCCTGAGCTAAGTGTCCAGCAACCACGCGGCAGGAGAGGGCCTCCAGTTACTACTCCTTGACCCAGGCACCACTGGGGTGCGCCGTAGATACCCAGGAAAAAACAGGAAGGACTGAGGTGGCAGGCTCGCCCAAGGTGAAGAGGACCAGTCTCGGGGAATCAAGGGCTGCAGATCACGGCCGCACCTGTCCGCTCCGGCGGTCACCTGTGGTTGTAGTCCTTCTCCTCTCACCCCACAGCCACCAACACACACCTCCAGTCTGCCACAGCCTGGCGGGGGGGGGCTCCCCAGGACACACGCCGTAGCGTAGTCACCTGCGTGCCCCCCGCACCTGGCACAGCGCCTGGCACCGAAGTCCTTCAATAAGCTCTGACGGAATGGAGGAGCCAGGAGGCTCTGGGAACCCCAGCTCCGGGGATAAATGACGACATGGTAACCGCTGTTTGCTTAAAGCACTGCACTAGGTGCTTGACAGAGTGGATTAGACAAGACGAAGCAAGTAAACATTTAGGCACCGCACACGCCCCAGGGGCGTCCGCGATCACCAGGGCGTGCTCTGACCCTCAGCCCGGCCAGGAACGGAGGCACCGTCCTCCCGGTTTACCAGCGGGAACCGGGGCTCAGAGACGTGACGCCCCAGAGCCAGGAACGCTCGCACGTCATCAAAGACCTTGCTCTCCCCTCTGCACTTCATTCACATTATTTCACCTTGGCCTAAGGCTGGTCCCAGCTGGAATATCTGCAATCAGATTATAGATACTGTGTGTAGTGTGTATGTATGCATACATTTACACGCTACATAGGGGTACACACACGCGCACACACACACACACAGCACCTTCACTGAAGGAATAAACTAGAGCGAACACTGAGCTAAAAAGTAGACGGTCCCAGTGAGCACAGTGAACTCCCAGCAAGGTCAAGTCCCTGAATCCTATGGACACAGGGTCCAGTGTCACGTGTTACACCCTGCTGAGCCTGCAAATCCAGCACACCCCAAGTTCTGTCAACTCTGGAGCCTCGTTCACAGACCTATCACTTCCAGCTGAAGGTCCTGTTTGTACGCCGAGGCCCCGACGGTGGAGACAGGGGACCTGTGCCCGGCCCTCGCGAGCCAACACTCCGCCCGCCCCCTGACCTCCCCGAGAAGCGTGACAGGCAATAGCAGCCCCCCGCAGGGAACTCACAGGAGGAGTGGATGCTGGGGAAGCTTTTGCGGCCCTCGGAAACCAGGTCGGGGTCCCCCGTGCAGTGCATTTCCGAGTTCATCACTCCATCTGGAAAGCAGCGGTAAAAGAAATCGGGGCGAGGTCTACAAAAGACACCATGGACATTTTCAATATAAAACGCTGCCATCGCCAACGAGCCCCGAGCTGACCCCCACCCTCCCCGGCCGTCCCCAGCTCCTTCTGCCACCAACACCCGAGCTCCACGCCGAGAGCCCCACGCACGGCGGTCTTGGGCAAAGCTTAGGCTTCGGGGTCCGGGAGGTCTGAGTCGGAACTCCCGCTCTGCCACTTACTGGTTTTCCCACCTTGGGAAGGCCATGCTCCCACATCCGTAAGAGGGGGAGGTCACACCTACCCGAAGGTGAGGGGCTGAGGGTTCACGCCCTATAGGAGGAACCTGAGCTCGGTGCTGGTGACGTCACAGGCAGCTCCCGCCTCGACCTGGGGCCCTGCGGGCAAAGGCTGCATCCAGGGTCCAAGACTCCGGGCTGTGCAGGCCCCTTCATCTTGACCCTGGATGGCCCACTGCCCTTCCTCCGAGAGCAAGTCTCAGTTAACCTCACGGAGGGGACCGGTCAGCCCTGCCCCACGATGCCGAGCCCACAGCCACCCAGTGTGGTGGGAGAGACCCGGCAGGGTGGGGCGGAGCCTCCGGCCACGGCCACGGCCACTTCGAGTACTTGCTGGGGACCAGGCACAGCGCTGAGCACTGCACCGTGCCCCGGGGCCAATCCCAGGACTTTTTTCTTTCTACTCACACAAAAGCAAAGGCTGCGAAAGCTCACACCCCTGCCCGAGGTCACACACAACCAGTAAGTGGCAAAGACCAGCTCCGGACCCCCACAGCTTTGGATTCCTGCGCCTACACCCCTCACCCCACGCCTGCCTGCCGGCTTCACTCAGGCGAGGACGCCCCCAGGGGCGTGTAGTGGCCGCAGGCCAACCACTTCACGTCAGTGCGACCCCTGGTCGCCGAAGGCCCCGAACAGGCAAGGCTCTGCCCCCGCCGCCAACGCAGGGCCCCTTTCCTGCACAGATATCGGGTCACAGCTCACACACGCTGACTCACTGGAGCACCCCCCCCCCCCCCGCCCAGCTCCGGGATCTGGGCCCAATAATAATCCATCAATATCTATATCCATAATCAATTTCAGTACTCTATCAGAGATGCAAGTGTACTTATTCACCTAATGAACCCAAGCCTCAGAGCAGACCGGGCCTGGGAATCAGCATTTTGTGGAGGGGGGGCCCCCCCCCCCAGCAACTCTGAGCATGGACTGCGGGAGGACACGGCAGTGTCAGGTCCGGGCTGCCCCATTTGGTCCTCCCCCTGCCCCCCTGGTGCCTGGCAGCGCCCTGCACCGAGCAGACAGTCAGTGCATGCTGAGTGCTGAGCGGGGAGACACCCTGCCCCAGGCCAACCCTGGGTGGGGGCCAGAGTCAGGCGTCGAACTCAGGCCTTTGCCTGCTCCACTCTGCAGAGACTGGCTCCCTGCCCGGGCAGTCGGGGGCCGGGCGGAGATAAAGGGAGAAGAGAAATCGTCTCCCAGGAGTGTAAGGGAAACGTGCCATAAGCTGAAACACAGCTGCCAGTCCATGCCTCTCACCCCCAAGAGAGTGACCTTATTGCACGTGGGGGTGGGGGCAAAGCTGCCACATGAGTGGGTGTCTGCTGAGTGAGGCCCTGGGAGCGTGGTGGACGGACTGGCAACGCCAGCAGCTGGTCCTGACCCGCAGGAGAGTGACCCCTTCTCTCCACTTCCTCTCCCGCTGTCTGAGAGAGGGAGCCCACCATCCAAAGCACAGAAAAGATCCGTGCTGAGGACAAACGCCCCAGAAGGACAACGACCTCAGCAGAAATCAGAGAAGAGCTTGAATGCGTCCCATACCGCGTCCTGTGACCACGGCTCCTACACAGATGACCCAGAGCTTCTAAACCACCGATCGCTTCTTTTCAGAACTTACCTTCCCACTATTAACTTGATCGTGTTGGTGCAGACTCCATTCAACGCGAGAGCCAGGGACACCGCTACAAAACAAAACCGGCAGACAGAAGAGTAACCAGCTGGCTCCCACCTCACTGTCGCCACCCACCTCGTCATCACACTGGTTAACTGACGGCCCCAGAAATACGCGCCGACGCTTTCAAAGGCAGAGGGAGGTCTGGGAAGCCAGGGTAAAACACAACCAGGACAAGACCTGGGAGAGTGACTCACTAAATCCCAGGTCCCTCTGACCTGAGCTTTCTCCCGCCTCCTTGGCTGAAATTTCCCACACAGCAAAGGGGCCCACCGATCACGCCCCGGCCTGACACGGACAGATTTAACGCCCCGGCAGGCAGCATCTCTTTTGCGGGTGGCGAGAAACGGGAACTTTTTAATTTCCTTCTGGCAACCCTCTCAGACGTAGTTCCCACCGGAGCTGCTGCTGCTGGAACCCTTCTGCAAACTCGGACATCGCCTCTCGCAGACCCCGTCACCTGCCAACGGGTGTCCCTTTGTCATCAGGCTGGTCACTGTTTCCGAGAAGGTGAGGAGTCCCAGGACCTCGCTGGGCTTTGAGAAGGCTGGCCCAGGCGGTGCTCCTGGCCGCAGAAAACCGCAGGAACTTTCAGAACACGGTATTTTAAAACGTACAGCCCGGGGCTTTCTCCAGGCGGCTCCGAAGGACTTGGACGGATGAAGTGCAGATCACCCGCGGCGTGCAAGGGACACGTGTCACAGCGCTGCCGGTGCACGGGCCTCGCACACGCGGGCACCAAGGCCGCACCAGAGGCAAGTCAGCGTGACGGAAGGTCAGACGCTGGGCGCACGCCGTCAGGTGCCCCGTGAGGTGCCCGTTCCACTGCTGTGCTGACAAAGCCGGGAGCTACCGCTTCCCTTTGGCAAACACTGACGACTCCATACCAGCTGCGGTTCATGTAGGGAAACAGCAGTGGGGGGGGGACATTTTCGGGAAGGGGCTGCCTAGAGCAACTCATGGCCACGAAGCCCCCTGCACCCCCTTCTGCCTGCCCCCACCCCCTCTCCCTCCGGCGGTCACCATACTGCCGTCTGTGTCTGTGAGTGCCATTTATGTCTTGCTTACTACTCCCTCCACCCGGCCCGCCAGCCCCCCCCCACCTCTGACCGCTGTCTGTCTGTTCTCCGGATCTATGAGTCTGTGTCTGTCTCGTTCACTAGATCCCACATACAAGGGAAGTCGTAAGGCATTTATGCGTGTGTCTTTCTCTGACTGGCTTATTTCCCTTAGCACAATGCCCTCCAGGTCCATCCTTGCTGTCGCAAAAGGTACCATCTCCTCCTTTCTCGCCGCAGAGTCGTGTATCATCACCTCACACCTGCTGGAACGACCACATCGATAAACCTACAAACCGCAGGTGCCGGTGAGGCTGTGCAGAGAGGGGGACCCTGGTGCACGGTGGGTGGGATGCAGACTGGTGCGGCCACTGGGGACAGCAGTATGGAGTTTCCTCAGAAAATTAAACATCGATCTGCCTTATGACCCAGCGATCCCACTTCAGGGAATACATCCTAAGAATCCCGAAACACCAATCAGAAGACTATATGTACCCATGTGTTCACTGCAGTGTTATTTACAATCGCCAAGACAGGGAAGCAGCCCCAGCGCCCATCAGCAGATGAGCAGATGAGCAGAAAAGGTGTGGTACACCTGCACAGTGGAACACCTACCTGCTTTTAGCAAGTGCTGGGAGGCAGAGAGAATGGGAGGGGCCGGTTCACATGAAGACCTCTGTCCAAGGGAAACTCATCACCCAGTGAGAGACAGGGAACACTACTGTATCTCAGTGAGGCAGCCAAGGGGGGGTGGGCCACCGGGGGGGGGCGGCGGACAGCGGAGCATGTGTCAGCAGCCCGGCAGCACCACTGAAACGCCCAGCGGGCACCTGGATGTAGACATTGAGCCCAAGACTGCGAAATGCAGAGAAATCCTCTGATTACGTTCTGCACGCACTGACCCTTCCTTCCTCAAATGCTGGCCTCCCGTCTCTCTCGCCAGCTCGGAGCCCTGCTCAGAGGCGCCCTTCGCAGAGAAGCGGGGGGGATTCCCTGGGCTCCCTCAGCTGCTGCGTCCCCCCGGAGCCGTGAGGCTGAGCAGGCTGTGAGGTCGCCCAGAAATAACTGGGGTCTCCCCGCCAGGGTCGGCCCGGCGGGCTCGCTGCTGTGTTCTCCAGCGGCATCAGACTTCTTCTTACCCTGGTCCTAATGTGGCCTTTAGCACAGAAATGGTCTCTGGGAACAAGCCTCCCCAGCTGACCTTCCAAAGTCCTTGGGGAACTTCGAGGCCACTGAATTTCAAGGGTGCTGCATCAGACCCAAACACCACCCCTACCCCGACTGTGCACCAGCTGGGCCCACTGCAGCACAGCCCAGCCCTTTGAAACGAGTCAAGCAGCGGGGCCAGAAAGTGTGGGCATGTGACGTAACCCCCAGTGGCTGGCAGCTTCCCCCTCTGATCCAAGAGGAGACAGAAAGGACGGGGGTCTGGAGCGGCAATATCGAGGGTGGACCTCCTCGCAGCATTCTGGACGTAAACTGACTCAATGATCACTTTCATCTGGAGAGCCCAACCCCCAGGGCACCGATACAGGGCTCCTCGCTGATCCCAGAGAGGAGGCTGGCCGAGCAGGAAAGGAAGACCCTCACTGGGCAGGGAGGGGGGCTGCTGATTAATAATAACCCAGCGGGCCTGCTTTGAAAGGGCTGTGTTTACAGCATCCGGGGGCCTGAGGAGGTCACAGAGACAAACCAGACTGTGTCTGGCAACACAGTTCCAAGCCGCGTGTCATGCGAGCTGGCCTGGCAGCGGCCTGTCCTGAGCATCCTCTGTAACGAGCATCCCAGAGGCGCGCCGGGCTTCGGTCGCTACGTTCGCTGTTGCTGGGACCTAACACCTTCCTCCCACAACAGGGTGCTCCGTGACGCAGGCCTGGCTGCCCTCTGCCTGCCTCCCGTCAAGCCCCAGGCTGCGTGGGCCAGCCTCCCTCCCCTTGTCCGACAGCAGGTGCGCAAAGCTGCCCACTGCGACATGCAGCTGAGGGGCGCTCGGGGTGCCCAGGTCCGAGGAGGAGGCCTGAGTGGAGGAGGGCTGAGCACGGAGCCCCCCTCGCTGACAGAGTCCCGAATTCCTTGCCTTTTAAAGACCACCCCCCACCCCCTATGTCTAAGGCTTCCTAAAAGAAGTGACTGTATCTTTAAAGAGCATGGTCAGCACGAGGCTCTCAGTCATTCCTGCGGGACCGGCTGTCGGTCACCCAGGCAAGCAGAACAGCCAGCGACTCCGCCTTCTCTGTTAAGTCCCCGGAGGCGGGGCGTGGGGTGCGGTAGTGAAACGCCACCGCAGGGAGATGCAGCCGAGAGAGGAGAGGGCTGGAGAGAGTGATGGGGAGCTGCTCGCTGACGCAGCGGCAGCCAGACATCAAAGGCCGGCAGTGAACTCCCGTGAACCTCTCGCCCAAGGTCACGGCATCGGGGGTGTTGTTCCAGGGGGGAGACCAGGATAAAAAGTGGGGGAAGGGATTTCCAGAGCACCTGAGAGGGCTCCCAACAGGACGTTCTGGGGACCACAGCGACATGTGTCCGAACACTGCCCGAGCTGCTGGGGCCATGCATGGGAGGGACACCAGTGCCCTTGTCGGAAGAGCTGACCTTCCCGCCACCCAGCTGGGGAGACTGGGGCCATGTGGCCACCAAACCCTGAGAGCACAGATGGGCAGCCTGGGGTCCTCCGCCGGCCGAGGGCGGGCATTTACCAGCTGGCCAGAGGCTCGTGGCCCCTGCGGCCAGGACTGAGGGGTGGGCGGAGCCAGAGCCTCTGCCTGGGGGGTCTGGGCCACGGGTGGAGGCGGGACTTGGAGGTGGGCACTGGAGCGGAATGGACAGGGTGGGGGCTCCCACCACCGCCAAGCCTCACACCCACCAAAGGTGCGGGCGGCAGAGAGGATGTCCAGACAGGAGAAGGAGGCGTGGAGCATGCTGACGGGGAAGGCACCTTACAGAGAGCGGCAGTCGGGACCGGGTGGTGTCTCCACCCCTCACTGCCCAGGTTCCTACCTCCAGCCCCCACGAGGCTCCTCCTGTCCCTCCCCCCCTGGTCTTGGATGTCTGTGAAGTGGCTTGTGTAGGCCTGTAACAAAACCCCTAATTTATCGGAGCTAATCTGAAAGGGATTCTGGTCTTCGCAACGAGGCAGAGCCTAGCCAGAGCCTGGGTGCATGCGCAAGGTTCCGCGCCCTGCCTCAGGGCGGAAGGTGGGCCCCTTCCCCCTCGGTGAGCCCAGACTGTGCCCTCACCCTCACGCCCTCGCCAACACAACCAGGACCACTCTCTGCTACATTTGCATTTCCTCAAAGCCCCATAATTTACAAACGTCTCCTTTAGAGGGGTATCGCCTATTTTCAGATGTACTACCTAACTGAATGTTAAGTCCACATAACATAGCAACAGCAAAATCCGTGTGAGGGCTTGAGTACCTTTCATCTGTGATGTCAAAAAATAAACATAACTCACCTTTCCTAATAATCGAAAAGCTGAACACCTGGCCGCTGGGAAGTTTACGCTGGTTGCTAAATAAGCCAAACAGTTCTGGCTTTCCCCGTAAGACTGCCACCCACTCAGCGTTCGACTAACGTGCAGGTCAGAAAACAAATGCATCCCCAAACACCTGTCGCAGGCAGGCAGGGCTCGGCTCGGGGAGAATCAGCAGTGACGCCGTCCTGATGGCAAAGGCTGCAGCGCCCCGTACCCAGTCCCAGCTGCGTGACCGCCAGCACGTCCCGAACGTGAACACCAGTTACGGAGCCTGCCTCTAACTTCTCCGCTATCGGACACCTGCTTCCGCCCAATGTGGCCTCCCGCCCCGGGTGATCGGCCCAAGGGTCCGTGGTGGTCGGTTTCTGACCGGCCTGGAGTGTGGGCCCGTTAGCCACAAGTGTGAGGTCGGACAGTCCGTGGTGACAAAGCTCAGGTTCGCTGTCCCTGACCACCAAGAGCTACCCCGAGGCTGGGCCCGGGCGGCCCAGATTTCTGCGGTGGAAGTGGGCATTGAGATTCAGCACAATGGACAGCGGCAGCCATGGCCACTGAAGAGATGTTGCTTCTCATCTGGGCCTTGGAGCTCCTGAGGGCTTGAGTGCATCTTGTCTTGCTTCTCCCAGGCTCAACTCGGCCAAGAGAAGTGTCAGCTGGGTGCAGCTGAGGTTCCTTTACACCGAGCGACCTCACCCCGCTCAGCCCCGGCCCTGACAGGGGAACTGCGGATACTCTACCCAAGAAGGCTTCCTTGATCTCAGTCTTGTCCGTCCGCCGGATGATCTTTACCACACAGATGACGGCCAGGGGCGTGAGGAAAGAAATCGCCTGGAAGAAACAACAGACAATCCCTCGTGAGGACAGCGGCCGGCCATCGGGGGGGCTGGTGGGTAATTAGCTGCAGTTAGCTTCGTTTAGACTCACCAGCTGAACGGTCTCACTGAACACCCTTGACCTCCTACAAAGAAGGAGGATTTATATCCGCACTTAGACACTCCACCACCTTGGAAAACTGGAGGTCACTTGCAGGTCATAATTGACTTACGATGGCTGGGGAGCCATGTTTAAAGTGGTGGTTTTTAAACAGGAAGGAGTAGCCTATCATTACAATGACTCATTTTGGCCAGGAAGCCCCATCAGGTCCTTCCTGCAGAAGGGTGGAAGAACCCCCAGCCGCCCGTCCCCAGCTCTGTGGCAACACGGGAGCATGTGGGACTGGCTTAGCCCCCAGCGGTGCACGCCCTCTTGCTGCTGTTTTGTTGAATGTTCATGTCCTCGGCAAAACAGAGGTCAGCCCTTTTGCACTAAGTCTCTCTTCTTCCTTTCCCCCACCCCCTTCCTTCCCGGGCCCAAAGCACACAGAAGTGCAACAAGTGCTCCGTGAGCCGAGCTGGTGGGAGTCAGAGGCAAGCAGCACAGTACAGAACCGGCCGTGCGTGAGGCCGGGACTGTGCTCAGGTGCCACCAGGTGCTGGAGTCTCTTAAACCCTCAGCATGGCTCTGTGACCCTCCTGGCCAGGCTGGGAGCTCAGAGTGAGAGCGGACACAGGGCTGGTGAGGAGCGAGGCCAGGCTCCGGACACCAGGTTTCCTGCCTGCCGTACCTGGTCTTCACTCAGCATTCTAGAATCAGGAAGTTGTCTGCAACATTCCGACAACCAAGAAAAAGATATTTATGTTACTTCCTTAGGATGGTAACATCTCAGGAGAACGCTGTCAGAAGGGACTGCGTGTCTCACGGATCCACCAGGGGCCTCACAGTCGGGGGCGGGAGGGGTGGAGATGTGATGAACTACGGACCAATACCTTTCACCCTTCTGGAAGTCTCCACCTGTGTCCTATCGCAATGCCACTTTTTGGAGAGGGGCTTCCTAAGAGGGCTCAAGCATGGCTGGAGATGCTTTTGTGAGAGCAGAACTCCTCCGTCTGAACACGCACTGCGTCCCGACTACACCCCAACGGCCAGAGCTCACAGCACCCTGGGGGGGGGGGAGGGCCGCTCCGGGAGTCGTCTCCAGAGACAGTTCGTGAGACACGAGAAGCCCCCTCCTCACTCCGTGGTGTTTCTTCCTGATCACAAGGGGCCGTAACAACCTCGATGAGCTCCCGCATCAGCTGTGGCCCTGAGAGGCTTGGCGGTGGCAACAGCGGACAGCACGCCCGGTCCCGCGGGGGCGTGCACAAGAGTGCGTGCGACCTGGGCCCGAGGGCGGCCGCAGGGGGAGAGACTCGGGGCGAAGCCGACAAGCAGAGAACCTGCCCAGCGGGGACTCCAGCGGCAGCACCTGCCGGCTGCTTCAGAGTTCCCTCCCGCGGGGCCGGCCACGGCTCTTGCCCCTGAACACACAGCACAGGACGGCGACGAGGCTGAGTCCCTCAAACGTGCCTCCAGGGCGGGCCTGACAGCCTGCGTCTCTGAGAACACCGATGCCTGCCGGCGGCTGAGAAACCTACCGCGGGGTCTTGCCTCTCACATTCGAGACCGAAGGGATGTTTCCACAGTGGTGGCCGAAGGCCACGCTTACTTAAGTCCAAGGTCACCCCCCCACCCCCGACGATCAAACCTCACCTAAGAGCACACAGAACTAAGACGCCTTACGGGCTGGACAGAAAGAAAGCCCCAGAAGCAGCACGTGGGGGCTGCCAGCGGGTCTCAGCTCCGCCTCCTGCCCCCTCTCCTGCACCGAACTGGACCCTCGCCCCCACTCGCCGACCAGACTGCACTTAATTCAACGGCGTCTGGAGCCGATGCCAAGCGCCCGGGACAGCCAGGCTCCCCACTTGGTGAGCGTCAGAGGCGAGGGATCGTGGCCAGCAGACACAGAGCCACACCCTGGCCTGGGTGACAGAAACATGGGGCCACACGGCGGTGATTCTCCCCTCCTCCTCCCCTCCCAGCGGCACGACACAGGCTCCCTTCTTCTTCCTGGGAACACGCCCACCATCTCCCCGGGCAGCGCTGCCCTTGGGTCAGGGCAGATGGAGACGCTCAGGGTTCTCATCTGCCCCTTCTAACCACCGGCTTTTCGGCTGGAAGCAGGAGAAGCCGACCCTCGGGAGCACATCCTCCTCTTGGGACCACAGCACCCTGACGGGCAGCGAGAGAGGGATGAAGAGCCAGCGAGCGCCCCGCCAGCAGCCAGCAGCCCAGGCTGAGTTCAACTCCTCGCCACTCCTGCCCTTGTGACCAAAGCCTTCAGAGAAGCCGTGGGCGAGAGGAAGCCGGGCATGGAGACACGGCGTGGGGGGGTGGTTCCTTCTACCTCCAAACAGCAGCGGATACGCGGGATGAACAAGGGCCAGCAACATCTCCCCTGGGGTTGTTTCCTTAGGTCAATGTTTCCCCGGCTTAAAAAGAGAGTCTGGAAAGCCTGGGAGTGAGCCCGGCGTAAAAAGACAGTGAGTGACTACTGCTCGTTAAAGGGGACCCACGAGGGAGCAGAACAAGGAACTGCAGCCAGTCACGGCTGCGGGGTGCAGGGGACGCACTGCCCTCTCTCTGCTTGAGACGTCCCCGCTGGCCATGAGTCCCGGGCTGCCGAGTGTGCACGCTCACGTCGGATAAAGGCTGCCGTGTTCTCAGACCTCACCAAGGGCTGTGGGCTCGTCTAGCGCTTCATTGCTAATTACCTCCTTCAACCCTCCCAGCAACTCCCTGGAGAAGGCTCCTTACTTCATGGACAGGAAACAAAGGCACAGAGAGGTCAGGCGACCTGCTTAAAGTCACACAGCTCCCAGGTGCTAATCCTGGGTTTTGCACCCAGGCAGGATCAGGCTCTGCACTTTAAATCGCAGCGGCATCGATGTTCTCACTGCGGAAAGTTAGATGCAGTAACAAACCCTGGCACGTGCCTTTTCTCCGGAGCGCAGGGGGGAAGCACGGACGCTCCTCTCCAGACACGAGGATAACTCCCAGAAAGGCGAGTGGCAGCAATCATGGGTGAAGCGCCCACTATGTATTTCCCCAGGCTTGTCTAATCCTCTCACTGCTCTGTGAACATTACTACCTGGAAACGTCTTCCTCCTTGCACAGATAACAAGACAGCCATCAGAGAGGTAAGTGACACACACAAGCACGCAGCCAGAGGGACGAGGGAGCGCCCACACCTGGGCTGCCGAGCTGCCAGGTTGGAGTCCTGAACCACAGGGGTCCCCGCGGCCCAACAGCCCATCTTCCAGATGGGGAAACTGAGGCTGAGATACATCTCATGTTAAAGAACATTCCATAAATTACTAGTTAGTTGTACTACAAAGCACCCCTTGTCAAGATAACGTATACAAATCATCGAGCAGGATCTGGTACGTGGCTGGTCTTGCGTGAGGCTGTTCACGCAGGCTGGGAACAGAGCTCTATGGAGAAAAATGTGTGGGACACACGCCGATCAAGGGGAGCTGGGTTCGAGCCCCACCTCTGATGCTTACCAGCTCTGTGACCTTGAGCAAGTCACTTAACCTCTTCACCTCTGAGTGTCAGCTCCTCACCTGTACGATGGGTACGATATTACCTGCAGAAAGTACTATTGCCAGCATTTAAATGCAATGCACTGCCAGTTACTGAAGGCGTCTAACGTGCCACACACAAAGAGAAGTGTCATAAGTCTCAGGTAGATTTTTTCCTCCTAAAGCCGCAGAGGAAACCGGGGAACCCCTACTATTGCTCAGGTTCACATCTGAGTCTTGCTGGTCATCTGTGTCCAGGGCTTTCCTGTGATCGGATGCTCTCAACATTGCGGGGGAGGGGAAGGGAAGTGTTGTTACAGACCCTTTTACAGACGGGGAAACCGAGGCACTGAGAGGCTAGGCGGTTTTCCCGACCTGCGGAGCTGGTTAGCAGCAAAGCTGGGAGTCGACTGGAGCCAGCAGTTCTCGCTGGAGCCCACGCCAACTGCCCGCCCACAGGGTCCAGCAGACGGTCAGCACTCAGTCAAGGCCGCCTGTGGGCGCCACCGAGTCGTTCCTCCCAGGGAAACTGCCAGCAAATGTCCCAAGGCAGTGAAAGGGCACCAGGGTCCCGTGAGCAGGCAGGAGGGGACAGGTGTGTTGAGCTGCGCTCCAGCCCCCTGTGGCCTCGGGTCTGAGGAGCCGGATCGGGATGGGGGTGGGGGGCACCTTCAAGTGCGGGAAGGAGGTCGGGGCAGGCAGAGCCTAACCTGCCTGGGCACCTCGTCCATGTCCCAGGTGACCCACGTGACCCACGCCTCCCGCCAGGGCCCTGCCTGTGCACCCCCAGGGAAACCAACACAGGAAGTGCGGCTGCTGCTCCCTAGGGGGGTCCCCCCACCGTCCGCGTGCTGCTGCGGGGCGGTGGGCTTCCAGAAGACTTCGGGGGGCTGCCAGGAGGCTTCAGGGGGCCGCCAAAGCACAGGGCAGCGTGTCTGAAGGGCGCAGGCACGAGCACACCCGACACTCTGAGCAAGCCAAGGGTCAGAGCACAGCAGCTGACAGCAGGGCGCCGGGCAGGGAGGAGCTTGTCTCGGGGGCTCACTCGCGTCAGACACACGAGGGGCCCGCCCGCCTGAACCTCTGGCAGTTGACAGGAACACACGCTGCTAGGTGCTCAGACAGACAGACAGCCCAGGACGCGCAGACACCGGAGAACAATCGGAGCTGCAGGCGAACAATCGGAGCCCTTCGCAGACAAAAGCGCCGTCTGAGACTTTCCACGGGTCTAAAAATTAAACTGTCACGGGCCGGCTTTGTCTCTTTTCCTCCCCTCCTCCCCCAAAATGACTTTATTTCTGTCTTCCTTAGAAGCATCCTCTTCCACAAGAGGAAACTGTCATCAGAGCAACACAATTACCAATACTGTTCTACAGAAACACCTTCTGGAGGCACCACGGCCCAGGCCCAAAGGGACCAGGGCAGAAGTCTGGGGCAGACTTTTGTCAGCCAAGGAGGTGAGTGGGGACGCCACCTTCCTCACTTTCACACGTGACTCTCGCCTGCTTCTCTGGGGCCTCCCTGTGATGCTGAGGCGACCGGCCCACGTCCACGCCCACGTCCCCCACTAGACTAGTGGCGACCTCATTCAGCTTTGCACCTCGGCAATTAGCCACCCTGAAGCTGTCCACCGGCTGCTTCTATCGCCGCCTCCCTCAGCCCCTCCGTCACTGGGCCGACACAGCCCTTCCGCCCCCGAGTCTGTGCCTTTACACGCCTGCTCTCCCGTGTGCGACCCGCCACTCGCCATGACTCCACGTCACCCGAGCCCCCAGGGAGGCATCCCAGCTGAATGGGCTCTGGCAGCTGGCATCCAGGTCCTGGCCCAGCCGCCGACAGGTGCACAACCTCGGACAAGCTGCCAAATCTCACCACGGTCTCACTGTCCCCACTGCAATTATGGGATGACAGAAGCACGACCTCAGGGGTTCTGGGAAGGATGGTCCAAGGTGCTCTTCAAAGTGACGAGCACCATTCCTGCACGCCAGAGATGTCAGCTGTTGTGACGATGATGATGATGATGATTGTGACTGTGACGATGGTGACGACAACAATGACAATGAGCCCCTCCTCTGGCCCTCTCCAGGTTCTGTTTTCCTTCCAAGGAGCCTGCAGGGTCCTGAGGGTGTACCCCAAGGGTCTGATGTCACCTCCCGTCACCGGCAGCTCCCCTGGCTTCCCTGCCCGGAGCAGACTCCGAGCGTGCTCCCTGAATGTACGGAGACCTGGCAACCACAGACGACACAGAGCGCGCTCAAAAGCCACACGCAAAACACCCCCAGAGTGCTCCTTCACCGGAAGGAGGTTTTCAAAGACGCTCTGATAAGCCCCACGTGCTCAGGAAGGAGCCACGACCTCTTCTGAATGAGGGAGCAGCCAGTGGCTTGGGTACATGCAAGAAGTGCTGAGTCAGACTCGGGGCCCATGAAACCAGTTCTCGGCCCGTCTGTCTGGTCCGCCGGAAGCCAGAGTCTGCACGGGAAACGAGCTCCAGGAAGCCGAGGGCCCAGCCTCAACCAACTTCCTTGGGGACGGACACGGTCCCCTTGGCCGAGGGTGCCAGAGACAGGACACGCGCTTGAGGGCTTCCTGGCGAGGGCAGTGCCACTTGCTCCGCATTTAACGCAGTCCCTTAACCATTACCTGCTCACATCTTCCGTGACATCTGACCTAGCGGCTGCTCTGAAACACACACATGCTGGGAACACTCATTTCCCA
This sequence comes from Phyllostomus hastatus, assembly GCF_019186645.2. Lineage (NCBI taxonomy): Eukaryota > Metazoa > Chordata > Mammalia > Chiroptera > Phyllostomidae > Phyllostomus > Phyllostomus hastatus. The sequence continues at coordinate 27,884,231 of NW_025334004.1, read as the reverse complement.
GGAATGAAACATCAAGGTTTAATAGCAGCTGCTTTTAACAGTATCTTCATTAGAAAGTTTGTCTTCAGATTAAAATATTCTCACCAAAAGTACAAGAGACCTCAGGACTGTTTTATCATTCATTATGTATTCAAATAATGAAATTTGAGCTTTCTAGGGAAACCAAGTTATTTCTTAAAAACAGTAAAAACATATGTTCTATTACATTTTTTTTCTATAAATACCTGAGGTTTTTAAAAACCCAAAGCAGACCGATGAGGCCTCCTATTAAAGTCTTCATAAAACCCAGCAAAACGAATCTAACTTACATGACGATAAGGTATTTTCCATCTCAGGGTTCAGGTATCACAAATGTATCTACTGCTTTCCTTGTGTTACCACAGAATCTCGCCATATCCTGTGACTAAAGGAACGAAATTCGTCAACTGCTATTAAGGAAACAGAAGGTCGAACTCTTTTCGTTAGGAGATCAGTGGGTGTGTATCAGGATTCGAGGCTGAACACCATTCCCCTCTCTGAGAACCCCAGCCCTGAATAATGCCTTCACCGGCCTCCTCCCCGCCCCTGCCCACACGCAAATGGGCTCCCCCCTGCACGCAGCTGCACCCAGCATCTTTGGAGCATCTGCATCGAGACTTCAAAGCAACCCATTGTTCACACACACCTAGCACACAGCCACCAGGTTCTCACATGAACGAGGCATCTCCAAATGGTGTCCTACCGCACATGCAGTGCAAATCTTTGAAGAGTGGGGTGCGGATAAGCAATAAAGAAAAGCTCCCCACACTGAAGCCATGGGGTGCACTAGTCAGATACACAGTGGTTCCTTTATTTCTAAGACTTTTAGAAGATTTGAGTTGGAGCCAAAACGGATAAAGTCTTGTTTTTATACTCAAATGCTAGGTAGCGTTCTGCTCATAACCACCCTAATTTTTCTATTTCCCTGAGATTTAGGAAAGTCCACGTTTATTTTCCAGCAGAGAAAAAAAAAGCCATTATTTCAAAAGCAATTAAAATAACACTTGAATGCTCACATAGTGTTCTGGGCCTTTGGGGGGAGTTTGCAGACACAGAGATCTTTCTAGTCATCACTAATTAACAAGAGTTCCTCCATAACATCGGAGGGGTTCCTTTCAAAACGCAAAAATATTTCTGGCGTGCTCTGTGAAAGCTTTGGAGCACGCACTTCAGCTTGCACGGGCATGGAACACAAAGGCTGGGCAACAGGCATAACCTTCCTCTCCCAGGTTGCCATCCACACGTTACGTTACTGCTGAGTAGCAAGGCGGAGCTGACACATTGCCCCTGCTGCAGAAAGGCCTGGTGGCACTGGCACCAGCGAGGAGCCCCGAGCACGCCCCCCGCCCCCCTGCAGGGAGGGCAGCCTCCCGGCTGAGAGCTGGGCGGGAGCTGGCTGCTGGGAGGTGACTCCCGCTCTGCCGCCCCCAGCTGTGTGCTTTGGGGCAACTCCCTTCTCTCTCCGGAGCGCAGGTCGGTCGGCTGGCTGTCTTCGGGAGGGTCGGCTCACACTAGGGAGGGCGCTCAAATCGGCCATGAAATCACGGTACTTACAAACATGAGGCGGGTGGGTATGTTGTCGGACTGCACCAGAGGGTTCTTATACAGCCAGATCTCCTCCGGCTGGATGACTCTCTGGAACGGATCCAAAAACTCTGTAAAACTGAAACGAAACAAAGAAAGGCGCGTGAGGGCTGAGCACGCACTCAGCGGTGGCCCTTGGTCCCTGGGAAGGCCGCCCCTGCACACCCTCGGGGGAGCGCCGTGCTCTAGGGAACAGGAGCAGGTGGGTCTCAGCCAGGCCCAGCTGGGGAAACAGCGGAAGGACTACTGAGACTGGGCAGCATCTCCTGTCGCCACCAGCCAGCGAGGACCCCTTCTGGGCCTGTGAGAAGAGCTGGGAGGGTAACCCACCGAGACCCTAAGAACTGGGGGCTCAGGCAGACGGGAGCAAGGCAAGGCCCCAGCCAGTCTCGGGAATAAAACGGACCTGTTTGGGGGCAGAGGCCAGAGAGCAGGGGGCACAAAATTCCCTCCACGTGACCCTGATGGCAACCGGCCACCCTCTAGGCCACCAGCAGGGGGCAGAGTGAGGAAAAAAGCTTCCAGAAAAGAAGAGAGAGATGCAGAGCAGAGGAAGGAGGAAGGAAGGAAAAGGGGGATGAGGAACATTCTGGGGCTGCTGTCAAGAAACCCAACAGCTCTGCCCTGACGGGTGTGGCTCCGTTGGGCAGGAGTCATTCCACAAAGCGAAAGGTCACCGGTTCGATTCCCGGTCAGGACAAGGGCCTGGGTTGCAGGTTTGGTTCCGGGTCAGGGCATGTGGGAGAGGCAACTGATGGATGTTTCTCACATTGATGTTTTCTCTCCCTCTCTTTCTCCCTCCCTCCCCTCCTCTAAAAATAAATAAATTAATTACATTAATTTAATTAAGTAAAGAAGACAAACAGCTTTAAGCATCCACCTTGGATGCTTGAAAACCCTGGAAGAGAAGCATCCATCTCTTCACCCTCCCAACCCCTCTCACGCCCCCAGAACCCGCGACACCCGGGCACGTGAACAGTGGTCACCACCAAGAGAAAAACCGGGGGAGGGGACAGGTGGCTGCGGCTTCCTCTGTCAGCTCCCAGCCAGCAGGCCACACCGCCCGGCTCTCCCTCCAACTCCCCGCCAGGTGAGCTCGGCTCGGAACGGGGGTCCCAGGAGAAGCAGGCGCAAGCGGCACGGCTTCCTGACCACGCGGCCCCAGTCTTGCGGTGTCATTAGGTGCCACGTGAGTCTCGGCGAGGTCGGCCCAGACTCAGGAGGAGGGCGGACTGGCTCCACCCCCGGCAGGGGTTGGGCAATGTGCGGCCAGAGACGAGCGGGTACGATGAGGGAGAGGGACGCAGCCACCTTTCAAACATAATCGGTCACCCACGGGCTGCCATCCCTGTCGGGGTCCCACAGCCCCCACTTCAGAGACCCCCGGAGCCCCGATTCCCATCTCCTGCCCACAGAGCTGGCCACGGGGCCCGGGGACAGGCCCACCACGGAGCACCACAGTGGGGGGCTCTGTCAGTCCCCACCTCGTTTGTCCCCCAGGTGCCACTGTCCTCATGGGGGGCTTTAAAGCCTCACGCCCCAGCCTCTCCCACGATCCCTCCCCCCTCCCCGAGTCGCTGCAGCCAGAACACGTCCTTCAAGCAAATTATATCCCCAGGGGCAGCGGTACCGAGAAAGACAGCCACACCACAGCCACCGGCCTCTGCCACGGAGAACCCAGAGAGCAGGCAGCTACCCAGAGGACGTGGGCCTCAAAGAGCATGTGGGGCAGAAGTGGGCAGGTGGTGTCCAGGAAAGCTCTGGAGACATGAAGGGTGTTCCCAAGAGGGGGCCTGGCCGCCTCCTTCCACGAGCCCGTCGTACCCGGTCTGGACACCAAGGCACGGAACCCCCCCTGCTCACCAGGGCTCACTCTGCACGGAGGACTCCCAGCATTGTTAGATCAACGCTTCCCAGGCCTTAACGCGCCCGGGAGCCACGCGGGGTCTTGCACCTACAGACAGAGCCGGTCCAGGCTGACCTGGGGGTCGAACCCTGAGCCCCAAGGGGCCAGGGCATCGGCACCACCTGGGAGGGGGCTTGTTGAAAATGCAGAATCCTGGACCAGCCCAGACGAACTGGCTGGGGATCTTTCGTGTGTGGCGAGCTCCCCAGGGGATGTGAGTGGGACACAGCGCGCTCCAGAGAGCCGGCGTCTCCCCGTGGTGGCCGTTTCAGAACTGAGCTGTGCGGTTTCGCCTCACCCTCTCGCCACCTGTGCTGTGAGGTTTCTCCCGACTTTGTAAACCAGTCATCCTACTCTGGAAGAAGCTTCACGTCACCGCTTAATTACAAAATCAACACTCGCTCCACAAACAGCTGGTGTACACACAATAAATACAACGAAAACCGAAGAATGCTGCTACTTTCTGCCTTGCAGCCACCGCTGCTGCTGCTGCCACCACCAGGGGGCGTTCAGGATGGAGGGGGCAGTGGGCGGGGCTGAACATGCCTCAGGGGGGTCACATCCAGGGAGAGCCTAAACTCGCAGTGTGAAGCCCCCAAAGTCATCCCCACCGCCACTTATTAGGGAAGGAGACAGAAAACAATGACAACTCGAAAGCACAGCAATCTCCCCTGGCTGGGTGTCTCGGTTGGTTGGAGCATCGTCCCACACACCAAGAAGTTGTGGGTTCAGTCCCTGGTCAGGGCGCATGCCTAGGTTGCGGGTTCGATCACCAGTTGAATGGGGAGCAACCAAAGTTTCTCTCTCACATTAATGTTCCTCTCTCTCCCCCACCCCTTCCTTTCTCTTTAAAATCAATAAACATATCCTCGGGTGAGGATTAAAAAACAAAAAGCACAGCAATCTGGGGCCAGCTGGTGTAGAATAAAATTGCCCCTTCCGCCGTAATAACTCCCAGCAGAATGGCTGACACCCTTGAGTTTTCGAGAAAAGGCAGAAGGAAGTGCCGTGGGTCTATGACCCCTGGGAGGTGGGAGAAGCCACTTAGTGTACTTCTATTCCCAACACATGCAATGCAGGCAGAAACATCTTAATGCCCAAAGGCCGTGTGGCAGACTCAGCACCCCAAGCCTCTGGCGCTCTGGGGATGGGAGGAAAACCTGCTCTCGCTGTGAGTGGCTGGCTTTTCCCCATCTCCGCACAGACTCTCGAGGCAAAGGAGAAGTGGCGTGATGACCCAGGTGACTTGGGCTCTCGGGGCCCCTGGGACAAGGATGGCGGCCCCAGCTTCCCCCTCCACATCGAGGTTTGCTGACTCGCGGCGTAGACTCCTGAGGCTCCATCAGGCCCGACGACCGGAATAGAAACCAAACAGAAAGGGAGAGGCTCCTCGAGGAGGAGGCATGGAGCTCTGACAGGTGAGCCGTCTTTCACCGCACACACACACACACACAAAAAACCCCCACCTCAAAACCAATTAAGGATCTGAATATAATATCTGAAACCATAAAATACCCAGAAGAAAACAGGTGCGAACCTCCTGGACCCCAGTCTTAGCAACACTTGGTGGCTCTGACTCCAGCGGCACGGGAGACGGAAACACCGTCGAACAGACGGGACCGCCACAGACCGACCGGCTGCTGCGCAGCAAAGGAGTCCGTCCGGAAAACGGAAGGGGGGCCCGCAGACCGGGAGAGGATATTTGCAAATGGTATGTCCGATAAGGGGCTGCTGTCCGAACTATGTCGTACAAAGAACTCGCGCAACGTTACAACAACAACAACAAAAGAAACAATAAAAAAACAGGCAGAGGATCTACACAAACATTCTCCCAGGGAGCAAATACAGAGGGCCCACAGGCACCGGAGAAGATGTCACATGTCACTGGTCGTTAGGGAAATGCACATCGAAGCCGCCGTGAGAGAACGCCTCACGCCTGTCGGGGGGGCTGCCAACAAAAAGACGAGAAGTGGGTGTTGGGGAGGATGGGGGTCCTCGCTGTCGGGGGGACTGCACACTAGAGCGGCCACGTTGGAAAACAGAGTGGGGGTTCCTCAACATGTGTAAAATGGAATACTACTCGCCCACAGAAAAGACGAAATAGCACCACTGGCGACCACACGGATGGACCTTGAGGGTGTTACACTGAGTGAAGTATGTCAGAGGGAAGAGATGAAAAACATACGATTGCGCTCATGTGGAATATGAAACAAGAAAGGAACTAACGGAAGGAAGCACAGCAAAGACGAAAGTCACAGACGTAGAGAACAGATCAGAGGGGAACGGGTACTGTGGGCAGGTGTGGGGTGGGTGGAACTGGACTTGGGATGCGAGGGTAACGAGCCCCCTTTGGGAGTGGCACAGCAAAGTGGGGGGGGGACTGTCGGGCCAGAGAGGCATGAGTCCTGGGTCCAGCTCCCAAGCACTGTGCGACCCCAGGCAAGTCCGCTCTTCTGGTGGTGCACATGCTGCAGTGCACAGATGTTGAATTACAATGGTGTCCACCTGGAACTTACATAATGTTATTAACGAATGTCACCTCAACTTAAAAAAATTAAATTAAAAAGAAATCTAACCCATCAGAGGGTATCATTTATTAATCATTTCAAAGGAACAAAGCTACTTAATGAGACTGTGTAGGTGTGAAAGCAATGTTTTCTTCGTCGTCATCATAAGCTTGGATGCAGCAGCTCGTGCCCGTCCGGCTTCAAAACAACTGACTCCTTTGTCCACTGTAAGTGTTACTTCGTGTTGACTCTTGTCAACCAAAGTAGGAACAGTGCTACTTGTTTTCTCCTTACGCTTCTGATGATAGAGTTTGTAGAACTTGGGAAACATACACTATGGAGTTTCAAAGATGTTATTCTAACTTTATGCTGAGCAATTCCCTCTTTAATGCATGCATAGTTCATGCATAGGATAGATGTTTGGATCCTCCTTAGAGTGCTTGGCTACACCTCTCGCTCTCCCCCCCATCCCCTCCCTCCCTCCCCCCACCCTTTCTCTCTCTCCTACAGGCTAGTCCTGCTTCCATAGCACAGTGTGATCTAAAGCAGCCAAAGGTACGTATCTGCTTCTATAGAAAGAAGCCTAGTCAGGGACAGACAGTGAACTGTCATCTTTGCCTATTATCTATTCATTCAGTGTTTCCCGAGTGCCTGTGATATGCCGGGCGCTGTCCCGTGAACCCTGGTGAGTAAAATACACACAGCCCCGACGCTCGTGAAGACTATCATCGCGGGTCTTTAGCTACGAGGTCAGAATGCCGTCCTCCCTGCTTGAGGAGACATCAGGTTTGGGGTGCCTCGGTAGTGGGACCCGTGGGATGGCCTCCGAGCTGGAGCCCCCTGTGTGTGAGGACTCTGGCCCATGCGGGACGTCCCGGGGAGCGTGTCTGCCACTGTCCACAGACTGGATGCGGCAACCGACTCAGCCCGAAGCCGGAAACCCAGGAAAACAGCCCATCCTGACATCGCACTAGCAGGAACAGTAAGTCCCTGACCGAGGACCAGGGATGCCAGGGTCCCTCGTGCCTGTGCTAACTCAGAGTCAAGATCCCAAAGCCCCTGAATCTCTCTGTCATCTTCTAGAAGACTCCATAGAGCTGTCAACGACTTTTAACTCACGTACCTTGAAAAACACGCCTTTTTCAAGATACGTTAACACGTCAGCCACATACCGGACACAGATTTCTACCCCCTTCCCCCCAACCACACAGGACACAAGACAAGACGGCAGCTGCTCTTTGCAAATGTGAGTAGGAGGAGTGATGCTGAGACAGTGACCGGGTCTGAGGGGCTTCCCCACCCTCCCCGTGTGCCACCGGGGGCAGCGAGCGAGGTTTCCGGTTGGGAGGAGGGGATCAGGCAGGAGAGCGTGAACATCCGCCACTCACCACTTGGCCATTCTATGAGCAAACAATGGCCCAGAGAGTCGCTTTGAATCTTGCGACCTGAAGGAGGTAGAAACGAGGTGTGTGACAAAGAAGCTTTCCAGGAGAGAGCAAAAAGTAAAGCAGGCTGCCCGACTGCACTACAGCCTCTCCCTCTCCAGCCAGCCTCCCCCGTGCCAGAGGGAAACTCGTACAAAGGGGCCTCGTTGGGGGGGCAGCAGAACAGGCAGCGGCTCCACCGGGCGGGCCGGACTTTCCATCAGTGCTGGGACAGGGGTGAGATGAGGCTACTGAGAGGTATGTTGACCAAATAGCTCTGTGAGCCACTAAAGCAGCCCCCCGCCTCCAGACAGGCCTCACCTTGCCGGGTGGCCGCACAAAGACAAGGGTCACAGTTGTAATAACGACAACCAGCTATCACGTCCGGAGGCCCCTGGTACCAAGTCCTTTACTTGGTTTTTCCCACCATTACTCCTTCTGATCTTCATAAGGCCCCCATGAGGCATCCTCTCCCCACTGTGGTCCCTCCCGGTAAGGTCCCCAAGCCAAACAACACTCCTCACCGAGGGGACCGGGTAGGTTCAGTCCCTGCTTGTCCCTGAGTATCGGGTTTCCGTCTCCCACCAATCACACCCTCCTGCGGAACCAGGGGGCACCCCATTCTCCTGCTGCTACAAAGCCTGCCTCCCAAGCCACTCCCCCCCGCGCCAGCTGTTCATTCATCTCTCCTCCGTGGCCCTGCCTGGCATGGCGTCCTCCTTCCCCGGGATGTGGCCAACACAACCGAATCCCGCCCTCGCCAAGGGGGTGCACAGCAGGTGATGAAAGCATGCACTCCACAACTGTGCCCCCCTAAACACGACGGGGCAGGATGGGGTCAGTGAGGGACAGCAGTGGAAACGTGTGGACCGAGCCCGGAGGTGCCAACCTACCCAGCTCCCAGGAAGGAAGGAGAGAACTGGGAACCGGCTGCATGGAGGGTAAGTCAAAGCCACCGACGCAAAGATGCTACCTGCATCCACCGACTCTCCTTCATCCTTTAGCAAACGGCACTAACCCGCGTGCCTGCCCCGCCCGCACTCACCGATACTGACACCGACCACAGACGCCGTGGACCCCTGGCACGTGCTACGAGAGGCAATCTCCCCAAACTCGTATACTCGGAACCTGTCAAGCCCCCGGACCCAGCCTGCAGCTTATAGGAAACACACGGGCAGAGAAACAACTCAAACACCCTCAGGGAAGCAGGCAAGTCCCGGAGTAAAGCTAGACGGGATGCGCCAGCGTTTACAAGAGTCTGAAACAGCCAGACGACCACGTGCAACATACATGCTTTGACTGGGTTTTGATTCAAAAAAAAATTTTTAAGCTATTAAAAAGAAACTTTGAGGATGACTGGGGACATTCTGGGACTGGAGTGAACTAGATATCAGGTGATATTAAGAAAATACTACTATTTCCCTTTGGTGTGGTAATGACACGGCTGTATAGAAAAATGTCTCACTTTTAGGAGAAGTAGCTGAAACATCCAGGGGGAGTAGGATATAAACCCACAATTTACTTGCAAACAGTTCAAAAAATGTACATACAAACACATAAATACAGAGATAAAGCAAATGAGATACAACATTAACAACCACTTACTCTAGGTGGAGGATATGGGCAGTTTTGCTCTGTCCACGTTTCTGTCCACCTGAAGTTTTCCAGGATAAAACGCTGGCACGGTCAAGTCCAGGACAAGGACGCCGAAAGCAAGGGACATGGCGTCCAAGGCAGTACGACCATGAGCACACCATGGTGGCATCCAGAGCTGTGGAGTTGAAAGGCCTACCTTCTACCTTTGCCGCCTACTAGCTGTGTGACCTTGGGAGACTTCCACGTCCCCCTGAGCCCTGGCTGCCTCCTCTGTGAAGGGGGGACAACCCGCGACCTACCTGCAGGGCCGCGGTGGGCAATGCGTGGGGAGCATCCGCGCGGACTCAGCAGGGGCTGCGCCGTGCGGCCCCGGAGACGTCTCCTTCCGCCAGGAGGCGTCTCCAGCAGCAGCGGCAGCAGCAGCAGCAGCAGCACAGCGCCCCACCCCTGCATCTCAGAAAAAGGAGGACCCCTCCGAACACGCCTGCGACGAGCACGGGCATGCGCGGCAGCCTATTGCGCAGAAGCACTATGTTGAGACACCACAGCCACCGCCCCAGAGGTCGAAACCTTTCAAGCAACTGTTTCCAAACATTTCCACAGAGGGCGCCTTCCCTTCGGAAGTCAACAACAGTCTGCGAATGTTTTCACTGCTTGTGCTCAAACGGGAAATCCTGGTCCGCGTAAACCCAGGCTGCAAAAGCCGACACATCGGCCCGCGGAGACTTCAGGGCCTGAGCAAGCTGCTGAATCCCCTCCCGTCTGTAAAATGGCCAAGAGCCTGCTGGGAGGTAACGAGGGTTTGGGATAATCCTCCAGGCCCACAAGAGGCACTGAACCACTGGCAGGACACTTACCATCCCTGAAAAACGCCAAAAAAATATAAAGCAATTCCTAAAAATCCCGCAGACCAAATAACAATGTGTGGGCCTTACCTGGATCCTGAGTCACACACGAAAAAACAGTGTTCATGTCACTGGGTGATACAAACGGCATTATGGTTTGGTGGGTGGGGATGAGTGGGGGGGGGGTTGATTTTTTTTCTTTCTTTTTTTTTGTTCTCATTGGTTAAAGTTACTTTTCGAAGTATTTACATACGGAATGGATGCCGTGCCTGAGAGCGCTCGAAAACACTCCACCAACAAGGGGGAGGGCGAGCAGATGAAATAAAAGTGCTGACCCCTGGTAGAGGGCCCTTGGAAATTTCTACACCAAAAAGGGTTTTGTTAATGATTATAGTCATTGGCCATAACAAAACTACAAAACTAAGTGTTTTAGTGTTCTATCAGCCAAAGCAGCTGATACTCCTGGGAAGAATTATTCGCTTTGACTGGACTTCATCCAGTCAAGCGTAACAGAGGGAAGAGTAATTTTTAAAAAATCAGAAGGAAGAAAAGGGGGGAGGGACAAAATCAGGAACAGACGAAGAGGAAGGGGAAGAGGCCAGGTCATTCACAAAAGGAGTTGCCTTCAAACACCAGCACACCTGGCCGTACCTGCAACCCTCAGGTGACAGGCGCCGCAGAGCCTGCGGTAGTGAGGACCCTCTGCCTGGCTCAGGCGTGTCCCCATTGGCCACCTGGGGAAGCAGGTGCCCGATAATAGAAGTGGGTGAGCCGTGGGATGGCAGGTGACTCGGGGCAGAGCCAGAGCTGGGACTCAGGGAAACCTGGGGGGTCTGCCTCCTACCAGCTTCTGGGGCTTCCTGGAGCCCGGACCCCACCCCCGCACAGTGGAAAGTGGTGTTTGGCACAAACAAAAGCCACTCTACACACTAAACAAAAGAAAACACTAGCAAAAAATGGAAGGACAAAAGGGGGTATTCTTTGCTAACAGCACCTCTCTCTACAATGAACTGTACGGTCTGAAATGCCCAGTGAATCATCCACTCCTGGATTACCGAGAAGTCTAGGAATTTAGCCTTGGCTTAAACCCACGGGCTCCTCTGTACACCCACACCTGGAGTGGGCCACAACCGGCTCCTCTGTACACCCACACCTGGAGTGGGCCACCGCAGGGCCCAGCACACGTCACGGCGCAGAGATCTGGGCAGGAGAGAATGCCACTCAACACAGGGCCAACACGGTGAGGGCACAATTTAATTTGAAAGGGTTTCTAAGTTGCCATTTTAATTAGAAAACAGCAGCCAGACAGCACATGCTCCTAAACAGGAGCCTGCAAAGTGTCTTTGAGATGTTCCTCCCTCACAACCTCATCTGAACTCCCCGGGCGTCCGCCAGCCACGGCACGGCCGCATCCGGCTCTCCTCACCGAGGCCTGGGCAGGAACCAGCACAGTCCTGGCCTCCACAAGGCCCCTGTCCGCTCTCTCCAGGACCTACACCTTCCCCTGAGCAGGGATAAGGCCCCGTCCTCCCAGGACGGCCTTCAGTTGGGCTGGTAGGACAGGAAGGGGTGGGTGGGCAGGGTACAACAGCCACCAATCACATGGCTGAGGGCCAGGGACAGCTGCGATCAGGCAAGAGGCTGCCGCAGGGCAGGGCGCGGGCCACCGCTGAGAACACGGGGATGTGCCCCAGCAGTCTGCAGCTGCAGTCTGGAGTGGGTGGGCAATGCCTCTCTACCCTGCGGAATGCTCACCTCTGTGGCTGTGAAGCAGACACGGAACTTTCACTTTCCCCCACAAAGTATTCTCTGTCTGTGAGCATCACTAAGCGATTCTGCGGCCACCTGCGCTACAAATGCTGACTTCCTCAAAGCAAAGTCAAATTGAGACACAGGCCTGCAGGCCTGGGCTTGACCTTGGACAGCTGGAGACACCCCTATGCTGGCGTCTGTGGCCTGAACAATGGCCAGCGCCAGAGTCAAGCACCAAGTAATGCCTGCCCATCGGTATGACCGGGCTGCACGGCTGGGACCGAGCTGCTCCCTCTACATCTTCCTAAAAAGAGGGTCAAGAATAACCATGCCGTCGTCACTGCTGCAAAGATACGGCGGCACAGGGCAGAAGGTACGGCCCACAGCAGAACGTCAGCTCACCCAGAACGTCTTGCCTGCTTTTGACCACAGCTGTACCCACAGGGCTTAGCACAGAGCCTAGCATGCAGCAGGTGCTCAATAAATGTCTGTTGCATCAAAACTACACAAATACATCCATGGCACCTGTTTCAATAAAGACCCGACCTGCTGCCACGTGGCATCTTCAGTCCGAAGCAGGCAGCCGGCCACCCTTGGGCCCAATGCAGCCTGCTGCTACACCGGTTTGGACAGTAGCGTGTTTTTGTGTTTTCTTTAATGTGCAATTTGTGGCCTATGTTTAAAAACCAGAAGCTCTCACAGCAAAAGCTACCCTTCTGGCTTCTGTGGAAGAATCTGGTCTGGCAACCCTGGGCCCGCATCCCTCCAGGGGGACAGACAGTCGGAGGAGCCAGAAGCAGCTGCCCGGTTTGGGCGAGACAAAGCCCTGTCCAGGGTCCTGCCCGCCCATCTGTGTTTGGGACCCACCCCTCATCTCGACTGTGAGGTATGGTATGTGTGCTCCCCTCTCTCGGCTGCTTCGAGCTGGTTGCTGGTTGGCCTGGGACGGGGGGGCGGGGGTAGTTAACATTTCACACTCCCCAGGGTCCCCTGAGCCCGCTGTATGAAGACAGCTCCCCCTGGGCGTCTCTCTCTCGGGGTGCCTGGCTTTGCTGGGTGCTCATCTGCCGATTCAGGACTAATCGATCCACCGCAGTTGTGTGTCCAACTGCTCCTTGCCAACACCACCGTCTCCACCGCTCCCCCACTTTCTTGCTCCTCTGCCCCCAGTGACAGAACAACCCTGGGCCCGCGGCACTGCCAAGAACAGGGTCTGATCCATCACAGCCTGCCTGGATGTCGTCTTCGGAGACATCCAGAGGGAAGGAGGAAGGAAGGAGGGAATAGAGGATCAACTGAGCACCTCCCGAGGCCCCCCTGCCCAGTGGGAGTCTGCGAGACACTTCCTACACCTTACAACCGCCATCGCTCCTCACAGCCAACGGGAAGTACCGTTACCCCCGTTTTCCATGGAGAGAAACAGACTGCGAGGCTTTGTGACCTGCCCAAGGTCATTTAGCCAAATACGCAGCAAAACGAGAACCCACATCCAGGAGCTCCAACCATCATTCTGGGCCACTTCCATGGCCTCCAGTGTTGGGAGTGTGGGCGCGAGCACCCTGAGGTGGGAGGGGGCACCGGGCGGCTGCCCTCCTGTTCTTTGGGTCTTTGGCCCCTCCCCCTGCTCACGTTCTCTTCCCCAGATGCCCCTCCCTTCCCCCAGACCCTTCATGACCCGTGTCAGCCCCGTGCGGCCGTCTCGGGAACCACGTCCTCTGCCGTGGGACCACATCCGCTCCCCAGGGCACTCCAGCCCCTAACTGGTGGTCTTTCCAAGTGGACAGCTGCACCCCTGAGCTCTCCCGCCCCCTCTCGAACCACATCCCCAGGTGCTTCTGGGCTGACAGCTCAGAAGGGTTTCCTTTTGGAATCAGAAACAAATCAAACCCCGAGCAGGCAACAGCCACCGACACCGAGAGCCAGAACACTGTGTTCCGTTGTCGGCTTAGCTGCTAAATCAACTTGAGTAGTCCATCTCATCTCTCTGCTTCCCTCATTAAGAACCCGGGCTGCATGACTTTGGAGTTTTCTTTCTGTCTCGATGCTGTGAATCTCCCCTCCGAAACAATGGGGAATCCGACAGATAAGAAATACCTTCTCCACTCCAGGCACAGAAGTATACACTTAACATAGAGATTATTTCTTCCCCGTCTGGGTATATGTCCAAAGGAAATAAAAACAGGATGACAAAAAAATATCCTTACTCCCATATGTAGGGCAGCCGTTATGTACAGCAGCCAAGATCTGGAAACAACCTACGTCTCCATCAACACATGAGGGATAACACGCAGGCGTTGCGCACACGCACACAAAACGAAATATCGTCCAACCACGAGACAGAAGGACATCCTGCCGTTCGCGAGAACACGGACCTCCGGAAGTTGTACTCAGTGAAATAGGCAGACGGGGAAAGACAGACACTGCATGATCTCACTTATACGTGGAATCTAGAACGGCCGGACTCGGAGAATCAGAGGCTGGAATGGTGGCCCCCAGGGGCTGCGGGGTACGGAGGGGACATGAGGAAATTCCAGTCCAAGGGGGCATACGCACAGTAAATTCGATCAGTCAATTCTAGGATCTACCCTACAGGAGTTAACGACACTGTGTCACATACTTGGTATTTTCTAAGTCACTGGATCTTAGGCATTCTCTCTACAAAACAGAAATGTTCATTATGCGGCGTGATGCCAGTGTCAGCGGATGCTATAGTGGTAATCACTATACCAATACCTTCGTGCATCCAATCAACACGGCGTACAGCTTCAACCCACACAGTGCTCTGTGTCAACTGTGTCTCAGTGAAGCTGGAAAGAGAAAGGAGAAAAAAAAGAAACTGAGTGTAAAGGTCAGGTAACCCTGGTCAAGGGAGGCAAACAGCGCACTGCTAAATACACCAACTGTTGCTTCTCCGCCTCGATGTTTGCCCAGGGCCCTTTAACTTGTTTCGTGAATGGCACCCGTGTCTTCAAAGGCTCGGGACCCGGTGCCGCTGGCCATATCCCCAGCCAGGATCATCCCCCCGGAGCCCAGCAGAGGCTGGTCTGAGCCCCGGCTCACCCAATCAGCAGAACCGTCGGTGCCGTCCCTCCGCTACTGCTAATTGCTGTGTTTAAAAGCGGAACAATAAAACTCCCCGCTGCCTCCGATATATAAGAAATCAGAAGCGGAGGAGTTATTCTCGCTGTTCCCAACCGATTGGCAGACTTGTCCGACTTGTGAGACAGACCCCCCCCCCACCCCGAATCTGCGGCCGGTATTGGAAGCCAGCCTTAATTGGCTTTAGAGATTTCGCAAAGCGCCGCAAATCTGAATAATCAAGTTTGGGAAAGAGTGTAATCAAGCTGATTTATCCGCAATTATCTCCCCGTTATCCTGCTTGTTACCCCGGTTCTTCAATCACTGGCACAGACATGTTTATGCAATGCGGACGGACCGGGCAAGTCAGTGGATCCTTTCTGAATCCTCCAGGGAGCGAGGGGCCTGGCCCTGTTCCAGGGGCCTGGGCTCCCACGGGAAACACCCCCCGGACAGGCTGACCTCGAGATGGGTAGGATAAACGAGAAGCAAATGCCCAATGAGCCCCTCTGCAAAGCTAGCAAGCTCCCTGTGCCCTGGACTCCCTTGGAAACTGGAAATTACCAGCCTCCAAGAGAAGGCCCGGCTCGTGTCTGGCCAAGGATGGACACCGCGGACCAACCCAGGCACGCTCCAAAGCAAGCCCCGCAACACACATGAAAGACGCATCCGTCAATGCCTGGGTACTGACTGACACCTGAACTCCACTCTCTTCCTCTAGTCGTAGCGATCTGAAACAACATTGTTTGTAACACTGGCATTCACGTGCCATGCACTGTTCCAGGCCCTCTACCTGCCCATGTGTCTTCTCAACCTCACAGTCCCTGTGGAGTTCTACCGGCATTACCCCCTCTTTACAGATGGTCACACTGAGGCCCTCGGAGGCCCCCCGGTACTAGTGCAGCCAGACCTGAGAGCCCGTGCTCACAGCCCCTCAGGGGTCCTGCCTCAGCAAGGGGAGGCGGAGAGAGAGGGGCCCCGGGTCACAGCGAGGGACCAGCTGACCTTTTGAAGAAGCCCTTGGAGCCCTGGTGGGGGCGGCTGAGTTGGCTGGGCATCGTCCCACAAAGCGAAAAGCCAGTGGTTCCATTCCCGGTCAAGGTACAGACCTGGGATTCGGGGCCAGCCCCTGGTCGGGGCATAGACGGGAGGCAACCGGTGGCTGTTTCTCTCCCTTTCCATCCCCCTTCCTTCCCCTCACTCTAAAAACAAGTAAGTAAATACTCTCCTTTTTTTAAAAAGAAGCATTTGGAAAGAAGCAAGAAGACCTTAAAGAAGCTGAAAGAAAGCCGTGGGAGCCCCCCCCCAGATGGGGCTGGCTGGGGCCGCCCTGCTTGGAGGAGGCTGGCAGCAGCAGTCGGCCGAGAAGCCCGCATGCGGTGGGGGGGAGGGCCCCCCCCCCGTCTGAATTGGGCCACCGAGTGCCGGGTGACCTTGCATGTGAACCTCGGTGTCTGCACCTGCGAAGTGCGCCCGGCGGCCTCTAAGCATCACCCTCTAATTACCTTTAGGGCTCGCAGCGCTTCTCAGTGAGACAGAGCAGAGCAGGAACGCCCTGCAGCGCTGGCCCTCCACCCCGGGCCGCAGGTCGCACTCCCTGGGGGAAGCTTGAACAATGCCGCTGTTCCTGCCTCCCGGTGAGTCAGAATCTCCGGGCCACCCCCAGCGGGGAGGTGGGGGTGCGGCTGCTCCGGAGCCACCCCTTCCGAAGAGACAGGCCGGAGGCGACTGGGGAGACCAAGGGGACACACCTCCTGATTCTTCCACCTTTTCCTGTTTTCTCTCTTATTCGGATCTTCTCTTCGATGTTCGTCTTTACCTCATTTATCTCCCAGCTGAATAAATCCACAGCGGTCCTTTGAACCGTGGGACAGGGAAGCCACAGCATCTGGCATCAAAAAGCACACGCACGTTTGGAGCCCCGCCCAGGAATCTTTCTACTTCGAGGGGACTCCCCTTCTGAGAGGGACCCTGTTCGTCGTGAGCTAAGCCGGGGGGCAGTGCTCTGGGCCACCCGCCTGGGCCACCTGGCCTGGGCTGAGACTGGCCTGGGCTGGCAGCAGGTCCCTAAGCCTCTGGAGGCCACTCCCAAAGGACAACGTCAAGATGAGGGTCTGGCTTTGGGGAACAGAGACGCGGGGCAGCCCTCCAGCCTGACTTGGAGGCGGTGACCCCCCCAGAAGGTGCAGAGCTGGTAAACGTCTGCCGGGCTCACAGGCTGTGCCAGGCGCTGGGAGCCGGAGTGCACGAGGCACCGCCCCGGCCCTGAGGGAGCTCGGTCCAGTGGGGGGGGGGGGGGGGGGTCAGAAGTCTCGTGCAGACCTCGCTGGGCTGAGATCTAGGTGCCCGCAGGGCTGCATTCCCTTCTGGGGGTCCAGGGACACTCTGCTGCTCTGCCTGTCTGGCTGCTGGAGCCACCCTTGCTACGTGGCTTGTGGCTCTTTCATCTTCGAAGTCACAGCAGGTCCAGTCCCGTTCCCACTGCATCTCTCTGACCCTGTCTCTCCTGCCTCTCCTTCCACTTGAAGGACACGTGTGGTTAGACTGACCCCTATAACCCCCATCTCCAGGCTAGCTGGTTAGCGACCTGAATGGCATCCACAAGCTGAATCCCCTTTGCAGGTGAAGTAACATACTCACAGGTTCCAGGGATTAGGGGGTGCACAGCTCTGGGGGGCATTATTCTGCCAATAGGTCAGTTGCGATGACACGGGGTTACATGAAAGGACAACCCTGTGCTCTCCCATTTGTGTTATTTATTTTCCATGCAAACATGCAAACATTACGTGTCTGAGAAAACAGACAAGAAGGAACCCCCCAAATGTCAGCGATGGTTACAGCTGCTCGGCCACCACTACATCACCTTCCAGTACCCTGTGTGGCCCTTCCTACCACGCAGACGCTTGCTCGTTGCTGGCGAGGTGTTTGCCCACCAGGCCGAAAGCTGCTGGAGAGCCCGGTCCTCATCTGTCCTCCCCTCCCCCACCTGCCCCAGGGCCTGGGGCGGTGGCAGGCCTGCGCTGGTGACCACAGTGGACGCTGGCAGAGGACTCACAGCGCGCCCGGCACATCCGGGTGCTTTGCGAGCACCGACTCACTCAGGGCTCACAAGGCCCTCAGAAGACAGCGTTGTTGAGCTCCAATGTGTGCACATGGGCAAACTCCTCCTGGCTGCCTGTCTCCAAGTCACCCTCGGGGCCCTCAGAAGGGTCACCCGGCACTGTTGCCCACCTCCGCTAATGGGGACCAGTACCGACTCCATGTCCCGTCCGCAAACATTAACGTCTAATTTGTCCCAGTTCTGACCTGGATAAAGGCTCTTCCCAGAGAGCACGTGGACGAGCCCGAAACCCCGGCAGGGAGCACCTCCTGGGGAATTGGGGGGGGGGGTGCGCTCTGTTCCTGGTCAGCGCCCGGGGTGCCGCTGCTGCCAGGCGGGAGTGCCCAGGCTGGGGCCAATGGTGCAGGGAACCAGAAGATTGCCCGGGGAGGCGGGGGACAGTGGGCGTCTCCACCAGCCCAGCACGGTGAGAGGGGTGAGGACTGGGGACCCCGTGTGTCCGGGTTAGGATTCTGGCTCTGCCACCTGGAGCTGTGGTCCTGGACGTGTGTCACCGGGCGGCCCTGACTCCCCGGCAGAGACCACGGTCTCTGAACACGGGCGTGCACAGGAGATGTGCAAGGCGGCTGGACCCAGGGCCCAGAAGCGACTGCCCGGTCGCTCTACGTTGCCACTGTCCTCTTGTCTCCCACCCATTCTGGTCACGGTGGCCTCCCCTTGAACTTGCCAAGCATGCCCCCACGCCAAGAATTTTGTCCACACTGTTCCTTCTATCTAGAATGTTCCTCCCCAGACACCCGCATGGCTCACTCCTCGCTTCCTTCGGGTCTCTGCTCTTGGACATTTATACACAGAACAGGGACATACGGCCGCCCCAAACCGGCCCTCCCCCTCTCCTGCCCACCCATGGTTTCACACAGCCGGAACCCCACTAACCCCACTCCATACCCCGAGAATGGAGATGCCACCCACTGGGGCATCACTGGGCACGTGCCGTGTGCCGGCCACGGTGTCCCCCCTCAGGACAAAGCATCTAACGAGGCAGATACCATTGCTGGCTTTCAGGAGCCCTGCGTTCAAAGCAGCAGACAGACAGACAGATAATAGCCACGTCACTTGGAGAGCACTGTGACGGCGGAGAAGGGTGCTGTCTGGCCACTTGAGAGAGCATGAGTGACGTCATCTTGCAGACTCAGAGAAAGCTCCCTGAAAAACGTCAGAGCCCCACCGGGGCCTGAAACCCAGTATGAGAGGGGTGAGGGCGTGGGAGAGAGGCGCCGCTGGGAGAAGGGTTTCGGAAGGACGCGCTATGAGACAGTTCACCGTCCTTTCGATGTGGAGCTCCTACTGCAGTTAATAATATATAAGGCGTCGTTCATTTTTAAAGCCACCACCCAGGAAACCCACCGGCCTTGCTGCGCACAGACCGCCTCCCAGCCAGGCCTCCCCCACGGCGGGCTCTGCTGCGGCCGGCTCTGCGGGGAGGAGCTGCGGGACTTGCCCGTGTAACCCAGTTAGGGTTACCTTGTTACTTTCAGACCCATCATTCCTGCCAAGGTTTTTATGACGCTTGATTCTATTATCCTACATATTAGCCTTCCATCCTGGTTTCGCGTCATTCACAAATTTGATAAGCCTGCTTTCTATGTCTTTATCCAAGTTGCTGATAAAAAAAACCCTTTGACAGAGGAGGTCAGATTCAAGGTCCTGAGGCAGGGCCCCCGACGGCAGCACCCCCCGCCCCAGCTGTGCCCCAGAGGCAGAACCAATGGCCATGCTCCCTGGATGCTCTGCATGTTCAACTTCAAACTACTTCCCTGGTCAGAAGACCCTCTCCCCTCGCACTCCAGGGAGGCACAGACTCAGTAACAAGAAACGCAACACCTCACTCGTGCGGAACTCAGCGACGAGCACCATCCCTCCAGCAGAACCAGCCAGCAATCCCGAAAGCCTCCCGGCCGACAGATCACTCCAGCTCTTAAAACAGGAGAGCTACTCAGACCCTCGAGATACACCTGCTAACTCTTGTTTCATGCACAGCAATGTTTATAAGGTGACCATCTCCTTTCGAGGCCTTGGCAGGTGAGCAGCTTAAAATCAGAAGTGGAAACGGAACTTGCTTTAAGTAAGCACACAGTCTGTAGCCTTGCAAGAAGACAGAGCAACGTTAAACTCTAAGAAGCAAACCACAATAATTAAAATCCTGTTAGTGCGTGGGAAGGGGGCCTTTGGTACCCTTCGGTGCACCAAAAGCAATCCCAAGACCACCCGAGGGCCACTGGCTGCCGGCAGAGGTTAAATCGTGTTTGGCGTCCTTTAAATAAAGAGAGCGCTTTTTTTAAATGCACGATTCTATGAGTGTCACTGACAATGTGGGTGACGTTTATTCATTCGGCCACCCTGCCCTGCGCACAGAGATGCACAGGTGCCGTATGAACGGTGGAAGGGTGGAAAGGCCCTGCTGGACAGCAGTGACCCCAACAGGCCAGGCCCCTACACCCGCAGAGCTTACAACCAGCTGAGCGGGTGGCCAGTAAACAGAAATGCTAATGAGTAACGCACAGTGTCCTTTCAGAGTAAAATCAGTACAACCCAAAAAACTAAAACGAGGAAATGTGATCACGCAGTAGGGCAGGGCACGGGGAATGGAAAAGAATGTTCTGCGAAGGTTTCTCCAGCAAGAGGCAGGAGAGCACCCATGACGCAGAGAACCACCTGGACCAGGTGCTGCCCGCAAGGAGGAATGCACGCTGGTACAACCTTCCTAGGGGCAATTGGGAAAGCAGAGGGAAAGGTGCTTTAATGCAGAAGTTCCTCAACAGGTATTAAGCCTAAGTATTAAGTAACGCCTGAGCGTTACTTAGTGTTCAACACAGTGTCATCGACAACCACCAAAAACCAGAGCCTGCCTACTGAAGTCCAACACCAGTGCGCTGATGGTGTTACACTCTTGGCCTCCATTTACTGGACTGCACTGCAGCTACGCGGGAGGAAAAACTTTTCCTCAACCCTTCTGAGTTCTCGGCTGGGACCCCTATATCAGAAGAAGACAGATTAACAAGAGAAAAAGAAACAGTGTGTTAACATGTATACCTCCTGTCTACATGGAAGATACTCAAGAGAAAGAGAGTAACTCCAAGCTGTGGCTTAGAACTCCAGCTCACATCGTACCCCCAGGAAAGAACAAGAATTTGTGCATCAATAACAGGAGACGTGAAGGGAGCTGGGGGCTTCTGAGGGCAGCCAACTGTGGAAGGAAACAAATGAGACACAAAGACTAGTCACAAAGTCTGTTATGTAGATCCCTCTGGAGGCATCTCGAAGCTGACAGGATTCAATGGCATCCAGTGTCCGACCTCTGTCCTTCCTGGGAGACAGAGGAGGAGGGACACTCTTGAAAATGTATGACCTGCTTTTAGGCAACTAGAGAGAAGGAGCCTTTTCTGCAACTGGCTGTTCTCAGTTTTCCTTGGCTCAAAATCATCTTTTATGCCAAAGTGGCAGATTTGGGGGTAGCATATTCTGTTGCCCTCCACAGCTTTAAAAAAAAGCAAGTTGGGGAAAAGTGGTGGTTTTTTTTTTTTTTGGCATAGAAAGACGTCGAGAGTGCAATGCCAAGTGAAAAAGGCAGCCTACAAAATTTTATTTCAGATGAGGCATATTCTATGTGCAGAGCAAGTATTACGTGTGACGATGGGTGGGAAGGGGGAATCGCGTAAAAGAACACACACTGAAATGTCAGCTGTGGTTTTCTCTGATTTATAGAATCCCAAATAATTTCATTTGCTTTCAATGTTTCTCTGTCTCGTCTACGTTTCCTGCACCGAGCCTATATATTTTTCATGATTTGAAAAAATCACTTCTTTAAAAGAAAAGAAAAAGAATTCCAGCAAATACAATTTGGTGCAAAGCCGTCCTCGTGGAAGAGGAAATGCAGCCACCCGAAACAGCTCACGCCCTGGGAAGAGATGCAGAGTAGCTGACCAGGGGGTCTGCCCCTGGGAATGCAGACCTGACTTCACTAAAGACCCTGTACAAGAAGGCTGCATCAGCCAGCTGTGGGCGTGGGACCCAGGGGGGATGGGCACCTTGCAAACCACGGGTGTGTCTGGACATTTAATCAAACACACACAGCCACGCCCACTCTCCCCGGTCACCTTCACCACCTCCCTGCTCTGTCCTACCCTGCACAGCCTCCAAACGACAGAGCCCAATGCAGGCAGGCCAGGGGTCACCCTCCCCTTGCCGGGGACCCGACAGCGTGGCACACCCACAGGGTATCTCCACGTAGCACCCGGCATTTTCTTCACTGCCTTTCTCCCCGGGGATGCAGGTGCCTCCCTTGAGTAACCCACGCCCTCCCGCACCTTTCCCTCTGAGCTCCTGTCTGTCGGGAGGGCAAGCCTTGACCCGTCTTCCTGGGTGCAGGCCCAGGAGACCCCGACGGGAAGAGCGCCTTCCCCCAACAGGCAGAAGTCCCCGCACCGCAGCTCCCTCCTTCCCTCCGTATTTCCTGAGCATCTACTACATGCCGGGAACGTATTGGGGGATGGAGGGGATGGGAGGGACGGTGGTGAACACAAAAGTCAAGGGCCCCTGTCTCTAGAAGCTCATGGCCACATGGGGCAAATGCTTTCACAACCCGAGGCCACAGACAGAACTTACGCCCGGACTCACCTGCATCTGACATTGACCTGTACTTAGCACCGGCCGCTGTGCCGTGTGAAACGGAACCCGGCTCCATCCAGAGCGAGGCCCGCTTCCTGACCTCCAGCACACCCGGCAGCAAACCCCAGGGTGATTTCCAAGTCACCCCAGAAACAAACAAACAAAAAACCCGACACCGGGAACGCTCCTTCCTGGAACACGACGGTCACCGAGTTCCGCTGCGTTCTTCTTCTTCTGCAAACTCGAAGTAATTGGACCTCATCCAAGAATTATCTGACACACCTCTAGACTCTCCGAGAAGAGGAACAAAACCCTCCAGCCGTGATCCTAAGGGCTGACGCAGCAGCAGCAGCGGGGAGACCTTAGAGCACAGTCTTCCTGGGTTCATTCAACGCAGACGCCGCACGCTCTAGAGGGACATGAGGCCGGGACCCACGCCTCCAGCACCGAGATAATTAACCCAGCTTCCTCCGAGGCTCCGGGGGCCCCTTCTGCCGGCTCCCCGAGGCAGGCTCTGGGCTCCAACAACGCCTGCTGTCGTCAGAGAGAAGTTCCACTTGTTCAAGAAATGACAATGATGGTGGCCTATAACAGATCATTCCTATAAACGATGGCTCCTGGGGACGCAACAAGGCCACAGTGAAAAGGGGACCATGGGGAGAAGGGTAGAGAAGAGCACGTTTTACTCTGAAGGCAGGACGAAGAGGAAGACAGGGGACATTTTAGACGAGCAGCAATGAAGGTGAAGATGACAGCTCACGTCTGCGGCGCACTCTCTGCACGCCAGGGTTCACCCCTGCCAGGTTCCAGGAGCTACTGTTCTTATCCCCACTCTGCAGACGCATACACTGAGGAACCCATGCAGAGGTGGGGGCGGAATCTGATGCCAGGCAGTCCATTCAGATCCTGGGATCCTCGGCACGGGCCCTGACCACATATGACTATGAGTTTGTTAGGACCAAGAGGCACCGTGGGCAGCGGGCTAGTGTGTGGGTGGCTCGGGAAAGCTATGCCCCCGCCCAGCTGCAGCAACCGAGCGATGGGAACAAAGAGATGTCAGAGCCAGGCAGGCCTGGGCTCCCATGCCACCTCCTGCTGCAGGCAAATGACTGGGGACGGATCACTCCCTGCCCTCCCTGCACGTCGGTCTGCCTACCAGGGAAGGGAGGTGGCGGCACCCCCGTGCTGTGGTGAGGACTCCGTGGGCAAACGGCTCACGCAGCACAGGAGCCTCGCCGGGCACAGAGCGAGCACGCAGAGAGAGAGAAGCTGCGTGCGATCCTGCAAACCAGCTGGAGAGCCGACAGCAGGGTCCACAGGGAGGAGGGCCCAGCTGACCCCGGGCCAAGCTGCTCCCACTCTGGGCAACGAGGGCAAGCCCCGACTCCACTGCACCCCCATAACCCCTGCCAAGTCCCCCTGCACTGGCCACTTCTCGTGCCGCAAAGACTGGCCTGGCTGCGTCTCGATCTCCGAGGGCCCTGCTGTCCACCAGCAACGTGACCTTGGCCAGGGAGAATGGCCCGTGGCATCGGGCATCCCCGTGTTCCCACGGCCCAGCACAGGACCTGGCACGGGGGAACACGACCAGCGCACAGCTGAGGCTGCAGGCGTGCAGGAGTGGACAGGGCTCTGTCACCCCCTCTGCTCCCAGGACAGGGGAGCGGAACCCAAGGAGGCAGCAGGGTGCCAGCTGCGGATATTCAGGCCCAAACTCGGGGATGCTCAGCGTGACGGGCGGTGCCCTCCAGGCGCTGAAGCCGGTCTGTGCGGGAAGAAACACCTCCCTGAGAACTTTCGGTCTCGTCCCTCTTCCTGGTGCTTCAAACCAGGTCCACAGGAACCCTCCCGTCACGGGGGTCGTGTGGACGTGAGGACACCGCCCTGAGGGATGGCGTGCGTGCCACCTCACGTTCTCTGGGGCTGCAGACGCCCCACGGAAGTGGGGCACGTGCACAGGAGGGAACAGGCAGGACCTCCTTTCGCCAGCTTCACTGAGATGCGATGGCCACCGTGCATGTCTCTGGAGCACGGCCCGCTGGTTTGACACGCTGACGTAATGCAAAATGGTCACCGCCCTGGTGCTGGCTAATGCCTCCATCACGTCACAGAACAACCGCTTCTTGTGACGAGGACATTTAAGATTTACTCTCTTAGCAGCTTCCCAATACATCACACAGCATTGTTGCTTATAGTCACCATGCTGTAGGTCCGACGACTGGAACTTGCTCGTCTCAGAACTGGAAGCGGTGGGGAAAATGGGGAGATGCCGGCCAAAGAGCTTCCTTTGGAGAAAGAGTGTGTTTTTCTAGGAAGCAGCAGCCCTGACTAGCTGCCCCACAGAGGCCGTCGGGATCCCCAAGACCCCAGCAGGACAGGGAAAGGGCCAGCTCAACGTGCAGAGGAAGTCACAGGTGACGGCCGCCTGGGGGGCCAGGAGTCAAGGGGCCGAGGTTCCAGGCTCAGCTCTGGCGCTGAGCGACAAGGAGGATCCAAGTAACGTCTTCGGTTTTTTAAAAAGATGAAGATAGTAAAGAGGAAAGTGAAGGAGGAGGAGGAAGAGCATGGAGGAGGAAGGGGGAGGAGAAGGGAGGGAGAGGAGGAGGAAGAGCATGGAGGAGGGAGGAGGCGGAGGAGGAGGGAGAGGAGGAGGAAGAGCATGGAGGAGGGCGGGGGAGGAGGAGGAAGAGCATGGAGGAGGAAGAGCATGGAGGAGGGAGGAGGAGGAGGAGGAGGGAGAGGAGGAGGAAGAGCATGGAGGAGGAAGGGGGAGGAGGAGGGAGGAGAGGAGGAGGAAGAGCATGGAGGAGGGAGGGGGAGGAAGGAGGGAGGAGAGGAGGATGAAGAGCATGGAGGAGGAAAGGGGAGGAGGAGGAGGAGGGAGAGGAGGAGGAAGAGCATGGAGGAGGAAGGGGGAGGAGGAGGGAAGGGGAGGGAGAGGAGGAGGAAGAGCATGGAGGAGGGAGGGGGAGGAAGGAGGGAGAGGAGGAGGAAGAGCATGGAGGAGGAAGGGGAAGGAGGAGGGAGGGGGAGGCAGAGGAGGGAGGAGCCCAGAGACTCACCTGAGTCAGACCTGGGGTGTAATACAAGTCACTCAACGACACCTATGGCACAACGTCAGCATGGCACTTTTCTGCCATGTCATCCCTGTCATGTCCAGACGTCACTGAGGTTGTCAGTGCCGTCTCATTATCAGAAAGCCCCACGACCAGTCTCTTCTCTGCGCCCCCTGCCCCCCACACAAATCTGATGTAAAATCCCGTACATCAGATTTATGTGTTTTTACCCGTACCAACACATAAAAACATAAAACACGCAATTTAAAATTTCCCCTGAAAGCACTTCCACGCCACTGATTAACAGTGGGACACGGGGCACGTCCTTTGCCCTAAGCCTTGATTTCTCATCCAGAAACGTGAACTGTAAGTGTCCTAACCCAAGGGTCGCTGGAAAAGATTTAAGGAACGAATTGCCTTGGCACATTCTCTGGCATGTAGTAGTGCTCAACAAATACCACTCACTCGTGTTATTACCATCATCGTCAGCATCACCATCATTGCAACCATCTTCCTCCTCCTCATCATCATCATCTGTGGAGCCAAACAAGCCCAGTTTTCTACTTTTAGCAAACAATAAGAGTCTTTTACATTTAAAAAATCAAAGTAAAGCATCTCTGTTTTATGGGGCTTTCTATAAGTAAAACATTCATGATGTAAAAGTCCAATTTAATATGCTCTCATTACATGGCTGGAGATCTTTCCATTGGTCCACAAGACTGAATTAAAGCACAACACATCCAGGAACCAAGGATTTCCATCTTAAACCAGGATAAATGTGGGACTTCTGTGTAACTCTGTCATCAGTATTATACACTGTATTATATACCATCAGCATTATATTCAGGGATGATACGTTCACACCAAATATCACAGAAAAGCAAATGCTAGGACATAGAGTCTGAAGTAGACATTTCTCCGAGTTACACTTTCTACTGAAACCTCAGCAGAAAGAGCCAAACCTTAGGAGTGAAAAACACATCCCAGGACTAAAGGATACCCCCTAGGATCAAAGGAAAAGCCAAAACAGACATATCCAAACAGGGCCTGGAACAAAGGTTGTACAGTTAAAGAGACCCAGCAGTACACTAACTGCACGCAAGAGCGAAACTCAACACTCATCAGGGGACAATTACAATCCAGAATCCGTGCAATGCATGATACACAGGAGCCAATACACAATAAAATATTACTACACGTGCAACAAATGGGAGCCATAATCAACAGAAGAAAACAAAACAGAATCATTGATCACCTAGTGTTGGAAGTAGCAGAAAAGCACTCTCTATTATCAATACAATAGAGAAAAATGCAATGCTAACGACTACTTGATTAATCTAAGATGGGAAAAAGAGGAACAAAAAAAACAGATGGGACAAACAGAAAACAAATAACAAAGTGGTGGACTTGTCAACTTTACAAATGAAACAGCCAGTTATTTTACCAGCAAGAACAAGTTTACTCCGGAATAGCAGAGGAATTACGATGCACGACCTGCAAACTCTGCCAAATGACAGGCAGGTGTGAAGAACAAAGGAGAAATGTGTTATTTTTTTAGAGAAAAGGGAGGAAGCCGGGAGCAGCAGTTACGAACAAAACTCCATTGGAGGAAAGTGAGAGTTCAGAGTTGAGGTGGCATCTCATTGGCTGAGTGCGGTGGTTTCTCATTGGCTGCACTATTGCTAGGCAAGGAGAAAATCTTCCTTCCTCTTGCTGGGGTTGTAAGCTTCTTCCTGCCCAAATTTTAAAGTAAGCTTCCATGGGTGGTACCTGCATTAGAACACCCCTTCCAGAGCCTGCCAACTCCACTTTGAATGAGGTTTTGCTTTATCATTTTCACCATCTTAAACTCAACCATATCAATAATTGATTAACTGTAAATGACTTTACCACTCCAATTAAATGGCAGAGATTGGCCAGACCGGATCAGATTAAAAGATAAAACTAAATGCCGTTTATAAGGGACATAAATTAAACATAAAAATACAGAGAAGTTGAAAATAAAAAGATGAAAAAAATATATTCTGTGCAAACACTCATTTCAAGAGAAATACCACAGCTACATATCAATATTAGATAAAGCAGACTTCAAGGTAAGGTTTATTAACACAAAGAATGAAACCTTAATGCTGATGAAAGTTTCATCAGAAGCAAAACTTAAGAACACCAACTGGAAATATAGACAGGAGTTTTTCACTTCCAAATCCTCACTCAAGGAAATAAAGGAGGGTAGCAAAACAAAAATTTTTGAACTATTCAGTTAAATAAAAAAGAAAAAAAAATACTAAAGTGAAGCACCACAAAAAGAAAACAGAATAAGTTGGCAGAAATGAGACAAAATATTATTTCTTAAGTGAATGCTTTAATTACCCTAGCTTGACAGCGGTGGCTTCTTCGCAGTAAAAATTACAAATTAAAAATTAAAAAGAGTGAGGATATAGAGGATCCGAATAGCACAGCAGCTGACTTGCTTTAATATATTAGAGCTTTGTAGCCACTAAAAAAACTATCCATTATGTTCAAACTATGTACATTTACCAAAAAAATGACTATGTGGCCACACAGAAAACCATAAATAACACAACACAGAAATCACACAAGCCGCAGCCCCTGATCTCAGCACAGTGAAACCGTGTTCGCACTGTCATTACCCCCGTATTTCAGATGAGACCACTGATGCCCGGAGAGATAAAGCAATGCACCCAAGGTCACAGGGCTGGTAAATGGCAGGCTAGCATCTCGAACCCAGGCACCCCAGCTCTGGGGCCGCAGCCCTAACCACTGTGCTACGCTCCTCCCCAGGGAGAAGGGGCTATTTCCCCTCAGATATCCAACTATACTCAAAGCTACAATAACTGACATGCTCTACTGAACTGTCCGTTTGTTCCATGGGTCTGCACCCGTGGTAAAATTCAACCCCTTGTACCCCAGATGGGACATGACTGACAGATCTCAGAGGGGGTGGGTGAGGGGACTGGAAGAGATTAGCCAAAGAGCATATTTGCATATATGCACAGCCCATGGACACAGGCAACAGTGTGGTACAGGTGAGGGGGGGTGCACTGAGCGGAGGGGACAAAGGGGGAGGAGGAATAGGGGAAATCTGTAATACTGTAGCGTATTTTTTAAAAATGTTATACTGAGCTACCACTGGGCAAACCAATTGTCAGAACAGAATTCATTCGCAATGCCATGGACACAGGAAAGTTTGTATCCAATAATGGTTTCACTGAGAAACGGTGTCTCTTTCCATAACTAACAAACCATGTGCAAGAAAAACTGTAAATCCTCATCCTCACTCCGTAAATTAAAAATATTTCTTATAATTAAAGAATTAAAATTAAAGCACAACAGTGTAAAGCACTAGACAATATGGAAAAATATTTCTATTTTAGATGAGAAATTACTTTCTAAATAGACACAAACTCTGAAACCATAAAAGATTGATAGATGTGACTACATAAAAATTAAAACGTGCCTAATAGTAGAAATTGAAAAGAAACATAGAAGTCAACCATAGACATGGAAAAAAATACGTACAGTAATAAAAGATTAATGTCTTTAAAGCAGAAAGCACTCTCACACAATGGTGAGAGAAACTGAAAGATCCAATAAAAGCATGAATGAAAGGCAACAGATATTTCATTTAAAAATACAAGTCGCCAATACACGAGTGAAATGATGCGAATGTGGCAGTCCCTCTCACGGCATACATATAAAATAAACATTAATGACATCCAGCATTGGCAGGGATGTTGAAAAACAGACACCTTCGCACTGTGGGTGGCATTAAGTCCAGCCCTTCAGGTGGAGGATTGGCAGCATCCAAGATCCATGTGGCCTTTGACCAAGAAACTTCATTTGCCGAAAGTTATCACAACAATACTTTAACAGGTGCACTACAAGGCATGCAAAACTGCAATATTGTTTGTTATAGCCAAAAAGGAAAACACCCTAAAATCCCATGAAGAAGTTAATACAATAGAATACCAGATAGCCACTAAAAAGAATCAAGTAGTTCCATATAGATAGAAAATATCTCCAAGACCAATTAAGTTTAAAATATGCTAAACTATAGATAAAATGTGTTCCCAGTTTCTTTTTTTATTATGTAGAAATATGTGTTTAAAAGTTTAAAAAGTGAACAGAATAGAACTGGCAGAAAGAGGTATGAGCTCAGAGAACCTTACACTTTTTGTATTGTTTTAATTTTTACAGCTACTTCATAAAGTTAAAAAATTTTTAAGCGAGGGATTACACATTCATTCCCCTTACATTCACTTTTTGGGTAAACCTTTCTAATATTTGCTCAAATCAGCCATGTTTCAGATAGCTGTCTGAGATATATTTTCATATAGTGATCTTTTCTCTATTACCTCATAAAATTCACTGCATTTCTTCATGGTTTTCAAAATGATTATTCTAAAAGCTCTATAACCTTCTCTTTGTGTCCATATAATTTACCACTGCATTCTTCAAAGTTTGACCATTGGAGTTTTTTCACTGACTTATTTTTATCTGACAAACGTATTTGCTTTGCACTGTACAGAACGCGGCAGTGAACACCTTCACGCAGGAAGGGTTTTGCGTCTGTTACAGTAACGCCTCGACACATGCTTCTGACGCGTCTGGGTCACAGGGCAGGGGCCGCCTCGCGCACCACAGCTCCGCCGGGGGCTGTGCCCACGTGCGGTTCCTGCCACGGCACTGGCCCCCACCCGCCCTGCTATAGGCTTGCACATGCTGGGGGCTCAGCCTCACGTTTTGATTTTTCTTTAAACATTTCAGCTGACATAAAACATAGAGAGGTTGATTCTTGACACATGCTCCCCCGAGATGTTTCTGAAGCAACCACCGAGAACCACCCAGGGCCCTATCTGAGGACGCGTCATCGTTTTTCTGCCCCCAGCGGGACACAGCTACGTGGATTCTTCTGATTATGAACAAAATGAATAAATTTTACTGTAAAAGAGTGTAGACCATAAACAGTATAAGAAAAAGCAAATATTACAGAATTCCATCGGCTTGAAAACCCACCATTAAGATTTTTGTGTGTGTGTATCTTCATCAACCTCTTTGTCACAGAAGCAGACCCACGTGCATTCTGCCGTTTGCCTGAGCACCTTGCAGGAGCACTGCCCACACTTGCGCAACTTGCTCTGTATCGCTTAACCTCAGGGGTGGGCATCCTCACGACTCATCTGCATAATTAAGTTTCCTGGCTGCATGTTCTTTTCATGGCAGCACATAAAAAGCTTGTGCTGATCCACATTCAGTGTTATTTTGTTGTTTTCAGATGCATATCTGCCTTTCCGTGGAAATCACAGATTTAAAGGTGCATCCTATCTGTCATTCATGTTTTTGGGGAGTTCCCTGTTCTTATCCGCTGCCCATTCTCCTGTGGTAGAGATCTTCTCCGTTCTTACTGACTGGTAAGAGCTCTCTGTGCATGAGGAGCATCAGCTCCTCACTCAGTCAGTTAGGACAATAGTACCACCTCCGGGCAGGTGCAAAGACTCCATCATCTAAGGCATGCCACGTACCTAGCACAAAGCCGTGTCCGTTCCTTCCTCTCCCTCCCTCCCTCCCTCCCCGCAAGCTGGAGATACAGGTCAGCTCAAAGATACCTACCCGTGGGCCCCTTCTCTTCCCAGTGTTGGACAATCATTCAGAATGTCTCCCCCAGACTTCCTGATTCCTAGTTCAAGGGTCAGCTCTCCCGCGGGGCTGAGAGCTGCCCGCTTCCTACCACGTCGTGATATCTTCTCCATTGTGGAGTCTTTCGAGTGACCTGTGTCCCCACCCCTCCCAGGAGAGAAGGCAGCTGGGGGAAGGAACGGAGATCGGCTTTAACTCGCGCCAGGTGCCAGCATCCGTCACACACACGACATCACTTCCTCCCCACAGCCTCCCTGGACGTGATACGTGACACAGAGCAAGACGCTTAGATACACTGTAAGATTATCGGGCACATCTTTATAACCAGCGGTCAGGATGTCACTCCAAAGCCCAGGAGCGGACCACCCTCCTGCAAAGGGGGCACCCAGCTCCAGGCCTCCTTGTGCCCCTCCCCCGGACCACCACGTGCCGCACAGAAGGCGGCTGACGGAGACTGGAGCAGCACACGGG
Source organism: Phyllostomus hastatus (assembly GCF_019186645.2). Classification (NCBI taxonomy): domain Eukaryota; kingdom Metazoa; phylum Chordata; class Mammalia; order Chiroptera; family Phyllostomidae; genus Phyllostomus; species Phyllostomus hastatus. The sequence goes on along the minus strand of NW_025334004.1, from coordinate 27,852,607 downwards.
TGAGCACTCTCGTTCGGAATTAGCCCGGACAGCGAGAAGCCAAGCCCTTCCTCAAAATCCTCAGATGAATGACCCAGCGTTTCCACTCCTAAGTGCAGACCCAACAGAAGTTCCAAACATTGTACCTTCACCAAAACCTACAGAGGCATTACGTGTGACAGCCAAAGGCAATAAATAACCCAGATACCCATAAAGAGTGAAATGTATAAACAAACAGAGGTACAGGCAGGCGATGAAATGCTTACAGCAATGGAAATGAACAAACTACAACTACACACAAGGACACAGTGTGGATGAATTGCACAAACGTGCCAGGCCAAAACAAAACAAACAAACAAGAAAAGGCGCACCCAAGAGCCCACACTGCATGAGTCCACCCAGAAGTCAGGGTGGCCGGGACCCTCAGAGGTGGTGGGCGGGACTGGGTGGGTGAGGACCGCTCCGGGCAGCCATGCAATTATGAATCGTGTACTTTCCTGTGTGCCTGTGATGTCTAGGTTGAATTAAATGAAATTCCCATTTTCTTAGGTCAAAAGAGTCAAAGAACAGCGATTTCATGTGGTTTAAATTAATATTTCGATAAAAACGCGTTTTTAAAACCCTCTGGTAAAGGAGAAAGAAACGTCCAGCATGAGTTGGCAGACAGTACTTTTCTGAAAACCAACCCAAAAGCTCCCCTTGAGCTCCCTTCTGGCCCCCTCCCTTGCCCCTTTCTCCTTGGTGGAGACAGAGCCACCACCAGTCCCTCCCCGCCGTGGGACAAGTCTTCACTGTCACATACGGAAAGTCTGCGATGAAGCCGGTCCTGATGTCCACCCTCCCAGCTCGTCTCCGCCGCCCGCCTATTCCGGGCACCTTCCCCTGCCCACCTCCCCCCCGACACACACACACACACACACACACACACACACATACACACCCTCTGTGCCTTCAGCTGACTGATGAGGACACACGGGCAGTCACGGTCCTGCCTGAACCCACCTCCTCACTGGGAACCAATCCACCCACAGGACACCAGGACTGTATCTCTTAAAGAAGGATTATTACTAAGATGACTTTCGCATTTTTTTTTAAAAAAGGACTATCATAAAAAATGGAGGCACGGAGACTTTATGAGCCTTGTGTGAGTCATAAAAGGTATAATCTTTATAAGTAATTGCGATAATGTTACCCACAAGTTATGAAACGAATGGTCCCCTTTCGCGGTGCCAGAAGCATTTATCTCCCTGTGCAGACACCTGGCCGTTGTCTCAGAGCGCGGGGTGCCGCCGACTCGGTTTACAGTGGCAGACAGCACTTCAAACGGAAGGATACCCCACTTCTGAGAGGACAAGGCAGAGGTGTTCCCAGGAGGGAGGAGCCCTCCGCCCACCGGCGGCAGCACCCATCGGCTGGGGGCGGGGAGGGTGCCCATGAAAAGAGCGCTCATGCCCCAGGCTCCTCACGGCACTCTGTACGGGGACAGCACTGTCCTGACGCGTGATCTAATGCACTTACGCCGACGGCTCTCCTGATTCGACGTCCTGGAATCGCCCTAGCAAACGGCCAGCAGTTTAAGTCACCAACGAGACAGCGCAGGGCTGAGACCAGGCCGACCTGAGACAGCAAGCCACGCAGGTTGCTACGCGGGGCCTCGGCTCGCTGAGTGGACCCAGGGCAAGGGACATGGATCCCTGCTGTAGGGGCTGAGAGAAACCAGCTCAAACACGCTCAACGGAGTTTATTATTTTATAGAAACCCTGGAGTGACCATTTTATAATAAGAATATCATTCTCCGTCTACGGCGTTCCTCTTTACTGCACGCTGTGAGTTCATCTTAATAAAAGGAAATCAGTAACGACGGTACGATTTGTCGAGCGCATGCAATGAGCTGAGTTCTCTCTTGGGGAATACGCGCCAGCCTTGCCTACGTGGGCACTGTTAGGACGGGCACTGGACACATGGGGGACAGAGACTTGGGCTGGAGAGATACTTCCTGCAAGGCTCACACAGCCAGTGACAGGCAAAACCAGGCCTGGAGCCCCAGGGGCAGAGGCCCCGGTTGTGACCGCTCTGCACACTGCCATTCCGAGACCACTCGTGTCCACGACAGAGATTCGCAAAAGTGGGGAGGAGGGATCTTTTTGTCCCGTGTACCACAGGCACACCCGATCTAAGAAAACCCAATGAAGTAAGAATTGTTCCCATTTCCCACGTGGAAAAAACCCTGAGACCCAGAGATTTCAGGCAACCGGCTAGTTAGAGGCAGAGCCAAAACCCAAACCTAGACCTGCCTAGCTCCCAAGTCCACGGCCATTCGCCCCACCACTTGGCCCCAGACACCCCTTCACCTCCGGCGAGTGAGCAGAACCGCCGCAGGTGCGGGCGTCACACGGGACACACGTGTGCTGCAGCGGCTCGTCAGCGCCAGACCGCAGCCAAGACGGCTGCTCTTCCCCCACCGAGTCCACTGCCAACGTCACGACGCTCCAGCTCCACGGCAGCTGTCCTGCCGCTTGTCATCTCAACGCACAGCTTCATGCTCGCCGCCCACGGAGGACAGTAACAGGCCACCGTGGGGATCTGTGCTGCCTCGACCTGGAGGTGACACCTGTCATTCCACCCTCATTCCACCCACATTCCACTCAGCCCCACCCGTTTGGGACAGGTGGTCTCCTGCGTGGCCAGAAAGGCGAGAAGATCCAGAGGAGACCCTCGGTCACAAGAAGATACCGACTGCACGTCAGTGGCTCCCAAACGTGGCGGACGGAGGCCCCCTGTTGAAAATGCAGATTCCCAGGGCTCCAGTCCATGTGTTGGTTCAGGTAAGTGTGCGCTGGGCCCAGGTGACCCTGGCAGAGGTGGCCGGCAGACCGCACTGTGGGAAGCCTTGCTCGGGACGGACGCGGGACACTCAGAGGTCTATCAAAACGACCATCGGGCAGGCGGGGCAGGTGCTAACACTCCCGGCCCCGACCTCGCTCGTGCCCGGCTGGGAATGCGAGAGGTCAGGAGGATCGAGATGCAGATGTGGCCCCCACTGCCCACCAGTGGACGGTCCCGAGCCAGACGGGGGGCAGGCGACCAACTGCACTGGAGCAGAGTAAAGCGTGGCTCCCAGACAGCACACGGGGCTGTGCACTGTCACTCGCAAGGATAAACGGTGTGTGCCCGCGGCGGCCGTCACTGTTCACCGCGGGGTGCAGTCTGACACAGTCCGGCCCCAGTCGGTGCCTCGGAGGGACCGTCCCCACCTCCCAGCAGCACACGCGGACCGTCACATTCAGGCCCACTTCCGGCCACTCTTACCACCCCCCACCCCTCCCAACACACACTCTGTGCCGAGGCCACACCTTGCCACCCAGCCACCCAAAATGAGCGTCCAGGCCTCCAGGTCCTCACCCCAGGACACTCCGTCCGAAGGACTGTCCTTGGGCCAGGTCCTCTATGCCTGTCACTCGGTGCTTAAGACTCAGGTGAGATGTCAGCTCTGAACGGCCTTCCCTGGTGCCTGTCTCCTCCTTCTCATCCCTAATTAGTCCCTCCTTTTCGGTAAAGTGAGCGCTCTGCTCCAGCTACCACAGCGGCCCGGGCCTGAGTCCTGGACGGGACTCTCAGGGGTGACAACGAAAGATCCACAAGGTACTGTCAGTATTCCAAAAATCCACCTGCGAGCCAACCCCCCCAAGCAAGTCACCTGGACCAGCTAAAGCACCAAGTTCCCCCATGCCCAGTTAGAACTACACCAACCAAAGTTTATTCATAAAGGGGAAGGAAAATAACCGTTGTAAGTGCAAGCATCTAGACGGTGCCAAATCAGCAGCTGCCAACTGAATAAGTGATGAGAGAGAAATGTGTGGAGGCGAGAAACTTTCAAGCCGGTGAGTGCACGGTTTTGGGGTGGAATAACCAACCACAGTCCACTGTGCACTGGGTCTATCCAACTATGGGCACCCTGGCAGCCCTCCCCCTCTCTTTACCGTCATCCCCAGCACCTGCCCGGGCCTCCCACACAGGAAGCACTCAGAGGAGGATGTTGGATTGACCGGAAGTGAGACGAACACCACGGACCTGAACAACAGAGCATCCTGAGCAGGCCCACGGCTCCTGGGGGGACATCCCAGGGAGGGAACCCCCAGCAGCCACGAGGAGGCCGAGAGAGGGGAGGGGAGGGACTGAGGGAAGGACCGAGGACCCCGGGCTCCCAGGTGAAACAGACGGATCCCCTCCCCCCAGGCCAGCATTTCAGATCATCATCCTCTTTCCAGGATCCTTTCTGCAGAGCCGTGACAAAGAGTCTTCCGCACTAACTGGTCCTGGAGGGCGATGGCCGACAGCCGTGTGACAAAGGGGGCTGCCGATGACTGTTCAACATGACCGTTGACGTTCTTAGCAGCACTGGACTCACTGCATCGTGCCCCTCCAGGATCCAAAGAGCTAAGACTCCTCGAAATCAGTAACACGTCCTAGTCCCATCACTTAGAGGATGTGAGCCACAACGGCCACTCCCCCACACACACTGTTGAGGTGTCATCCCAAGAGCCTGATTTCAGAGCTGGAGTGACCCCTCTTCCCACACTGTGCTTGCTCCGCAAGGTCCGGCGCTGGCTTGGGCGTCTGCAGACATGCTCGCAGGATCTCTCCTGGAATGCCGGGTGGCCACAGGGCAGCAGATGCCCGCTGGGCCCCTGCGTTCGGCTCTGCCCTCGGTCCATACGGGAGAGCAAAGGCACCCCCGGGCCCACAAGCCTCACAGTGCTGCGTGTGGCCTCGACACCGCACCGGTACTTCGGTGTTTCCCAAACACGGCGTTCCTCTAACCAGTTTACACCCTGTTCGGTCAAACTCTCTGTGCCAGCTCCGACGTGCAGCCCTCGTTCCTGCGTTCTCCCCAGCGATCTGAAGTTCCTAGGAAGCACTGTCCAGGCACCACTGAGCACCTCTCAGGCTGTCTATGGGGGCTGCCTGGAGAGCACCTTCTGAGGATTCTGAATCAACCAAAATCTGCTCCACAAACCGAGAACTGGCTCCTTCATTAAGTGAGCCTGGGAAAGCGTTTGTCCCTCCTACCCATGGCTGCCCAATGCACCTCACCAGTGCCACCTCAGTCGAGACAGGAGCACGTGGCGGGGGGCCTGCCCTCGTGCAGAACCCACGTGGCCCAAGGACAGGCGCATCCCCAGAGGGCGTTTCCCCAGAGGCACGAGTTTGCAAAGTGAGATACCCCCCACCCCGTAAAATTATTCTCTTATCCCGGGATATAAACAGGGTCGAAATCCCAAGTAGAACCAGGTGGATTATCTCAGCTAGACTGGACTCAGCCGTGGAGAAGCTGGATTCCGCTTTCCAGACCCACCCAGGCGAGGCCCTGCGGCTGAGCCCGGCTTCCTGAGCAGAGCTGAGGACCAGCCACGGAACCTGGCCATGCGACCAGCGCTGGCGAAAGGAAGAATGACACTTCCCCCAGAAGTCAGCCCCTGTCATCTCGCCAGAGGCGCATGTGAGAACACAGAGGGCCGTCTGTACCTGGGTGCTCTGAGCCTGTCCTTCGGGGAGCCGTCACCTGCTTGAGGATGGCAGATCCCCCCCACTCACCCCAGGGTGGTCCCCCAGCCCATCCCAAAACTGGTCTTTGCACCAGCAGCCGGTGCAGAGGAGCTACAAGTTGACACAGTGCTAATATTTCCCATTCCATAGGAAACGGGAGAATCAGCCAAAAACGCCATCAATGCCCGAGTGTTTCCCTTTGGGAAGAGCAGACTCCCCATTAAGTAATTAATACGCAGGGGAAGTTTGGAGGAAAGAACGCACACCGGCTGTCTGGCTTTTACGTAACATCCCGAGAGGACGCAAGAAGCACAGAAACAAGAACTGTCAAAATTTCAAATCCACTGCAAAGATCGTTACATCTTCGTAAACATCTCATAAATGTTTGAGGAGGTCTGAAGGAAAATCTGAAAACAATATAAACATTATTGGACCCTTTCTTTCTTAATCTGAGGATTCCCAGCAGCAACCAGACCAGGCAGCCTTGGGGCTCACCGCCGCTGCCCACGGCACCACTCACAGTCACCCAACAAATGTCCAATCCCACGTGCCCCGGACACTTTGTCATCTCTGTCACGCAGTAACCTAATGAGGCTTAGCCTCTCTGCCCACTGGAAACCAGCCCCCCCTGCCACACCGCTCTGCCCCAGGACCACACGGCAGTCACCAGCTGTAATGTTTATTCCAAAGGGGAAAAGTAGAGTCGGAGGAGGGAAGCGAGCTTTCCGTGTTCCCAAACGCGCCCAGACCCACTGAAGTTCTCCTGGTTCCCCGTTCCCACTGATAATAATCACACTAGTGTTTGGGGAAGCAGGGACGAGGCGTTTGCCTGCATGAGGGGGAGCTCACGGCCCTTCCTGCTGGTGTGAATAAAGACTCGGGGGGAGATTTCATCCCTGGTGAAGAAAAACGTGCAAGAAAGGGCATTGCTTCCCATGTGGACACCCCTCTGGGCCGCCCGGGGTGGGTGGGGGGAGTCAGCTCGCAGTCTCCGGCCCGCCGTCAATGACTCTGGGTCCCGGGCACAGATCCACAGATCCGGAGAGGAGCCCCCGGTGTGGGATGCCTCCCTGGGCTTTTCAGTCAAACCAACAAGCAGAGACAACCTGGCAAATCCAGAAAGTTCGTGCGACTGTGCCATTTAAAATGTGCCCGGAAACAGCCACGGCCACAGGGGAAAGAGGACCTGAGAGCCAAGTGCGGCTGTGAGCGCCTCGGGGCCGGGAGGTCAAGGGGTCTGCGCTGCTGTTTGGGGCTCGGGTCTGACAGGCAGAGAGGCGCGGCAGCCCCCTGACGCTGGCGCCGGGGGAGGCCGGCGGGTAGCGGGCCCAGGGGCGCCGACGTTTCTGGAAAAGCCTGTGCCACGGCTGACCCTCCTCTTTCCAGGATCTCTGTGTGCAGGTACCGGACGTTCGGAGCCAGCAGGTGCATTTCGCTGCCGCCTCAGAAGCGCCCCCGCCCGCACCCTAAGCGGACGTGGACTCGGCACCCTGGGCTGCGGACCCCCAACTTCCCGAGCCTCCGCAGCAACAGTTTTCCAGCCGGACGAGTACTGCCAACGCCTCCTGGGAAAATGCCCGCCAGCACCCAGGGCGCTAAAGGCAGGGACACGAAAGGACACCGAGCCTGGCCCCGAGGACGGCGGGGGGCGGTGGGAGGCGAGCCAGGGGCCAAGACTGCAGACGCCATCTCCAGAACTCACACAGTAGAAACTTCCCGAGGGCGCGAGCGAGGTGCGCGTCCCCTCCAGGGGAGAGCCCCGAAGCTCAGGGCAGAGCCGGAGAAAGGTTCAGGCGAGGGGACCCGAGCGCGGCTGGATCCGCTCCCCGCCCGTTGGTGGTGGCCGGAGCGGGTCTCAGACTCGCGCACGCAGCTACCTCCGCGCGGAGGTTCGCGGAAAGGGGCCAGGAGGGTCTCCTTCAGTGTCACAGGGCGAATCCCGGGCACCGCGCTGAGCCGGGACCTGGAATCCAGGCCCCGGCGGGACGCGTTGGCGCAAACAAAGTTGGGGCGCAGAGACACTCGGTGCGTGGGTCCCCGCGTCCGTGAGCCCCTGCCCGCGGCGCGCCACTACTTACACGAAGACCCCGAAGAGCAGGGCTCGGACCCCTATCTCGATGGCCAGCTCACGCATGGTGCAGCCGGAGCGGATCCCGCGTAGGCGGCGGCTGGTGCTCTCCGCGGCTCCCGCAGCTCGGCCGGCGCCGGCTCGCTAGACCCGGGGCTGGGAGGGAGGCGCGCTCCAGGCCGCGGGCGGGGACGGGGGCGGGAGGCGGGCGCCAGGCGGGGGCGGGCGGCGGCGGGGAGCGTTCAACCCAAACCTCCCGCGTTGGATCCCGGGGTTCGAGGACGCCGCGGTAGCTCGCCCGGCGCTCCGGGTCCCGCGTCCCCGTGCCGAGCGTGCGGCGCCCCTGGGACTCCCCACTCCTGCGCGCCGAGCGCCGCCTCCGCGGCCGGGTTGGGGAAGCCCCGCCGCCGCCCCTGCGCGCTCCCCGGCTCCCCGCCAGTGGGCGGCCCCTGGGCAGCGCGCCGGCTGAGTCTTTGCCCGCAGCCCCTCCGCGTCTCCTCGCTCCCCGGGCTCCCACCCCCGGGCACACACACGCACGTGGGCAGGTAGTACAGGACGCTGTAGGGACTCTCTGGCGCTCCAGGCAGCCCTGGCAGCCGCTGTTCGTGCAGAGCAGAGCTCCTCCCTTCGTTTTCCGCGCTCCCTACACCCTTCCAGCCTGAATCCCTGCCCTCCCCAGGAAGTTTCCCCAGGCCACTCGCAGGCTTCCTTTCTCCCTCAGGAAGAGCCGCCCAGGCGAGCGCCGGCCCCGACGGAAGGCGGGGGGGGGGGGGGGGGGCTGGCTGCTCCGCATGTCGCCAGCGCCAGGTGACCCCTAGGAATGGGCCCGGATAGTCCGTGAGCTCGTTCTCTCTCTCTCTCTCTCCCTCTCTCTCTCTCTCTCTCTCTCTCTCTCTCTCTCTCTCACACACACACACACACACGCACACACAGTAATTTATCAAGGCAGGTCCCTCTTCGGGACAGATAAGCTTCGCTCCCCATGATAGGAGTGACGATGGCAGGACTGGACCACAAACCCCACGGAACAGCCGGCCACTCCACGGGTTCGGAGGTGGCTGGCTCCAGCAGCTGTCCAGCTGTGGACCTGTGCCAAATCATAGAACCTTCCAGAAGCGCCACTTTGCTGCCCCAGCTGACGAGAGCATGGACGAAGAAGTGAAGCAGTCAAGGCAGGTTCAACAAAGCGATCCAGCTACAGCACCCAGGTGCCCCCGCTGGCAGCCCCGGCTGGGTCTCCCTGACCCCCGTGGAGTGTGAATTGTTTGCAGGGGAAGGAAGCGTGGGTCGGAGGTCCCAGACGTCTCGGAGACACTCTATCATAAGGGACCAAATACACACGTTTGCCCCTCGCCTGAACATTAACCAGCACCGTCGCCGTCAACTGTGAGACTGAAGTTTGAAAAGTCACTTCAGAATGGGGCACTCGAGTGTAAGAGCCGCTCCCTGCGGTGCTTTGGCGGCTGCGCGGTCCCCGAAGTGCCACTTCGCGAACATCGCCCGCATTTCACGGGGCGCTTCTGGGCATGTCCCGGGAACCACCACCCTCATCCCTCCACAGCCGTGCCTCTGCTGTTGGATTTTTTAAAAAATCCCCAAACAATATTGTCCAGTATGATCATCCCATCTCGACCAGACTTTTGCTATTTTCAAAAGCCGAGGTCACCTTTGGCGAACACAACTTTGCAACAATGTCTTATAACCCCGTTTCCAGAGGTTATGCTTTGTATCTCGCTGGCCCCCGCCTAGCTGCTCTAAGAGTACGGCCTGGCAACAGGTGGCCACATGGGGCCCTTGCCTGCAGGGACCCGCCCATGCAGGCTTTCCGGGGTCACCTGCTGTGAACTCGCGGAGATGCTGAAACCACCAACGACCCAAGAGGAATTTCAGAGGAGGTGGCCGAGTTCAGCCTGGTACATCAGCATCTTCCGTGCCGGTCTCAGGGAATACCTGTCCTCTTGAATGCCCCCAGGGATGTGGCACTCACTCACTGCTCATTCCCTTTCCTGAAGAGAGCTGCTGGGGTTGCTCAGGCACAAACAGACTTGCAGGATGTAGACTGGCCCGTAGCCTACCTCCCTGGGTCCAAATGGTGCTCTGTGGCCCACACAGAACAAACGTAACGCCTGCTCTTCTGCATTCTAGCTCTTTGTTCTACAATGAGAAGGTGGGGAGATGGTGGTGAGGATGGAGACGGACACAGAGGGGGAAGGACAGGGAAGGGGAGATGGGGGTGGAGAGGGGAGATGTGGCCATTGTAGCTGCAGTTTGGGGTGTAATCATGCTGATTGAGTTCATCTCAGTCATGAACCAGTGAAAAGGGGTGAAGTCTTAAGCTACAGTCGGTTACTATTAGCAGAAGAAGGAAGGGGGGGTGTTGGGAAGGCAGATTTCCAATGCCCAGCACACAAGCTGCCCACCGCAGAGATCTCCCTAGGAGGCCATGGCCGCGAGAACAGGACCTGTTTCCCCATTCCCTGCCATGTCCCGTAGGGGAGTGCCTGGCGCGGAGCAGGTGCTCGGTAAACACTAACGTTTGTTGTGTGAAGAGGTGAATGGATGCACCTCGAGCACTGGGGGAACCTGGTAAATGGGGCATCACATGATGTTGTTCTGCTCATCTCTGCCTTTGTCCAGACCAGGACCTCACGGAGCAGTTGGGTCCCCAACCACAGCTAGCAGCCGTGTCTGTGCATGTTAAACCGCCTGTCTGGGCGTCCCTTCGCCGCTCAAGTTTAAAGCAGACAACACATGCTATTTTCTGTCACGTGCAGGTGACCTTGATGAGTTTCACACATATATATAACATATAATATATTCTATATGGCATATAATAATATACATTACATACATAACAACATATATAATATACATTATATGTAAGATGTATGTGAGAGGACTAGAGATCGTATCTTGGAGCACAACTTCTGAAAAGCATCTTCCCAGTCTGTATTCTCCCCCAAAGAGATTAAGGAGGGTCTCCTGCCGGGCACACTGTGTTTAGAGGAGTGACAGAGGGACACACACACGCCTGGACACAACGGCCCAGCACCACTGCCGGTGACGGGCAGGTGGGCCTCCGGATTTCCAGAGCTGTTAGCCGGTCAGTGCGCAGCCCTCCCTGATGGGGACCACAAAACCGCCCCCCCCACCAGGAGTGAAGGCTGCCTCATCGGGCTTTCTAGTAGCCGACTTCTCCAGGTGTGACTCCCAAAGGGATGGTGTTTTCCCACCGTAGTGTGTGAATAACGCTGGGATTTGGGGGAGCACGTAAAACCCCCATAAATTGTTTTTGTAAAGTTCGGGGTATGTTTTCTGAGAAGAGGGTACATGATGTTTATCTGACTCTCTGAAAGCTGGCGTCACACACCGTGAAGCTAATAGGCATGAAAACAGGTAAGACCTCGAGAAATCAGACCCCACTGACCAGGAGTAAGGCCCTGCGGCTAGCTGTGCCTGTAGCCCCCAACACTGGGGCTTCCCAGCGACCTAAGCCACTGCAGTCCTGGTTGTGATCAAGACAGTTTGATTGGGATCTTCTTTTCCCATCTCTGAGACCTGACTGAACTCTTAGAATCTACTCGATCTCTGTTTGCCAGGTGGCTCCCTGTGCGCAGCACTGCTGAGGGCTGTGTGGGAAACCCAGGAGGCACAGACGCTGCGAGTTTCCTTAGGAAACCAAGATCAACACCCCCACAGCAAGACGCCAGCGACTCGGGGCTCCATTACATGGTGCAGACACTGGCAGAGCAGCTGAGCGAGGCTGTTCTGCCCACCGATCCGCGGTAGAATAGCATTCCGTTCCAGAATGCCTCGCTCCTTCCTCGGCCTCCAGCGATCCTACCTGTGACCAGGAATGGTCCGTGGGGGACAGCAGCAGAGAGGGATGTCACCAGGACAAAGCTGGCCCTCGCCTGTTTTACCTGCCGCTCATCTCCTTAGTTAATTCACAGGTCTGTTTTGTAACTTTCCGGGACACGAGATGCTCTGACACTTGAGTAATAAGTGATATTCACGTGATGTTTCCCCTTTGTCCGTGCGAAGGGTGCTAATGAGAATGGACGCCAGAGTCAAGTAACAGGCCTCCCTCCCTTTCAAGTTCATGATCATTACTACCAGCAACATCCTTCATCTACGCAGGGAAAAGGCAAAATGGAGATGCCAGCAGCGCAGAAGGTTTTCCTCATGTTTGTCCTGGAGTTGAAGCAGAGGATTAATAACAGGCCAAGGGCCCTGGCTGGCATAGCTCAGTGGATTGAGTGCGAGCTGTGAACCAGAGCATCGCAGGTTCGATTCCCAGTCAGGGCACATGCCTGTGTTGCAGGCCACGGCCCCCAGCCACCACACATTGATGTTTCTCTCTCTCTCTCTCTCTCTCTCTCCCTCCCTCCCTTCCCTCTCTAAAAATAAAGAAATAAAATCTTTAAAAAAGAAATAACAGGCAAAGGGCCAGGGGACCCCCAGGTGGGGCGTCCAGGTATCCCTGTAATCACTAAGTGCCATCTCCAAAGCAAGGGCTCCCCGGGAGGGGTGGGCAGGTGAGTGGATCAGCCCTTGGGCACCGACAGAAGCACTCCAAAAGGAATAGTCCTGCACTAACAACCAGTGCGCTGTTCATACAGCAGACACCTCAAGTTCCAAGGAATTGTTGGTAAAGACAGAAGTTAAGGGAGGTGGGAGGTGTACGGGAGAGACACTGTGTGTTCCACACATCAACTGGCTTGTTGTAAAAAGAGGGAACGTGATCCTGCATGATTCTTGATCAGTGTTTATCAGTATTATACAGACGAAAAGACACCCTGTTTTAGGAAGAGAAAGGCCCTCGCTTCCCGCCTGTCCCCATCTGTGCCCTCGGGGACAGTTCATAAATCTGTGGACTGGCGGAAAAGGGCACCGGCTTTTTGCACGGAGGTCCATCAGAGGTGTGGTCTTGATGAGGCCTTTGGAGCTGGACAGACCTAGGCTTGAACCCCACCTCTGTGCCCCCTCGTCTTTGTGACATGGGGCAAGTGACGGAACCTCTCTGCTTTGGTCTCCATAAGATGAGGGTGGTCATTGTACCCTCCCGGAGGAGCAGTGGGGGCCCCGGTGAGACGGAGCACTGAAGTGCTGAGTCCTGGGCACGGCACCCAGTCCGGGCTTGGGGGCCTTGGGGGGCTTGGGAACCGAGCGGCGTGTATAGCAGACAGACGAGGCTGGGGGCTGGCGTTGCCCCGCACGCTGCATGCCGGAACGCAGTGGTTTCCAGTCTGGCTCTGCTCCAGGGGCTGTAGCTTTAACATATATTTCAACCACTTCAGAAACTGCAAAACCAGGAACGTACACCTGCCGAGGTGGCCTACTACATCGCAGCGCGTGGAAGACTGCCCGGGCATGAGCCGGCGCAGACACCGGAGCTCGTGCTTGTGGGTCGGCCTGACTTTGGCACGAAGCAGGCAGGGGTCAGGGGCACTGCACTCCGCACTGGTTGTTTTAAAAATTCCGGCCTCTGCCCGTTTCTTTGCACCAAATGCACAAGTGAGGACACCGCTGTCTGGCCCACACGTGCCCTTGTGACTTTGAGGCAGTCAGCTGTGTGCTGACAGGGGAACGGGCGGGGAGTCTCGCAGCGTGGACCGGACCGCGTCCCACCAAGATGGCCCCCTGCGCTGGAGGCAGGCTTCCCTTCCCGCAGAACGTCCTGCGGCTCCCTGCCTGAGGGGGATTTCTGGAATGAAACGGGCGCTGGTTCGAAACCTCGGGAGCTTCCTGAACAGAAGTTTGAAACTGGACCCCAACGTGGGGAGAGAAAGAAGAGATGCAGGAAGGAGGCGGGGCCCCTCCAGTTTGGTAGGTGACAGGTTTAAGTTGCTAGGAGGCTTTGGGGGGGGGTTATAAGCCAGGTGGACCTCCACCCACGCCGCCCCCTGCCCCCACCAGAATCTTAGAGGCCTTGGTGGAGGTTAGTCTCACATACCACCCAGATGGTCTCGGGGACACGGTACTTCCTCCAGGCTGAGTCCTTGATGGGCGGAGCGGACACTCCACGCCCAGGGGAGGGGGAGGAGCCTCCGATTGCCCGGGCCCAGCTCGGGGGCAAACCGGCTGTCGTGTCCTCTCCATGACCTCTCCCAACGAGCAGGTATTGGAGCTTGCTACTGATTCAGTTCTGAAGACAACGGCCGCCCATCTCTCATGCGCTGGCAGGTCAACTGAAGACTGTACCCTGTGACAGCAAAGGGAAGTCTCAAAAGTCCGTTCGCCTGTGTGGCTCTGTGCCTGTGTGAAAACAGACTTTCTTCCCCAGGTAAGGCAGACGAGAAACGGAAGTAAACGCGGTGCCAAGAGGAGAACCAGGCAGCGCCTAGCAGGCATAGCCAGGCTTCGGTGGGTTCCCCTGGGGCACCCCCAGGACAGGATCTGAGCGCTTGTCGCCCACTTAGAAAGCGGTCCCAGGACGCCCTGCGGGAGAGGGAGGAAGCGAGACAGGGAAGGGAGGAAAGCCGACGCACGGCCATCATGCAGCAGGTGACCGCTGTGGGCAGTCCCATGGGGCAGCACCAGCAGGGAGTGTCTCAGAGCCCCCCCCCCCAATCCCACCCAGGATCCAGGGTCTTATCCACCGGCAACTGCCCATCAGCAGCTCAGAGCCACTCCTGGGGAGCTCAGCTATACCTCGCACTTCTCCGAGCGTCCCCGAGCTCCAGCCTACCAGATGACTACCGCCGGAGAGGGGCCCCCAGCAACGAGCCGCATGCACCAGCGGCAGGAGACTGGGATACCACTGCGCCCAGGAGCTGGAGGGTCCCGCCATTGTTGACAGGTGTCACCAGCGTCAGTGACTCCCCCGCTCCCCATTGACTCTAGTAACAGCTCACAGACCGGGTGTGCCAGATGCCGGGCCAACATTAACTCCTGTGATCCTCACACCAGCTCCAGGACAGCGCTACCATTCCTACCCCCACTTTCCCCATCTGTATGGGGAAACTGAGGCTTGGAGGGATGAAACAACCCGCCTGTGACGGCATCCAACAACCTGCACATCCAGCACTCGACCCGGAGCCGTCGGACGTCAAAACCTTTGCCCTTTGTCACTCCACCAACTTTCAGGCTCATTTGTTCTTACATGATAGTATTAACTAACTGGTTCCTTTATCTTTTACCCCCTAGCAGATTAGAAATAGAAAATGCCAGACAGACAGACAGCCATCCGTCAGCAGCATGTCAGCATTCAGGGGTGAGCAGAAACTGTCCCACCGAAGCGCCGCTTGGCCTCGTGATGGGTACCTAGCACAGGGGGTCACACAAAGGTGACGTGATGTTCAAGACCCCCTCTTTTACACGGGACACAAGGATGCCACGTGGATTCCGATAGACTTCCAACAAGAACTGTGAGCCACGGCGAGGTCTGCGCTACGGAAAAGCCTATTTCCACGATGTGGATCATCCATTCCTGGCAGAGTGGTGAATGAGGCGTTAGGTTCCTTGTTACAGCAGCACTAGGCCAGCCGGGGAGTGCAGGACCCAGGAAGAGAAGCAGCCGAAAGACCGAGGGGCTCACTGCAGAAGGAAGGCACTGACTGCAGCCTCTCAGTGGGTTAGCAAAGCCACCCTCCGGAAGGAGGGGCCAGACCCAGAAGGAAAAAGCAGAAGGCACGGCACTCTGGCCTGCCCACCCAGCGCCGCTCCAGGGTGGACGACGACTCTGAGAAAGCACCTTGCAGAGGAAGTAGGCTGGTGACCATTCCCTGAGTCGCAGCCGTGGACACGGGAGGTATGCCGTCTGGGGTCTTGTTCCCGGGGATTGGCCGGCATTTGGGAGGGGGGGGTTCCCACTGGGGGCTCAGAAACTAGCCCTGCCCCTGAGGTGCAGGTCCTCCCTCCTCGCGACTCAGAGCTGCAGCCTTACACACCTGCCAGACAATCGGCCAGCAGCGCCGGCCTCTCCTTGCCCATCGAACGGAGTTCACCGGGAATTCTCTTCTGCCCCGCCGCGGTGCAGCGGAGGCTGCGGCTGCGAGTGCACGCTGCACACAAAGCAGACGCAGCCCAGAGACGGGGAGCGACATGTACAGTATCATCTCCATCCCCCGCATCTTATTTCTCTGTGCTTTCCAACCATCTGACAGAATGTTTAGGTCTCATTCCATGAAAAATAACAAGTCTGCCTACAGGATGGGTTAAGGGTCTCCTTGGGCGGAGAAACGTGAGAGCTTCTAAACTGACGGGCTATGTGAGAACACTTAGCCTTGAGGGGATCATGAAGAGCCTGGCCAGGATGCTGGGAGCACAGCCATCCACTCACCCAGCCCATCTCCCCTCGAGTGTCACTCAAGCGAGTCCCCTGCCAGCCCCAGAATCTCTGACTAGGCTTGGCAGAGGGTCGTTGCTTTTTATTATTAAAACCCCCGCTGAGGACGTGCGCACCAGTGTTTACAGCAGCATTATTTACAACGGCCAGATGCTGGCAACAGCCCGTGTGTTGCTCCCTCCGTTTGGCTATTGACAGATGAACGGATAAACAACGTGCTTACAGTGGAGTATGATTCATCCTTAAAAAGAGGGAGATGCCGATTCCCGCTACCACACAGAGGAATCTTGAAGACGCTATGCTCAGTGAAATAAGCCGACACAAAAGGACGAGTACTATGTGACTCCTCTCATAACAGACACCTAGAGAGGTCGCATGAGCAGAAGCAGAGTAGGAAGGCCGGTGCCAGGCGCTGGGGGGAGGGGAGAGAATGGGAAGCCAGTGTTCAGCGGGACAGGGCTGCAGGTGTGCGAGGCGAAAACCCTCTGAAGACAGATGGCGGTGGTAGTCGCACAACCACATGAGTGTGCCAATGCCACAGAGCCGTGCGCTCCGGAATGGCTCACAGAGTCCATTTCCTTTATGTGTACATCTCACCACGATGAAAAAGAAACCCCTGCCGGGAGAATTTCCCATCCTGACGCCTTTGCATCCGTCAAGTAACCAAACGCAGCCGTGATTCACAGCCTCCCTCCACACGCAAATTGTTAAACTCTCTAATTCTCATTTGCATCCTTATTTGCATGTTCACCTCCTCTTCTCCGCGGCTCACAAGATGTTCTTCCCCCGCAACCGACTTTTTCGGAGCCAGAAGCACCACTGGATGTCAGAAGTTGGGGAGAGGGAAACGAAAACAAAGACTGGGTTACGACATCCTAAACTCCAGGCTTCCTCGTGCCAACGTGTGGCACAGAACCTCGCATGCGTTTGAACTTTTTCGTATAGAATAATAAAAGGTTTACTTTTTTAGCTACATTTTTAGGCAGATATAATGTTTTGCTAATAGTCGAGAAGCATTTTATATAATGTTTCATAGTAGGCAAGGAATAAAGAGGTCAAGTGGAGAGAAAAAAAAAGCTCTAACGTTTTGAAGTTCTCTACACATTATACATTCATTCTTCATCCTGATGTCATCGCTAATGTCTATCTGGCAGCATTTTTTTTTATTTTCTTCCTTTCAAAAGGGACTTTTCCTGCCAGCAAAGAATTAATTGCACAGAAGATTCTAAACCGATAAAAACCAACAGATACAACCCCCGCACCTTTAAAACGAGATGGAAACAGCACTTCCGAAAGTATGTTCCACGGACTCAGTGTGTCCGAAACACTGACGTGCTCATTAAAGACGCAGACGCCGCAGAACTGGAGTCCCTGGGAATGCCGCCCCTGGACCTGCCTTTCACTGAATAAAGCCCCTTATTTGCCCAATAAGAGAAGGCCCTGCTGGGGCGAGTGTGAGTTCGGTCAGCAAGGGGACGGTGAGGAGCACACTCACGTGGGTCCAGGCCTCCCTGACGCCACAGCCCCACCCCCTCCCCGGTGTCCAATCCCATGTGCCTCCTGGCCCGGTAGCCCCACCTCCAATATGCTAGACACTCCCATTGGTTGACTTTCGGTGGGACTGCGGATCTCCGCTCCCTTAGATCTTTGGTTAAGAATGACCAAAAAAGCAACGGCCAACCTGGTACAGGAACCTCAGCTGCCCACTCTCGGCTTCCCTGACGGGCCACAGCACCACGGGGGGACCAGAGAGCCGGGTCCCAATCCACCATCGCCGTGGGCCCCGGGGACCTGCCGTGCCCCGCCTGGGCCAGCAGGGGCGGGACAGCCTCGGGTTCCCAGCAGCCCTCTCTGCCCCGTGAGAGCTTTAGGACCGTATTTCTCACCATCTGTGCACTATTTACTCCTGTATTTATTGATCAGTACTTATATAGCACTTTCTATGTCCAAGACAATCCCCTAAGTGCTTGATAAGCAGGAATTCATTTCATCCTTTTAACAACAGGGAAACTATTTTTATCCTCTGTAAAACCGAGGCGGCTGGAGCACAGAGAGGGTCAGACTTGGCCCACAGTCACACAGCAGGGAAACGGCAGAGCCGAGCCGAGCCACGGCGGGCTGTCTTCACCATTTGCTCCAAGCTGTTTAAATGGGGCACGTATGCGTCAGTGGCAAAATAAAGCTCTTCGACAAAAACAACCATGGGCGACTTCTGGCCCCCGCTGCCTGTTCCGAGGCTTGCTCCCTCTTTGCTCGAAGGGCGTACCTGAGAGACACTCAAGGATCCAGCACAAACCCGAGGCTCTCTCACCGACATCGTTGGAACTGGAAGAGAGTAACTTCTTTGTTTTGTGGGTCAACGTTATTTAACGCCACAAAGGGCGTCATTTATGGTCCTTCCTAGGGGAACCGGCCGCTAACTCCTGGCTTCATAGTTAGCACACCTGTGACTGCGCGAGGACAGCGTGTTTTCTCACCGTGTAAGCCTCTTCTTGAGAAGGATGTGTGCTGTTGGTCTGAAAACGCCTGCTCGCCCTTTGACCCACAGGACAGCTCCGCCCCGGTCACAGGATCGGAAAATGTCTACGAATCTCGGGCCAGAGTCGATGGAGTCTTCAGAGCTGAGTGTCTCCGGTCAGCGCACGGGGGCAGCTCCTGTTGGTCCGGGGCGGTAGCTCACAGCGTGCGGACCCTGGGCCAGCAGGGCAGCGTACCCCGAGAACCGGTTAGAAGGTCAGGGTCTCTGGCCCACCCCAGATCTACTGAATCCAAAACTGGGGCACAGGGCCCAGGATTCTGTGTTTTCACAAGCCCTCCAAATTGGAGAAAACTGGTCTAGAAAAAAATAACCAAACATAATATGGACCATCCCGTAGTAAACATTTCACGTCAATTCCTAGCCGTGAGTTAGATTTCTAAGAGCTTACCTGGGGTCAAATCCTGGCATTAAAATTTACTACATAGGTGGCCCTAGGCAAGCCATTTAATATCTCTAAGTCTCAGTTTTTTTTATCTGTGAAATGGGAATAATATGACCTCAGATATAGGAATTACTTGGATTAAATGAGAAAATGCTGACAGTGCATACATGGAACAGGACAAATGATCAAGATTTCCTTGTGCTGGATCCACTGCCGTTACCACCCTTTTGGGCGCGAGAGCATCTGGAAGGAATATTTTCCAAAGGGGGAGGGTTGTGTGTGAGTCGCGGGAGGGAGTTCTGAGAGAGGAGGAAGAGGCATCCCACCCTGCAGCTCAGACGGTGTCGGGGCACAGGCTGCAGGCAGACCCCGCCCTGTCCAGCCCGAGCCTGCCTGCCTGCCCAGACTCTCCCTCCTGCTGGCCAGCTATGAGCCTAGAGCATCGACAGCCCCGGCTTTGAGGGTCCCCGGAATGGAGAGATGACCCTTTCAACAGACTCTTTGCCAACCAAGGAAATACCTGAAGAGAATGAGTGAGGAGGGCCATGGGGGGGGGGCAGGAGGATGGGTGAGATGGGGACAGGCCAGGGGAAGGAGGGTGGGGTCATTCCTAGGCAGATCCCAGCTCCTTGCTCACCCCCACCCCCCCAGACCCCTCCCCCTGGCCCTCCTGCACCACCACGGTCTGCCCTTAAAACGTGCCGCTCTCCTGTCCCTGGACGCAGGCCTTTCCCTCATCTCCTCCCACACCGGCTGGAATTTTCCAACCCAAACTGCCTTAAAACCACAAGAGAGAGAAGGGAAAAAGCAGGAAGGCATCAGAGAAACAAATACACATCCCAGGAAACCAGAGTAGCTCACCAAGGATCAGGGACCGGAGCTTGATCTTAAAATAACAGCCCAGTAAAAATTGCTAATTGATTTTTTCCATTAAACTGTAATCACGGGGCCACCCAAAGAGACGTATCGACAGCCGAGGGAGCCCACGTCGATGGGCAGGCTCCTTTCCCACGTCATCCGGGTTTCTAACTCAACCCTGCTCTTCATTGTGTTTCTTCCCCCTGCGCCTTCGGGCTGAGTCAACAACACAAGTGAGGTCACGACACTTTGTACAGAGGTGACTTGACCACACCTGACGGATGAGAGAATCCATCAGATGAAGGATGATAATAATTAACTGCCGTTGCATACCTACTATGTGCCAGGAACTGTGCTGAATTTGCTGCATCCATCACCACAGTTAATTCTCATAACGATGCCACAAGGCAGTGATAATAATAGCTATTGCCATTGAGCACTGGCTCTGTGCCAAGCACTGTCCCAGACATCTTACATGTCTCCATGAACTTAACTCTTATGACAACAGTGTAAGCTGTACGTGACTATGCCCGTTGCCCAGATGAAGACTTGGAGATACAAAGAACTTAAGGATTAGGTACAGAGTCACAGAAGTAAGTAGCAGAGGCTGGAGTGGAACCCGGGGACTCAGATTTGAAAACCCACTGTCCCAAGCACCGCGTTTCCAGGAAGACAGGCAGGTAGGCCTGGAGATGAACGGCCATCCAGGGAGAGCCAGCGGGTGGGTGTTGGCTGGAAGGTTCCTTAAATGCTGGGAAAGTGCATGGTTTTAGCTTCAGGAAATGATTTGCATGAGTCCAAAAGAGACTGGAGCCAGCCCTGGGCAAGAAGCAAGCGGCCGGGGGTGGGGGGGGGGGGGTGGACCACCTCATCTCAGATGAGAAAAAAGGATTTAAGAAGTGAAGAAAGTAGCTACTTGGAAGGTCTCGGTTGTATAGAACAGAAACCAAGGTTAACAGCTAACTTAACAAGCAATTCTTTAGAGGGGTTTTATAACGTCCACAGAAAGGACAAAGAACCAGACTTGAAAAACAAAAATAAATAAGAACGAGGAAGATCCAAGCAGCAAGAGACACACCATGGTCGCACTGAAAGAACAGTCTGGCTAGGACACTGTACTAGGACCCTCATCTGTGCCCTGGCCCCAACTCAGACACCGCTGGCTGTGAGTTACCTCTCAGTGTCCATTCATTGGTGGGCCACACCCTCAGTGTCCAGTCATTGGCGGGCCACACCCTCAGGTGAAGGCCTCAGACTGGCTGGGCTGAGGACAGCCCTCATTCAGCTTCCAGAATTTCTGACAGAACCCTCTCTGCCATTGAGAGATTCACACAATACAGGATTCCCTCCCCAGGGTCCCCAACCCCACGACACCCACGACAGCTGCTGAGGCCATGAGCGTGGACTCCTGTGCCAGGTCCGCAGAGACTCTGAAGGCCAGCAAGCCTGGGTGCGGGAGAGCCAAACCGCCCGCAAGGTGTTCAAGACAGAGGGAAACCAACCTGCCTTCTCATGAGACAGTTAGGCGTCACAGGCATCTACGCTAAAAAGTCTTGTTCCTCGAGGCCCTCGTGGCCAACCTCGAGCAGAGGCCGCCTGTACTCAGGAGGGCGCTAAGACCTCGGAGACTCCATCCCGGCAGACAACGAGCCCTATTATAGGGGACGGATGTGCGCTGGCCAATGACAGGCCCGAATGCTCCTGGAATACGTGGGCCGGAAGCCTCTCTGCGCTGCCCGTGAGAGCCTTGACTCCACTGCTCTCAGCACGACCCACGTCCAGGGAACTGTAGCAGGACGGCGAGCTGGATGCGGGGAAAGTTCAAGGCCGCGTGCTGACCTCGCGTGAACAGGCGTCGCCATGACCACGGGATGTTTTCTCCACCCGAGCGAAGACTGGGCCTGCATCCGGATTCTCCTGCCTGTGCTTGTGCCGACCTGCAAATCCCAGCGTGACTTCCGCTGCTGCGTGAACTCTGAGCGATGCCCCCACGTCTCCCGCTGGTGTCGATTCCTCTTTTTGCTTATTTCCAGCTCGACGCCGGAGGGTCAGACGGCGACAGGACGCAGCAGGGACTCCACGCTCACGCAGGGGGCCTGACAAATCTGGCAACGGAAGCCGAGGGAACAATGACCACTGTGAACGTGACCCCAGTAGCTGACCGCGAGTGCGGCAGGAGGAAACTATTACTGGGGAAATGTAATTTCAAAGGAAAAACCTCCAGAAAAATTATAAATATCGTCATTTGATTTATTCATCGGCACTGGAATAGCTGTGCCTGAGAAACACCTTTAAACATTTATAAAATTAAGATGCCAAAATTAATGTTTAGCTATTATAGGAGTGCTTATAACTACGCGACAATCATGCATAATTAAATAGCAATTTCAAACGTTACTGGATCGGGCCCCATTCAATGAAACTCAGTCAAAAGAGAACATGGAAGATCCATTGGAGGAAAAGTTCGTGTGCTGTGAGCCCTCTTGTGGCCCTAAAGAGCAGTGCAGCCAAGACCTCCACCCCCGCCGTCCCTCCGACCTGGAGGAGGTGGAGTTGGGGGTCCCAGTCTAATTGGGAGGCTTTGATTCCTTTCCCAGGCGGTGACCTCTGATTCTAAGGAAACTGCCCGGCAGTAGCAAGGGCACCATCAAAGGCACCATCAAGGGCATTCGGACAGAGCGCAAACTTTCCCACCTCTTCACGGTGACCCGGGAACGGCAGGTAACATTTATGGAGCTGAAGTCGCGTTGATAGGCGGCGTCATTGATCTGGAAGGACAGCACTGTCACGCCTGTGTGCGGCCGTTGAAACTGAGGCTCCGAGAGGCTCTGTGATTGGCCCAAGGTCTTTCACTCTTGCAACCTGATGTCAAATGTCACCGCCTCCCGGTTTTACACGTCAACTGATTTTAAATGACTTTTCTGACCACTCTGTATCAAGTCACAGCACCGCCCGCCCACACCAGCTAATGTCAGGCTCCCCAACCTCTTTCCCTCCAGTTCTCACCCCCGGGGTGGGGGGCAAATGATCCTATCCGCATGTGTGCCCTGGTCTCCCTCACAGGAATGGAAACTGCAGTGGGTCCAGAGCTGTCTCGTTCACCCCTGGGTGCTGGGCCTTGGCGCTCCCTTGGTGTGGAACCATGAGTGATGTGATTTGTAGGATGTGGCTGAAAGGCAAGGACAGACCAGCCGACCCCAGGCTTCCTCGGGGCATGTGGGCTTGGTACCAACTCCTGGACATCCCCTTGGGTCAGTCTGCAGACCCCTCCCACTTCCTGAGTGAAAGGTTCAACCCAGCACTTGGTCCCACAAACTCCTCCCTCCTCCTGTATTGAACGTCTCTCAGAGGGGAGGCACCTTTCGCCACCCCGTTGTACAAGCACAGCACGGGAGGTCATCTGGACTCCTCTGCATCTGAATAGCTCCTTCCTCTCCCACGGGAGCTAACAGACGCCAAGGGCTGCTCATTTTGGTCCCAGCGCACCCACTGGGATGCACCTGCTGCTCTCCATTCCGCCCACGGCCACGCTTCCTCGCACAGGCTGTCGTCGCGATGCATTTGCATCGGGGCAGAAGCCCGCCAGCTGTCCTTCCCAGCTCCGGGCCGCTCTCCATCTCCAAAACTCAGAGTCCAGCCAGTCCCTGTCACTTAGAAGCCTCCAGGGGCCCCCTGCTGCTTTTAGGAGAGAGTCCAAAATGGCTAATAGGACACTTTCAGAGGCCTGTTGCTTCCCCCACCCCCCACCTCCTTTAGCCTCACAGACATTCTCCAGAGAGCTCCTGGGAGCCAGCTTCCACACTAGATCCTTTCAGGGACATTATCCGTTAACGTCCACAACACCTTTGCAAGGGAGACACTAGTTCTGTTTTTCAAAATATGAAGCTAGCTCAGAGAGGCAAAAGAGGCTTGCCCAACGTCCCCAGACCTCCAGGTTTAAAATCCACTGCTCCTTCTGTCTCAGCCTGCTGTTAGCATTGACAGTACTGGTGAAGCACCTACTGTGTTCAGGACACCAGGCAAGACAGACTCCAGGGTACTCTCTCCACTCAATGAGTCATAAAGCACCCTCGTTCCCACATGGTTAGCGAGGCACTCGCTGGAGACCAGCAGACTCTGGCACCTTTAACTCCTCGGAATCTAGAACAGGGTCCGGCACATAGTAGATACTCAATAAATCTTTGTTCACTGAACAAGTGTCCATGTTCTTCTCCCTACTCTGTGCTACCTTTTATGAAGTAAAGCTTGTAGCGGCTCTAGCACTGTCCTCCTATAAGAGGTAAAGCATAATGATAGGGGCTTAAGACTTGGGAAAATTTAGCTTAAGGTAAATAGTCATAAATCTAGCAAGTAATGTGTATATTGAGTTTTTGTTTCAGTAACTACAGATAAGGCCCATCCTGGCGCCTGAGAATAAGCAGCCGACCTCCTAGAGACATCTGTACCAGGAAGAAACAAGCGACTACCTTTCCCCCTTGGAGGCAACTGTTGAATTTCAAAGGCTTTCGCTGACACCTTGTTTGCCCTCCCCCACCCCCCCTTATAAAACATCTGGCCGGGAAAGAAAGAGTAAGATGGTTTGTTAGGGTATGAACCTGCCATCTTCTCAGATCACCGGCCATCTGAATAAAGCACCTATAAAAGATCCAATCACTGTCATTGCTTATTGGATTTGGTAGTGACAGGCAGCCCGAACGCTGGTGTCTTTTCCGGTTACAATAAGACAATATGAGCTTTAATTATGTTCTTCCTTGTTCTTTGGGCTCCTAAAAGTCTAGCAAATAGCATTTGTTTGTTTGTTTGTTTTTACCTAGCAAAGTAAAACAGTAACTCTACCATCACCCAAGTCTCTCGCCTTATTGGCAAGGTCTGTGATAATGCAAACCAAAGCTGTGGCGAGGATGCAAGCCCTTCTCGGAGTTTGTCCCAAGGTTGCAGTGTGACAGGAGCTTCAGCTGTGGCCTGAGTTGGGCTTGGAATACAGACTCGAGCTCCCGCAACACCCCGGAAGGACCGCAAGGCCCGGAAGGACCGCGGCTGCAGGAGGCAGAGGCAGCCCCCGGTGGGAGGGAGGGACGTTCCAGGCAGCTGCTCACCCAGTTGCAGGAGTTTCCGTGTACACTTGTTGCCATGGCAACCTTGTCCTTCAGCTTGTTCCAAGTACTAGGAACAAGATCACCCTGGTGGTGTTAAAGATTTTATTTTAAAAAAAATACAAAAAAACAGGACAACTTAACCCCGGGGGCTGTACTTTCTGTGGAGGCCTTCCCCCACGAAGCCAGGCGCAGGACAAAAGACCACAGGCCCGGCGAGAGGAGCAGGAGAACCAGGAACGCCGCCTCCACTTTTATCCCGCTCACTCAGGGCTCGCGAAACTGAAAAACCTTTGCCCCGGGATGCAGCTGGTGCAAAAAAATATATCTGGAATATGTAGATGCAGAAAGGAACATGTGTTAATACAGTGGACTTCTCTTATAAGTCAGTGTAGCCACGGTGCAGGTGCAGACAGGCTTGTCCCATAAAAGGGCCTGGAACAACACAGTGGTGACTCTGAAGTTGGATTTTCCGGTGCACTGTCATTCGTGAGGAGAGCATCGCATTGACTGGTGGGGAAAGCTTGGGATTTGGGCCCAGGATGTTATGCTACTAGTAACCGATGTTTCTCCTTTGAGGGTGGTCGTGATAGTAAGTAAGACGGTTCATGCTGAAAACACTTCGGGAAAGCTCAAGTGCTGACTCACTAGAATGAGTTCTGTTCAGTCCCATCTCCTCGGGTTCTTACGTTTCTGGTCACTGGGACCCTGTTTCTCTCCTCCATGCAGGTTCCCTATGACTCTTCTGCTGCCTTCGGCAATCACTGCAAACAGAGGGTGAGACCAGGGTGCAGTTCACGGAGCAGAAGTTGGTGCGGGGCGCACGCTCAGTCAGCACCGGGACACCTGTCACGGAGTGGAACCCCAGGCCATCCTGGCACAATAAGCAAATCCCTGATCAGTGAACTCGGAGTGCTGGGTTTGCTTTAAGACAAATACTTCACTATTGGAAACAAGGGGTTTGCGTGTCTCATTGGAATGTCCTTTGTCACACATTGTGTGACCACATGATCTAAGAGGAATCTCCCCTCCCCGTCCTGCTGTGAAATTATTCTGATTTTTTTGGACAATTTTGTGACTTCTTCCCTATTGGATCTCCAGCACCTGGCACATTGCCTGGCGTATTATAAGATATAATAGCCAGTTAGCACCGACTTAGCCAGTTGCCCTTTGGAGTGTTTTCTGTGTATTCTCCCAATTAGTGATTCCAACAGGTCTATGAAGTGGGTACTGACAGACGCGTAGAGAAGCCATGTGACTTCTTCACACAGCTAGTAAGAAACAAGGCTAGGTTTTAAACCCGGGAAGTTTGATTCCGGAGTCTGGACTCCTGATGCCTACACTAGATGTGTCAGCCAGTATAATGAATGAATGAGTGAATGAATGAATGAAACATAAGAATGAAGGAATGAGTAAGGTCAAAGGCAAGGATTAAACAAATAATTATGTAACACTGAAAAAGCACAAAGAACTGTAGGTTACAATGAGAGTGTCTGACAGAGCTCAAACCTAGTTTAGAGTGTCCGGAGACACCTGCCTGAGGAAGTGACACTTGCTTAAGTGACAGCGTGGGGTGTGGATGGGGGTCAGTGGGAGAAGAGAGTCATTCGTCAGGTAATCTGTCGACGACACTGGAAACAGAGAAGGCAGCCCGAATACAAGTATCAGACCTCAGGTGCAGAATAATACATCTTTGTGATGATGTGAAGAGATAGGCAGGGTATGTACCAAGGCAGAAGCAAAAATTGGTTTTTTGGAAGACAATTTGCAGAATCTTTCTATCTCTAAACAACCCACAGAATTTGAAATATACCTTCTTTTTGATCCAGCAATTTCACTTTTAACTATCTTTCCTACCACAATACTTGCATATCTATAGAGAATAATATGAAAGGTGGCTACTGGAATGGCCCCAAATCAAACAATACTGAACACATATTTATCAATAGAGAAATGGATTACATGCGTGTGGGTACCACCATGTTGCATAAAATATTCTGGAACACTTTAAAAATGACTTTAATCAAGATGCAGGGGCCCATGAAAAGCTACAAGGCACAGGGCCAAGTGGAAAAAGCCAAGGTAACTCTTCACTACGTACTGAATGATCCTGTTTATGTATTTTAAAAAGAGAAGGCCCTGGCTGGCGTAGCTCACTGGATTGAGTGCGGGCTGCTAACCAAAGTGTCCGAGGTTCGATTCCCAGTCAGGGCACATGCCTGGGTTGCAGGCCATGACCCCCAGCAACCGCACATTGATGTTTCTCTCTCTCTCTCTCTCTCTCTCTCTCTCTCTCTCTCTCTCTCTCTCTCTCTCTCTCTCTCTCTCTCTCCCCCCCTCCCTTCCCTCTCTAAAAATAAATAAATAAAATCTTTAAAAAAGAGAGAGAGAATGCACCAAAGCTATGCGTACATGCTTATGCGCACACATATGAATATAAATGCATGTTTTAAAATGTTGGGGATGTTTTCAAAGCACATTCAGCAAATTCTTATTCATGATCCCCTGGGAGAAAGAAGAGGAGAAGGAAGATTCTGAGTTTTTCAAAAAATCTGAAATGTATGAATTTTTATAGCAAAAATGTACTCCAATAGTGCTGTGATTTTTTTAATCAAAACTCTCCCATTGAAATCAAAAGGCTAGAGAGCACTGTGCTGTCACCATAAATAGAAGCCCCGAGAATACCCCATGGGCTCGGTAAGAGGCCCCAGCTAGGGTCGAACCCCAGGAGTCACAGCGCCCAACCGGGGCCATCTCCCTGAAGCCTCCAGCTCCCCCCGATTCGCTTCTTCATGCACTCGGGTCAGTGGTTCCCGGATCCTGACTCCTGGCTTATTCCTGACTCAGCATTTGGGCTGCGTCCAAGGTCCAGGACACCGGCCTGCATACCCACCATCTACTCGGGACCCGCGTCGGACCAATCAATGCAGATTTTCATTTCCCTCACCTGCAGGCTTTCTCCCCCTGGCCAGGGTGGGAGGCTAGTGTCCTCCTCAACCCCTCAGGCTCACAGGCGAAGGGAAACGAGACTCAGCACATCTGTGGATGCGAGGAGGGCAGAAGGGTGGCTCCCAGCGTTGCCTGGTGACAAGGTGGAGATTCAGCTCTTGGTTGGAACGTCCTCCTTCTCTGTTGTGCCTGCAGAATTGTCCCTGTGGTTTTCTGTTCCTTTCCAGGCTTCTGAAATAGATTATTAGCTCAATGGGTGGGAAGCGAACATCTTTGATTGGCTGAGTTTTTAGTGCACTAATGAAACTCGTGTCTTAATGAACTTGGGTCCTTGGGCAAAGCCACGACTACTCCTGGGATCCACCCCTCCCTTGGTGTCCCATGGTCTGCCTCCCCACCGTCCCGGTGGCACCTGTGACCTCTGCTGGTCCTCTGTGCCCAGCCCACGTGCTCGACAAGGCAGGAGGGAGAAGGGAAGCAGTTCTTGTTTTCGTTCTACCCAGTCTTGAAGCCTCTCTAAGAACAGCCATCCCCTGTGTTAAGGCCAACGAGACAAAGACTTTTATATCCTAGAGCTTCTGGTCCAGTTTGGAAGACAAACGCAGGAGCACGTCATCTCAGTACCACCTCTTCTGAATGCTCGGGACATGACTTGTTTCCTCAGCACTCCTCCGGTGTGCTTTGTGTTCAGTGATTGTCCCAAAGAGTGCAGGCCCCAGAGGGCAGAGACCACCAGCCCTGGCAGGCTGGCCACCCAGTCGCCCAGCATCCAGCACAGCCCCATGTACACAGCAGGAGCTCAAACACACTTGTTGATGGATGAATGAATGAACGCATTGCCCTAAGTAAATGGTTCTGGTCACGTGAGGAGCCCCAGCCACTCCCCAGAATTGCTTTTAATGCGGTTCCCTACCTAAGGGCCCATGTTCTCAGGACCAAACTTACAGTTGCATAGACTCAGCGCCTGTTCACCAATCAGCCATCAGGAGAGGTTTCTCCTGAGAAACCTCGGGGAGGATGAGAAGCTGCTGCCTGCTCCCTGGGCACACCCCTGGGGCCGGGGATCGCTGCAGACCCCCAGGACAATTTTCCCGACCTCTACATGCCAGGGTGAGACATTTTAGGGAATCTGAACCTTGCCACCTGAAAACCCTTCCTCCTGTAACTTTCCAGAGGAACTCGGAGACAAGTATTACAACATTTTACAGAGACTTTGTTGCAGGCGGGCACAGGGAACCAGTTCTCAGTGATGGAGAACAATGAGTTGAACGGAAGGCACAGGGAGTTTGTAGCAGAGAGAGGGAGAGCAGACTTATTAAGCGACAGCACACTCCACGGAACATGGGAGCAGGCCAGCTCCGAGCAGAGATTGACGTTAGGGGCTGGAGGGATTCTATTCTCACAGGGTACGTATTTCCTCGCTAGCTTTGGTGGGCTTTCATTGTGCACGCACGAGTAGTGACATTACTTTCAAGATACTCTGCATGTGGGTTCCCATGATTCTCCTTGACTGACCACCGGGGAAGGGGTCCCGCAATGCTAATTTATCATAGTGCTGTTCTAAGGAAGCAGGGGTCCTGTAGCATCCTCTGCGCAGGTGCACTCACGAGTCACCCTGACTCAGCACTTCGGGGAGCAGGGGCAGTGGGTCTAAGAACAGGGTCTCCATACTGTATGGATGTCCTTTGTTCTAGCCCTGGGGCACCTCCAGACTACCTCCCGCCTCACTGTGGCACTTGTGGCCACAAGAGGATACATAAAGTGAATTAATTATTCAGCTGCTTCTGTAAAGCAGCCCAGAAATACCTTTGGGGCATCCAAGTTTAATTCTACTAAAGGATTAACAGTCTGCCTAATTTCTCCCTTTCATATTTTACTAATGTTGTTTCCCTTCTCTGTTTACTCCATTAAAGTCTATAACAGCATAAAAGATGAAAGAATGCATTCAAGTGTTTTAAAATGCTAATTTCCCCCAAGCCCGTGGTGGCTGCTCAAGGTGATTTCTCCTTTAATGAGGGAATGACTCTAAATATCAGACTCCCGAAGTAAACTGTTCGGCGTTCAGGTCACAGCCTCGCTAATTTATGTGTTAATTTCATCAAGAGCAGTTTACTTTGCAAACCTACAAGCCCCACGTTTACTTCTCTGTCGGCCGCCACCAGGAACCCAGTCGAGTCTGTGTGTGTGCAACTAGCTTTTGCTCCTCTCTGAAAGGCTGGGGTGTAGGACTCACGGGGGACGGAAGCCAGGCGTGGGTGGAAGCTCCACCTGCTCAGAGGCTAGGAGGAAGTGGAACCGACAGGACAGAAGGAAATTCGCCGCAGGGGGTCCAAAGCGCCCCCCCCCACCCCCACCCGCACACTCCAGCGGTTAGGGACGGCAGGTGTGGCTCCGGTCGAGCAGGCAAGTTAAAAAGAATGTGGAGAGGGCTGGAAGGGTTGATTTTTTTCCCTCTATCATTTTAGGTTCAGTGCCTGGGGGCTATGAATTTAACGGACAAAAGACAGATTAACAGGGAAAAAAGTAATGCAAATTTTATTGCTAATTTACATGCAAAGAAGTTTACAGAACAGAAATGAAAGTCAAAGAAGCATTTAGACTAGGGTGAGGCTTACACACCATTTGTGCAAAAATGCATACAAATCCTTGTTACCGGGGGCGCTGACCTCCAGAAAAGGGGACACTGAGTGGCCAGCTCCAGTGGGGGATGTAATAATGGCACCCCAAGATGGCAGAACCCAAACGGCTTCCTGTCCCCAGCAGGCCCAGTGAGGAGGTAACAGAACACTTAAGGAGAGATTTAACCCACGCAAAGGAGTCAGCCCAGGGAAGCGGAAGGGAAGGGCATGAAGCAGCTGGTCTCCAGAGAGAGTCCGGCACATTCAAGAGCAAAGACTCATGAATGGTCTCGGAGGCAGGGAGAGGTCGTGCGCCAAGCCCAGGTGTCGGAGGGGCTGTGGCAATGTCACAGGTGGGCACAGGTGTGCACAGGTAACCAGGTTCTTAGTGATCAAGGACAAAGAATTGAACCGAACACACAAAGTTTATAGCATAAAGAAAGAGGGGAGGTTTATTAAGTGATAGTACACGCCACAGGACACGGGAGTGGGCCAGCTCTGAGCAGAGGAAAAAAAAGGGCACGTGGGCTGGGGGATTCTATTCTTATAGGGGCAGAAGCCCCCCTGCTAGTCTTTGGCGGGCTTTTCCTGCGCAGGTACAAGGAGTTGGATTTCAAAGCTACTGCACATGCGTGGTTTCCCATGACTTTCTTGATTGGCTACTGGAGAAGGGAGTCCCACAAGGTTATTTTATTATAATGATATTATAATGAATCAGGGGTAGCACGCAGGTGCATTCCATGATTCAGAGTTATCCCAGAAAACAGGAACAACCCGTCTTAGGGGGTCTTTGTCATGTATAGGTGTTTTCTACCTCAGCCCTGCGGGGCCTCTGGAGCTTCCTTCCTCCTGACTACCTCCTGCCTCAGCAAGCCACTCAGAGTTCACTTGGACAGTTGGGAAGGAAACCATCCAAGGATTTGAGGCAAGGGAGTCACACGGTCTGGTTCATTCGGTTCAAAGACCGTGATCACGGGGCTGCTCTGTGTGGGGCCGACAACGGGGGCTAAAGTGGGAACTGAGGACAAGGCGGGGAGCAGCGAGCACGGTTGTCACAGGTGCAAGGGGACCCTGGAGGCGAAGGTGGTGAGAGCCCAGTGGGCCTGGGGTAGCGTCCCAACACTGAGAAGACCACGAGCAAAGATTTGGGTGCAAGGAGTTTCCTGGGGAGGTGGGTCCCGGGCAGCGCAGCGAGGGCCCAGGGAAGGGAGGGCAGCCAGCAGAGGGCGTGGTGGCTGCGGTGGGCAGGGCGCTGGCCCACGGGGGGCTCTCAGAAGCAGGACCGCTCCCTGGAGGTGGAGGACTTGGGAGATTTTACCCCCATCTTCACCCCCCAGTGACGGAGGGGTGCTTGGCCCTTCCAGATCGCCCCACACCACGGCCGAAGGCCGGCTCAGGCAGAGAGACAGGAGACCGCTGGCCTGTGAGAGGACTGGCCCCGGTGACCTCCGGGCTGGGCCAAGGGGCAGGGGGTGGACTCCCACCGCCCAGGTCACTCTCAGACCTTCGCACCTTCCGGAAGGTGTGGGAATAGGGAAAGAGAGCTCCTGCAACGGATGGGCTGCAGCGGTTACGGAGACCAAGAAGCTCCCTGTCTGCAAACCGGAGGCCAGGACAGCCTGCGGTGTGATTTCCGTCTAAATCTGAAGGCCTGAGGACCAGGAGAGCGGATGTCAGAAGCAGAGGGCAAATTGGCCTTCCCTGCACCTCTGCGTTCTATTCAGGACGCCCCCCCTCCAACCACCCCCTGCTGGATGAGGCCCTCCCCAGGGAGGAGGGGAACTGGACTCAGCCTACGGTCAAGTGCCAATCTCTTCTGGACACACCTTCACAGACACACCCAGAAGTAATGTTTGAGCACCCATCTGTTTCCGGTTACAAGCTGTTTCCGGTTATTTCATTTCTTTTGTCTGTATTTTCTCCCATTATGAGCAGTGCTACGGTGAACATCCTTGCATATCTAAATGAGCAAAATTTTTTGCAGGCAGTCCCTACAGTGTGGGAGCCTCTGCGTGTGTTAAACATTTTGATAGACATTCGGATGAGCCTCTTTAGCAGGTGAAAATATTTCCACTCCCACTCATCTTCCGACGTGACTGCCACACGCCACCTCCCTCCCCACCCCAACCGCATCTAACTTCTGACACTTTGATGGATGAACAATGGCATCTCTTTATTGCTCTGATTTGCCTTCTTTAATTATGGAGTGAGGTTCTCACTTTCATTTTTAACCTGTCACTACTGCCGGTGACAGGGGGAGGCAGCTGAAACCCCGAGGTAGGATGAGAAGCTTCCCCTTTCCCCCGCACCCCTGCACCCCCCAGCAACCTCACCGTGTGAGAGAACGGGAAAGCTGACTTGAATTTAGTTTTCATAGAGACAGGCTGTAAAATATCAGGCTATAAAGTCTCAAAAGCATCTGGAGTATGTCGTAAGGCCAGCCATCTGCACTATAACTCTTCTTAGCGCCCCGGCTGCCCCCTCTCTCCTGGCCTCTCTCCTGGCCTCTCTCCTGAGCATGGCTCCATCGGGTCTGTTGAGGCAGAAGGTGGCCGTGGCTGTGCCGCCAGCAGCAGTGAGACTCTTGAGGACTTGCCTGCACTGCAGACCCCACAGTCAGGCACCAAGGGTCTTCCTCACTGTCGTGTTTTCAGGACCTAGATCGGTGCCTGACTTGGAACAAATGCACAGTGAACGTCTGTGGGATGAATGAATGAATGAATAAATGATGGATGGGCACATGCCTTCGTAGCCGCCCATGTGCCCACTTAGTTGGAATCCCAGCACTCTGCACCGAAGGGCAGCAGAGAGGAGACCATTTGTTCCAGGGCACATAGAGGGAATGTGTTCCTGACGCCCCACCTTGACATAAAATAATCTCGGTCGAGCAACCAATGCCGCTGCCAGGACAGTGCGTCGATGCGCCGCGCGGTTCTGCCCCGCACCCCTCTGTTGAAAGTGCTCCCCGAGCAACTTAGATGAAACTGTTCAGTGTGGTTATCGGTGTTGATGTTTCTATCGGAACACTGAGGTGTGTCTGCTGTGAAAACTAAGTTCCATGTCAGCACAAGAAGCGTCTCTTTTGAGAAAATTAGCCAACAGGTTTGGCTGCCTCTCCAGGCACCTGGCTGATGGTAGAGAAATAACGTCAACAAGACAGAAAGCGGCCCCTCGTCTTCTCATCCGCTATGCCGAATGGGCAGGTAGCCGCTTACCCATCACCGGACTCAGGCAGTTCAGACATTGACCGGGAAGGAAAAGAAAGGGGGTGGGGTGCCAGCAGCGATGGTGGGAAGGATGCTGAGGGGTGATGGTTACCGCATACTGAGCTTTCTCTCTGCATCCCCCAGGGATTCTCTCAAAAACGGCTCAGACGTGGGTACCATTGTTATCTCCTTTTGACTGGCTGAGAATGAGCGGTCCACAGAGGTGAAATGGCTCGGCCCGGTCCGCAAGAGGAAATCACAGCCCGGATGCTCAGACCTGCACCGTCTGACTCCAGCGGTGCGCATCGGTGTGGGTTAGGAACTGACTAAGGCCTCTCCCGCTGCCTAGCGCGGTCAGTCCTCTGCCTACAGCTACACGTAGTGAACCACACCCACGTCTGAAGGCCAATCGTGTGCCTAGAAATCTGGACGATCCTCTCCACAGCCCTGCGGGGTACAGTACAAATGCTCCTTGACTCACAAGGGGGTTCAGTCCCAATAAACCCATCATGAGCTGAAAATATCTTAAGTTGATAACAATTAAATACACCTAACCTGCCGAACATCATAGCTTCGCCTAGCCCACCTTAAACGCACTCAGAACAGAACACCCCAAACCCACGGGCAACACAGTGCCCTCCCACAGTGGAGTGTGGGCTGTTTACCCTCGTGATCGCTGGCTGACCAGGAGCTGCCGCCGTGGGCGCCATGAGGGGGAACCCACCGCATATCACCAGCTTGGGAAGAGACCAAACTTCAAAATTAGAAGCAGGATTGCTACTGAATGTGTATCCCTTTTGCATCACCGTGAAGCTGAAAAATCACTGAAGTCCAACCATCGTAAATCAGGACCATCGGTATTAACTCAGAATTCCATAGATGAAGAAGGGGAGGCCCGGGGAGGTTACTAGCATGCCCACCGTCACATGACTAGTGAATATCCATCCTGGTATTTGAACCCAATGCTTGACTTCGGGGCTTCTACTCTTTTGACCCCCTTCTCCCGTATAACATTCCCCGTCTGTCTATAGCCAGCATGGCTCTCGCCCTCAAGCAGAGGTCCCCGGGGACAATAAGAAAAAGGGATCCAAGAACTGAGACCCGGGGTGGGAGGGGGTGGGGGGGATGGAGAACCTCCCGCCTACTTTTCCGAAAACCTACCCTGGTTTCTCTGCATTCATGGCAGATGCTTGCTGCAATAATTACTCAGCTCTATTTCAAGAGACACTCAAAATATTTAAATATTCAGCCAGAGACCACTTGGCAAAATAGAGACATCGTATGCAATCACAGGCCTGACTGAAATGAATGGTCTAGAGGCCGTCTGTCCAGTGGATGGATCAGAAACCCTCACGGCACCCTTCCGCAAAGCTGCTGCTTTCCTCGTCCTGCTCCCGGAACAGGGGTTATCTCACAGCCCAAGCTGGGAACGCGTCGCTGCTGAGAGGCTGAAACCCATCTCCAGATTTCCAACCCCTCCCTCCCCTGGAAGTCTTAGAAAGATGTCAAGTTTCATCGGAGACCTCCGTCAGTCCCCGGACACGTCAGAGCCCGAGGAAGCTCAGAGTGACGGGCATTTGAACAGTTTCAATTACATCTGCCGAGAAAGGGAAGGGGCCGAAACACGAGTGAGAACTCCCATCAGTGTTTCCCGAACAGAAGAGCTGTTCCAGGATGACTGATTATATTTTAAGCAGAAGTGCAGAAAGGATAATTGAAGTTTCACATGGGGCCCCGGGAGACAGGATTCTGGAAAAGCGATGACTCTTTCTACATAGAAATAAAAATTACAGAATTTTAAAAGGTACGGTTTAGAGTTAGCCATGCAGTTTGGGGGGCAGGACCCACCAATATTTAAAATTCTCACAGCCTCTGACACACCAGACCCCTAATCTGCCCTGCGACCAGGAAGACGCTGATGAGTGTCTGTTGCCAGAAATAAGGACAGGAATCTCGGTCTAGAGCAAAGGCCGGCATTTAACAAATACTTCATGAATGTATATTGAATAGTCAAATAAGTGAAAACAACCCAAGTGTCAATCAATAGGGAATGAGGAACAGAGATTAATTGTAAGACACGTGGAAATGTGTAAGGTGTCCCTGGCCACTAGGAATGCTTTGCATAATCACACTTTTTGCCAAAATAAAAAGCCGTAGAAGTGTGTGTGTTTGTGTGCGTATTTACATGCATGGCTTGGACAGGAAGGGAAGGTTGAGGAAACTCAAAGTCCTTCACGACTTACTTTACATTCTTCTGTTGGGTTTGAATGTTTAGCAATCCACATGTATTACTTTTTTAATACACAATTCTGCTGCCTGTTGATTTATAAACTGAGACTCCCACTGTACAAGATTCTAAGTTTCCAGTCGCTGAAACCGAGGCATCCGTTGGCCTTGATCTGTCTCTCTGGAACTCCTGGGTTCCAGGTGTGAATGACAGTCAGGCCTGGGCACACGGGACAAGAGTGAGGGACAGGTGGGGGTGGTGATGGCGGCTTACAAAGTACAAGGCAGAGCCCTGGCCAATCGCTTGGCATGACGCATCAGAAATCCAGTTATCCACCTGACAGCTGGGGGGGAAAAGTACGTAGGTTACCTGTCATTCGGGTTTGGAGATGAAGCTCAAAACGCCACCCACCCACCCACCCCCAAAAATAGTTTCATGGTGAACTCCTTACCTCCACCGGCTGGGGGCTGACGTGATACATGTTAAGTGCTTATCACCCGGGAGGGCCGGGCAGCAGGCCGTGCTGGGCTAGGGAGAGCGTCAGAGGCCAAAACTGGCAGCCCTGAAGGCTCCCCTACGTCTACTTCCTCCCCTTCGCTTCCCAGCTCCTCCAAACCCTCCCAAGGGCTTCCTCCCCCAGGCCCCACCATCCACACCGCTCTGCTCTTTTCTCTCCAGTTACCTCCTCCACCTCCATCCCTTGGGTCCTCCTCCCGTCCCAAGCTTGTCTCTGTAATAAAACACTAGTTTCCTGCTGTCCGACTCTCTGAAACAGGCATTGCAGTCCCCTTTCTTGTTTATCTGAAGAGATTCACTGCCAACTACGAGGGACAGAAAGGATTACCAAAAAATGCACTTGGAGACATTACAAAACTATTAAGCAGTGGTTCTCACTTTAGTACCCTTCAGAAACACTCCAGAAACACCCTAAAGGTCCCTAGGGTTGATATATGTCCACATAAAAATGTTCATGCACATTTAATTTTTTCCACATGTAATTTAGATTAGTGAAACCACTGGAAGTGAATTTAGTGAATATACATTAGTGAATTTTTTCAATTCACCAAAGTGGAAAATGAAACAGTACTGGTAGTCCAATTAATCACATTCTGCTAATAATATAAGGAATAAAAAAAAAGGCAGGAAATAAGAGGAGGCTGCAAAAAAAAGTCTGTACCTTTTTATGCCTAAAGTTAAGTCAAAATATTTTAGAAAGTATTCCAGAAAATATTCCATTAAATATTCATTGTATCGTCCATTATTGTATATATTGGAGATATAGATCACTGGCTTCCCCTTAGAAGCCCTTAATTCTAAGTTTAATATTTAAAAATTACATAAAGAAAGGAGACAATAAGATTCCTCTGTTGCGTCA
Source organism: Phyllostomus hastatus (assembly GCF_019186645.2). Taxonomy (NCBI): domain Eukaryota; kingdom Metazoa; phylum Chordata; class Mammalia; order Chiroptera; family Phyllostomidae; genus Phyllostomus; species Phyllostomus hastatus. Next base: position 27,815,476 of record NW_025334004.1, on the reverse strand, counting down.
TTACATGAAACAAAGTTCAAAGACAGGAACCCATAGGTCAAGGGCTAGGTCAAAGGTCAGCCAGGTGGAAAAGGCTGCTGATGGCGTCTGGAAGACCCCAACATCACAGCAGCCCAATCCGGCCTCCGGAGGTTGCAGGTGGAGGAGGTGCCCGAGGCCCCTCTGTCCACATTCCCTGGGAGCATCGGCTGCAGTGAGGCTGTCCGGGAGGAAGAAACAGAGCCGGCTGCAGCATTAAAGTAGACCTGGGGCCCTGGCTGGTGTAGCTCAGTGGATTGAGTGCGGGCTCCGAACCAAAGCATCGCAGGTTCAATTCCCAGTCAGGGCACATGCCTGGGTTGCGGGCCAGGTCCCCAATGGGGGCCATGTGAGAGGCAACCACACATTGATGTTTCTTTCTCTCGCTTTCTCCCTCCCTTCCCCTCTCTAAAAATAAATAAATAAATAATTGACCTGGGGATGCAAGATAGGACGAGGGCATGCAGGGACCACGGGCTTCCCACCTGGTCCCCTCTGAGGAGTAGATTGGAGAACCCAGGAACATGTCGGACTCAACAAGATCCCAGCCGGGGCGAGGAGGCCGGTGTGCCACGGGCTCCTGAGGGCTTCCTTCTCTGCCCAAACTACCAAAGGTTCTCTGTTTTTGCAAGTCATACACCCACTCTAGCTAGATGGGAGTGTGGGAGAGGATGAAACAAAATTCTTGGAAAGGTACTGGAGTTTCTCATGGCCAGTCGTAGAGCGGAGGGGCCTGAGGTCTTCACTCAAAATTTCTACCATTCATGTGATTTGGCTGCCGCAACGCTGCGGGGAAATTCTAACACCAACCACCTGGAGTTTGCGCAGACTCCACAGGTTAAGGACCCAGTCCCCAGCAAGACTGCCTCACTCCAGATACAAGTCACAAGCTCGGGGATCCCCGGGCCACCCGCACTTCTGACCAACTGGCGTACATTCAGAAGGTTCACACGAACCCCTGAGGTTCCACAATTCACTGGGACGACTCCCAGAACTCAGGAAAGCGACACTTACAATTGCCGTTTTATTGCGAAGGACCAGCCGCACGAACAGACATGGAGGGCAAGGCCTGGGAGGGCTTCAAACGCAGAGCTTCTGTGTTCTCCCCGTCACCTCGCCCTCCCGGCCCGTCTGTGTTCACCAACCGGAAAGCTCACCCAAGCGGGGGTGCCCAGAGTTTTTGCTGGCGTTTCCATTTGTAGACACGATTGACTGAAAGAACTTGGCCACGTGAATGAACTTGCTCTTCAGCCCCGGAGGCAGGGATAATAGCACCCGACTCAAAGCCCAACCCTCTCACCGCGTGGTTGGTGCGACCAGCCCCATCTGCGGGCATCTTAGCCCAAACGCAGGCGAGGTCCAGTGGGCCACCAGGAATAAAAGGACACTCCTGTCACTTGGGACACCTAAGGGTTTAAATCTCCCTCCCAGGAATGGGGGACAAAGGCCAGGCATCGTCTCTGGTACGCAACATCTCTCCATGCCCGCGTCTGGTTCTCCACGGGTTTTCTCAAGAAAGCAAATCTAATGGGTCCAGCCTCGGTCTAAGATCCACTCTCAGTTTAATACACCAGAGGCCCAAGGGGCACAAATGAAGCTGCTGGCATGAACTACTGCAGGGGAGATTACAGAGAGGAGGGGACAGGGAGACCCCCCCAACAGTTGTCTTCTAGGTCCTTAATCACAGCCTCAAGTCCATAACCCAGCATTCTAGAACTGGGAGACCTGATTCTATATCAGCTCTTCCTTTGAGAAAAGGAAAGGTAATTTCTACACGTTATTAATGAAAGAATGGAATATATCCTTAGAATACTGTCAGAGTCGAAATGAGCATTATAAAATCCATCAGACATGTGATAGAAAAGCCTGTGGAGGGTGGAACTGTGTATCGGACAATGTATTTCATCAAAATGACAACATTTTCTTCAAGTAATTGAAACCTTCAATCTTGCTAGAGCAATAGCAAGAATGTATTGACTCTACGAGGTTCAGAAATTATATTACATCCTCAACTTTTTAAAATAATTTACAGAAATTCATATTAAGGAAACTCCCATCACTCTGAAAATTCTAAATTCAACAAGAGCACAAGACGAAGGAAAAAAAGATCGGGTGTGTTGGAGCTATTGAAACAAGTTTTTGTGATTTTTCTCATAAAAAAAAGAAAGCTGCACATGTGAAATGTCATCGTTTTGCCCAAAAACACAGAGGCCGATTCTATCACCCAAGAATGGAAACCCACCAGAGTGCAGTGCTAACTCCTAAAGACAGAACATCCTTTGACCCACGGTAATCATCTGTCCCACGGAAACCACCATGGACGGGCAGCTTCTAGAGTGAGTCGGCAAGGAAGCGATATTTCTCTTTCAGAGACAATTGGGCAAAAAAACACTTCGATGCTCAGAATCTTGTTATGTGTATGAGACACCTTCCCGCTTCCAACCTGTCAAGCCCGACTGAGCACTGATGCTTAGGTATCAGAATGTCTTCAGATGAGGCTGATCCACATAAAGCCAAGAACCACACGGCCGAGGGGCTCCCGGCTGCCAGGAGGAAGTCAACACAGCTGATCATCGACAGCCCCGCAGAAAAAGAAAAATCTATCATCAATGCCCAGGACTGTTTTAAAGCCAACTGGCCACTACTGTGTTGAACTATTAACTGCGTGCTCAGGACGCAGCAGAGCCTGAGTCCCCGAACCTCCCGCCTGCAGACGATTTGGGCTCGGCCCAGGGACGGAGGCCTGTCGGCACTCCCCCACGTGCTTGCCTCTGTGTCTGCACGGCCTCCCCCGCGACTTCATCCGCAGCGAACACAGCGGCGAATCAGATGCCTGTCAACAGGCTTCGGCTGGGAGAGCTGAGCTAACCTGAGCGGGGTGGTAAAGACTGAACTGAACGGAGGACCAGCGGACTGTTAGAGCGTCAGGGACCCTCGGGGCACCGTCTTCTAGCCAGGGGTCCACCGGTCTCCACATTCCACGCCCCCACGTTGTTCCCACGCAGCTTCTGTAGCCCTGCCGGTGTCCTCCCAGCCCCCAGCCGCCTCCAGAAGGGCAGGAGAAGCGGGCTCCCCCGGCACACCCATTCCGCAGACTCCTGGTCATCTTCCAGAGGGAAGAGGGGAACACCAGTTCCAGGGCGCTATTTTCAACGCTCACATTTTCAAACATTCTACAAGACGTGGCACTGCAAGATAGCACTCAGAAATCACTATTTTAAAAATCTTCTAGTCCCGTTATTCAAATAAATACGCCAACCAGAGCATGACCGCGCTCCGAGTGGCTCGAAGAGCCATTAGAAGCGAATCTTTTTCTTTTAACCTTCCCGTAAATATATTTCTATTACTGCTCCATCTGTGTTAATGTCACAAAGGCTCTGCGCTGCCAGCTAATGTGATGTATTATAAAGTATGAAGAATTCAGTAATTTTCAGATTATGGGAAATCTATTCTTAATGGGCACCTAAATGTGTGTTTATATATTAACTCACAATAAATCACAGAAGTGACCCAGAAGTTTTTAAGCACATATTCGAAAACTCCTAATAGCTCCAGGAACCTCAATAAATCTCGCTGTACAAATTAATATATAATGTTTCATTTGACTTCCACAAGAAAAAATGCATTTTAAATGCCAATGAGCAAAAGAAAAAAATATATTTCTGTCACCTTTGAATTCATTTGTCAAAAGGAGGAAAGGAGAAAATGATATGCCATATTATGAAAAAATCTGTTGATTTACTTCCCTTTCTCATAAGTGAGATATATACGCTACAAAAAAGAAGGCTCCTTTAAGAGGAAAATCTGAGTTAATTATCCAGATGGCTTATATTAATATCCTTGGAAATATTTAGATGATCAGACCCAACCAGAGGCAGAATGGTCTGAGGTACGATCGCTTCGGTCGTCTTTTGAGAGTCTCGGTCCCTCTGTGGTCTAGGGTTCTTCCAACCCTTAGCCCAGCTGCTGTAGCCATAAGGATGTCTTTGTTCCATGGAAAGAACAAAACTACGCTGGTGGAGAACCAGAAACTCTCTGTAATCACTGCAGCGCCTTCGTGGCAAATGGGCTTTCCGGTGGCAGGAGTGTCTGCCCACTCCCTGGGCTTGTCCCGCCGCCCCACCCCAGCAGAGGAACCTCAGCCTCCTGTCTGGGGGGTTTCCGCTGAGCCCGGTCCGCATGTCCCAACCCGTTTCGCCCTCCGCCCTCCTCCACCCTGCGCTGAGTCCTAGAGGCCCCTCAGCGGATTTTCCAAAATCCTGAGCCCACCAGGTGAGGCAGAGTGTGAGGAAGAGGCGCAAGGGCTTGGAGAGTCAGGGTGATGCAGCGAGGGTCTTCCCACCAAAGAAGATGTTTCCCCGAAATGGGAAGGAGAGCGGAGGGATCTGAGACAGCCAGACGCAGGCAGGGCCCGCAGGGTGTGGGCCGAGGCGTGTTGGGTCCCAGCCGTCCCGCAGCTCCAGGCCCCAAGCCAAGTACGGCCTCGGCCTCGGGCTCGAGGGGACTAACAGTGGGTGGAGACACCTTCTGTTTCCTGGCTCTGGTCATGACACTGGGAACGGAGGGAGTCCCAAAATGACCAAGACAGCACTGCCCCAGGCTGGCAGTAGTAGGACCTGGAGCCTAGGCTTAGATAGAAATAAATAAATATTGTGATATTTCCTGTGACCCCGAGTTACAGCCTGAACGTCTCTAAGTCTCCGTTTGCACTTCAACGAGGGTTGGGAAAGTCGAAGGGCAGGTAAACTTTACAATTACAGTAGTGGAGGCCAACATCATCATCATCATCATTATTATTATTATTTCTCCTCCCCCTCCTCCTCCATCTCCATATAGATACGACAGGAATGTGAGCGTTCACTGGACAGAGGACATATGCTAGAATGTTCCTGAGGACACTCTCCACAACAGCCCCAAATCGGAAGCTGCCCAGCACTCACGGGTGGAAGAACGCATAGAGAGACTGTGGTTTCCATGCACGAGGAAATAGCGCCCCCGCCATGACAACGGGCAGTTCACAACCACACACCACGGGGAGGAGCCTCACAAGCAGCCTGTGGAGTGAAAAGAGCCGCTTGATTCCATTCACACAAACCGCCAAGGGCAGGCAGACGCGCCTGCACGGTTAGACGGCAGGGACTGCTGCCCTTGGGGAGGGAGGAGGGGGGCGGAAAGAGGACTCCAAGGAGCTGCCTAGAGCTTGTGAGAACTCCCTGAGCTAAGCTCTTACGATCTGAGCACGTTTCTTTATGTATACTATTCTTTAAAATGATAAAATTAAGGTAAGAAGCATTTTTAAAGATTTTATTTAGTTATTTTTAGACAGAGGAAAAGGGAGGGAGAAAGAGAAACATCAGTGTGTGGTTGCCTCTCATGCGCCCCCTACTGGGGACCTGGCCCATACCCCAGGCATGTGCCCTGACTGGGAATCCAACCTGCAACCCTTTGGTTTGCAGCCCGTGCGCAATCCACTGAGCCACACCAGCCAGGAAGGTAAGAAGCACTCTGGGCAAAGTGGGCAGGTAGAGATGGAGACCAGAAGAGGTGAACAGGAACAGCCTGAGGTAGACAGAGACGGGCAGGGACCAGCATCATAGACATCCCGCCCTCGGTGAAAGTGCGTGATGTATGGGTGTCACTGGGGCACTAAACACACTAGCTGAGGGGAGGGGGTAAAAGATACAATGTTTGAAACTACTAGATCCGGGCTACCATTCTACTAGTCGGAAGAGATTGGCACGTAACCGGCAACCCGCAAACGTCACTCCCAGCCTCCCTCCCCCATGAATAACGGCGCACCAGAAGTTCTGAATTTTACAACGAGCAGAGTGATGCAAACTCTCATAACTACCCAGCGCAGGAGGAAAGGACTCCAGAGCCAGGACAAGCATTCGCACTGGTTTGTTCCAGAGCGTGGTGAAATGCATAGCTTGCAGTGTTTCGGGGTGGGGGGCATGCTGCTCACTGGTTAGCCACCGCAATTTAACAAATGTTATAAATTGCTAAATATTTTTTGTCAAAAACCATGACATAGCTGGAGCTGTGTAGCTGCATATAAAACTATGCTCGGGAAAGTTCTGTTTGGAAGGCTGAGCTGTCTCACGCCCTGCCTCCCACTCCCCGTGGACCAGTCAGCATCCCGTCCAACCCTGTGCGAGGCACAGACGACCTCCGGGCTTCTTGGCAAAGCCGCTCACCGTGGCTGTTTTCCAGGGGCCCGAGAAACGTTATCGTAGCCGGGACCTAGGAGCCCCTGGAGGATAGGGCTGTGAATTATTAATTGCTGGGATTAATGTACACCCAAAGAATATATATTTGGACACAACCCTCATTAGTTCTCGAGTGTTTTTTCACTTGATTTATTATTCTCCCTTACAGGAATGCATGTTCATAATCTGCATTCCCAGTCCTCTAACGATGCCGTGTCAGATCCAAATGTCACCTCATTACTGCTGACACTCACGGAACCCACAACAGTAAAAGCCAATTATAGACTAGAGAAGTCCCGGAGGACCTTGCCTGCCACCGCAGCTAATAAGCTTCACGTCATTATCCTCAGTAACAGCCCCACACAGTGGGTGTCATGGGCAGCCCGTCCCCCACCCCCGTTCACAGGAGCAGGGGTCTAATGCGCTGTCGCTGGCTGTTGGGAACCATGCAGAATACCCTGGCAAACAGCCAGGGGCGTCCCGGCCAGGTAGCTCAGTTGATTGGAGCATCGTCCCATACATGGATAAATGGTGGGTTCAATCCCCGGTCAGGGTACAGATGGGAGGCAACTGATTAATGTTTCTCTCTCACATCAATGTTTCTCTCCCTTCCTGTTTCTCTAAAAAATAAAAAGCAATAAAAAAATAAATGTATCCTCAGGGGAGGATAAAAAGAAAAACAGTCATGGGAGGCATTAGCAGCTTGATGACCGAAGTGCATGTTTTATTCCGACAGATACCAGGAACCTGTTTCAGAGGGAGGTTCGCTGACTGAGTCAAGGTGGCTGAGCTGGGACCGCGTTTCTGGGTCCAGCAGAGAGTTGGCCAGAGGAGAAACTTGCTCCAGGTCCTCCAGGTAGCAGGGAAGCAGCAGCCATCCCGTGCGGAAGGTTGCCGTGGCTGGACAAGGTGGAAGCAGGTCCCGAAATGCCGGTCAGCTCCAGCTCATCCTCACTCTCCACTCATGTGTGTCCACCTCTCCCTCCCAATGCCAACATGCTGGCCAGTGGCACACACGGGCCCTCCTCAGACACAGAGAAGAGACCCCACAGGCCTGTCCCCATGCCCCTCGGGTCCCCCTCCATCAGCAGGACCTGCGTGGCTCCTGCCCTGTTTCTCCTGCAAGCTCGGATGACCCCACCCGAGTTTGTACTTCTGGAGGGCCGCTTAAAGACTTTTGTCTGGCCTTCCACCTCTCCTTTCTGCATTTTCCTTCCAGCCTGAAGGACTGGCCTGGCCTCGAAGGGGTCTCCCTTGGCCCCGGGTCCCTGGGGTCAGCAGAGACACCCGGTGGGAATCCACCCCTTCAGCGAGTGTTTGCAGAGACTCTCCTGCGGGCCGGGTGCTGGGGGGCCAGGCGGGCGAGGCCCCTGGGCTCCTCGGCCTGCCCCGCCCCACTCAGGGAACAGAGACAGCCATTTACTGGAGCTCACCACATCGCGGGCGCAGGGCCAGGTGCTTCACTCACACAAAGGGTTGCTTTTAATCCTCACACGCACAGTTTTATAATGCTGGCACTGTTCTGATCCGTTCCACTATTCAGTCTCCTTGATTGGAAGACCACCGTCCCCATTGCCAAAAACAAACAAAAAAAAAACCCAGGTAAGGTTCCAGGGCGCCAGGCGCACACAGCAAGAATGAGCTGACTCTGAGGCAGACTTCTGTCTGGGGCTCAGGATTTTAAGTGACCGCTCTCGCTGGAATGGGGCCATGCTGACGTGTGACGGAGGCCTCACTGGAGGACACAGGGCATGGGGACAAGGCAGCTGCTGGCCAGAGGCACCGCCGGACAGCCAGGCCGGCCCAGGTTCATGTAGGTTGCTCTTTTTTCAGTGCATGGAGACAGTAAGTTGTAAGTCAAGTTCAAACTACACTCCTTGATCTTTTCTGTGTCAGCAAACGAATGAGAGGTAGACCGAACGTGAAAACCACGGCGAGATTGCCCCGTTCTGAATGGCGGTGTTTTCTGCGGCGGGGAAAGGGAGGTGACGCCACAGAATTCTCGCTTTGCGAGTCAGACAGCCCGTCGTGTGTGAGTTTTGAACAGCGAGGACGGACACCTCTGCAACCAGACAATAAACCCCTGGAGCTGCTCAGAAGGCCAGGGGTCTGTGTTGTCACCCTGATTCAATTAGAAGACGTCGCAGCGAGCCCCGTGGGTGCACGGGTAGCCCAGGGGCCCAGAACACGCCTTCCCCACTCTCTGCCCCTCCCTCGGCCTTCATGCGTGTTCGGAGAACAGCGCTGAAGCAGCAGTTGCTTCACAGTAATGAAGTCCAAGTTCACCTGCAACTAATCTTGCCTTATAACTCTTTCCCAAATAAAATCAAGACCAAACCGTTATTCATTCCAGCAAAGCCCAGGAAAATCGCAGACACTGATCTTTGGAATTGTATGGTTTTCTAATCTTAATATGGTTTGGAACATGATTTTCTGATCTTAATTCTAAATTCCAAGTTGTTCAAGCCCAAATAAAGAACCCACTTCCCTTAATTAATACATCTCTGCTACATGTGAATTTAAAATCTTTTTTTTTAAATGCTGACTCTTTTTGTTTTAAGATTTTATTTATTTATTTTTAGGGAGGGAAGGGGGGGGAGAGAGAGAGAGAGAGAGAAACATCAATGTGCGGTTGCTGGGGGTTATGGCCTGCAACCCAGGAATGTACCATAGCTGGGAATCGAACCTGGGACACTTTGGTCCCCAGCCTGTGCTCAATCCACTGAGCTACGCCAGCCAGAGCGTGAATTTAAAATCTTAATATACTACCTATGAGATCTTGCTTGCCATAGCCTGCAAAATTTTCCAGCTGGTCACTCAGACTGTGTGTGTGTATATTTCAGCTTCTCCTCTTACTGCTACTTTTAACCAAAAAGCAACCAATATTTATTGGCCAACATTCCGAAAACAATGACAAGAAAGCAGATGGGCTGCCTGCGGGGAAACACACACACGCAAAAAAATGATGCAGCCTACTTTATGTATTTTCTCAGGGCAAAATAACTCCAGGTTCTTTTCCACATTATTAAAGTTATGAAATGAGCCAGCTTGAGGGCCTGGCAAGGAACTAACAACTACAGAGAAGCGGAGAATGGGGGGGGGCGGGCTGTGTGGGCAGGAAGAACTGTGCCGTTAGTGGAGGAGTCGTCGATACTGGGCACATGGCAGGATTCTCAGTGAGGACTTCCTGCCACCTCCGGTGGGAATAACCTCCATGGAACCGACACCAGCTTCATCCCCTTGATGACTAATGGTGATAGACAGTAGACAGATCAGCCTCCGGTGTGAGAGCTGGACATCCGTGGACCACATTAGGATGGAGAGGTCCCTACAGACCTCTGGTGTTGAGGCTGGACTCAGCCATTTCACCATGTTGGACACGACACTGACTTCTTTTGGTCCGTGGTTAAAACAAAGGCATCTCCCCGAGTCAGAACTGTAAGTTCAATGGGAATAATAGCAAGTGCACTCACTAGGGGCCATGAGCACATCCGAAATGATGTTGGAGGTGAGGGTTCCACAAAAGGATGCATTCGATATGCTGTGCAAATGCCAGGTACTTGAGTGTTTGTAAATTAAACTATACCGTTCCCCCTTTTTCAGTGAAATAAATGACTTCCTGGTCACAACCCTAAATTACAGACAGTGCGGAATCTACTAATCTGCTAATTATTCTTAGACGTGAACGGGTTCTCAGTGTTGAGACTTCCCAGTTAACAATAGCCATTTATAGATTTAGTCCTTTACAGTTTGCATAACACTTAAGACATTTCCACACATGTAGAAGACTGTTCATAGTCCACATAATTTGTATTTTAGCTGTTAAAATTTATGCTCCAATCCCAAGGTTTCCGGGAAACATTATTAAGAACGGACCATTTGCTAAGGGAAGAAATGAACCTCAGCGCAGGTCCAGGGCACCAGGGTTCTCAGGCCCAGTTCCATGCCCTAAGCCAGTCGCCTCCCCTCCCTGGGGACGCCACTTCTCCATGAGGGAAAACTGAAGTGTGGTTCTAGGGTGCAAATAAGCATTGCTCCAGATGCATCAGAACTCAGCACTGTACTGGAGGGCAGAGTGAGCATGTGTACAGGCCTGGGGGGCAAAGTTACAAAGATCAGTTACCGATGTCCAAAACACAGGCAGAGTATGAACTCCGGCACGTACACACTTGAACGTCATCTGCTCCGGAAACCCAGTCTGGGAACCATGCTTCATGAAGCAAGGAGAGGGGAGCGTACACCCACAGAAGAGACATCAGGTGGTCTGAGAGAGAGAACCCAGGGATGGGGCGGAGAGAGAGATCCCGTAGAGGATCAGAATATGCCACCCCCAAACATGCAGCTTTGGCGTAAGAATTTTTCTGATCTGAAGACATTTGAAAAACAGCAGGTGCTGTAAAAGCTCTCTGCCCTCCCCTATATGTGCCTAAAAGGAGGCTCAGACCCTCAATCATCAGAGACAACTCAAGATTCTCATCGGCCCAGAGACAGTACGTAGAGGGGGCTCCACAACAAACTGCACTAAAATAACCCTCGTAGAGTCCCCTTCCCACAATTCGCCACCGTGAGAAGCCGGAAGCCCTTTTCGTTTGTCTGGTCTCTTCTCCACTCATTGATCGTCCTCTTGTTCACATGCTCCATGAGCCCGAGTGCCAACCACCCCTCCGAGTTACTCATCCCTGAGTTTCTTCTGAGTGTACGCATGCTGCATGTGTTATAAACTCTCTTTCTCTTGTTCATCTGCCTTTTGTCAGTTACCTTTCAGGGTCCTAGCCAGAGAATCTAGAAGAGTAGAGGGAAAAGTTGCTTATTTGTTGTTTTTTTTTTCCCTCACCTATAACTTCAAAAAATGGGGCATCCTGTTCAGGACCAAGAGCTGTGTTCCCATCAGGAGACATATCCACATCCCACACCAGGGCCTCGCTGTCTGTCCTGGCTCCTCCCCAGACGTCCTGAGTCCAGATATTGGGCAGTTGGGCCCAGGAACGTGTGGTCCAGCCTCCCTGTGATTCTGATCCACCCCCAAGCCTGAGATGCACCACTCTAGCCAACTCCATGCTTGCCAGCTCCTCCCCCTTGACCTGACCGTAGGATCCCAAGATGCAGCAAAGCCCAAACCTCTTGTCTCCCATCAGCTACAAATTAGGTCTGGCTGGTGCTGGCCTGCCCACCCCCTCCCCAACTGCGGTCAGCTCTGCTGGCACACTCAGTTCCCTCTGTCCTTCCTCATTCCTCGATTTCTCCCATTGCCTGCCTGTGTGATGGCTCAGCAAAAGCACTCAGAAAAGCAATTTCTTGGGGAGCTACACATGTCTCAAGTGACCGGGAAGCCTCCCCTTGCATTTTCTCACCCTGTGAAATAGCCACAGTGCATCAGGGCCCTCAAACCTTGCCTGGGGAGCTTGATAAAAGTGCAGACTCCCGGGTCCCATCTTCAGAGAATGTTATATGGTGTATCTGGGTGAGGGAGACATCTGCATTTCTAAGCAGCTCCTCAGGTTTCTGGGGAGCAGGCGGTAGAAGGGACCAGACGTGGAGAAACCCACCACCACCAGGTGACCCACCGTGCAGAAAAGCTAGGAGCAGCGTGCCCCCATCCTCCCTGAAACGAGCTGATAGTTCTTCCTGATTTGTATCCTATGACATCCATCACACGTGTTAACGCCAGCTACGAATTAACAACCTTTAAGCAATTTGTATAGGTGGCTGCCCATGTAATCCATCTTCATGCTGAAGATGCCCAACCACTGCTGAAGTGCCCACGCAAGGGCAATCATGTGCCCAGCCACACACATAAATCTCTCGATGGAAATTAAGCAGGGAGATGTAAGAGTCCAGTGGGCATTACCCAGCATCCCGAGGGGCAGCACTAGGTCAACAGTATGGAAGCTGAGAAATCACTCAGACCATCAGGAGAGCACCTGGCCTGCCCTGTTCGGAGCCACACCCGACTTCAAAACTAGTGCCAGGGCCCGGGGTTGGAAACCCCTCTTCTCTGTGAGGCACGTGACCATGAACCTGGAGACCTTCAGAAGGCAAAGTCACTTCCCAAAGGAGGGCAGTGGGATCGGAAGACTGCCGGTGCCCGCACCTGGGGCAAAGGGCTCCCACCCTGCCTCCAAGGCTGGAAGCATGTGTTACTTTGGAAGACAGAGCCCAGATGTCACAGAGGTCACGTGTTGCCTGTCCGACACCCGTTCTTTGTGGGAACACCCGTTCTTTCCTGCTCGGTTGGCCTGGTAACCTTGGGGGTTACACAGCCTTCTCTGCTCCTTAGAGGCGGGGGTGACCCCATCTGCTACCCCTGTCCACAGGGATAGGGCACAAGGATGGTCATGTGGCCCAAGAAGAACCAATCATATTTCCAGGCGAGTCTCGCCATCATATTTTATACACTTGGGACTGGGAGTTAGGAGGACCACGTAAGCTTGGAGCTGCCTCCTGCCAGTCCAGCGGCCACGTGGAAAAAATCCAGCCTGAGAAAAACCAGCCCAGAGCTCCTATAGCTGAGCGGTAGAGACAAGTTCTCAAGGCCATTGTTCACAAGTCCAGCTCTGTCCCTAAATTCCACATTACGTGAGCATTCATTTTGTGTTTGCTTGTTTTTAATTGTAGTCAAAAACGCAGCGCGTCTACCATCTCGACCATTGTCAAGCGTACCGTTCACTGGTGTTGAGCACATTCCCATCATCGTGCCACCGTCACCACCGTCGTCTCCAGGACGGAAACTGTGTACCTGTAACGCACTAACGATGTCGACCACCGTGGGTGCCTCTCGGACGTGGAATCACACAGCATCTGTCCTCTGGCAACGGGTTTATTTCACTTAGTGTATTGTCCTCGAGGTTCACCCGCATTGTAGCAGGAGTTAGAACGCCCTTCCTTTTTAAAAGGCTGAATAATATTCCATCGTTTATATAAACCACATTTTGCTCATGCATTCGTCCATCAGTGGGCACCTGGGCAGCTTCATGTTTGGGCGACTGTGAATGATGCCGCTATGAACATGCGTGTACAGATATCTCCTGTACGCCCTGCTTTCAATCCTTATGGGTGTATACCCAGGAACGGAACTGCTGGGTCATATGTTATTTCTGTTTTTAATATTTTCTGAGGAACTATCATACTGTTTTTTCATAGTGGCTGCACCATTTTACATTCTCACTAACAGTGCACAAAGATTCCAATTTCTCCACATCCCCACCAACGCTTGTTATTGTCCTTTGTTTAATTAAATTTTTGGATAACACTGGTTTTTCCTTTTTTTTTTTTTTTGGTAGTGCCAACTAAATGGGTGTGAGGTGGTATCTCATCATAGTTTTGATTTTCATTTCCCTGATGATTAGTGAGGTGAAACATTTTGTCCTGCGCTTACTGGCCACTTGTAAATCTTCTTTGGAGGAATGTCTGTCTAAGTCCTTTGCCCAGTTTTTAATTGAGCTGTTTGATTTTTGTTGTTGTTGTTGAGTTGTTTATCTCCTCTGGATAGGAACCCCTTATAAGCAATAGGGTTTGCACAGATTGTCTCCTGTTTATTGCGTAGGTTGCCTTTTCACTCTGTCGATTGTATCCCCTGATGCAAAGAAGTTTTTAATTTCGAGGTAGTCCGATGTATCTATTTTTTTATTGACTTTGCTGGTGTCATATCTAAGAAATCATTACCGATGTCAATATCATTGAAGCTTTTCCCCTATGTTTTTTCTAAGAGCATTAAATTTTAGCTCTCACATTTAGGTCTTTAATCCATTTTTGAGTTAATTTTTCACATACAATGTAAGGTAAGGGCGCAACCTCACTACTCTGTATGTGTGTGTCCAGGTGTCCCAGTGCCGAGTGTGGAAGAGAGTGTCCTTTTCCCACTGACCGCCCATGGCGGTCTTGCAGAAAATCATCTGACCACGTGCGTGCAGGTTTATCACTGGGCTCTCCATTCTATGGCATCGGTCTGTAAGTCTGTCTTTGTACCAGTACCACTTTTTTTTTTGATTAGTGCAGTTCACTTAATAAATCCACTTTGAAAAATATCAATCTGTAATTTTTTTTTAAATAAGGATGTGTGAGATCTCCACCTTTGTTCTTTTTGAAGTTTGCTTTGGCTACTCAGGGTCCCTTGAGATTCTATATGAATTTTAGAGCAGATTTTTCTATGCCTGCAGGAAACACGGCTGGAATTTTAATAGGTGCTGGGTGAATTCTATAGATCGGTGTGGGTAGCATGGACACCCTAACGTTACTCAGCCTTCCAGCCCGTGAACATGGGCTGTCTTTCCATTCGTTTGTGTCTTCTTTGATTTCTTCCAGCTGAGTTTTACAGTTTTCAGTGTACAAGTCTTTCACCTCCACAGTTAAGATCATTTCTAAATATTTTATTCTTTCCGATGCTGTTGTAAACAGAATTATTTTCCTAATTTCCCTTTTGGGGATGTTCATCGGCAGTTACAGAAATGCCACTGATGTTTCAATGTGTTGATTCTGTATTCTGCGACATGGCTGAATGTATCCGTTCTGGCAGGTGCGCACACGCGTACGTGTGTGTGTGTGTGTGTGTGTGTGTGTGTAGCTTTCAGAGTTTACTACAGGTAAGCTTATGTCATCTGCGAACAAAGATAATGGTATTTCTTTCTTTCCAATCGGGGTGACTCTATTGTCTAATTTTTCCGGCGTGAACAATTGAGCAGAAGTGGAAAAAGCAGACACTCTTGTTCCCCATCTGAGAGGAAAAGCTTCTAGTCTCACTGAGCACGATGTTCGCTGTGAGCTGTTCCTGTGTGAACTTGACTACGCTGAGTTGATTTACTTCTGTTCCTAGTTAACTCATTCATGCTCACATGAGTCTTCAGTGGGTCCCCACTACTTGCCACCAAAAGCCCCCTCACTGAAACGAGCACATTGCAGCGTTCGGAAACACTCGGTGATGGCGAAGGTGAGCACCTGTAGCCCACCTGGCACCACTCACGCATGTCACAGGTCGGCCAGGCGGCCCCCATCGGCATGTGATTGGCTGACGGCTGTGGCTGCAGAAATGGGTGTCCGCGCACTCTGGTGTGATTTTGTTCCCTTCCGGGTTGGCCACATACAAGGATCATGGAACCTGCACATCTGAGTGTTAATGCACGTTTTACCCTCAAGAGAGGTAAGAAATGGACGGAGAAACTCCACCACAGAAGGCTGAGCACATACGTCCCAGGGAGGGGGAGGAAATCTGACTGCAACCCAGTGACTAGAGGTCACGGGCATCATCGTAGGTGGAAGGCCATGGATGGTATGAGCGCCTGTGACTCCCGCCTCCCTCCCCAGGCTCCGGATACAGAGAAGACCGCACCCCCGTCCGCCCTCACTCACCCCCAGCAGTGCTCACAGAGTCCTTGGGGGTCACGCAGTAACTGGTTAGGTTTACGGCAGATGAGCAGGGTAAGCGGGGGTGGGACTAAAGTGGGCCTGGGGGGGCTGCATTTCTCGCCCCATGTGTCAGCACTTGGGGGTGTGGGTAGCACGCTGACCGCTGATGATAGCGACAGAGAAGATCTGAGACCAGCTGGCCGCACACCTGAGCGGTGCTCAGTACGCTCAGGGCCCAGGTACTGAGCTTTGCAAAGCCCATTGGTCTCCGCCGTCTGCAGACGCGCAAGCTAAAACCTGCGACAGGAATGCAGAGGGACAGCTCGCGGGCACAGTGCTTGCTGCACGTGTCATCCCCCTGCTCCTCCCCCGGGGACCCCATGTGACTGCTGAACAACTTGTTCCCTCTCACCCCGCAGCACTGACACTGCCTCCCAGCAGCCGCCCGCCCCCCATGAGCGAATCACCCTCCGGAGCTGCTCATGCCTCCATCGAGTGCCAACGTCATGCTTCCTTGCACTGTAATCGGTTGCTCCGTGGTGTCTCTCCCGCTTGGGCCACAGCCCCTAAGCAACAGGGGCCTCCCCCTACCACCTCTGTATGCACTCCATCCACTTCCCCCAGAGCCCAGCGTCGTGCTCACACACAGTAGGTGCATAATGCGTGCACATGTCATTGAAATGCATTGGAACTCCTAGCGGATGAAGATGGGAGGGACACACATGACCCACAGACTGCAGGACTAGGGATTTCAGGCACCGGGGAGGCTCAAACGGGGCAGCCCCGGGCAGGGAGAGAGCGCAGCTCCAGCGTGGAGAGGACGTGGGGGCCAGCCACGACGGGCACACGGACGTGCCTGCTCTCCGCCTCGGAGGAGGCACTGCACGCCCAGCAGAAGGCTCACGCTGGCGAGAGGGCCACTCGGAGGGGAGCGTGCGATTTCCACCCGCTGTTTCTCACCCACATCCACTCCAAGGAGGGGATGGAGGCTGACCGCCCAGTGATTACGTGAACTCAGACTGCTGAATCAGCTTTGCGAAATTGGATTCGGAGGGGGACAGGGTTTAAAGGGAATCATTAAGCATTAACATCCCAGGAAGTTTCCCCTAAACTACTACATTTCAGCCCAGCCCGAGAGAACTGTGCCGGATGGCGAGACCGTGAGACCTTTACTGACGCACGAGTGGAAATGACTTGGAAACTGTGTGGGGCCTCAGACCCCTCAGGGACACGTGCACATGCAGGAACTCTGAGCTGTGGGGCAGACCCGGGAATCTGCATTTTAACCAGCACGCAGGCGCCCCGGGGAAATCAGCTTCGAGAAGCACAAGTGTAGGGGGCTAGTCACTCTCAGGACCCCCCCCCGGGGGGGCACAGCTCTGTGGCCCAGTCCTGTGCTCAGTGGTCCACACTAAGCAGGAAACGTAGGCGGGGGGCTCGCTCAGCTTCTGGTTGGACGTAGGAACACGTGATCCGGCAGGCGTGTGGACGTGAGGCCGCCTTCCTCACTTACAGGTGGGAGCGCAAAGCAGCGACGCCCTCGGGAAGGAAACCCTGCGACCTGTTCAGGATGCCGCCCACGCAGGCTTCCCCGGCAACGTGCTCGGTTCCCCAAGCACAGCGAGGGGCAAATGGGAGGCAGAAATCACAGGGGGAGCACATGCAGAATGCTTTTGTTGTTGTTGTTGTTTTAAATGAACACTCTCCTATATTTCAGGGGGATTCATTAAACATAACTGTTTCCCTCCAGGTTTCAGATAAATGCTCCAGAAAAGAACGTCCCCATGGAAGTGAGCAGACCTGCCGTGCACGCACCTGGGGAGAAGACAAGGAGGAGGCCGCGTGGAGGCTCCCGAGCAGCCGCCAGAGGGGATGAGGTTTTCTGGGGTGGACAGACCCTGCGAGGCTGTGACTTACAGTTTCTAACCCCTTCCCCTCCCTGCGAACCAGCCAGCCCTCAGCGTTACAGAGATGGCGCAGCAACAGGGAGAAACACCTTTAATCCCAAACCAAAAAATATACGCACATCCTCAGGTGGACAGTAAAAGATTTTCTAAAATACCTGGTGCAAGGAAGCTGTGGCCAAGTTTAAAAAAAAAAATAAGAAGAGTCCGTTAGGAAAGCTTTAGGAGCTGAGCTGTGTGGGTCTGAGATCGTTCTGCGGACCAGCAAGCGCAGGGAAGCGTGGACCGACCACGCAGCACAGGGTGTCCCCAACATGCTGAAGGAGAATGAAGACAGCAGGGGCGGCTGTGGGTGGGGTTCAGGGCCTGGGTTCGAATTCACCTTTTTCCTGAAATTCCACTTTCTAGCTGTGTGGCCATAAGCCAGGTACATAACCTTTCTAAAACTCAAAGTCCTCATCTGTAAAATGGGTATAAGGATTGTAGCTATGAAAATTAAACGCAGTAACAGCCCAGCACTGGGGACTGTTGGCTGATTTTCCTTCATGGGTTTTTTTAATGCCTTTGTCTAAGGACTGGTGAGGAGCAAGGACCTCTGGCTGGGAAAAGCAAGTCCCGCAGGCTGCTTACCTGCTCCTGCGGTCCCGCAGGCAGGGTGAGGGTCACTTACTCGCAGCCACTCCGATGCCCCAGCCTGGATCTGTGGCTCTGGAACGAGGGAAGAAGAGCAGGAGTGGGCAGCAGGGAGTCCATTCTGGTGGTGGCTGCGGCTGTGCCCCAGGGCCGGGGACAGCAGCTCGTGTCCTGGGCCTCAGGGGCCCTTGTCAGGCTGGATCGGCGCTGACCATGCGTCCTGGCTGCCCCACGGCCCTTGCCTTTGGGCCCACAACCTGAGCGTAGGTTTCCAGACTTTCCGTTCTGCTTCCTGACCTCCTCCCCACAGATTCTGCTTCTGCTGGAGTCAGCCAGGGTCGGATTCTGGTTCGCTGAGGACGCTGCCTGGTACCCGGCTCGAGGATCACCAGACTGGTATTAGCGGGGCTTGAGAGAGTTGAAGAAAGATACTCCTTTTTCCGTCCTCTGGGGTGAGGACCCAATGGAGAAACAAGACCCAGATAACCCACAGACCGAGGTCAGCGTATTGGCTCCACTCTTGCTCTGAAGGCCAGGCTGGCTGCCGTGGCTGCCCCGCGCCACTACGATGAGGCTGCGGGTCCTGCACTCTCCAAGGAGAAACGTGGGGGGGCGGGGGCGTGGGGATAGGGCGGAGGGGGAGGATAGGCACACGGACACATCCACACGCGGGCACAGAACACAGAGATTTACTTGTCAGGACTGGCTCCCGAGCCTGCGGGGCCTGGTGAGTCTGAAACTCACGGGGCCTGCACGCACGCTGGAGACCACGGCTGGGGCCGACGCTGCAGTCCCGAGGCCGGCGGGCTTCCCAGGCAGCCCCGGGTTCTGCTCCTTGGACTTCTGCCTGAGTGGGCGGGGCCTGCCCGCACCCGCGCCCGCACCCGCACCCCCGAGGGCCTGCTCCGTAACTACAGTCAACTGACTGGAGGTGGTGACAGAGTCTACAAAGTAGTTTCCAGCAACACTTAGATGAGTGCTTGATGATGTAGCTGGGTACTGTCACCTCACCAGGTGGACACGGCCTGAGCAGGAACCAGCGATTCATTTCCAACCTTCCCCCCCGCCCCCCAACCCCCCCCCCCGCCATAATCCCTCTGCGGGAACTTCTGGCCGACTTCCTGAATCATAAAAATGAATTGGATTGACCACATCCTACATTTCATTCATTTTTGCCAATACACTTGTAACTTTGTGTGTGTGTGTGTGTGTGTGTGTATAAGTGGGTATATATACATGTACACATACACACGTGCGACCCTGGGATTCATGTACACACACACACACACACACAGTCTGACACCGCGTAACTTTCAAGCGCGTTTCTCCACGGCACACGGCAATTTCAGTTAGCAACACGGTATTGCACATCTGAACGTCGCTGAGAGGGTAGATCTTGACAGTCCTCATCACCAGAAAAATCGTGTCGCTGGGCATGGGGACAATTGTTAATGACTTCATATGGTGATCATTTTACAACGTATATACAAATATCAGATCATTACGTCGTGCGCCTGAAACGAACACGACGCCGCGTGTCAACGGTGCCCCGGTGAGAAAACTGGGTGTTTGCTCTGAAACCCGTTTCCCGGTCGTCTCCTCCCCAAACTGGCTGCATTGTAAGTGAATGCTTTACGCTCCTTTCCTATGAACGACACTGCTGGGTTCATTACATCCCCTTTTCTGTGCGGTTATGATGATATGTCACTCGCATTGCCATTTCAGACCATTATGCAGTTACTGTTTCGAGTCAGAAAATCAATCTGTGCTCTGCCCGTGTGTTAGACCTCAATGGTTTTGCCATATGGAGATGTAAAAAGAGAAAAAACTGGGCTATTTCATACCCAAGCGTGACTGTCGTACATGAGGACATCACCTCCTGTTTAATTACTCGGGCAAATGGGATTCAGAGAAACGGGATGAGAAAGCCGGCTCGGACCTCTCCACAGCAAATGGGTTGACAATTATTCATTACAACTCAGAGTCAAAGCACAGGGGGCCTTAATAACTTCTGGGGTTTGGGGCAGGATTTGGTTTAAAAGTGAAAATAAAACTCCGAGGCTCTCCCTGTTTAATCAGTGATCATCTGTTTGTTTTCTGCAGACTTTACGACAATCACTCAGTGAGACAGCACCTTGGACAAGCCACAACTCAGAGTGATTTCATTAGCATTCCCGACAACACCCACGCTCGCGTGGGCCTCCTGGAGATTCACTGCAACGTCTGGGCATACACCGGCAAAAGCCTACGAAAGGGAATGGCTGGTCATAACTCTCGCCTCTGGACTCCCATAAAGCCAAAGAAATATCACTGGCCTCTTCTTCCATCTTCAATTTCCCACGGCTCACTCCCCCTTGACCCCCCGCTAGGAGGTAAACTACACCCTCTTTGGGTCCAGCTGGTAACTCAACCCACCGACAGAAGGAAACCGACCTCCCCTTTTCTGGGAGCTTGTTTCCTTCCTTGGAGTGGGGTGTTCACGTGGGCCCTTTCATCAGCATGAAAGGTGTGCGAGCCGGTGCAAGCTCAATCTGTTTGCCCGTGGCTGGCCTTGAAGAAAACCCCATAGTTTGCACAGCTCAGCTGTCAAGAGTGGACCGGGAGCCCTTTATGTGCTCGGTCAGGGAGCATGGACCAGATGACCAGAGGTCTTTGTTCTTGTTGTTTTTGGTAATCTGGAGTTCCTTTAATTTAATTATGTCCACTTGATCTGGAAAATAGCAAATATAACAAGCGTTTGTACAAGGCACTGTTTAGGAAGATTTACCAGTTTTACAATGTTTGCCTATGGTTTTAAGGAATTACACGGTAGGAAAATGTATTTAAAAACAAAGTGATTCCGGAAGTCCTTATAATAGGTATGTAGCCCTGTAACCAGGACAAAACTACTGTCCTTATTTCTTTTAATGTATTTCATTTATTATTTGTTTGGTCCCTCCACCCCAGAGAGTTGTATAACCTAATCAATAGAAGCAAAATACCAGGTAACTAAGTTTCACGGGAGACTCAGAAGATAACGTGATTTCCAAATATTCTCTCACAAAATGTTAACACCGTTTCAGGCTGGTCAGAGCCTGCACCTGCCATCCTCCCTTCGTTTCCCTTCAGGAGCCGATGAGCTGTGCGCCCTCCTGAAAACCTCACAAAGGCACAACCCAGCTCTCCCTCTGCAGTGATCACCGCGTCAGCACGCAGATCCTCTGAGCCGTGAGCTCCGCACTTTCTAGAACAGTCTCCTCTGCAGGACTCAGGGACGAGGCACAGAGACCCTGCTTACAAAGACTAAGGGGCTGATTTTCTGCAGTCGCATTCATAGGCGTGACCAAATGCAGATACAGCAGACCTCACCGACTTTGCCGGAACAATCGAAGAACAGAGCTGCTGACCAGGACACCCACAGAAGGTGGAGTAGCCGGCATTGACCTTTCTCTAGAGGTGCATATAGTGTTCTTTAAAACGGGGCTGTTCCTCTCTTCAGCAGAAAAATAAAAAATGAGAGATCAACAGGGAAGCGTTTATAAGCGTCACAAGAAATGGAGGGAGGAAGAGGAGAAGGAAGGGAGAGAGGGGAGAGGCAGGAGAGAGGAGGAAGGCCGAGCGTCTTCTTCCGCATGCGCCCTGGAGGGAATCCGACGTACACTTTGTAATTTCAGAAATAAAATTCAGGATAGCATTAGCAGGGGAAAACGCTTTTTAATAAAAGGAAATAAAGAGGGAACTCCTGTGTCTGCCTCGGGGCAAGCAGCTGCTTCTCCGAGTCTCGGGCTTGGAGCGCCCCGGCGTCAAGCTGGAGACGTATTTTCCGTCTCCAGAAGTTAATAAAAAAGGAGAGAAAATGAAAAGATGAAGATTAAAAAGACACAAGTCCATGAGAAGGCTACCCACCCCCAAGAATCAAATCTCAAATCAAATCAAATTAAAGGAAATCAGAAAGCTTCCAGAATGCCAATTCAAAGCTTCTATTTAAAATATAACACTAATGAGGCTAAATGCAGAGTTTCAACGAGCTCATGTGATATATTTTAAATATGTGCCAAAAGTTAGTAAAACTTAGGGAAAGATGCAGTTTTCCCAATTACCCCCCTTTTGCCCTCCTCTGCCTGGTACCCCGATTTCCTCCAGCAACCCCCCTCTTAGTTCACGCTCATGGGTCATGCATGTACATTCTTTGGCTTCTCCGTTTCCTATACTGTTCTCAGCACCTCCAGGTCTATGTTGTACCTACGAATCTGTACTTCTTAACCCCTGCACCTCCCCACAAGAACCAAATCCAATCCAATCAAAGGAGATCTGAAAGCTTCCAGAATGCCAATTCAAAGTTTCTATTTAAAATGCAATGCTAATAGGGCTCAATGCAGATTTCCAGTGGGCTTATGTGGTGTGTTTTCAAGGTGTGTCAAAAGTTAATAAAACTGGCTATTTGGGGATGGTCAAGAGGAAAAGAAGAGGAAAGAGTTGCTTGGCTGAGTTAAGTTTTTAAAATGTAGATACTTGGAAGAGTCAAACCAGAGTATCTGAGATGAGGGATCCATTCATTCTGTTCACAACCCAATCCCTCCCTGTCTTACTTGGCTTTCATGGCGCTGATTGGTTGTCCCTCTCCCCCAGGTTCCGGTCACCAGAGGAAAGGACTCGCCCGGATGAAAAGCCAGATTGTATCTGTCTAGTATTTACCCACATACTGTGTGCACCGCCTAGGGGCAGTCTCGTAGAGGAGACATCTCCCAGCAATGGAAAATCAAAGGCAGCTGAATCAACCACCACAAGTAGTGCAGATGCCGCCACTGACCGTGACCCGACTGAGGAGCCTTCCGTTGGTCAAAGCAAAACAGGAATCCTGTTGGGAACGTAATTCTCATTCGGTCACTTGTCAGATTTAAAAAGGAAGTACCCCTGCCGTCCCAGGTTCCTCACTCCCATTCGCTCTTCCTGAGCAGCTGGGCGGAGCCTGGCCACCCCACCTTCCTCTTCCCCACCGCCGCCACCACCACCGCCACTGTGGCTCTCAGCCTCATGACGGCTCACCTCCACCCTCCCGGTCACTCTCTTCCCAAGCCTTCTGTCTCAGGGCCTCTCTCTACCTGCCAATCCGATCATCCAATCATGTGGTTGCCCAGTGGAAATCCTCCAGGGTCTCCTCCACATGCACCCCAAGCTTCTAACATGGGGTACACCTACCTAAAGGGCACCAAGAGCCATACCAGTGGCTGCCGGAAGCTGCAGGATCAACACAGGACATCTTCCCAAAGCTACGGTTTTACTCCAAGATTGGGTAGGGAAACCTGTTTTTCTTTTTTTTTTCTTCTTTTTTTTAAGATTTTTATTTCTTTATTTTTAGAGAGGGAAGGGAGAAAGAGAGAAACATCAATGTGCGGTTGCTGGGGGCCGTGGCCTGCAACCCAGGCATGTGCCCTGACTGGGAATCGAACCTGCGACACTTTGGTTCTCAGCCTGAGCTCAATTCACTGAGCTATGCCAGCCAGGGCTGAAAACCTGTTTTTCAAATGTGTATATACCATGGAGGTCTTTGCCAAAGTTATATGAACTTTTAAGTTGAAACCCAAGACTTTAAAATAACATCGGCCTCAGCTCTCAGAATGTGATGACTGTTCTGTGCTGTGAAGGTATTTCCAAGAAAACGTGGGGCAAGGTTTGGGTCGGACGGAACGTGTGAGCTCCGTGTACGCCTCTGGCACACCCACCTCATTGACACACATGCATCCCGTGGAAATCAGCATCTTCAAAAGAGGCAAAAGGTGATTCGTCTCAACGTTATTTATAAGAGGAAAAGGTTGTACAATAACTTAAATGACCACCACTCGTTTTGGTCTGTAAATAAAGGAAGTACTTTGTATCGTTTAACAAAATGGGGCAGAAATATATACATTGACGTAAGAATAACCCTGGGATACGTGAAAAGGCTAATTGGAAAACAGTAGTTTATTGTTTCTACCCAGAAGAAAAATATGAGTCTTAAGCATGCGCATCTCTGGCTGGAAGGCATGGCTGACCTCCTGTGTGTGTTCGTTCTTTCTGCTTGTCCCTCTTTTGCGCAGTGAACGTGGTTTGCTTTGGTAAGAGATGGGCATCAATAAAGAAATTTCTTTCTATGAGGAGGCAGAGCAGAAAAGAAACTCCAGCTTTTTGCACACAACACCTGTCACTCACGGTCCAGCCCCCGCCTCCCTCCCTCAGCCTCACTTCCTGCCCCTGCACCCCGGTCCCTCCCAGCCCCGTCCTGCACCCACCGATAATACTGGAACAAACGCTGTAGCTCTTCAAAGAGGACAGGCGCTCACAGAGAGCTACGCCTTTCAGGTGCTTTTGTCTCTGCCTGATATGTTCCTCTTGAACTTGCTCCTTGACAAACAACTTTTCTGATGGTGATTTGGCTTCCCATTGGGTCTTCACCTGGCCACAGAGTTTGGTCGCTTCACCCCTCTTCGCGATAGCACTCTTTGGGGCCAATGAGTGAAGACTCTGCTTCTCTGCACCAGCCTGCGCGTGCTCAGTCAGGGCGCGTCACCCCCGACAGAATCCCTCCAGAAGCCCCCACCCATCAGGGCTTTGGGGTCCCCATGGCCCACGACGCCCAGATGCTGCCTTGCAATCAAAGCCGTGAATGCCATCCCACGTGCCCTGGGGACACAGCCCCCCAATGGCCCTGCCTCCCTCCCTGGTCAGCAAATTGCTCCGCTTTCATTCTTTCAGTCAGACCCGAGCCCCAGCTGTCCACTATCCTCGTGGAAAATCTCAACAGCTTATGGGACCAGCCAGGAACTTCGCCCCGACTGTGCCGGTGACAGAGATTCCATCCTGCCGCAGAGAGGACGGCGGTGCCCGGAGAGGAGTCCCCGTGCTTTCCGCCCTTTGCCCAGTGTACGGTTTCGTGCACGGAGAATGAGCCCGGCAGTGCGTGTGCACCTGTGTGTGCATGCACCTGAGTGTATGTGTGCGTGCGACATTAGTAAAGAAAACACAATTTGTGCCCTTACTGGGGCTTATTTGATCTGACGTTTTGTGACATCTTGGCCTCTCCTGTGAAGAACCACATTTCTCAGACATTTTCTCTAGACACCAAGCTGCCTCCACTGGCAAACACATGGTGGGGGTGGGGGGCGTGGCAGGAGCGGACTGTGAGCAGAGCCCCTGACAAAGCTGTGTCTCAGGGAGCGGGCAGAAACGGCACCGACGTCCAGACCCCCACCCCGCCCCGTGAGCCCTGTTCTGCCTAGAGCTCCATCCTTCCAGCCTCTGATGCTGGAGGCGCAATGGATACAAATGGCCTGCTCTGAGGAATGACCATCAGCCAGGCACGTGTCTGGCCTCAGTCCTCCCCTGCGTTCTTGCTTCAGGAAGCGGCGAAATCCCTGAGAATCTCCCTCTGCTTTTGGAATAAGTGTTTAATGCGTTGTCGGGAAGGATGCCTTCCTCAGCTCCGCGTACACTCTCGAAGAACGGAACGCCGGCCACAGAAGCACATTCTCAAGCTAAAGCGTCCGAATGGGGGACAGAACACTCGGGGGGGAGGAGGCTCTTCCTGCCAGTTACCGGGACACACGGGAAGCCCCCGCCCGAACCTGTCCGTCGCCGAGAGCCACCGCGCGCCCAGGCGCGCCCCACCGTGGGCAGCCCTCGCCACCTGTCTCCGCCCCCAGATGAGTGAGCAGGAGTCACGAGTGCTGGTCCCCGTGGAGCCATTACGTGCACAGCCCAGTCCCTTGTCTACCCTGCCTTTGCCTCACGAGAATGCATGTTAAAAATCCCTCAGTGTCACTGGTGATCACGGAAATGAGAACTGACACCACGAGATGTCCTTTTTCACCTGTCCCCCTGAAGTGCGGACAGTTTACAGGCTCTCACCCGGCGTTGGCAAGGGTGGAGGGAGGCAAGCACCCCCGCACGGCCGGAGGGAGCGCCAGTCGGCAGGGCTTTTTGAACGACGATGTATCGACGTGCTGATGAACTTGAAGTTTTGTGCGTGCACGAACTTGGGATATTTTTTTTTCCCAGCTGAGAAGACAGAAAACCTAATTCCTCAGGACTTGATCGATCAGGAGACTTGCTATCTCACAATGCACGTGTGGTTGTCCGAAGCCTCGGCGCTGGTCAGTTTGGAGACTCCTCGGCCTCTTCGTGGACCCATCACTCACCCTCTTCCCGCTCCGCCCACACTGGCCGGCTGGCTCCGCTCCTCACCGTCTCAGCTGGGTGCGTGCGGCCGCACAGGTTCATACACGGGCATCCAAAGGCGAAAAACAAACAAAACCCTGCCTGGTTTTTTATGCACGTAAGGTCTACAAAGTCTTTCCCAGGAGCCCCCTCAGAGACCGCCCCCCACTACCGTTTCATGGTCCAATGCAGCGTCTCCCTGGGAACCAACTTGTTAGAAACGGTCCCAGGCCCTCCCAGGACCTAAGGAGTCAGAAATACCGGGCTGGGGCTCAGTCTGTTGCTCAAGGTGGACAGCCACTGACCCAGGCTGACCACTTGGCAAGGGGACCTGAACTACCACGGTTGCTTTAGACTAATCATGATCTCTTCCCTTGGGGGCGGGGGTGGGGTCACCCCACCCCAAGCACAGGAGCCTTGACTCACCGAGTGCCATCCTAGCTGCCCGCCTCGTGATGCGGCCTCACAGTTGTTGCATCCTGGAGCAATTAGAATGGCTTCCAGCGGTGGGGACAGAAAACCCAACCCAAAATGTCTTTTAAGATGAGAGGGTTGCTTGACTCCTCTAGTAGCAAGTATAGTGCATAAGGGTGAGCGACCTCAGAAGCTGACCTCTCTCAACCACAGACGGAGCCCTTCCCCTGTCACAGTCCTCTCTTCGTCGGGGTGGAGGAGAAGGGATACCCTGTGCTGGTTCTCACATGTGTCCACAAAGTCTTTGTCGCAGCTCCTTTCAAAAAGGGAAGGCCGATGCCCCTCCTGAGTGGGGGCTGACCTTAGAGACTCGCCTCTAACGCACGGAATATTCTGGAAGTGATGGTGTGTGACTTTCAAGACTTTGTCATAAAAGGCATTGTGGCTTTCTCCTTGCCGCCCTCTCCTGGGTCACTTGCTCTGGGGGAAGCCAGCCCTCACGCTGTGATGGCTCCAGCACCCTAGGGAGAGGTCTCTGGGGGAAGGCGCTGCCCACCACCTACAGGGGTGCCATCTGGGAGGTGACCTCTCCAGCCTCAATCGAGCCTTCGGAGGAGACAGCAGCCCCAGCTGACCTCTTGACTCATGAGAAACCCTGAACCAGAACTGTCCAGCTAAGCTGCTTCGTAATTCCTGATGCGTAGAAACTATGAAATAATGTTTGGACTTTTTAAGCTGTTGAGTTTGGGGATCTCTTGTTACACAACTCAGAGACCTGAATAGAATGAGCTGGGTGTGCACAGCCTCTTTCTCTCCCCCGGGTCCTGTCCGAGTCCCCAGGGGGCTGGGTTGAGGGTGGTTTAGCCCCCGCCACATGACTCCCTGTATCTGATTCCTGCAGCCTCTCCTCACTCTTTGCCACCTCCCTGTTCTGCGTGCTACCACGGATCTCCTGGAAGGACCTGCACTCCAGCCTGAAGCAGTGACTTTAGTTGTAGAAAGTTCCAGCTGTGCTTAAGGGTGAAGGGAAGGTTCGGAAGAATTGTGACTCAGGCCAAGCTTGTGGGTAAGCGTCAAGTCCCACCTCAGAGGAGTGGTGGGGACCCCTCGGGAGACGGCAGCATTTTCTGGGAATGTAAAGCAGATCAGTAAGATCTTTCCTGCAGGCAACTCAGGTCCTCTGCCTTAGCTAAGGCTGTGTTTCTGAGTCCTATGGGGTTGGAGGTGGCCCATGACTCGAGGTCTGTGTCACTAGGATGTGTCCGTACAAGCTCCCAGGTGAACGGGTGCCCGGCAGGGTCAGGGGGACGGTGGGGACCTGGAGCCAGCCCATCTGACACATGTAACTGCACCAAAGCCCGTAAACAAGCCCCATGGCCGGGGGTGCAGGCTGAAACCCAGAGCCTAAGTCGGCATCTCCCACAGGGTCTCCAAAGGACCACCTGGAAGTCCTGCATTCGAAAACGCAGCTTCCTCAACCCCACCCATAGTTCACGCTGGCAGAATCCCTGGGGTGAAACCCCTGCCTTGTTAACCAGGCTCTGGGCGGCACTAACTCTAATGCACCCTGACCGTCCAGGATGAGAGCCACTTTGTAACTGAGGTGTGCTTTCCGCAGGATAAAAGGTATCAATCCTAAGTGTTCTATTTAGCAACTTTTGACAATTACACGCCTGTGAAATCACCACCCAAAACAAGATGTAGGAGTTTCCGTCCCCCAGAAAAGCCTCCTTTCCAGTCCCACCTACCCCCCCCCACTCCCCAACCTCCCTCCAGAAGCCATGACTTTGGAGTTTCTATTATCACAGAGAAACATTTAAGCTAAAAAAAAAAATCAAAAGAAATCTGTCACCTGAAAGCTCTAAATAAGCCATTTCTGTTTGGCAGGAGGAAAAGACTTCAATAGTCCATTTGAGGACACTGTTCCATTTCCCCGTGAGAACCAGCCAAATGGACCTTTCAGCGATGCAGATTGGAGCCGTGTGAATTGGCAGCGTGGTTGGAGACGTGATTCTTGGGGGCTGAGATTGCACCGGGAGGGCGCGTGTCACAGGTGTCTGTGTCGGAGGCAGAGCGGTAGACCTTGGAGAAAAATGTGTCAAGGACAGGGGAGGAGTTGCTATGGCATTTACCCTCCTAGAGTCCTTTGGATGAGATCCGGCCCCAGGTTAGGGGCTGAGGGCCAGAAGCAGATGAGAGAATGGGGCTCCGATGAGGAAATCCAGCATCCTCAGCAAAACTGGCTATTACGAGTGCCATTTTTTTCCACCACTGAGCTCCCTAAATAATCTGTTCCTGGCATCTAGGGAAGCATTTGATATTCATATGTTTACTTTGTATCTAGCCCCTTCATTGAATGAACTGTTTTATTAGCTCTAAGAGCTTCCCAGTGAATTCACCAGGGTTTTCTAGATACAAAATATCTTCTGAAAACAAGGACACTTTTGTTTTTTTCTTTCTAATTGTTATATATATTTTTTCCTGCCTTGTCACTGTGGCTAAAAAAATTATTCTAATATTCTTTAGAACGAAGATACTAGTGTTGAATTTTTGACCAGCCTGGAAATGACAGAGTTGGGAATAGAAAGCAGCTATCATCAGAATTAACAGCAACGAGGCTACATCAGAAGTTTTGTGATGTAACCATCGTTGACCGGGAAAAGAGAGAAGGGACATATCCGACAGATACTTTGAATGAGGAAAAAAGAAAGCTGGATGGTGATAAGAAAAGGCAAAACCAGCGCTGGGGTTTCACTGACAATTAAACCATGAAAAGACATCTATTTTCAATCAATCCCGATATCTGAAAAGAGGTGAGGAGGAAATTAAGTGTGCATCTCAGTTCCTGACAGATTTATGACTACGGAGTCCAGGCAAGCTAATAAATCACTTTATTTTCCACTCTGTATTTATGGTGTGACCAACAAGCAAAGCACGTTTTAAGAATTCACACTTGATCTTGATTATTCCAGTGTGCAGAGCACTGGTTTCCTTGGGGAATGTCAGATGTGTAGACACAGAGCGACACGGCCAATCCACCCCTTCGAGTCACACAAGGCACACAGGCACTGAGAGTCCACAGACAGCCTCACTCTGTACCTGTAACACTGCGAAACTGTACGGATTTTTGTGTCCTTCCCCCCATCCCCGATTCCGTCCCCATCCCACTGTGTGTACGCACTCTCGTGCACGTGACCTACAGCCGCCCTGTGATGGCATTCACACCCAGCGGCAGCCTTAACTGTCTTTCACTAGCGTGGGATACTTTTTTCTACAAACGAGGTTGTGCTGGGTATCTCATTTCCCTTTTTACTTTTTACATTCACTATTACGGGTTTAAGATGTATTGACGTACACACACACAGAGTATTGGGACTGACAGTGAGTTAAACCCCTGCTGTGGTGTGCCAGGACCACAGACAGCCCAGGGGCCCCACCTGATCCGACCAACTCCCCTTCCCCAAGGGGAACTGTATTCCAAATTTTTGCTTATTTTCTTTGCGTTATTGGTTTTGCCATGTTGGTCTGTAGGAGACGGTTCTGCGTGGTGTGGGCCCAGCTCCCACTGGGAGATGCACAGGACCCACGCCCACGGATAGGTTCTCCCGTGGGGAATCAGGCCTGCAATGAGCCTAGGCCGCTTTGAGTCTTGTTTTTTGCTAAAACTCCCTCACCCTGAATTGAGGACATTTACTGCAAAGCAACTTCCTAAAATCCATGGTAAACCTTCCAAGGATGAGTGTAACAGGTTCAACCACTTTTGCCTTTTCGTTTGCAAATGTCCCTCTTCTGTGATGTGATTAGCAGCATTGGCTCCTTTGTTTTCTGCAAAAGGGAACCACCTACAGCGAACCTGTGCATAGGAAATGAGGACCATCATGTAATGGGCGGAGAGACCCAATAAAGGCCTGTCATGGTGGAGGCTGCGGCTTTTGCTCCCCTTGAGAGAAAAACCATGCTCTCCCTTTTCCCCCACCGGACTCAGTAGTCCGTGTGAATGTCTCATTTCATCCATAATGACTTGGACACTGCAGGCCGGTGTCTGCATCATAGGTCATATACTCCTATATAACATATGGTCTAGTTTTGCGTGCTTTTAGACTTTACATAAATGGAATTATATGCAATTTTTCTTGTTAAAGACTTTATTTATTTTATTTTTAGACAGAGAGGAAGGGAGGGAGAAAGAGTGGTAGAGAAATATCAATGTGTGGTTGCCTCTCGTGTGCCCCCTACTGGGGACCTGGCCCACAACCCAGGCATGTGCCCTGACTGGGAATCGAACCAGCGACACTTTGGTTCACAGGCTGGCTGGCACCTTACCCACTGAGCCACACCAGCCAAAGCGGAATTACACGTGTTCTTATGCAACTTTCTGGAAGTCAGCATTGTGCCTGTGAGCATCATTCCTCCAGACCCTATGACGGTCCTGTACACGCTGGCAGAGCCGTGCCCCACAGTGCGTCCATTGCCCGTCCTCAGGGCCGTTTCTGGCCTTTGCCATCCCAGAGCCAGTGTGAACGATCTTAAGCACACGTGCAGGATGGGCCCCCGGGTGGGACGCCGGGTCAGGAGCGCACCCCTGTCCAGCCTCACTGGGCGATGCCAAATTGCTGCCCACGGCGGTTGTAGCATGTGTCACTCCCACCGGCACACACGTGTGCTCGGGCGACCCCGACCTCCAAGTCCTCACACAGTCAGAATTGACTTGTGCCGATGTTATTGCTCGAAAATACGGCCTTAATTAGAATTTCCTTGATTACCAATGAACTTGGCAGTCTTTTCATACGTTTATTGTCCACTTGGGGAAGCTACAGTTCCAGTCTCTTGTCTTTTTTTTTTTGGCCTGTTGGGCTTGAGCCAGAGGTGGATGGTCACCTTTGAGTGTGTGATACCCCAGCGTACACGCGCACCGCCCCAGCAGCTCCCCTCCCCACCGTGTGCGCAGCGCGTCCCCAGCCCTCCGCCGTGGCAAACGGCGCCGCGTGTGGTGAACCCCCTTGCACAGGTCTCTCCGCGTCGGCGGGAGGTTCCGTCTGGAGGGGAACTGCTGTGTCTCAGGAGACGTGCGTACTCATTTCCCCGAAAGGCAGACGAATCCCTGTTTCCAACGGCAGCACCAATGGGCTCCCTGCCTACAGTTCACGAAGCTCCCCGTTCGCCGCCCCCCACATTCACCGACACTCACCACCGTCCACGAAGCAGCTTTGCGTCTGTGTTGTCTCGTGTAGTCTGTAAACAGTCCTGGAAGGTAGAAATTTTAAAAGAGCCAATATTTCTCTAGTTCTTTGTCATTCGAACAGCACATTCATTTGCGTTATCTGCCTCGTGTTATGCTCAAATCCTGACGCTCATTGCCTTGCAAAGGGACACTCAAAAATCAACACACAGCCCTGGCTGGTGTAGCTCAATGGATTGAGTGTAGGCCCATGAACCAAAAGGTCACGGGTTCAATTCCCAGCCAGGGCACGTGCCTGGGTTGTGGGCCAGGTCCCCAGTAGGGAGCGCACAAGAGGCAACCACACATTGATGTGTCTCTCCCTTTCTTTCTCCTTCCCTCCCCCTCTCTCTAAAAATAAGTAGATAAAATCCTAAAAAGATCTTCTTTAAAAAATAAAGAAGAATCAATGTACATTGTTGTCAGAATCTAATGTGCTGAATCATACTCCCATGTAAATGCAGGTGTCTCCTCTGCTCCGAGTACCCCCCAAAATATTTCCCAAATCCTGTTTAGTCATGAACTGGTTGGTCTTCATCCCTTGCCCTGCAGACACAGATGACACCAGAGATGACTCTTTGTCATCATGAGGGAGGAAGTGGCTCTGTCATCCTCTCCCAAGGGACCCTGCCTCCTCCCAAGCCACCAAAGGTAGGGGGGTCCTCAGACAGAGGAAGGAGTTTGGATACCGGTCAGCCAAAGAGAAGGACACATTGTCCAACAAAAGATTATCAGTAGCAGGTGACTTAAGGACATGGTGCTCCTGTCTTTGCTCTCTAAGCATAACCTCTCCCCTTCTTGTTTTCTCCAGCCAGTGTCTGGGGAGGGGTTTGGAATAAAAAATGGGCCACCATGTTATAATTACTCAAGAATGCCAACCAACAGAAGCTCGCTCATGAACGACTTATTTTTCTAGAGCTTTGTGATTTTGTTCCTTATGTTGGTAATATGTCATCCTAATGATTTTATTTTAACAGTAATGAGTGATGACCCCGTTCCTGCAGCAAGACATATGGCATTTCTTTTCAATCCCAAGTGAATCGGTGAGGTAGCAAAGAATGCCACCACCATCAATAACGTAAGAAAAAGATGATGGCCTTCGCCAGTCACTGTCATCTCTTTCTGTAATCTTTGCACTCCATCCTGTTGACTAATGCGTTTGAGATTTAGCTTCCTTGTATATTTACAAAATATTCTCGCATGTCTGCCTGAATGATAACCTCCAGATTCTGATTTCGGTCATAACTCCGAGTGCCTACATGGGGCCTTTTCACGCCACAAACCCATCGCGTGTCACTGAGGCAACCCGGGCTCAGAAGAGTGACGTCCTTTGGTCGAGGTCCTAGAGATGGACTCAGGATTTTAACCTTGGGCTTCAACCTCAAAGTCTAGTGTTTTTCTACTACCGCACCCAGATACACAGTTTTGTTGTTGTCTTTTATAATTCACACATCAAATTCCTGAATTGTATTCAATTGTCTTTATACTCCTACAGCAATTTGGACAGTATCACCTCCTCTCTCCAATACTTGAGTCCCCACAGAGGAAGGGCCAAGCCGACACTTCCTGCGGCACCTTGTCACAGGCCTCGGAGAGGCACAGTGGATGTTGTCAAACTCGGCCAGCTTCTTCTGTCCCCTGCAAGGCAGCAGGCTGAGGGTGGGGGGCTCGCCCCCGCCCACCAGATGCCTTAACTGACATTTTCATTCCCTTCCTTCGGGGAGAATCAACGCCAATAAAGCTGAGTCTCTGGACGTCTAGCCACACAGCTTCATTGTGTAGATTTATGCTTTCGAACACTTCGGGCATCAGTCTGGAATGAGTGATGGGTAGAACACCCCACCTTTTCAGGGGGGTTCTGTTTGGACATTAGTTTCAGAGCAACATTGCAAACCCAAGGAATTTTGACTCAGATTCAGCTAAGTCTTCAAAACATCACAAATGATGGATAAGAATATAAAAGCTTTATAATGATATCACAAATCAGCCCTGGCTGGTGTGGTTCAGTGGACTGAGTGCAGGCCTGTGAACCAAAGGGTTGTCAGTTCGATTCCCAGTCAGGGCACATGCCTGGGTTGTGGGCCAGGTCGCCCCGGCTGGGGGCACGTGAGGGGCAACCACACATTGATGTTTCTCTCCCTTTCTCCTTCCCTTCCCCTCTCTCTAAAAAATAAATAAATAAAATCTTTTTAAAAAATGTAAAAAAAAAACGAATATCATGAATCATTTAAGATAAAGAGACTGGGGACAGGCATGCTTAGATGTCACAAAAGTGTCATGGTAATAAATATGCTCTCTTAAATTTTCTCCTCCAGGTCTCTGCGCCTTTCCGACTGCCGTCCCCACTGCCTGGAAGCACCCCCAACTTCTCGCTCCTCACCCTCCATCTGCCTGTAAATTCGAGGCTCAGGAGTCGCATCCGTGTCACTGAAGCGTACTGAACACCGCTCCCTTGTGACAGTCACTCCCCGTTCCCACAGCGACACGTGCCCCCGGCGTGCACTCACACATGCATTCATTCATCCGGCAGATAGCCCCTGCGGGCGACCACGCGCCGGGCACCATTCTGGGCCCGGGGACACATCCGGGAACTGACAGACAAAAACCCTGCCACGTGGAGAAGACACTTCAACCAGGGACGGCAGACGACAAACATGACCTGCAAATGAAACACTGTGGGCTGGATGGTGACGAGCGTCCTGGAAAAAGAGGGCCAGGGGGGTGGGTCTGGGGCACCGTGGGGGGGGGTGGCTCCCAAGCTAAAACTGGGGGTCACAGAGACCTCATGAGCAGGTGACATTGGAGCACAACGTTGAGGGGAGACAGGGAGCGACTCCTGTGGGGAAGAGCATTCTGGGCAGTGGAACCACAGTGACAAGGGTCAGGGCAGGAGATGCGTCTGGCTGCAGCAGAGTGAGCAAAGTGCGGTGTTCAGAGAGGCAGCGGCGGCCCAGGCTGCGGCCGCCTGGCTGGCCATCTGGTGGACGTCGGCTTTTGCAGCCAGTGGAGTGGAGAGACTTTGGGGGATTTGGAGCAGGGGTGGTAGGATGCAGAATACTTTATCAGGACTTTCTGTTGGACAGAGGGTGGAACAGGATGAAGGATGGCCCTGGGGCGCATGCCGCCCCAACAGCTCTTATCACCCGCGGTCACACAAGTTCACTGATGCATTGTTCTCCTTTACTGGGCTGTGATGTGTGGCTGGGACAGGGCCTGTCCCTGGATCCCTGGTGTCCAGCCCAGGGTAGGGCATGTAGGCAGGAAACGTGTGTGGAGCCTGGTGGTCAGAAGGACTGTGTCTGAGCCACAGGTTTTATTGACCAACATGGATGACCTCTCTCTTTCAGGATGCGGTGGCAAACAGAACTGACTTTCTATATTGCTGATACCTAAAGGGAGAAATCTGTCTTTTCAGTGTGTTTGAATCAAAATTATTTAGAGCCGAGGAATTCCCCCACTGCCTACTTACAAACAAGCAGGTGGCCGCTTAGGACGGCTTTCATGGAGGGGTGGCTTGAATATACATTTGGCAAACTTTCCCAGTCACGTAGTAGGAATACAGAACCAAATCAGACATGGTCTATGACCGCCAGTAGCCTAGAGTCATTCAACAAACACTAGTGAGACCACCCATCTGATGAGAGCTCCTACCATCACGCTGATCTCAAAGAAATTCTGTGCAGGTCACTCGGAAAGGCCACAGAGATGGTCCCAGAAACTAGGCCAGCTGAGTATGAGGTGCTATTTTAAACACACAGCAATTCAGCTGCCCCGGCTCCTCGAAGAGCCGCCTTCTAACAGCAGCACTGCCAGGCTCTGGGACGTGCTGGCACTCCACGATAAGGTGGCTCGACAGTGACATATGGCATCGCGAAGCGTTCCTTTCTGGTTTGTTTTCCTCGTCACCATTGCTGAGAAGCTGAGCAGGAAAGGCTCCTGCGACTGAGATAATCACTTTTGCTGAGCCCTTTCTGCTGCTGCTCAGAGGCTGCCCAATCTGCAGTCCTGCTTCTCCCCACTTCCCTTTGAACCGACCCGAAGAAGAGTCAGGCTGTAATGCTGGAAAGTGCCTTAAAACTTCCGCGAGCCTCATTAATAACGGGGCCGGCGTGCGCATTGGAGGCGCCGCCCGGGGTCCCCGCCGGGCAGAAGCCGCAGCTCTCACCGCAGCAGCCGATTACATGGGCTAATGAGGGCCATTCATCAGTCCTGCAGCCGCCGCGGGGGATGCGGCCAAGGGCCTGCTGACCTTGGGAGCAGCCTGCGCGGTCGCTGTCGTATTTTATGTGTCAGGTCTCTAACGAAGGGAGGTGTGGCTGGGTCCTCACCTGCGTCTCCGGTCTTTATTGACCCTCCTCCCACTCTTTGGGGAGGTGGGTGGCAGTCCGGGATGAGGAGGCTGAGCTGGTGCTTTGGGTCCTTCTAGCAGAGCTCAGCTGTCTGTGTTTCTCCAACAAGGATGCTCAGATCCAGCTGGTCCGTGTGCACGACAGCACGCTGCCTGGCAAATGGCACGTGGTGACCAGTGCGCAGAGGTCACTCGCCCATCAGGCCACCATCTGGTCAGATCCCGGCTCACCGCACTGGCTGCTCAGAGTTTTGGGGGGCCCCCAGTCTCCTCTTCTTTGAATGAGACCTTTTGGGGTTGCCATCAACTACTCTTCAGCATGTCTGTGACTCAGCGCGATTATGGGACTAGATTTAAGGATTCAATAAATGCCTGCATTTCTGTGACTTCGGGCAAGTTTTTTCGTCTCTGCCAGTGTGGCTGTCCCCACGGATAGACAGAACGAGGAGAAGGGAGCACCACACTCAGAGGGCTGGTGGGATGCCCGTAGTGACCTCAGCGGGGGGCCTTGGGTGAGACGTACTCTTAATAAACCATAACTTTAAGTACTCATTAAATATTATTCTTAATCAACTGGAATGCTTTTGGAAGACAAATAAAATCTGCCTGGCCCACTAAAGGACAAAGTTCCTTGTCACTGTGGGACACGGTAAGTCCTTTTGCTTGAGTGGGCGGGGACAAAGTGACCTCTGAGCCTCTCTCTTCAGACGGGGGAGGGCAGGCCACGGGGCCCCTCGGGAGGGCTCTGGGGGATGTGGAGCGATCTTTGTAACCGAGAGTCTCTCTGGGACATTTTTTTAATGCTCACGTTGACCCTGGGCAGGAGGAAGTACAGGCAAAACTTCTTGAGAACAGAAAACCGCAGCCTTTAGATCGAAACCACCCGGGCAACGAACAGCCAGGCCGAGCTGTCCGTCTCCCAGCCCAGCGCCCCTTCCTCCATCCCTGCCGCCCCTCACTGAGCTCGAGCTCACACCAGGGAAGTCTTGAGAGAGGACCGTTCCAGGAGGCACCACCCGCTGTGGGGGCAGGCGCCCCCAAAGCAGGCAATGCGTCCAGCACTGAGGGCCGAGCCTACCGAGCACCCAGGGCGTGCCCGGCCCTTTGTCACAAGCCCCATCTCATTAGACCTTCCGGCCTGCCCCGCCGTGGGTGCCAGCAGTGTCCTCACGCGCCTCCGAAGGACCGAGGCCCAGCGAGGTCAGGCGGGCCCTGCAGGCAGGTCCCTTGCCCGACACAGACTATTCCAGGGAGCAGACAGAGAGGGGAGGCTCCTTTGATCATTGTATCAGACTTTGAAATCAAGGCTGGACAAGAAAATAAATCGTAGCCTAATCTTGTTTGTGAACACAAACGCAGAAGTGGTAAATAAAATGTAAGGAAACTGAATTGGGCTCGAACACACACACACACACACACACACACACACACACACGCAGATCCTACTAAAACATTAGCACCAACAAGGATTTACCCTGCCTGTGCAGGGCCGGTCTGACAACACAGCCTCTGCAAACACAGTCCACTACATTGACAGACAAAAGGGAAAATGGCAGAATTATCTCGACTGCATAGGGCTGCCTGGTGGCCCCCCCAAGGGAAGTGTCCCTGTCCTCACTCCAAGCCTGTGAATGCCATTTTATTTGGAAAACATGTCTTTGCATACATAAGTAAGGATTTTTTAAAAAATCGTTGTTCAGTTACAGCTGTCCCCATTTTTCCTCCCTGCCCCATCACCCTGCATTATCTGGGTGGGCCCTTCTTAGAGACACATGGAGAAGACAGGACACACAGGAGCGGGCGATGCGGAGATAAACCCCGTGATCGGAGCATTGTAGCTACTAGCCCAAGAGCGAGGCTCGCTGGCAGGTACCAGGAGCGGGGAGACAGGCCCGCAGTGGGGGTTCCTCAGAGCTTCCAGAAGGAACCAACCCTGCTGACATCTCCCTCTCGGGTTTCTGGCCTCCAGCACTGTGAGGGCGTCCACGTCTGTTGCCCTGAGTCCATCCAGTCTGTGGCAGTCTGTCACAGCAGTCACGAGAAACGAACCCACCAAGGAATGAAGAAAATCATTCGACCACATTCAACACTAGTTCACAGAAAAGAACGTTTATAACACGAGGAATATCAGGGGAGGGCAAGTGAGAGATGGGGCAAAGATATTTGCAACCCAAATCCAACAAAGGATTAGCGTTCGAAACGTTGGAAAGAATTGCAGTAAGACGA
Organism: Phyllostomus hastatus; assembly: GCF_019186645.2. NCBI lineage: Eukaryota > Metazoa > Chordata > Mammalia > Chiroptera > Phyllostomidae > Phyllostomus > Phyllostomus hastatus. The sequence continues at coordinate 27,776,995 of NW_025334004.1, read as the reverse complement.
AAGTCCTCATTTAGGAAGGGGCTACTACACAGGAACAGCCCATTCACAGAAGAGTCTCCGTCTTACTTGTCATCCAAAAAAAAAACAAAAAACGCACATTCAAATACTAATGAGACTTCATGTCACACACCAAGTTGGCTAAAGGTTTAAAATGAAAATATCAAGCTGGCGAAGGTGCAGAAAACCCAGCCATTCTGGTTGCTCAAACCCCGCACGCCCTCAGGGAGGCCTGCTTGTGTGAGGAGCCGTGGCCCGGTCCCCCAGAACTGAGCTCCCGGACTGCCCCCTGTGCTACGCACTGATAAGGGCATTTGCTACACTTCCGCCGCCCTGCACCAGCTGGTCTGGAGAATCTGTGCAGACACGGTGATTTATGGTGGGCGGCGACCGCCCTTCTGTGGGTCCGGAGCTTCAGAGACTACGGCAAGTCACCAGGCGGTCTGCGCCTGTTTGACCAGGCTCTGCCAAAATCCCCGACCCTCAGGCTCCAACAAGCTTTCTCCGGCAGACGGCCCGGCACACACGTGTTGCTGTCACTGGCTGCCGAAGGAACAGTACGTCCCACACAAGTCCCTTAGGGGAGGACTTCAGGGCAGGAGCTCATGCCTGGTCTCCCCAGACTTGGCCCCATGGTCCTTCTTCATCTCATTTCACTCTAGCACAGCAGAGCCAGGAGAGACGACTGTTTCCGAGTCCTGTGAGTGCTTCTAGAGGTCACCAAACCGAGGGGTGGGCTTGGGGGTCACTGAGACCGAGCACAGGGACTTGATGCGCAGCCGGGGCGCCCGTCACTTGACAGAGCAGTGTGACAAGGTTGGGGAAGGTTCACGATGTACACAGGCTCACTCCTCACAGTCCCGTGTCTATGTGTCGTGCCTGGAAGACCTCTCCCTCAAGGTCACGTACAAAAATGTTCGCTGCAGCCCTGATTGTGAGAGTAGAAGACAACTTCAAAGTCCACTGCTGGGAAAATGGACCGACTGTCTCAGGTTTACGCAGCAGAAGTAAGTGAAGAAAGCTACCCGGTTGTGGATAAGCTCTCAGAAACGGAATGTTACATCAAAGAAGAAAGTTGAAAAATGATATGCGCAGTAGAGTACAATGTATGCAAAGTTTAAAAACATGTAAGATTGATTTTTTTAAGGCACCCAACTATACAACAATTTGTCCTCTAGAGAGAAGACAAATGGAGTGGAGAGGGAAGACAGAGTTTTATATAGATTTGCAATGTTTTATTTCTTTAAAAAAAAGATTCCGAGCACCTAGGGCAAAATGTTAAGACTTGTTAAAACTGACTGTTGAGTTTGCTCGATTATTCTGTATATTTGAAGCACCCCACAATTTTTTAAAAACTGGGGGAGTCAAGTAATACGCTTAAGATCGCAAGCTCCACCAAAGTGAGGTTACCAGCTCCCAAACCTGGCTGCCCACTTCCCTGCGTCCTCTTATTTCATCTGTCCACTCATCAAAAGACCCAGGCGAATTAACCCAGTCCCATCTGCAGTATGCTCACGCAAGGCTCCGACTGGAATTTAAATCAAGTGCTCGTTTCACTACAGAACTTCACTTGCTGTGCACAACATTGGCTTCTACGGAGCTGTCACGAGGCTTTCCCGTGACAGTCCCACATGAGGGGAAAACAGACGGACTGCAGGAGGCCATGCAACTCCGAAGGAGGAACGGCAGCGAAATCTCCTGCGTTTTGGGGTGTGTTGTTCGTTTAAAATGTTGAAGAAAACAGAATTAAAATCAATACGAAGGTCTTAGGATATACAACGTAACCAGCTGAATGTCCGTTAGGACCCGTTCTCAATGAAACAATTTGTATGTGCCGGCGGGTTCATTTCACCTTTTAAGGAACATAGATGCTTTTCACGTTGTCATCGAACGATCATAACGCTCAAGCCGATATGTCTTGTCCTGAAAGATGAAAAGCCGGGGAAGAAGGATGCAGATCAAACACCTGAGTTCTCAGAAAGAGCTAGGTGGACGATGTAAGGCCGGGATGCCGAGGCTGTTTCTAAGCCTCGTGCTGAAAAGGGGGTGGGGAATCGATCGGTTTCATCTCATAGAGAGTTTTCCTTAATTAAAACTTGCCAGAAGGTGTGAGGATTTGGCTTTATGTTTTTGTAAACATACTTCCAATTCAGTTTCGCGCATGTTTCACAAGGAAACCCCGTATAAGAGAGGCAAGCATTCCCCGGGGCCCTGCAGAGGTAAGGCGTCCCTTTGGTGTGACGCCAATAAAAGCCGCCCATAGTGATGCCGAGTGAAATAAACCAGAGAAAGACAAACACCCTATGACTTCACTTGTATGTGGAATCTGATGAACGAAATAACCTTACAAACAAAGTAGAAACGGACAGACTCCTAGATACAGAAAACAGACTGTGAGAGGGGTTGGGGGCGGGGTGAAAAAGGTGAAGGGATTAAGCCAAAAAAAAAAAAAAAACTCCTCATAGACACAGGAAGCAGCATGGTCATTGTCAGAGGGAAGGCTGGGGCAGGGGAGGGGTGGCAGGGAGCAGACGAGGGTGGAGACAGGGGTAGGTGGTTACAGAAGGAGACCTGATCGGGGGTCAACACAGTGCACAGAGGGTGGATTACAGCATGGTACTCCTGAAGCCTATATAATTTTATCAACCGATGTCACCCCCAATAAGTTCAATCAGAACAACAAAACAGCACCAGTTCGACTTCTCCTGCATGGAACACGCCTGCATGTGCCAGCAGCGCAGCTAGAAGACTGGCACAGTCAGGAGGGAAATGAAATGCACCTGCTGGAGGCAGAGACAGGAGAATGCGAAGTGTAGTTAAAAACTTGCCAAGACCGCGGAGCAAAAAATGGAGAGAAATGTTCAGAGGAGGGAATTTCAAGTTTGAGACAGAGAAGAGAGAGATGTTCTCAGGGATCAGAAGGTTGACAGTGTGGGTTTCCTCTTGCTGCTGTAACAGACTTCACGGCTTAAAATAGCACAAACGGGCTGCCCCACGGTTCCAAAGAAGAGAAATCCGACGCGGGTCTTCTGGGGCTGGAAGCAGGAGTGCAGAGCTGTGCCCCTTCTGGAGGCTCCAGGGAGGACTCGGCTTCCTTGCCTTTCTGGCTTTTAGAGGCCGCCTGCACGTCTCGTGGCCCCTCCTCCAACTTCCAAGTCAGCACCCACAAATCGAATCTCCCCCCCATCATGGCACTCGGATCCCCTTTGCTGCCTCCTGCTTCCATGCTTTGGACCCCGGTGACTTTGTCAGCCCATGCATAGTCCAGGGTAATCTCTCTATCTTAAGGTCTGCTGATTAGCAACTTTGATGCTATCAGTTCCCTTAATTCTCCTCTGCTATGTAATGTAAGGTGTGGGATTCCGAGGTGGATATCTTGGGGAGGGCATTATTCTGTCTACTTTTCAGAGGTTGCTAGAGAATCCCAAGTCAAATAAGCTCCAGCAAACAGGGCCCTTGTTGGAAAGATGCTGGGATAGGACCGTCCATTAAGGGCAGCCCAGCTTGGAGAACAGAACCGTTCCAGGAACCCCCTCTTTCCCAGTCTCTCGTCTGTGCTTTGCTGCGCATTAGCAGCCACAGCTCCCGTCGAAGACTGGTTTCATTTATCGTGGATCCGTACCTCCAAATACGGCTGCAGGCGGATCTGGAAACTTTACATCTTTCACTCCAGGCATCAAGAAGGGAGCTTACTGTCCTTCTCCTAATGTTTCTTCTGCTCTCACTCTCTTCCAGTTCCAAGAAACCAGCAAAGACACTGCTTGGCCCATCTTCAGCCACAGTCCTGTACCGTCTTGGCTGGGTTTTGGGGGGATCTGTGGCTCACATACCTCTCCCGTCCACCTTCCACCTGCTTATGCAACTGAGCATCCAACCACGACACGGAGGAGAGAAGAGAATACACTTGGCTTGCAAGTGCTTGGCCAAACACGGACGAGAGCTGCCGGCCGACGGGCGGATAGAGAACACGGAGGACTGGACGGAAGGTGGGGCAGTTCAGCAGCTCGTGCCAGCAGACTCCGAGTCGGGCCGCCCGGCTTTCCACTCAGTTCCTCCACTTCCTACTGCGTCTGTGCCTTCGGCCCAGCTGTGTAACCGCTCCATGCCTCTGGCCGTGGTCTGAAAAGTGGAGAGGTAACCTTCTTCCTAGAGTGATTGGGTGGACGTGTAAAATAAGGTAAGAAAGTGCTTGGTACGTCATAAGCACCCCGTAGTGCACCTGGAGATGACAGGGAAAACCCAGCCATCTCACTGGTCGAATCCATATGCGGCTGGTGAGGTTGCGAGCAGAGGAGAATGGCTTTTGCTCCTTCACTGACTTCGGTAAGGAACCGAACGGGGCCTGGTCCACACTGGGCTGGATGCTGAGGCCCAGGTGCCTGAGCTTGGGAAAGCGCCTCCCTCGCCCCTGTCGCAGGGGCACAGCAGGGGGTCTGGCCCATGGGAGGGGTTCAGTAAATATTTTTCGTGACTGCATAGAGCACCAAGTGCTGCGGGGTCTACGAGAAGGAATAAGACACTCGGCTGACCTTTGAGGAGCTCAGACTAGCACATTTTCCCAAGATGTGGAAGGCATGCGTGTCTGCCTCAGAATGGAAGGGTCCCACGAGTCACCGCTGAGACCCACAGGACACAGGGCCACCACGAACACGTTTATCTCCACGAAGCAAAAGCGAATTCCTCTCCAAGAACTGAAATGGCAGCTAACGTGTTTCCTTCTACTTTCATTAAAAAAAAAAAAAAAACACATGTCAGCCTCGTCCATATTTATGATCCGAAGCAGACAGTTCATATTTGAAAGTCAATTGTTTGAAGACCGTCGGAGGGCTTTTGACTGCCATCTTTTATCTCGCACCTCCCCTGTGTACCACAGTTAGAAAACACTGCTTTATGATGTTTTCCGGGATACGGTCACGCGGGTGATAAACGTGATCACAGGGGCCCATCGGGGGCTGCAGTTACCCTGGCCGGCACCTTGGCAAAGGCGTTTCCCCGGTCAGGCGGCCACCCTGACCGTCATTCGTCATCAGGGATGATCTGGGTCATCCTGTGTCTGCTTCTCCAGTGAGTTTCCTGGTAGAGCGCGAGCAGGAAACGAGAGAAAGGCTAAGAAGTCAACACAAACCGGATGCTCCTCAGATGCCCCGGCCAGGCAGGGGGCGCAGCAGAACGCTTTGGCTGAGTGTATCTTCTGCTGGTGACTACCCGGGACTTTAGACAAGTCATCTGGGCCTCAGTTTCCTCAATAGTAAAAAAAAAAAAGTTGGGTTGAGAGTGGATGAAAAAGGTAAAGGGTTGGGAAGTACAAAATGGCAGTTATGAACAGTCACGAGGACGTGAAGTACGGCACAGGGAATGTAATAATATTGTCATCCCTCCATACGGTGCTGGGTGGGTGCCGGGTGGTCGCCGGAAATAACAAGGGACCGCTTTGTGAGTTATCCAGATGTCTAACCCCTAACCCCTGTGCCACCCACCTGCTGCTCATAGAACATGGAATGTCAACTGTGATTGAAAAAAATAAAATTGAAAAATAAAAATAAAATGTGAAAGACTCTAGAAGTAACTAAGCACGGTTAATAAGCTATTAACCACTCATTTGAAACTTGAAACTATTTCTGAATTTCTGAGGTGCCTCCCACTTCAGGACAGAATGCTTCTATTAGCTTGATAATGGGGATCTGAGTGCCACCAAAAGAAAAGGATCCATTCTACTCGAATGCTCAAGGATACGCCCCAAATGCTCTGAGAACACGAGTCCTCAGTACCTCATCCCAGCACCCTCTGCTCAGAGCAAAAACGCCTGGGAATTGCTTCAATTTCAGTTTTTGTCCACTTTTTTCTTACTCTGCCAGAAAAATCAGGAGAAAAGGAAAAATGGAGAGGCTTTCAAAGCAATCCATTAAGCCTGTTTAAGAATGGGCCAGACTGTATAAATTTATCAGAGCTCAAAACCCCGCAGTCACTCACCAGCATGCGGGATTTCTTTGGTGTGATTGGCCGATGGGAAGTGCAGCTCATCCATTTGCAGTAATTGTCAGGGAACTGTCAGAGGATGAGGGCTTCTACAGAATACATTTTCCAGAAAAAAATGACACACACGGATGGAAGCCTTTATTTTTAAGCCTGAAGAATAGAACTTTCTAAAATATATAACCTACTTCCCTGGCTGCTCGTACTAAGGATGAGCTTAATGAAACCAGGTTTGGCATTATTTAATATCCATAATTGAACAAAACCATGCTGGTTTATGTCGGAAGTCACAGACTCTATTTATCCCTGCCTATCCCCTGGCGAAGTTCATCTCCCACTGTCCAGGCTGATGGGGCCGGGCACCAGCTTTCCCAGCCTGCCTTGCAGCCATGTGACCCTTACCTGGCCAATGGGCTATTCTGGGGAACCTTCGGGAAAAGGGAAAGGAAGATTTGCTTTTTGCTTTTGCTAGGTTTTGTTGGTTTGGTTTGGCTTGACTTGGTTTGGTTTAGGGTCTAAATAAAAAGCGACAAGAAGGATATAACGATTGCTTCTCTTCTGGACATAGTTGTAGGTATGACATAGTATGACACCTCTGAGGGGGCAGCCACAACACTCTGAGCATGGCTGATACCTGGGTCTTTAGAAGCAGCACTAAGCCACCTAGTTAAGCCTAGATAGGACCCCCTCCCCTGTCCTGGACTTCTGGACCCTGCAGTTAAAGGATCCTTTACTTGCAAGCTAGAAGCACTTAGCTTACAGGCAAGTTCTCCAGACAAGCCCAAATTAAGGTTCAGAGCCAGACCGTTGGTGGCACAGGGGGCCTGGGGGCCCTTCTGAGTGTGTCACTGCAGGAGTTGCTATTCAAGGTGGCCTCTGCCCGACTGAGGATGGAAAAGCCGGCTCGCAGGTGTGTGCTTCTCGGCCCCCGGGTTGGGAAGGCAATGCATGGGAGGCAGGGGCAGTGATGATGTGGTCTGGCGTCCAGGTGACAAGGTGTGGCATGAAGTGCAGCCACAGAGAGCTTGGGCTCCGGGCTCCGGCCAAATCCAAGCTCAAGTCCCCTGGGCCTCTTTCTTAAAGGGGAAATGGTTGCGCCCTCCTCACAGGGCTGCTGGCACGGTTGAGGGCTGCGTTTCACACCAGCACGTCATGGATTATAAGGTGCACCCCAATTTTTAGGTGTTACAATGTGGGGGATGGAAGGGAAGTGTCTTTGAACTGGTGACGTGTGGGGGCTTTGTACATATAAAGTGCTTAGAAAGGTGCCCAGCCCAGGGAAGGGGCCATGGAGGGGTTGCTGTGATTCTTAGGGCCCAAGGAAGGGCCTGCATCTCCACTCTGCTTGGGACCCAGCACAGAGTGGCCCGGCAGGGACCGATGGGTCGGGGACCCGGCACGGAGACCGGCAACCCCACAGAGGGCACTGCCCGCACTTCCTCTGAGTGCCTCCAGGGGGAGCCAGAAAGGCTTGGGGCCAGGTAGCCATGGGAACGGGGACACCGCAGGGGCAAAGCAGGGACAAGAGCAGGAGGTCCCTGCAGCTCTTGCGGCTCTTGTGTACACGCAGGCTGACGGACCTCAGATGGCCCGTTCCCAGGAGCCGCGTGCTGGGCTGTCGAGGGACCAGCCCCGCTCACCCCTGATGAGATGTCCCCGATCACGCCGCGTGCCACGCTCTGGCGGTGCCTTCCGCCCATTCTCGTGCCCTTCCCCCTCCAGCGGGCCCAGGCTTCTCTCCGCTCTCCGCACCCTGCCTCTTCCGGCCGCCTCCTTCCCATCTCCCACGTCTAGGAGACCAGAAAACCCAGTGTCGTCCACTCACTCGATGGGGGACTCTGTGAGTAAAAAAGTAAAAAATGTAGGCACTTCCCTCTTCCATTCAGTCACCCAGCAGACCCCATCGAGCACCTGCTCACACTGGACGTGAGAGGTGCCGCCCAGACGCTGGGGACACGAAGGGGACGAGCGAGACCAGGCTCCCGGGCCGATGGGGCACACCGAGTGGGAAGCGGAGGGAGACAACGTCTCATCGGAGTGAAGGAAGGAGACAGCTCAGGCGGCTGTGACGCGGTGCGGGAAGGCCAACGGCGAGCGGACAGAGTGGGGACTCAGGCCAGGACGGATGTTCTAGATGGGGCCAGGGATGGCCACCAGGGAGAAGGGGACATGAGAGACGAGCCCTGGTCAGAAGCAGGAGCCTGACTTGCCAAGAGCAAGCAGAGATGCCCAGGCAGAAGCCGCAGCAAGGGCCAAGGTGGAGACACGACGACGACGTTTGGGCCTCGGAGGGGCGGGAAGGAGGTGGCCGTGAGCCGGAAAGAGGCCACCTGAGGCCTTGGTGTTGCTCCGAGGTCCGCCAAGGCCACCGCGGGCATGCTTGTGGTGGCTGTTCCGGCTTGGTTTGGGGTCCCTGAAAGAAACACCGGTTGGTGTCTTAGATCGGCCCCTCTGCAGGGCGGCGAGCAGACAGCCGGAGGCAGGGGAGGACGTGGGAGGCCCGCCGGGAGGCCTGCAGCCACCCACCTGGGAGAGCAGGCGGCGGGCAGGACCGCGGTGCTCACACTGGAGGTGGGGACAAGTGTGCGGACCCCAGATCCAGTTTAGAGGGATGAGGCTCATGTGGGTTGTTTTGTCCAGAGACACACGTCCAGGTGCCACAATACCTATGAGTATAATCTCTTTGGAAATAGGATCTTTGCCAATGTGATGAGGTTAAGGTGAGGCCCTACGGGGTCAGGACAAGCCCCACCTTCAATGGCTGGTGTTCTCCTGAGGAGAGAGAGACGCGAAGATGCAGAGACACATGGGCAGGAGGCTGGAGTGCACTGCAAGGCCAAGGATGGCCAGCGGCCAGCAGACGTTGGAAGGGGCAAGGGACACCTCCCTCTCCCTTGAAATCTGCAGAGGGGCGTGGGCCTGCCGACACTTGCATTTCAGACCCGGGACCCGAGCACCAGGTGAGAGTAAATTCCTGTTGTTTCAAGGCGCCCATTTTGCGGTAATCTGTTCCAGCAGCCCCAGAACGCTAACACGGGGTTGTCAGGAAGCACAGTGTGTTGGGAGAGTGGCAGGCAGTGTTGCGGAGCTAAAGAGGGTGCACATTCGAATGACGGAGTGAGCGTTCTGTGGAGGAGGTCATAATTTACACGCTCACCTGTGACGATGCCAATGGCAGTCGCTGACTCTGGGGACACTGGTGGTGCAACCAAGAGCATTGCACAGGGCTGAGTGAGTCACACACACACACACACACACACGCACTCCCTCGCCCCCTCCATCACCTCTCTGCTCACTGCCGCCAGCACCGCCATCCTAACAATTTTATGCCGCTGGGAGCAGTGCTGATAAATCCATCGTGGGCCAGCAGAGCCTTAGCGGAGCTTTGAAAAAAAGCAATGTTCTTCTTCTGAGTCAAAAGCTCATTAGATGCAGCTCAGGGACAAACTGCAAGCCAGTGCTTGAAGAAAAGCCGAACCCTGAGGTGAGCACTCGGTGGAAACAGACTCCAGCTCTCTGAATGTTGCAAGCAGAAGCCGGGGAGGGCCACCCTCCATGGAGCCCTGCCTAGGGCCTGCTTCTCCCTGCCGGGGTGGGGGGCCGTCCCTGTGCAGGTGCCCCGGGCCAGTGGCCAGCTCCCCGAGGACAGGGAGCCCATCTCGATGAAGTCTGTTTCAAGCCTGCCACATTCACGCATTCAGTAAACATTTATGCAGAGCGCTCTGCTAAACCCCAGGCATCTTTTCTCTTTTTAATCCTCACCCAAGGATACACTTATTGATTTGAGAGAGAAACATCAGTGTGAGAGAGAAACATCAGTCAGTGGCCTCCCATAAGCACCCGGACCAGGTACAGAACCCACAATCTAGGTCGGTATGTACCCTGACCGGAAATCAAACCCGTGACCTTTTAGTACCCTGGACAATGCACCCACCAACCAAGCCACACTGGCCAGGACAGCCCCGGCATCTTTAATAAACAGTTGCTACATTGAATTAAACGTATTACATTCCCTGGTAGAAATAAAAACAGATAAAGGGAGGGAGAGAGATGCTTGCTCGTTTTTTAGAAATAAGAAAGAAAAATATAGTAGAAAAGGCTTCTGGCTCTCGATACCCGAAGAAGGCTGAGGTGAAATTAGATAACGGAAAAATTCTCCCTGTGAGACACGTTAGGCAGGACGGGGGCGTCTCAAGGTCCCGCCCAGCTCTGGGCTGTGCTGATCCACAGGGGCAGGAAGGACGGCAAGGCCAGGGGCCCGAGAATACAGATCTCCGAGACAGCCTGGACTCTGGACAGACGGACGTGGGGGTGGGGGGGCAGTGGCACCCGGCAGCCACGTGCTAATGATGGCTCACGCTGTTCTTCCCAACTCCCCACCCCCACCCTGTCCACGGATCGCTCCTCCCACTTCGCAGCCCATATATATTTGCTGAATGCACTGTTTTGCTTACGTTACTTACTCTCCATTTCACTCATTTGCAGAAGAGGAACTAGAGTTGTATTCTCTCCCCGACGGCTGCCGGGAGGGTGAAACGAGATCGTTTGAAATGCTTGGCCCATGAGAGGTGTCCAAGAGATGATAAATACCAGGCTGTCACTACTATTGTTATCGTTGGCATTATTACGGACATCAGAGCTAATTTATCCACATGTTAACATAAAAGAAGCGCTAGAGCACCGTTACAAAGGGGAGCCGTGTGCTCAGGAGACGTCTGAAGACGTGCTTCATGAGCCGGAGGCCTGTCCGATTGACAGGAAGGCACGGAGATGTGAGTTGCACAAGGGGCTTCCCCTGAGGGGAGAAGAGACCGGGCGCTACCCAGGTGTCCGAAGGAACAGGTGACAGCGGAGACAATGCCTTCCCTTGGTCGCTCCACTTGCTCAGACAGCATCTCCGAAGGGGCACCCGAGAGACCAGCAGTGGTTATTATACGTGGCCGCGGACACCAGCCCCGCCTCTCCCTGCCGGCCTCAAGTACGGTTTGCTCCCTGGCGCTTGAGATAAAACCATCGAAATTCTTGTCTGAACCACCCAGGTTGCCGCCCCGCAGCCGTATTCTGCCTACTCATCAGGTGCACATTTTCTCTTCAACTTCCAGCCCATTTTAACCTGGAGCCCCCCCCCCCCCGCCCCCGCAACAGTTCCAGAAAGGCTTGAGAGGACGCTGTCCAACCCCCAGCCCACAGTGTCACCGTCACGCACCCCCAGAGCCTGGTCCTGGCTCACACTCCCCTGAGCTCCCTCATGTCCAGTCCAACCCCTTGAATGGCAGCTTGCGCCTGGAAACACTGATCTCACGCGGAGCCCAGCCAGACCCTGGTTCACCAGCACTCTCTGAAACAAGCCCTTGCCCAGGTTTCACCGTGAACTTGAGCTGTTGGCTCTCTGCGCGACTTCCTCATCGCCAGTTCCTGCACCCTTGGTCTTTCGGCTCCAGAGCCGTCTTGGGCATCTCTCTGACGCATAGTAAGGTAAACGCTGTTCTTGTTTTACCTCTTTCGTCCAGGGGCCAACAGACTTTCCGCAAAGGGCCACATACAGGGTGGGGCAAAAGCAGTTGTGAGTACGTAAAACACAGAGTTTGTTCTTGTATCATTCATTATTCTGTTATTTTCCAGACAAACAACTGTAAACCGACTTTTGCCCCACCCTGTGGTCGATGTTTTAGGCTTTGTGAGCCAGACAGTGTTTGTCACAACTACACAGCTTAGCTGCTGTGGCTAGAAGGTTGCCGTACACCACGTGGACATGAATGGGCAAGGATGTGTTCCAATAAAACTTTATCGACAAAACAGGCCGCTATCAGATTTAGCCCAAGGGCCAGAGTTTGCCCATCTCCTGCTGGAATCCTCTGCTTTTCCCCAGATGTAGAGAGACCAAAAAATGAATGGATTCCTCTGTCCTGAGAAACTAAAAGGAAACCCGTTCTAAACGTAAATAAGACAGCTAGCTCATTTGTCACCGAATACGGTAGTCATCCAAAAAAAATGCCCCACAGGTTACAGCTCTTGCTGTTTTGTTGTTTGTTTTGGCCAATTCTTCCCAGTACTGACTCCATGGGAGCCAAAAAGAGACACCAGACCCCTGGGACCTGTACCTAGTTTTCTTCTAACAAATTTCATTTTGTTCACCCTGAAGTTAGCGTGGCTCTGTTCTTAGCTTGGTTCCTTACAACCGAACAATCCCTGAACCAATTAGCAGCAGCATTAGGTTTAATGACATTTCAATCCTGTTTGGCTTGTGCTGAAAGAGACATCAAATGGGCCAGCTGAATCCTGGGGGTAATTTTATCTGCAAATTCTTAAATTAAAAAAAAAAACATTTTAAGTCTTTCCTAAGACAAAACTCTATTATGGGGAAAAGAAAAGCATGTGGCTGGTTATGCACTTTCCTACAGCTGTTTGCAGTAGAGATTTCCACTTCTGGAATAAAAGTGAATCAGAGAGTGTTCCGTGCAAAGCTAAGCCAGTGATTTAAAATCAAGGGAGTGTGATTCATGAGACGATAGTAAAATAATTAAAGCTGCAGCCAAGCTAACTAATGAGTAGAGGGTAGAGATAAGTGAGTCCGACTGTCTAAAAGGGGCAAATGCTGAGTGAGGAGGGGTTTCTTTGGGGGGGCGGGGCATGAGGGCCATTAGATAAGGGAGCGTAGGAAGGCTCAGACGACTTCCCGAGTGTTGCTAATTCCATTAGAAGGTAGACTAATCCCTCTGCAGGGATTTGCAGAATTATCTTCACAATGAACCGCAGTTCCCGAGGCTGGCCAGGAGAAGCAGGGAGAAGATGTGTTTCACAGCGTTAGTTCTTGGTCACGGGCAAGGGGGGACCTTAGATCTGCCCCTCTGGTCCTCGGGTCCCCCTTGAAACCTGTGCTACAACCTAGCACGGCCCAGCCTCCAGCACCCGGCACACACGTGGGAACAGAGCCACGAGCACCCACATGGCAGCACCGAACCTAAGTTGAGGAAACCCTGATTCAAAGGATTCATCCCTCGTGCCTGTGGGCAGCCCCCCAGAGGGGAGGGCTGGGTGATCGCCTGCTGGGGTTCCAGAAAGCCTGCCACGTAAGACGGGGGGAAGGGAACTGGGGGGCCTCGGGGTCTGCAATCCGGACTCGATACTCGCTCTGTGGCAGGGTAGACCGTTTCGACTTTGTTTCCTCGCCTAGACCATGGGATTAGACCAGGGGTCAGAAAATGAGTGCCCGTGGGCCAGATCCAGCTGCCAGTTGCTTTTATAAATAAAGTTTTATTGGGGCACGGCCACACCACTTACTTATCTAATATCTGTAGCTGCTTTTGTGCTGTAACAGCAAGGTTGAGTGGCTGCAACACAACCAGTGTGCCCTGCAAGCCCTAAAGGAATTATTGTCTGGCTCTTTATGGAAAATTAAGTAAGAACACCCCCAGGGTGTGCGCAGGTGTGTGTACAAACAGGAGAGATTCACCTTTCCCACTCACGACAATCATCTCTGGACAATAGAGGGGAGTGTGCCCCACAAGAGTCCCTATGGGAGCACTCAGCCAACTGAGAGAAGAGAGATTCTCGCCTGCAGGACAGAGCAAAGGCCAAGGTTCCCGATGGGCCCAAAGAGAGAAAGAAAATCTGTGTCTTTCCTCCTATAACACACAGCCTTTCTGATGACACCCCTTTCCTTCAAGGGTCAAAAACCCAACCCATGGTCACCGTGTCGCTACACAAACTCAAAGTGAACCCAAGCTGTAAACCATCACGCTCACGGCTTTGCTCGAGCACAGACTTGGCCAGCCCTGCATGTAGAGTGCGATTTAAATTCCAGCCACTCAGAAAGCACGGGGGTCGACTTTCCTCCCAGCCCATACAGTGCATGGGGGCAGCTGACCACTGGCAGGGCAGCCAATGTCCATTAAACTGCATCTGTTATTTAAGAGGATCGCTTCTCATTCCAGCAAGAAGATGGATATCAGGGGACAGTTTTCCAGAGAAATCCAAAACCTAGAGGGAGAAAGACACAGCCGCCACCGCTGTCCCACCCTTTCCGATGGCGGAGCTGCCAGTCTCTGCCAGCTGGCACTTTCCTGATGTGGGTCATTTGTCATCGTGACAGGGGGACTGGAAAGGAATTGACAGCTGGTTTTAATCCACATGATGGAAAGCACAGTCCTATCAAAAATAACGTTCTGCAATTAGGAAGCTGTTAAAAAATATCATTAATTCCTAAAGTCTCCATCTGGCAATCCAAGCCTCAGGTAGGTATTTAACCAAATTATAAAAACAGGCTGTAGCCCTGGCTGGCGTAGCTCAGTGGATTGAGTGCGGGCTGTGAACCAAAGTGTCGCAGGTTCGATTCCCAGTCAGGGCACATGCCTGGGTTGCAGGCCATGGCCCCCAGCAACCACACATTGATGTTTCTCTCTCTCTCTCTCTTTCTCCCTCCCTTCCCTCTCTAAAAATAAATAAACAAAATCTTTAAAAAAAACCAGGCTGTGGTTCCACTGTTTACCTTGCCCCAGTGGCATGCTCTTCCCCGGCAACTAGACTGAGACAGCAACTCGCCTTACATCCCGCCAGCCTGGCAACCTTCGCAGAAAGGGAACCGTTCTCTCTCCCTCCCAGCCTCTGTCTTCCCCTCCAGGGAAGGCTCGGAGTGGTTCTGCTTAGGTCACGTGCCCATCCCTCACCTCTCACACTGTCCATGCAAGAGGGTTCCTAACTGGCCAGCCTGGGTCCCATGCCCATTCCCGTGGCATGGGTGAGGGACCCTGCTGGACAGACACCCCACCAAGATTGTAAGGAGTGGGGTAGGGTCCTCAAGGACTGGGAAAGGCCCTTTAAGCAGCCCAGATGAGAGCTACCACGACCTGTCACAGCGGATATCACACATGCCGTTTCCAAGGGCAGCGGCAGGGATGGGAAGGGGAGTTCAAATCATTCCACTTTAAAAGGGGCCAGTTCCCCGAACCAGCAGGAGAGAGCACCCCTGAGGCCAGCGGTTTCGTGGCAATGTTGTCAAGCAGCTAAGCAAATGTTCCTTGTTTTGCGGCAACCAGCAACCACACGAAATGCACATTTGGGGTTTTCCATTTCACTGTATTGACAGGTGTACCCAGTTCTCCAACATTCCTTTTCCCTCCTCCCACCGCCGTGCTCCCCAGTTCCCCCTCACAGTAAAGACAGCTATCCAGTAGCTCTACAAGATCAAATGTGTGAGAAACAACAGGCCATCTCTCCTGAAGGGAAGCTTGTGGGAAGATAATGTTTTGGGTTGTGGGCCGACAGTCGCTTTGCCGAGGGTCTGTCATGGTTCCCTGGAGGTCCCCTTGGGCGGTTATCAGGAACAATCTTGGGGGACAGTTTCCCAGTCACTTGGAAACCTACCGGAATTCCAGGGGAATGGCTTTGGCCACAGGCCCCTGGCCCGAGAGACAGACGGTGCACAGGCACAGGCTGCTGGCACCCACCGCTGCTGTCCTCTTTCCTATCCACAGAGAGAGCAGTTTCCAGACCAGAATGCTTCCCCCAAAGCAACAAATGCTCAGAGGTGTTTAGGAGTGTTTCTCCAACAATAACTTGTTAATATTCTCTGATCTTTGATCCTTCCTCCAACAAACCTCCCCCACACTGAGTTTCAATAGATTCCATTTAAGCCCAAGTCTTTCAAAGTGGAAATGGCCCATTTTTCTCAAGACTGATTTTATTCACCTATGCCTTGTGCTTTTTCTCCCACACTTTATTTTATTATCCCAAATATATTATTGTAGCATTAAGCACACCAGTGACTTGAGAACACAATGTTCGAATGTAAAGATCCCAGCTGAATTTAGACTTTGTGGTTTGCAAGAAAAATATGCTCATTGCAGAGTGACTTGAAGACTCAAAGGCCTTATGTGATAAGCACCTGCAGAGATTTGTTTTCTAAAATCCTAAAATATTCTCCGATATTCACAAAGTTCCCCAATGCACATGAATAAAACATCATGATTTCTCATGCGAAATATCTTCAAACGTTGTCCAAACAGGAAGAGCCATTCCGAAGCCCCTTGAGGTCATGCACGTCCATGGGTGCTCCAGCTGTCGGACTCCACAGGGCCTCGGGGTGCTTCTGGTGTGCGCCCCCGTCCCCAGTTCTGAGGGGGGTAGGCACCTACTATCTGGGTGGCACTGTGGAAAACACAGTTTCTGCCTTAACCCAGCCTTCAAGGTGTGCTGTCAGAGACACACGCAATGCTGCAAATTGTTAATATATTTCTTTACAAGGTGTTTCGATTATGCAAACGAGGACCTCTGTATTTTATTTTAAGCTACTTTCCATACTAGGATTTCAGAGTTTCTCAAACACACGCCTTCTCTGGGGGCTCAGGGCCTGCAGTTTTTGTGGTGCTGAGCTTTGCAAGAGCCTCCCTCTCTCCGACCTGCTCCTCCAAGGCCTCCCACAAACACGCTGAGTCACCTGCTGGCCACCCAGGACTGACCACCGTTCCCCGGGGTTGATGCTTCTGCATCATCTACAGCACAAGCTTCAGCTCTGCAGCATGGAAACTACTCTTCTGGCCGAGACAGAGTAACAGGAAGATTTACCCTCCCACTTGAGCTAACCAAAATATGGATAAAATAGAGAAAAGAATCATTTCCAAAACACCAGAAATCAGGCAGTGAAGACAGGGACCTCTGAGATAGGAAACAAAACAGATAAGCCCTACAGTTGCTCCAGACACCGTTTGCAGAGGGTATCCAGGATACAGCACAGGCTGGGTCTGCCAGACTGAACCGAGGGAACAAAGCTGAACATCCAGGGAGACTGAGACCACTAGAGTTCACAGGACAGTGCCAGAGAGGAGAGAGTTTCCCAGAGGGAGAACTAGGGAGATTTGCAGTGTTCCCTTCGCACAGTCAGCTGGTGCCAATCAGCGCATGTCTGCACAGGAGCTTCCTGAGGCTGAAGGACCGCCCGAAAGGGTGAGAGCTATCATTGTGCAGGGCTCACCCAGGGCTGACACCATGTCCGCGATTCCTGGGCTCTTTGGTAGGACACCCATCCTAGACTGAGCATGGCTCGGTCCCACCAAAAGAAAAATCTCAGAAGCAAGACCCAAAGGGATCAAACTGCATCCAAGTTACCTATATTTGTCACAAAGCAAACTCAATAAAATGTCTACAAATACCCTCTCCCCCAATTTTTGCACCCAACAAGAAAATTTGATGATGGCTAGCATACATGGAAAAATGACCAGGCATGCAAAGAAGCAGAAAGCAGATAATCCCTAAAGAGTAAAAAAAATCAATCAACCAAAACTGACCAACAACTGACACAAACGTTAGAATCAGCAAACCCACTAAAGCAGTTGTTATCATGGCCATTCATATGTTCGAATGTTATGTAGCAATGTGGAAGACATTAAACATTCCAAAATTGAACTTTTAGAGATGACGACTACAATGCTGGAGATGAAAACTACACTAGATGGGAGTTAGTAGCAGACTAGACACTGCGGAAACAAGCACTGGTGAACTTAAACATACCGATGGCTTCCGAGCTGGGAACTGAGAGATGCCCAGATGGAGTGGACAGGAGCTAACAGTGGCCACCAGGAGAGGGCAGGAGCCGAGACACCAGGGACAGGAGCGGGAGCTCCTTGTGAAAGGGCCAGAGGTCAGAGGGCACTGAGACGCAGGAGGGTTGTATGTTAGTTTCACTCAAGAGTTCTCTGCTCTGCCCTGGCTGGCGTAGCTCAGTGGATTGAGCGCGGGCTGTGAACCAAAGGGTTGCAGGTTCGATTCCCAGTCAGGGCACATGCCTGGGTTGCAGGCCACGGCCTCCAGCAACCGCACATTGATGTTTCTCTCTCTCTTTCTTTCTTTCTCCCTCCCTTCCCTCTCTAAAAATAAATAAATAAAATCTTAAAAAACAAACAAACAAAAAAAGAGTTCTCTGCTCCCCGTAGGAATGAATTCCTTCTCTGGACTCCTGAAGCAGTCAGTAATAGTAGCCAATGCTTTTTTCCTGCACTTTCTGTGGTGGAACAAGAGTGTTGGACCCACGACAGGAACCCAGAGTCCATCAGAAGAAAAGCAGAGGAGGGCCGTGCATGGACTCTTGAGTCCAGAATGAAGATAGGGAGGCTGACAAAACGAGCACTCCCTTCTTAATTCCCTTTTGCACCAGATAAAGCTGCTTGCCTAGTCACCCCCACGGCGACTGCCCGTGCAGGTGTTCCTGAGTGGTCCGGGCCGGACCAGCCCCTGCCCACCTGCCCAACCTGGGCGGGGGCCGCCTTGCTGCTCCCAGAGTCTCTGCCGTCTACCTGGATCCCTGATGCTCCGACGCCCTGGCCCTGGCTCCCACATAACCCCCAGTGCCAGCCCGCTGTGGCCCCCACCATGTCATGAAGCGACCTTTTCAAAACGCAAATCCCACTCTGTCATTTCCTGCTCAGTGCCCTTCAACAGGATAAAGACTGAACCCCTGTTCTTGGTCCGTGGCCTCTGCCGGGCCTGGCCCCACGAGCCTCTCGGCCCGGCCTTCCAGCACGCCGGCTCACCCCTGACACCCGGACACCCAGGCCTCTCTTCTCGCCGCCTCCAAACCTCCCCCGCTCAGTGCCTCCTCTCCCTTTGGATTTCAGTGAAATCCTCTGACCTGCCCGACCTAGGATTTCTCTATGATGATAATTCCTAAGAGCACGCTGCCCCTGACCTTCCGTGACCTTTGTCACGGTTACAGGACTGAGCTCACCTGGTGACTTTGGTGGTTGGTGTTGCTCCGCTCCACT
Organism: Phyllostomus hastatus; assembly: GCF_019186645.2. Taxonomy (NCBI): domain Eukaryota; kingdom Metazoa; phylum Chordata; class Mammalia; order Chiroptera; family Phyllostomidae; genus Phyllostomus; species Phyllostomus hastatus. The sequence goes on along the minus strand of NW_025334004.1, from coordinate 27,758,270 downwards.
GGACCGTCAGCTCCCGGAGGACAGCCACTCGGTCCACTGTGCCGTCCCTGGCACCTCGCTCATAGCTGGCCTTCAGGAGCCATTCACTCAGGGAGGGACTGAGCAAGTCCGCTAACCCAGGGGTAATGTGACTGCACTATGCGTGCCACGGACTCCCAACCGAACGGCAATAGCTTTCTCCTCTTCCACGGGACGTTTTTCTCTCTCTTCCTCGGGAAGCCCGTGGTTGGGTCTGAGGAACTGAGGGCCCGAGGGAGCGTCTCCCAGTCCTAGTTCCCAGAGGCCCAGGCCCTAACGGACTTTGGCAATGACTCAACGATTGTTCTTCGCCTCCACAGCAAACCGATCCAGTGCCCACAGGGACGGTCTCCTGTCCGCCCCTGCGCTCCGTGGATTCACAAGGCACCTCCTCCCCGGCGCGCAACTGAGCCGAAGCGGCCAATCCGGATGCGCGCCAGCACGTGGAGGGGTTGGGAAAAGCTGGCGCTGGCGTCATGTACGCCCCTCGTACCTTGGAGACAGCAAGGAGAACTTTCATTTATTTCATTGTATCATTGTCAGGAAAAAAATAGAAGTCACTTCAAGTCTTGAACCAAATAGACTTCAGGTTCACATTCTCTGTTCTGCACTGACCCCAGACCCGACTCTGCAGAGGTAATGACCTTCTAATCCTGCAGTCTCCCCAGCCCTTTCTCCTGCTTCTCCTAAATCCACCTAGTTCCGATAGCCTTCAGGATTTGGGGCTGGGTTTAAATTAACTTCCTCCTGTCGGCCTTTGTGCTTAGTTTTTCCCCTCTTTTTATCCCAAGGGATTACGTTGTGTGTTTCTAGAAATCTCTCGTTTTGCTCTAATGCCATTGGTGTATCACTCCACAGAAGGACGGAAGTAGACTGGGGAGGGAGAGTGGGTGGCCACACAGAAGGGCAACAGAATTGCGTTGCATGTTCCGATGTCCCCACAACCTGGTTCTCCAGCCCAATGTTGGGTCCGGAGAAGGGAAGGAGTGAAGGCACGCTTCCCATGCCTGTTACTGCCAGAGGTGTCCCTAGGAGCCCCCAGGCCCAAGAAACTCCCCCTCAAGCCAACGCTCCTGGCTATAACCAGCCACTGGAATGAGGAATGTTCTAGCATGTCCCAGAGTCCTGCCTTCTCACTGTGTGAGAGCGTCCTGTTAACCCAAGTCCCTGGGTCACGTTCATTTCTGCCATCTTATGATTGCCCTTTGGTCTTTGCTGCTTCCTGTCCCCCCCATCGGACCATTAAAACGCCTGCGGTCAGCAGGGCCGGCTGCGGCACCCCGTCTGGAGACACAGAAACGAAGGCCCTGCTGTGGCATCCGCTCTGTCTGCGTGCCCAGCCTCCCTGTCCTTGTCTGACACTGCCGTCTCCCGTTTCCTTGGGAGCATCTCCTCTCATCACATGGGCTTCTGACGAGGCTATTGATCACAGGACACCGCTGCTACCGCCGAACTGCCCTGACGTCCTGCAGCTGAGAGGGGTCATCCCTCAGAAAAGCCCCACAGCCTCTCTCTCCTGGAAATCGGACCCACGCCGAGAACTCCGCGGCAGAATCCCACAGCGCCCGCCACTGAGATCCAGGTGTGGCCGGGCTGCTCGAGTCCTGTGCTCTGTAACCCTCCTGGTCTCCTCCCCCAAATCCTTTTATTCTTTCTGCATGAATCAGTTAGTTTCAGTTGCTTGCAACTTAAGACCCCAGCAATACATTTGCAATTTGCCCAACTCTCAGCCTTGAACATAGGTCACTAGGGTCCTTTGGGCTGTGCCACGGAGCAGGATATAAGGGATGTTGACATACGAACCATCACACAGAAGACGGTAGAAATAACACAATGAATATACAGCTTGCTCATTATTTAGGACAGTGGTTCTTAATTTGAGGCAATTTTGTCCCCCAAGGGTCATGTGGCTATGTCTTGAGACATTTTTGGTTGTCACGACAGGTGGGGGTGAGGTGGGTGCTACTGGCACCTGGAGAATAGAGGCCAGGGAAGCTGCTGAACACCCTGCATGCACAGGACAGCCCCCCAACAACAAAGAATGTCTATGCCTAGCCCCACGTGTCTATAGTGCCACGCGTTAGAACTCTTTGTCTGGATAAAACGGAGCTATCCATCATATCAATTGGATAACACCAGGCAGTGGTTCAAAAAAAACCAAAACTCCAAGTTTTCATGGCTTAACATTTAACTCATCAAAGGTGTGCAATTTGCTCTTGCAAATTCTCCCGTGCACTGGTGGCTCACCTTTCTGCAGTGACTCGGCGATCCAGACTGTTCCATTGTGGGACGCCGCCGTGTCAGCACAGGGTTGCCGGGTTGCTACGGCAGGGGCTGCAAGAGCTGGAGGATCACAGGAAGGCTTTTAAATATTCCAGCCTGGAAGTGACAGCTGTCACTTCTACTCATGACCCATTGGCCGGAATAAGAAACCTAACTGCAGGGGACTGGGGAAACGTGGGGCGGGGTGGGGGCGATGCGAAGGGCATTGCATGAGTAAGCAGTTCTGCCCTCCGCCCACAAGACCCAGCGATGCTGGGTTTTATTGGGTACACAGCCTGTCTGGCTGATGTACGGCCAGGCTGCACGGCTAGTTACCTGAATACACCCTGAGCGGTCATCACTCAGTTATCCCTGGAACCTAGGTTCTTCGTGTTTGGTTTTGGTTTTTATCCTCGGACAATTACCGTGATAGTCCTTACTGCGACCAGCAGCACTTATCTCTAAATAGGTGTCATTTAGGCCTGTTTGGCTTTGCGGGGATCGGACTATAAACTGCAGTGGCCGGCACACAGCCAGCTGAATGCCAGTCAGTGATTCAAAGGGGTTTCCTCCGGAGAAGGACAGAGTCATATGAATGGAATTATAACCATGCCCGATGCTGAGCATTCATCAGCGAGACCAATATATTTTCATTGCCAATAATTAGTCGGGTTCAATTTATGCAGAGATGTCATATTGCAGTTAAGAATGTTTAAATATGCATGAGGTAGGGTTTGTCAGTCATTTTGGGCAGAGCATGCCAGAAGCCTTTGCCAAAAATAAAGGCTCATGCGGATCCTCCAAATTTCAATGCAGCAGAGATGTATTGAGATTACTGAGGTTGCAAATAAAGACTCCGGTTCTAGTGAACTGAGGCACAGAAAAGGAGGGCTTTCTAGAAGGACAGTAGACAGCCCATGGAGTCAAAGGCAGGCCTGAGCAGCCAGGGCTAGGACGGAAGAACCGGGCCCCGGGGAAACGCAGCAGCCAAGCTCCACTGTCCTTCTGGGAGCTTCCAGGCGGCTCCCCTGGGACGCCCTCCCCTCCTTGTAAATCTCCATATAGGTTTCCATTTCCCAGAGGGAGCTGCTGGCCTGGCCTGGCTTGGCTGAGAAAGGTGTCTCCACCCCTGGATCAATCCACTATGCAGGGTGAGTGTGTCTTCCTTGAAGCTGTGTAACCCTGGACAAGTTAACTTGACCTCCTTATGCCTCAGTTTCCTCACCTGTGAAATGGGGACGAGCATAGCACCCACTCCCGGAGGAGCTGTTACAGATAACAACTGTGCGGTCCAGTTGTTATCTGACACTGTTTGCATCTAGAGCACGTGTCATGTGGAATTAGGATTGGGGGCTCTTCGTCAGACTTGCTGAGCACTTCCATCGGAACAAGCACCGTAAGAGCCTTTTACGTGCATTAGCCCAATCCCCAAAAGAGACTTTTGACGAAGATGCCTCTGGTGCCTGATACTTTGCCTGGAACGTGGAATGAATGAATGAATGAATGAACAAATGAATGAATGGTGGTGTCACTGCCAATCACCTCAGCCAAGACTAAGGTCGTAATCTACACAGGTGGTGGCCCCACCCCTTGGAGCAGTGTCCCGCTGGGGACCCCAGACCTTGCACATGCCCAGCACCTGCTGGTCAGAGGAGTGGACCTGGCTCCTCTCACTGAGCCCCCATTCTAGTTGGTGTCCCCTGCAGGGGCCAATGTCCCCTCCCTTTCTAACACTTGTCCCCATTTTTCGAGAGTGCATGCACGACCTATGGACGTACAGGACCAGCCGTTTCTCTGTGATTTCCTGCAGAGCACACGTGTGTGGCACAGGGTCCAACAAGAATCCTTCACACTTTCCCTCCATGTGACTTTGGGGCAATGTCAGTCTTTCTCCGAGCCTCAGTTCTGTGATCTGAGAAAGGAAGATAGAGCTGGTACGTAACTCAGCAGCTGTAGTGTAGGACGTGAGCAAACACGTGGGGGGGGGACAGCACAATCCTTGGCACACAGTAGGGATTCCATCAGTATTAGCTAACATAATCATGATATTTAATAATCGTTATTATTGATGAGGATACCATAGCTGGTAAAGGAAATAGATGAGAGGAAACTAATCTGTCGACGTGTATTTACTTTCCCTGAGAGTTTCCCTTTCTCCTCACCTCCAGGACATGGATTCTGCAGCCAGGCTGCCTGGGTATGAATTCGGAGTCACCGCGTAAGTTTCCTTGGACAAGTTTCTAGGACAAGTCTCTCGACCTCTCTGTACTTCAATTTTTTTCATCTGTAAAAGGCGATCACATTCCTAGTGAACTCGGGCTTGTTGCAAAGATTAAATGAACCGGGATTTGTAGAACAGAACGGCACCTACAGACAGCAAATACGATCTCAGTTCGTTAATGCGTGAAACCGTGCAGGGGGAGTTTCTGGTCAGCGAGCACACCCCGTTAGCTGGCTTCCGGACATCGCGGGGTGAGGATGCCGGTTAGACAGAGCGTGCTCCATTGATTCCTGGGCTCACCACCACCGGCTCATTTTTCAGGCTGGACGACAGAAGGCTGCGACTCCCGCGCCCATCGGGGTCTGTTCAGTTTCATGGAGGGTGAGACTGTGGGGTCTGGTCTGAATCAAAATGTCTTGAAATGCTCTGATCATCAGGGTCCAGATGTCCCCTGGCCTCAGTATGAAGGTGCAACACCTCCTTCTAGTGGGCTTGGAGTCAAGCTGCTAGCGCACAGGTGACGGAGAGCTCTGGGAGCCAGCAGACGGCACCTGGTGAACACGCCCCTTCCCAGGAGCAGCAGCAGAAGATGCCACACCCCAGGGGAGGTTGTTTTGCATATGAATTGCTGCATTTCTCATCAAGTTTCCTGAAGCTTTACTGGAAGCATAACTTTCATAAATCCCTGGGGTGGGGCGGGGGTGGAACTGGGACAACGGTAATAGAACAGTAGAATGATGAATGAATGAGTGAATGAATGAGTGAATGAATGAATGAAATCTACAAGGAAAAAAACATTTTTAAAGGCTTTTGTAAAGATTTCTCTTTAGGAGATACTGCAGAGAAGAAAAAAGTCCAGTGAACACTATCCTTTGCATTTTTTTTATTGGGGTAAAAAATACATAGCGTTGACATTCATCATTTTATCTGTTTTTAAGCGTACAGTTCAGTCGAGTTAAATGTAGTCACATTGCTGTGGAACGGATCTCCAGAATGTTTTCATCTTGCAGAACCAAAAGTTCACGGTCACTCAGCATCTCCCCTTTTCCCTGACCTCCCCCTGCCCCACGCGTCTGTACTTCCTGTTTCTGTTTCAGGTGCCGCGTGTAAGTGGGATCCTACAGGGTTCGTTTTCCTGTGACTTCTTTATTTCACTCAGCAGCGTGTCCTCGGAATCCACCCATTTCATAGCATGTGACTGTATATCCTTCCTTTTTGAGACTGAATAGCATCCCACGGTGTGTGCACAGCACATTCTGTCTCTTCATTCATCTGTCACTCGGTGTTTGGGCTGCTCCCACCGCTCGCCATCGTCAACAGCGCTGCCGTGAGCGAGAGCGTGCAAACATGTCTCTGCGACCCTGCTGTCCATGCTTTTGGATACACGCCCAGACGTGGAATGGCTGGATCATACAGTCATTGTATTTTTAATTTTTTGAGGAAACTCCATACAGTTTTCATAGCGGCTGCCCCTTTGACATCCCCGCCGACAGTGCCTAAGGGTCCCGATTTCTCTGCATCCTTACCAACGCTTTGTTATATATATGTGTGTGTGTGTGTGTGTGTGTGTGTGTGTGTGTATCAGCCATCTCAATGGGTGTGAGGAGATATCCCACTGCAGTTTCTCTTTGCACTTCTGTGATGATCACTGGTGGTGAGCGCTTTTCACATGCTTACTGACCATTTGTCCATAAGCTTTGGAGAAATGTGTGCTCAATTTTAACCCCATATTCAAGTTGCTTGGTTTTGTTGTTGTCCTCCAGTTGCAGGAGCGCTTTATAAATTCTGGATGTCCACCCTTATCAGACACATGGCTTGCATATACACGTTCTTCCCTGTTCCATAGGTGGCCTTTTCACTCTGCTGAGTGTGTCCTTTGATGCACAGAAGTTATATATATATATATATATATTACTCCACAGGACTCTGCCTGTGCAGGCCCAAACACGGCTGGATGAAAAGTTTAACTGGAGTGTTTGTGCCGCTAAACACCCGCCTGGGTCAGGTCCAAGGGGTGTGGTGAGGTCTGCGTCATACGTGCCGAACGTGATGAATGGCTGCACTCGACACCACTGACCAAACACACACCGCATGCCTAGTGTTGTGCTAGCAGCTGGAGACCCAGAAATGCAAATGACATGAATTAATGAGGCCACTGCTGCACTGGAGGTATGTGTGAAAGTTGCAGGGCCATCCAGGTGACGACAGACAGAGTGCGGAATTGTGCCTGGGTGACTCGCTGGGTCTTCTCAGGGAGAGCACTCTTTGGAGTGAGGCTCGAAGCACGGGAGGGGCTCACTGCTCCAGGGAGAAACGTGGGAACTCACTGCTGAAGGAAGACCATGGGAAAAGGTATTTGAGGTAAGATCTCAGGAAATACGGGTAAGTCTGAGAGTTCCAGCTGGCTTCCCCTGGTTGCTGAAATTCTCTGCAGCCACTGCCCGGGGCTCGCAGTAGGACCGCGCTGGTTCCCCCTAATAAGCAAGACTGACGCCCGGCCTGCCCCTTGGCGGTGTACCTGCATTAGCAACACTGAGGTGAGGTGGCACATGCGGCCTTGCTGAGCCGTGAAATGAACGGAGAGTGAATAACAGCTTCGCTCTCACCCTGCTGCGAGTCAAAACCACTCAGCCCCAGAGCACGGGGCACTCAGGATGCACTGAGAGCCACGAAGAAAGGGCCCAGAGAGCACTTAGCATCCCCATAGGGGCAGTATCACAGCTGCTCGGTACTTGGAGGCCAGAAGAGTTTTCTGCTCCAGCTATTGCTACTCCAAAAAAAAAAAAAAGCAAGAAAGAAAAGAAAAAGAAAGAAATGGTTGGATGGATGGATAGATGCATGGACAGACAAACCAACTTGAACGGGAACCAACACGGAACTGAGGAAGTCATTCCTTGCACTAAAGAATCCTGCTTGGTTCTTCACGGCTCACTTCTACTGGTATTTATACAAATTCCTGGAGAGATGGCTTTGTAATCTGGAATTGTGCGTGAAGATAACAACCTGTGACCATTAAAAGGACACATGGAAAGATGACTAAAACTAGGCTAGAGCTGTGCCTAGAGCTGGCAGCCTGGACCACTAGCGTACTGCATCAGCTCATTAAGCTGATGCTGCCTTCTAGACCCTCCCCCTTCTTTTTGTCTCCTGTGTTCGTTCCTTACCACGGCCGCCCACCATCTGCAAAGTTTCCAAGCACCTTCCGCTGAGTCGCCATGGGCCTTTTTTCTAGCTTTGCCTCTTCCTGCAAACTCTTGTCATTTCCATGAGAAAGGAGAGTGTGTTGTCACAGCCAGCACAACTAAAGAATTGGAAACCTGGACACTCGATAAATTCATAATCATGAATTTTTTGTTCGTCTTGTCTCTCACATTACCCTGTGCACCCTTCCCTTATTTTCCACAATGATTTTTCTCCCCAAAAATTGTTATATATTTTTTTAAAGTAAGACAGACCTTAAGTTATAGATGGAGATTTTTCTACTGAGGAAAAATACTTGGTAAAATAGTTAATAAACAGAAAGTTCTACAAATATTTGCATCCTCACACATCCATTTATAAGTGGTATTTTAAGCACATTAGAAAATCAGGATACTACCCTTTCTCAATGCCCAACGGTGCGCATGTTAATATCATGCACAGACATCGATGATTACCATTGACATTGAACCTCCTGATGAGCTTCCTTGCATCAAAATCAGCGCTCCTTTACAAACACGGCCAAACAACAGCCACTGCCCAGCATTTACAGGAAATGGAAAGCGTGGGCAGGAAATCTCAGGCTCACAGGGGTGTCAGTGTCCACTGAAATCAACTGGTGACAGAATGACATTTTTAGGCCCTTTTGAAAATTAAGCCAATTAAAATTTTACCCGTCTTAGAGGTGATTTTGTAAAGTAGGTATTTCCTCCCCAAGGGACACTCACTGAAAGAGTCTACAGGAAAAAAGACAACCCGCACAGACGCGCTGAATGAATTGGGATTCACAGGAGAGCTCGGGTGGAGACGCAGGGTGTGTGGCCACTGTTACCGAACAAGAGACTGTGAGACGCAACCAGACTCAATACGCAGAAACTCTTCATGCGCGCTACCACAGGGGAAGAAGACTGGCCTAGCCACGTTGCCAATTATATGAATTTTATCCATTTCTTTTGGTTTTTAGCTCACCTGCCGTTTTCCTCTTCTACCCTCTTGGGGCCCCAACATTTTATGTTTCTGCCTAGAGTCACCCAGAAGCATCGCCCAGGAGCTCGTTAGAAAAGCAGACCCACACGGTACTGAAATCAGCATCTCGAAGACATGCCCGCACTCCCGTGTCATGGTGTGGTTCCCAACAGACAAGGTGTGGAGACAGCCTAAGTGAAAATGGACAGGCGGATGCATAAAGAAATTGCAGTCTAGACAGGGGTGGGCAAAAGGAGGTTCACAGTTGTTCGTATGGAAAAAGACATGCAGGTTATGATGACCACAACGGCTTTATTAACTACTGAAAAGAATGTCACAAGGCAACTGTCAACCAACTTTTGCCCACCCCTGTACACACGAAGGAATATTATTTGGCCTTAAAAGAGGGGCTCCCTCCATTTGCAACGGCATGGATGAACCCGAAGGATATTATGCTGAGTGAAATAAGCCAGACAAAAATTGCAAAAAACAAAAAACAACCCAAAACAAACAAACAAAAAACCCTGTGTTATCTCACCTAAATGTGGAATCTTAAAAAGCCAAACACACAGCATGGTGATCACAGGGGGAAGGGGCTGGGTGGGGGTGGGTGGGGATGGGAGAGGGTAAAGGGGAAATAAGTGGTAATGGAAAAAAATACCAAAAGAAGTCAAACACGGAGAAGTAGGATGGGGGCTTCCGGGGTGGGGAGCAGAGGGAAGTGGGGAGATGCTGCTTACGGGGGGCAAAGCTGCGGATGTGCAGGACAAGTAAGCCAAAGTTCCTCGTGATGGTTACAGTGAGTACTGTGCAGAATACTGGAAATCTGCTGAGTGGATTCCAGATGCTCTCCCCTACCAGAAAAAACATAAAGGTTAACTGGGAGGAGTTAACTGATGGCTATGTTAATTAGCTCAGTTGTAGTACCCACTTCACGATGTATGCACACGTATATCAGATCATGTTATGCACCTTAAAGAGGTACAATTTAATCTTGAAAATAGTAATAAAGAACTGAAAATTCTCCAGCCTCACCTCAACCCCCTAACTCAGAACCAGGGGCCCACGATGCCGGTTTGACAAGCTCTCCATGTGGTTCTTTGCATGTTCAAGTTTGAGAATCACTGACCGGGAGGGACATCGCAGAGGGGGGCCGTCTGTGGAGGAGGTAAGGTGGGCCAGTAACTCGCCCTTTCCACACAGAAGCTCTAGCCCAACGCTCTTTGCCCCCAGATGGTAAGCCAACTATTGACACAGGAAATGCCAAATGAGAGCACTGGAAAAAGCCTTCTTGAATAATAGCCCTGAACTCTGGATTCAAAATTAATGACGATCAGTTATGGAAATAAACAGTGTGTCTCACTCCATTCTCTGGGTCTCTGGAAAGAGGCTAATTGGGGCCCATAAATTAGAAGAAATTACTTAACAAGTTGATGAATGCTCCAAGAAAGGGAGGGGAGGCAAAACAGACGCATTCTGCTGATTTCTAAAAAGAGGATTTAATTAAAATCCATCGCTTGACCTCCTTGTACACAAGCAGGATCAATCTCTACTGCGGGCAGTCTCGTCCACAGGCGACACACACAGAAACGAGGCCACAGTCAGCAGGGTTTCTGGGAGAATCAGCATTTGCCAAAGGACTGTTCGTCGCCTTCGGGAATGAGGAGCATGGCAGGGAAAACCAAACATCAGTCTTGGGCAGAAATAGGTTTTCCTGTTAGCAGGGAGGGAAACACCCAGCCCCTAGTCATCCAGAGTGAAGTCCATTATTCTTCTGGGTGACACGGCTGCGGGCTGCACCCCGCAACCCCAGCGTGTCTTTTCAACAGTTTACATCCACACAGTGCGGGTCTGTGGGAACAGATGGGGTCACTGGCCTGGCTGCCTCGGGGCCGGCACAGCAAAGGCCTCCTGACTCAGCAGTGGGCTCCTGGCACATTCCCAGAGGGTTGGCAGAGGCCTGACCTGCACCCCACACTCTTAAGTCCCGCCACCACGGCCTCGGGCCACCTCCCAGACAAGACGGGTCCACACCTTCCCTCCCACCTTCCCCCTAAAGGCCGCGAACCCTCACCCCTCCAAGTTCTCCCTGCTTCCCCAGGCTTCAGCTACTCCTGCTCCAACTCAGAGAGAATTCTCCTGCCAGGGAGCGAAGCACAGAATCTGGGAGGCCAGTGCAGTTAGACTGAGCAGTGTGAGGGCACAGACACACGAAGCTAGAAGGCAGCCTGGGTCGCTGTGCTGGCAAATAATGCCCCGCCACCCACCCACGACGGCCACATCCTCGTCCCAGGACCTGTGACTGTGTTACCTGACCGGGGAAAAGGGAGTTAAGGTTGCAGATCAGCTGGAGACAGAGCGGTTATCCTGGATTATCTGGGTGGGGTCCACCTAATCACCTGTGTCCTAAAAGTGGAAGAGGCAGAAGAGAGAGTGCCCGAGAGATGCCGCGTGGGCAGGACTCCACCTGCTGCTGCTGGCTTTGAAGTCGGAAGAAGGGACATGCAGGCAACTTCTTGAAGTCAAAGGCAAGGAAGCGGATTCACCTGCAGAGTCTCAGAAAGGAAGGAAGCCTGCTGACTCCTTGATCTTAACCCAGGGGGACCTAGAGAACTGCGAGCTACGGAATGTGAATGTGCGTTGTTTTCAGCCGCTCTGTTTGCGGTCCTCTGTGCAGCCGCAGGAAAGTCAGACACCAGCCAGGGCAGAGGGCTCGGACCTGTGTGTGCTTTGCAGGACCCACTCAGGCAGGGGGCTCGGGGCTGGATGGGCCGGCTGCTGCCGCTGGCTGAATGAGTGAGGCAGGGAGGAAGCAATGAGGGGAAAGAGAACACTTCCTTTAACCGTGAGTTTATTCTCTGAAGTTTCACAAACACCGACATGGTGGAAGTTCAAGTAAATAAGGTCAGCACCCTTATCATTGATTGTATGAAACCGATGGGACTCGGCAGCTTTCGGAAGACGAAGTTGTGTGCTCCTGACCATTCAGAACGATCTTGAAGGCAATCTTATCCTCAGATAACGTCTCGAAACATTATAGGGCCCGTGAAACTGCTCGATGTGTAAAAGGGGAAATCCAACGTAGCATTTAACATTTTACAAAGTCCCAATTTTGTTAAAAAAAAACATTTTGACTTCAATAGCTAATTACATGTCACAACAGCATCTAAAATATAGTTTTCGAATGGATTTTTTTTGATTTGTGTAAATTCACAGGTAGGCACCTTCCTCCGTGGTAGAAGTAACAGGGATCCTCCAGAAATGGGGCAGGTGTAGTATTAAATATGCAAATAATCTAGGCAGGCGGTTTCCAGTGGGCTGCAGTGGAGGAAGTGCAAGGGTTCTTCATCATGCCCCCAGCGGAGAGGAGGCTTTGTGAGGCCAAGTGTCTGGCCCCCGGGGCAAGGCCAGTGCCCCCCACACCTGGTGCTGGGAGCGGCAGGTCTCCGCCTAAGCTGCAGGTCGGTGTGTTCTGCCCGCACAGCAGCCAGGCCAGGTCAGCCCTCTGCACACAGACAAACAGGGCTCTCTCTGGCTATTCCAGCCTCTCTGGGTGCGAGTTCCCCTGGAGCTGATGGCGGGGCCCGGCGGCTTTCCTCTGAAGCCATTTGGGTTTAAAAAACAAAGGCCCTCTATGTGGCCAAAGCCATCTTACCAGGGAGATTGGCACTGGGGCCTTGGGTCCAGAGGCTGGTGAACAATTAGGAGTGAGTTAGGGCCATCTAGAAGAATGAAAGCAACAGGATACACAGAGATGTGCACCAGAGGACACTGGTTGGTGGACGTGGCTCACAGTTACAGAGGCCGAGGAGTCCCCCAGTCTGCCATCTGCAGGCTGGAGACCCAGGCAAGCTGGTGGGGACCTCAGCCTGCGGCCAGGAGGAGAGGCTATCTCAGCTGCAGCAGAGAGAATTCATCCTTCCTCCACCTGCGTGTTCCACTCAGGCCCCCTGTGGGTGGGGGGATGTCCACCCACGTGGCGAGGGTCATCGGCTTTACTCAGTTTACTAATCCAAATACTAGCTTCTCTGGGAACCCCCTCACAGACACACCCAGGTATGTTTTACGGCCATCTGGTCGACCTATAAAATGAGCCGTCACCCGAAGGTGTTCTCTGTCACCTTGCCGCAGGACCTTCTAGAAATCACCGCGAGGGGGCACCACTGAAGGGCTAAGGCCCCATTCAGGGGAGTCCTGAGGCCATGACCAACTCCCCGCGACCTGGAAGTTAGTAAACCCACCCCTCGAACTGTACTATCTGCAAAGGGGGGAAACAGATCAGAAAAATGGGCATGCAGAGAAAAAGAGGAGAGAAATGGGGAGGAAGAGGAGGGGAGAGCGGAGGAAAGAACAACAAAATCACTTGTATTAGCCTCCCGGCCGCCGCGAGGGGTCTGGAGCTGAATGAGGCTTCCGGACCGTGGGGAGGGGACAGCTTACGGCCCTCTAAACGTCAGAGGCGGGCGCGCACCCAGGTAGAAAGGTGTGTGCACAGGAGGGGCGTGTGCACAGGAGGGGCGTGTGCACAGGAGAAGCGTGCCACGACTTTTCCTTTCTAACCATTTCCGGCACTTTTGAAACATTAATGACCGCAGTTCCACAGACTCAGCTGCAGACACAAGTCCCCCCAGCAGGTCGTGGGTCAGGCACAGAGCCCTGCGCCCAGCGAGCATAACGCGCATGCTCTTGGAGCTAATGAGCATGGGGAAGCGAGCGTTTCCTGCGCCTTCGCCCGCCTTCGGGTGGAGAGCTCAGCAGGAGGCGGGTCACGGGCCATCAGCCCCACCCGCGCTCTGGAATATTAATTTATTGGGAAACTGCTTTCAAGACGGAAATCTGGACTTCAAAAAGCTGATGCCAAGTACAATGAACATGTTTTGAGATTTTACAGTATAATTTGGAGATGTGTCCCGTCTATCAGACGATGCCTGATCGAGCGTTATGTTTTAAAACTTCTAGGGAAGGGAGATGGTGTGGACGTGAGCAGGGGCGCGGGGGGGAGCACTTCATATTTTATGGGCCTGTGCATACAACGGTTTAGTCCCATGTACGTCTGTTTCGGGGCGGGGGGGGGGGTCTTGTTAAGCACCCCTCCTGCCTGAAAGTCTTACCTCATGCCAGGAAGTTCACCTCCGTGTCTAACCACAACCTTTCCAAATGTGGGGCCCTTTGCCCCCAGCGAAGACATAACCAAGGTAATCTGATCAGTGGAACAGGGATGATCTATGCCTCACCGAACTGCCGCGTTCTAATGGACGCGGGCATTTATTGTTATTGATGGCATGTCTTTTAATTTGACATTTAATACGGCTACTTGTCTCTGAGGCATTCCAGACAGACACACGCTTCCCTTTCACTCGAAGTGGGCATCGTGCCTTTTTTCTTCCGAGATCATCATTCTCAATCCCCTTTAAACACTCCAGCGATCAGCGTCGTTAGCCTCTCTGCCTAAAGTATTTGCGATAACGATCGCAGGACGGCGCGCGTTTGAACTTTGACCCTCCGGGGTATCCGTCTCAGCGAGGCTTTCAGGCCTTGGGGCCGGGATCTTCATCACTTTACACATTCTGCCAAGCGTCCCGTGAACTCGCGGCCTTCGGTCAATTACACGCCGCGGCAACGGTGGCCGCTTTCCAGCTCCCCCTCGGGGCTGAGGTCATCGATATTTTATGGACATCTCTTTTAACGAGGCCCATTCATTCCGCAGGAAGCATCCTAAGTGCAGGCCAGCTCCTGTACGGCGAGATTTGCCAACTGGTCTCTTCCACAAAGGCACCGCAGGGACCCAGTGTATAATGAGCTTAAGGAAGACTGGGCTTTATTGTTGTTTTCATGCAGGGTCTTTAAAGGGGCTTTGTGGGTCAGCCCTCTGTCGAGAAGCGAGAAGCGACCTTTACCTGGGCCGGGTCAAGTGCAGGGCTCCAGCGTCTGGGAGGCAGAACCCACCCAGATGAGTGTCACAGGGTTCCTGAGGGGCAGGCTTCCTGGAGGACGCCCCCTGGTGGGCAGCAAGGGCCGAAGCCACCGTGGAACCCCTTTAATCTTGACCAGGGTTCAGCCGGGGCAGACACCTCAGCAGCTGGTCGGTGGTGGAGACAGAGGTGGGGCCAGTAGGGGTCCCAGCAGAGGGCCCCGGGGCCCGGAGTTCAGTTCTCAGATAGGGCCGCATCGGCCTCCTAGTCCTGGTTCAGTCTGCCGGATCCCGAGCATCTATTTAATCACAGTCGACTCACCTGCCCTGAACCCGATGTCCGGATCCGAGCGAGACAGCGCCGGCTCAGCAGCAGGCGGCCTCCCACCTCTCCTGCACCTCCGTCTGCCGTCTGCGGGGGCGGAGAGCGGCGCGGCGCGGAGCTCGCAGGACAGTTAGGGTAATATGCAAACCGTGCACAGCACAGCGCTAGGCACCGAGGTGCGCCACGAGTTTTTAAGTTCAGGGTTTTATATTATTGATCTTATTGCTTCCAAGCCACGTTCTGGCTCGTCTTGCTGCCAGTCTCCGAAGGCCCATGGAAGTGACAGCGCGGGGCTTGTCTGGTCCTAGATGGGAAGCTCAAAAGTAACCTGGGAACCAAAACGTCACTTCTTCTGCCAGGCCTGCCCCGGGTGGGGTTGGCGACTCCTTCCTTTGTCACCTGGGAGTTCTCTGTGCCGACACCTGTGAGCTGAGTTTCACAGCCTTCTTGAGACTGCTTTTCTTTTTTTTTGATTTTAAAAAAGATTTTTAAAATTTATTTATTTTTAGAGAGGGAAGGGAGGGTGAGAGAGAGAGAGAGAAACATCAATGTGTGGTTGCTGGGGGTCATGGCCTGCAACCCAAGCATGTACCCTGACTGGGAATCGAACCTGCGACACATTTGGTTTGCAGCCCGAGCTCAATCCACTGAGCTACGCCAGCCAGGGCACCATTCTTCTTTCAATAAATGACAACCTGCACTCCAGCCCACAGCGCCTCAAAAAGCCCCTCCCCCGTGTTCCCAAGAATGGGATGAAATTGTGTGCGGGTCCCAGAGCTCCACCCTGCCCCCACCTGTCAGCTTCCCACCTGTCATGGTGGCTGCCTCCGGCCTGCCCACCATCCTACCCCAGCTCTCTGCGGTCCGCCCGGGCCCCAGGAGTGAGCACAGCTGCAGAAGCCACACATGCATACCAAAGCCTAAGGGGGCACACGACAAGACTCAGTGCATGGGGGGACATCATAGCACAGCCCCATGGACCAAATGCTTCGTGGGACCTCCTTACTGGCCCCCTTTCCCTATGCCCCAAGACAGCTAGCTGCTACGTTGCTGGGGTTCACTCATCATCCCCTCACAAACCCTCCATGGTCAAGTCCTTTATCATGGGATAAAATTTCAGTTTTCCATACCCTCTACAAGTCTTTATTCTTATGCAGAAGAGCCTCATTGCCCATCCCAGACTTCCGTAGTATTTCATGTTGGTTTCAGGAGTACAGCACAGTGGTTAGGCCAGCACACAGTCCACGCAGTGATTCCCCACGATGATTCTGGTGCCCCCCTGGCACCGTACATGATGCATTTGCAAGCTCTTCCATGGACCACCCCCCCCCCCAAGATTTTGTGGAACTGCACTTTTTGTAGGTTGTGTTTAATACCAGGCAATTACAGTGGTTTTTTAACCACATACCTGCCCCCCAGCAGGCTCCTATGGGCCCTCCTGGCATCTGGTCCCTATTGCCCCCCCCCCAGAGACAGGGAAGTATTTTCATCACACCGGTAGGCCCCACAGAGGCAGGGACCCTCCTCCGCTCCCACAGGCCCACTTGAGATCAACCTCCAAGGGTGGCGGGCCCCACTGCCAAGTGTCCATCCACTCACGCATCTTTGCATCTCTCTCCAGGCCCACCTTAGCTGAGCCCGCCTTCTTGGCTTTAATCCACC